>NW_028123934.1:0-600000 GCF_965194805.1 Balaenoptera borealis | reverse complement strand
ACAGCCCCTGAAGGCATTGTGTAAGAATTTCTCTCTCTTTCACTGTGTTTGTTTCATGGGTTTTTCAAAGTAATTTATTTTTATAATGGGGTTTAGCTGCTTTTCACTGCTGTGTTTATGCCGCTTTACACCAACTTGACACACTAACAGAGAGATATCAATACATAGGTTTTAAGATTATTACTAGTCAGATATAATCTTGTGTGGTGAATAGGGCGTGTTGAGTCCAGTTCTCTGAGCAAGGAGTAGGTCTTGTCTATTACATATTGGGTTTATGGAATGGTATCTGAGCTAATTTGAAACCCTTGTTTTATGCATCACCCCACCTCACCTTTCCCTTTAAGCAGCCATAGTGTGTTTTCTGCATGTGTGACTCTGTTCTGTTTTGTAATTCAGTTCAAGTGTAACGGTTTTTACATTCCCTCTATAAGTGATACCTTATGAGAAGTGTCCTTTTCTGTGTGACTTATTTCACTTAGAATCGTCGTACCTAAATCCACTCATCATGCTGCTACTAGCCTTATGACATTGATTTCATGGCTGAGTGATATTTCATTGTACATAAGGACCACAACTTCTTTATCCATTTTTCTCTTTCCTGGGTTATTGAAGGTGGAATGAAGTGGAGGTCCTTGTCAACAGAGCAGCCCTAAACTTTGGGGTGCTTGTGTCTTGCTGATTTTTCATTTTCCCAATTTATACCCCTATGAGTGGAAGTGCCCTATGCACTCTAAGCTGTGTTTTTTAGGTGTTTCAGGACACACCGTACACTTCTCCAGAGTGGCTGTTGGCAGTTTATATCCCGCCCATCAGTGTAGCAAGGCTCCCATTTCTCCATGGCCTGTCCTGCATTTCTGGTTTTGACACTTTTTTCAGCATGGCCCTTTTGACCGATGGGTAGCGAGTCTTCTTTGTAGCGCTGACTTGCCTTTCCAGGTTGCTTGGTTGGCCAAAAAGGGCGTATGCGTTTTTACCTGAATATATTCAGGAAAAAACGCATACGCCCTTTTTGGCCAAGGGCATCATTGTCAACGTTTTGCCGCTTTTCATGTGCTTTAAATGCGATTTGAATCTACCTCCTGAAATCTGTTTCCTGCAATTCTGCCTTGATTTCAAATCCTCTTCTTTGCCTTCCCTCAATATATTTGTGGACGAGAGTTATCAGTTATAACTCTGCAGGTTTGTGAATAGCAGTGCCCTGAAGCTCCATTTTACAACTCGCTTTTTTGAGAGCTGGCCGCAGAAGTGCATGATGGTTTCACGCCCTCTTCTGCTTCCGGGGGGCAGGCAGAGCCTGTGGTTAATTCTTCTTCCTGATGGGAAAATACAGTGACCTGTGCCTGTGTCCACAGCAAGAGCTAGTCTCTCATTGGTTCCCCGTCTTCCCGTTCATCCTCAGGACAAATTGCAACCTGCACGGAACAGGAGGTTAAAGGTGCTGATGCTCCAAATAGGGAGATTGCTAGTAAAGCGGCTGGAATGGCGAACCCGGGCACAAGGAGATGAGAAATGAGGTTCGTTTTAGAAACCTTTCCCCATCACACGGTGTACCATCTTCTGGGTTTTTCATGCATGTTTTCGATGTAGGAAGATGCCCTTGAACCTGGAGATTTGGGACCCATGGGACGGGTACCACGCAGTATTACTTTAAAGGGTCTGCGTTTCCTCACCCTACCTCACCAAACCTCTCAGCCCCAAGAGTGTCCACCCTTATGTCTCATCCAGCTGTGCGTCTAGATATGGTCAATCCAGGTTGCATCACAGCCCCTGAAGGCATTGTGTAAGAATTTCTCTCTCTTTCACTGTGTTTGTTTTATGGGTTTTTCAAAGTAATTTATTTTTATAATGGGGTTTAGCTGCTTTTCACTGCTGTGTTTATGCCGCTTTACACCCACTTGACACACTAACAGAGAGATATCAATACATAGGTTTTAAGATTATTGCTAGTCAGATATAATCTTGTGTGGTGAATAGGGCGTGTTGAGTCCAGTTCTCTGAGCAAGGAGTAGGTCTTGTCTATTACATATTGGGTTTATGGAATGGTATCTGAGCTAATTTGAAACCCTTGTTTTATGCATCACCCCACCTCACCTTTCCCTTTAAGCAGCCATAGTGTGTTTTCTGCATGTGTGACTCTGTTCTGTTTTGTAATTCAGTTCAAGTGTAACGGTTTTTACATTCCCTCTATCAGTGATACCTTATGAGAAGTGTCCTTTTCTGTGTGACTTATTTCACTTAGAATCGTCGTACCTAAATCCACTCATCATGCTGCTACTAGCCTTATGACATTGATTTCATGGCTGAGTGATATTCCATTGTACATAAGGACCACAACTTCTTTATCCATTTTTCTCTTTCCTGGGATATTTAAGGTGGAATGAAATGGAGGTCCTTGTCAACAGAGCAGCCCTAAACATTGGGGTGCTTGTGTATTGCTGATTTTTCATTTTCCCAATTTATACCCCCATGAGTGGAAGTGCCCTATGCTCTCTAAGCTGTGTTTTTTAGGTGTTTCAGGACACACCGTACACTTCTCCAGAGTGGCTGTTGGTAATTTACATCCTGCCCATCAGTGTAGCAAGGCTCCCATTTCTCCATGGCCTGTCCTTCATTTCTGGTTTTGACACTTTTTTCAGCATGGCCCTTTTGACCGATGGGTAGCGAGTCTTCTTTGTAGCGCTGATTTGCCTTTCCAGGTTGCTTGGTTGGCCAAAAAGGGCGTATGCGTTTTTTCCTGAATATATTCAGGAGAAAACGCATATGCCCTTTTTGGCCAAGGGCATAATTGTCAAAGTTTTGCCGCTTTTCATGTGCTTTAAAGGCGATTCTAATCTACCTCCTGAAATCTGTTTCCTGCAATTCTGCCTTGATTTCAAATCCTCTTCTTTGCCTTCCCTCAATATATTTGTGGACGAGAGTTATCATTTATAACTCTGCAGGTTTGTGAATTGCAGTGCCCTGAAGCTCCATTTTACAACTCGCTTTTTTGAGCACTGGCCGCAAAAGCGCAGGATGGCTTCAGGCCCTGTTCTGGTTCCGGGGGGCAGGCTGAGCCTGTGGTTAATTCTTCTTTCTGATTGTAAAATAGAGTGACCTGTGCCTGTCCCAAAACCAAGAGCTAGTCTCTCATTGGTTCCCCGTCTTTCCATTCATCCTCAGGACAAATTGCAACCTGTACGGAACAGGAGGTTAAAGGTGCTGATGCTCCAAGCAGGGAGATTGCACGTAAAGCATGTGGAATGGCGAACCCAGGCACAAGGAGATGAGAAATGAGGTGCGTTTTAGAAACCTTTCCCCATCACACGGTGTACCATCTTCTGGGTTTCTCATGCATGTTTTCGATGTAGGAAGATGCCCTTGAACCTGGAGATTTGGGACCCATGGGACGGGTACCACGCAGTATTACTTTAAAGGGTCTGCGTTTCCTCACCCTACCTCACCAAACCTCTCAGCCCCAAGAGTGTCCACCCTTATGTCTCATCCAGCTGTGCGTCTAGATATGGTCAATCCAGGTTGCATCACAGCCCCTGAACGCATTGTGTAAGAATTTCTCTCTCTTTCACTGTCTTTGTTTCATGGGTTTTTCAAAGTAATTTATTTTTATAATGGGGTTTAGCTGCTTTTCACTGCTGTGTTTATGCCGCTTTACACCCACTTGACACACTAACAGAGAGATATCAATACATAGGTTTTAAGATTATTACTAGTCAGATATATTCTTGTGTGGTGAATAGGGCGTGTTGAGTCCAGTTCTCTGAGCAAGGAGTAGGTCTTGTCTATTACATATTGGGTTTATGGAACGGTATCTGAGCTAATTTGAAACCCTTGTTTTATGCATCACCCCACCTCACCTTTCCCGTTAAGCAGCCATAGTGTGTTTTCTGCATGTGTGACTCTGTTCTGTTTTGTAATTCAGTTCAAGTGTAACGGTTTTTACATTCCCTCTATAAGTGATACCTTATGAGAAGTTTCCTTTTCTGTGTGACTTATTTCACTTAGAATCGTCATACCTAAATCCACTCAGCATGCTGCTACTAGCCTTATGACATTGATTTCATGGCTGAGTGATATTTCATTGTACATAAGGACCACAACTTCTTTATCCATTTTTCTCTTTCCTGGGATATTGAAGGTGGAATGAAGTGGAGGTCCTTGTCAACAGAGCAGCCCTAAACTTTGGGGTGCTTGTGTCTTGCTGATTTTTCATTTTCCCAATTTATACCCCTATGAGTGGAAGTGCCCTATGCACTCTAAGCTGTGTTTTTTAGGTGTTTCAGGACACACCGTAGACTTCTCCAGAGTGGCTGTTGCCAATTTACATCCTGCCCATCAGTGTAGCAAGGCTCCCATTTCTCCATGGCCTGTCCTGCATTTCTGGTTTTGACACTTTTTTCAGCATGGCCCTTTTGACCGATGGGTAGCGAGTCTTCTTTGTAGCGCTGATTTGCCTTTCCAGGTTGCTTGGTTGGCCAAAAAGGGCGTATGCGTTTTTTCCTGAATATATTCAGGAAAAAACGCATACGCCCTTTTTGGCCAAGGGCATTATTGTCAACGTTTTGCCGCTTTTCATGTGCTTTAAAGGCGATTCGAATCTACCTCCTGAAATCTGTTTCCTGCAATTCTGCCTTGATTTCAAATCCTCTTCTTTGCCTTCCCTCAATATATTTGTGGACGAGAGTTATCATTTATAACTCTGCAGGTTTGTGAATTGCATTGCCCTGAAGCTCCATTTTACAACTTTCTTTTTTGGGAGCTGGCCGCAAAAGTGCAGGATGGCTTCAGGCCCTGTTCTGGTTCCGGGGGGCAGGCTGAGCCTGTGGTTAATTCTTCTTCCTGATTGTAAAATAGAGTGTCCTGTGCCTGTCCCAAAACCAAGAGCTAGTCTCTCATTGGTTCCCCGTCTTCCCGTTCATCCTCAGGACAAATTGCAACCTGTACGGAACAGGAGGTTAAAGGTGCTGATGCTCCAAATAGGGAGATTGCTAGTAAAGCATCTGGAATTGTGAACCCAGGCACAAGGAGATGAGAAATGAGGTGCGTTTTAGAAACCTTTCCCCATCACACGGTGTACCATCTTCTGGGTTTCTCATGCATGTTTTCGATGTAGGAAGATGCCCTTGAACCTGGAGATTTGGGACCCATGGGACGGGTAACACGCAGTATTACTTTAAAGGGTCTGCATTTCCTCACCCTACCTCACCAAACCTCTCAGCCCCAAGAGTGTCCACCCTTATGTCTCATCCACCTGTGCGTCTAGATATGGTCAATCCAGGTTGCATCACAGCCCCTGAACGCATTGTGTAAGAATTTCTCTCTCTTTCACTGTGTTTGTTTCATGGATTTTTCAAAGTAATTTATTTTTATAATGGGGTTTTGCTGCTTTTCACGGCTGTGTTTATGCCGCTTTACACCCACTTGACACACTAACAGAGAGATATCAATACATAGGTTTTAAGCTTATTACTAGTCAGATAGATTCTTGTGCGGTGAATAGGGCGTGTTGAGTCCAGTTCTCTGAGCAAGGAGTAGGTCTTGTCTATTACATATTGGGTTTATGGAACGGTATCTGAGCTAATTTGAAACCCTTGTTTTATGCATCACCCCACCTCACCTTTCCCGTTAAGCAGCCATAGTGTGTTTTCTGCATGTGTGACTCTGTTCTGTTTTGTAATTCAGTTCAAGTTTAACGGTTTTTACATTCCCTCTATCAGTGATACCTTATGAGAAGTGTCCTTTTCTGTGTGACTTATTTCACTTAGAATCGTCATACCTAAATCCACTCATCATGCTGCTACTAGCCTTATGACATTGATTTCATGGCTGAGTGATATTCCATTGTACATAAGGACCACAACTTCTTTATCCATTTTTCTCTTTCCTGGGATATTTAAGGTGGAATGAAATGGAGGTCCTTGTCAACAGAGCAGCCCTAAACATTGGGGTGCTTGTGTATTGCTGATTTTTCATTTTCCCAATTTATACCCCCATGAGTGGAAGTGCCCTATGCTCTCTAAGCTGTGTTTTTTAGGTGTTTCAGGACACACCGTACACTTCTCCAGAGTGGCTGTTGGTAATTTACATCCTGCCCATCAGTGTAGCAAGGCTCCCATTTCTCCATGGCCTGTCCTGCATTTCTGGTTTTGACACTTTTTTCAGCATGGCCCTTTTGACCGATGGGTAGCGAGTCTTCTTTGTAGCGCTGATTTGCCTTTCCAGGTTGCTCGGTTGGCCAAAAAGGGCGTATGCGTTTTTTCCTGAATATATTCAGGAGAAAACGCATACGCCCTTTTTGGCCAAGGGCATCATTGTCAACGTTTTGCCGCTTTTCATGTGCTTTAAAGGCGATTCGAATCTACCTCCTGAAATCTGTTTCCTGCAATTCTGCCTTGATTTCAAATCCCCTTCTTTGCCTTCCCTCAATATATTTGTGGACGAGAGTTATCATTTATAACTCTGAAGGTTTGTGAATTGCAGTGACCTGAAGCTCCATTTTACAACTCGCTTTTTTGGGAGCTGGCCGCAAAAGCGCAGGATGGCTTCAGGCCCTGTTCTGGTTCCGGGGGGCAGGCTGAGCCTGTGGTTAATTCTTCTTCCTGATTGTAAAATAGAGTGACCTGTGCCTGTCCCAAAACCAAGAGCTAGTCTCTCATTGGTTCCCCGTCTTCCCGTTCATCCTCAGGACAAATTGCAACCTGTACGGAACAGGAGGTTAAAGGTGCTGATGCTCCAAGTAGGGAGATTGCTCGTAAAGCATCTGGAATGGTGAACCCAGGCACAAGGAGATGAGACATGAGGTGCGTTTTAGAAACCTTTCCCCATCACACGGTGTACCATCTTCGGGGTTTCTCATGCATGTTTTCGATGTAGGAAGATGCCCTTGAACCTGGAGATTTGGGACCCATGGGACGGGTACCACGCAGTATTACTTTAAAGGGTCTGCGTTTCCTCACCCTACCTCACCAAACCTCTCAGCCCCAAGAGTGTCCACCCTTATGTCTCATCCAGCTGTGCGTCTAGATATGGTCAATCCAGGTTGCATCACAGCCCCTGAAGGCATTGTGTAAGAATTTCTCTCTCTTTCACTGTGTTTGTTTCATGGGTTTTTCAAAGTAATTTATTTTTATAATGGGGTTTAGCTGCTTTTCACTGCTGTGTTTATGCCGCTTTACACCCACTTGACACACTAACAGAGAGATATCAATACATAGGTTTTAAGATTATTGCTAGTCAGATATAATCTTGTGTGGTGAATAGGGCGTGTTGAGTCCAGTTCTCTGAGCAAGGAGTAGGTCTTGTCTATTACATATTGGGTTTATGGAATGGTATCTGAGCTAATTTGAAACCCTTGTTTTATGCATCACCCCACCTCACCTTTCCCTTTAAGCAGCCATAGTGTGTTTTCTGCATGTGTGACTCTGTTCTGTTTTGTAATTCAGTTCAAGTGTAACGGTTTTTACATTCCCTCTATCAGTGATACCTTATGAGAAGTGTCCTTTTCTGTGTGACTTATTTCACTTAGAATCGTCGTACCTAAATCCACTCATCATGCTGCTACTAGCCTTATGACATTGATTTCATGGCTGAGTGATATTCCATTGTACATAAGGACCACAACTTCTTTATCCATTTTTCTCTTTCCTGGGATATTTAAGGTGGAATGAAATGGAGGTCCTTGTCAACAGAGCAGCCCTAAACTTTGGGGTGCTTGTGTCTTGCTGATTTTTCATTTTCCCAATTTATACCCCCATGAGTGGAAGTGCCCTATGCTGTCTAAGCTGTGTTTTTTAGGTGTTTCAGGACACACCGTACACTTCTCCAGAGTGGCTGTTGGCAATTTACATCCCGCCCATCAGTGTAGCAAGGCTCCCATTTCTCCATGGCCTGTCCTGCATTTCTGGTTTTGACACATTTTTCAGCATTGCCCTTTTGACCGATGGGTAGCGAGTCTTCTTTGTAGCGCTGATTTGCCTTTCTAGGTTGCTTGGTTGGTCAAAAAGGGCGTATGCGTTTTTTCCTGAATATATTCAGGAAAAAACGCATACGCCCTTTTTGCCCAAGGGCATTATTGTCAACGTTTTGCCGCTTTTCATGTGCTTTAAAGGCGATTCTAATCTACCTCCTGAAATCTGTTTCCTGCAATTCTGCCTTGATTTCAAATCCCCTTCTTTGCCTTCTCTCAATATATTTGTGGACGAGAGTTATCATTTATAACTCTGAAGGATTGTGAATTGCAGTGACCTGAAGCTCCATTTTACAACTCGCTTTTTTGGGAGCTGGCCGCAAAAGCGCAGGATGGCTTCAGGCCCTGTTCTGGTTCCGGGGGGCAGGCTGAGCCTGTGGTTAATTCTTCTTCCTGATTGTAAAATAGAGTGACCTGTGCCTGTCCCAAAACCAAGAGCTAGTCTCTCATTGGTTCCCCGTCTTCCCGTTCATCCTCAGGACAAATTGCAACCTGCACGGAACAGGAGGTTAAAGGTGCTGATGCTCCAAGTAGGGAGATTACTCGTAAAGCATCTGGAATGGCGAACCCAGGCACAAGGAGATGAGAAATGAGGTGCGTTTTAGAAACCTTTCCCCATCACACGGTGTACCATCTTCGGGGTTTCTCATGCATGTTTTCGATGTAGGAAGATGCCCTTGAACCTGGAGATTTGGGACCCATGGGACGGGTACCACGCAGTATTACTTTAAAGGGTCTGCGTTTGCTCACCCAACCTCACCAAACCTCTCAGCCCCAAGAGTGTCCACCCTTATGTCTCATCCAGCTGTGCGTCTAGATATGGTCAATCCAGGTTGCATCACAGCCCCTGAAGGCATTGTGTAAGAATTTCTCTCTCTTTCACGGTGTTTGTTTCATGGGTTTTTCAAAGTAATTTATTTTTATAATGGGGTTTAGCTGCTTTTCACTGCTGTGTTTATGCCGCTTTACACCCACTTGACACACTAACAGAGAGATATCAATACATAGGTTTTAAGATTATTACTAGTCAGATATATTCTTGTGCGGTGAATAGGGCGTGTTGAGTCCAGTTCTCTGAGCAAGGAGTAGGTCTTGTCTATTACATATTGGGTTTATGGAACGGTATCTGAGCTAATTTGAAACCCTTGTTTTATGCATCACCCCACCTCACCTTTCCCGTTAAGCAGCCATAGTGTGTTTTCTGCATGTGTGACTCTGTTCTGTTTTGTAATTCAGTTCAAGTGTAACGGTTTTTACATTCCCTCTATCAGTGATACCTTATGAGAAGTGTCCTTTTCTGTGTGACTTATTTCACTTAGAATCGTCGTACCTAAATCCACTCATCATGCTGCTACTAGCCTTATGACATTGATTTCATGGCTGAGTGATATTCCATTGTACATAAGGACCACAACTTCTTTATCCATTTTTCTCTTTCCTGGGATATTTAAGGTGGAATGAAATGGAGGTCCTTGTCAACAGAGCAGCCCTAAACATTGGGGTGCTTGTGTATTGCTGATTTTTCATTTTCCCAATTTATACCCCCATGAGTGGAAGTGCCCTATGCTCTCTAAGCTGTGTTTTTCAGATGTTTCAGGACACACCGTACACTTCTCCAGAGTGGCTGTTGGTAATTTACATCCTGCCCATCAGTGTAGCAAGGCTCCCATTTCTCCATGGCCTGTCCTGCATTTCTGGTTTTGACACTTTTTTCAGCATGGCCCTTTTGACCGATGGGTAGCGAGTCTTCTTTGTAGCGCTGATTTGCCTTTCCAGGTTGCTTGGTTGGCCAAAAAGGGCGTATGCGTTTTTTCCTGAATATATTCAGGAGAAAACGCATACGCCCTTTTTGGCCAAGGGCATCATTGTCAACGTTTTGCCGCTTTTCATGTGCTTTAAAGGCGATTCGAATCTACCTCCTGAAATCTGTTTCCTGCAATTCTGCCTTGATTTCAAATCCCCTTCTTTGCCTTCCCTCAATATATTTGTGGACGAGAGTTATCATTTATAACTCTGAAGGTTTGTGAATTGCAGTGACCTGAAGCTCCATTTTACAACTCGCTTTTTTGGGAGCTGGCCGCAAAAGCGCAGGATGGCTTCAGGCCCTGTTCTGGTTCCGGGGGGCAGGCTGAGCCTGTGGTTAATTCTTCTTCCTGATTGTAAAATAGAGTGACCTGTGCCTGTCCCAAAACCAAGAGCTAGTCTCTCATTGGTTCCCCGTCTTCCCGTTCATCCTCAGGACAAATTGCAACCTGTACGGAACAGGAGGTTAAAGGTGCTGATGCTCCAAGTAGGGAGATTGCTCGTAAAGCATCTGGAATGGCGAACCCAGGCACAAGGAGATGAGACATGAGGTGCGTTTTAGAAACCTTTCCCCATCACACGGTGTACCATCTTCGGGGTTTCTCATGCATGTTTTCGATGTAGGAAGATGCCCTTGAACCTGGAGATTTGGGACCCATGGGACGGGTACCACGCAGTATTACTTTAAAGGGTCTGCGTTTCCTCACCCTACCTCACCAAACCTCTCAGCCCCAAGAGTGTCCACCCTTATGTCTCATCCAGCTGTGCGTCTAGATATGGTCAATCCAGGTTGCATCACAGCCCCTGAAGGCATTGTGTAAGAATTTCTCTCTCTTTCACTGTGTTTGTTTCATGGGTTTTTCAAAGTAATTTATTTTTATAATGGGGTTTAGCTGCTTTTCACTGCTGTGTTTATGCCGCTTTACACCAACTTGACACACTAACAGAGAGATATCAATACATAGGTTTTAAGATTATTACTAGTCAGATATAATCTTGTGTGGTGAATAGGGCGTGTTGAGTCCAGTTCTCTGAGCAAGGAGTAGGTCTTGTCTATTACATATTGGGTTTATGGAATGGTATCTGAGCTAATTTGAAACCCTTGTTTTATGCATCACCCCACCTCACCTTTCCCTTTAAGCAGCCATAGTGTGTTTTCTGCATGTGTGACTCTGTTCTGTTTTGTAATTCAGTTCAAGTGTAACGGTTTTTACATTCCCTCTATAAGTGATACCTTATGAGAAGTGTCCTTTTCTGTGTGACTTATTTCACTTAGAATCGTCGTACCTAAATCCACTCATCATGCTGCTACTAGCCTTATGACATTGATTTCATGGCTGAGTGATATTTCATTGTACATAAGGACCACAACTTCTTTATCCATTTTTCTCTTTCCTGGGTTATTGAAGGTGGAATGAAGTGGAGGTCCTTGTCAACAGAGCAGCCCTAAACTTTGGGGTGCTTGTGTCTTGCTGATTTTTCATTTTCCCAATTTATACCCCTATGAGTGGAAGTGCCCTATGCACTCTAAGCTGTGTTTTTTAGGTGTTTCAGGACACACCGTACACTTCTCCAGAGTGGCTGTTGGCAGTTTATATCCCGCCCATCAGTGTAGCAAGGCTCCCATTTCTCCATGGCCTGTCCTGCATTTCTGGTTTTGACACTTTTTTCAGCATGGCCCTTTTGACCGATGGGTAGCGAGTCTTCTTTGTAGCGCTGACTTGCCTTTCCAGGTTGCTTGGTTGGCCAAAAAGGGCGTATGCGTTTTTACCTGAATATATTCAGGAAAAAACGCATACGCCCTTTTTGGCCAAGGGCATCATTGTCAACGTTTTGCCGCTTTTCATGTGCTTTAAATGCGATTTGAATCTACCTCCTGAAATCTGTTTCCTGCAATTCTGCCTTGATTTCAAATCCTCTTCTTTGCCTTCCCTCAATATATTTGTGGACGAGAGTTATCAGTTATAACTCTGCAGGTTTGTGAATAGCAGTGCCCTGAAGCTCCATTTTACAACTCGCTTTTTTGAGAGCTGGCCGCAGAAGTGCATGATGGTTTCACGCCCTCTTCTGCTTCCGGGGGGCAGGCAGAGCCTGTGGTTAATTCTTCTTCCTGATGGGAAAATACAGTGACCTGTGCCTGTGTCCACAGCAAGAGCTAGTCTCTCATTGGTTCCCCGTCTTCCCGTTCATCCTCAGGACAAATTGCAACCTGCACGGAACAGGAGGTTAAAGGTGCTGATGCTCCAAATAGGGAGATTGCTAGTAAAGCGGCTGGAATGGCGAACCCGGGCACAAGGAGATGAGAAATGAGGTTCGTTTTAGAAACCTTTCCCCATCACACGGTGTACCATCTTCTGGGTTTTTCATGCATGTTTTCGATGTAGGAAGATGCCCTTGAACCTGGAGATTTGGGACCCATGGGACGGGTACCACGCAGTATTACTTTAAAGGGTCTGCGTTTCCTCACCCTACCTCACCAAACCTCTCAGCCCCAAGAGTGTCCACCCTTATGTCTCATCCAGCTGTGCGTCTAGATATGGTCAATCCAGGTTGCATCACAGCCCCTGAAGGCATTGTGTAAGAATTTCTCTCTCTTTCACTGTGTTTGTTTTATGGGTTTTTCAAAGTAATTTATTTTTATAATGGGGTTTAGCTGCTTTTCACTGCTGTGTTTATGCCGCTTTACACCCACTTGACACACTAACAGAGAGATATCAATACATAGGTTTTAAGATTATTGCTAGTCAGATATAATCTTGTGTGGTGAATAGGGCGTGTTGAGTCCAGTTCTCTGAGCAAGGAGTAGGTCTTGTCTATTACATATTGGGTTTATGGAATGGTATCTGAGCTAATTTGAAACCCTTGTTTTATGCATCACCCCACCTCACCTTTCCCTTTAAGCAGCCATAGTGTGTTTTCTGCATGTGTGACTCTGTTCTGTTTTGTAATTCAGTTCAAGTGTAACGGTTTTTACATTCCCTCTATCAGTGATACCTTATGAGAAGTGTCCTTTTCTGTGTGACTTATTTCACTTAGAATCGTCGTACCTAAATCCACTCATCATGCTGCTACTAGCCTTATGACATTGATTTCATGGCTGAGTGATATTCCATTGTACATAAGGACCACAACTTCTTTATCCATTTTTCTCTTTCCTGGGATATTTAAGGTGGAATGAAATGGAGGTCCTTGTCAACAGAGCAGCCCTAAACATTGGGGTGCTTGTGTATTGCTGATTTTTCATTTTCCCAATTTATACCCCCATGAGTGGAAGTGCCCTATGCTCTCTAAGCTGTGTTTTTTAGGTGTTTCAGGACACACCGTACACTTCTCCAGAGTGGCTGTTGGTAATTTACATCCTGCCCATCAGTGTAGCAAGGCTCCCATTTCTCCATGGCCTGTCCTTCATTTCTGGTTTTGACACTTTTTTCAGCATGGCCCTTTTGACCGATGGGTAGCGAGTCTTCTTTGTAGCGCTGATTTGCCTTTCCAGGTTGCTTGGTTGGCCAAAAAGGGCGTATGCGTTTTTTCCTGAATATATTCAGGAGAAAACGCATACGCCCTTTTTGGCCAAGGGCATCATTGTCAACGTTTTGCCGCTTTTCATGTGCTTTAAAGGCGATTCGAATCTACCTCCTGAAATCTGTTTCCTGCAATTCTGCCTTGATTTCAAATCCCCTTCTTTGCCTTCCCTCAATATATTTGTGGACGAGAGTTATCATTTATAACTCTGAAGGTTTGTGAATTACAGTGACCTGAAGCTCCATTTTACAACTCGCTTTTTTGGGAGCTGGCCGCAAAAGCGCAGGATGGCTTCAGGCCCTGTTCTGGTTCCGGGGGGCAGGCTGAGCCTGTGGTTAATTCTTCTTCCTGATTGTAAAATAGAGTGACCTGTGCCTGTCCCAAAACCAAGAGCTAGTCTCTCATTGGTTCCCCGTCTTCCCGTTCATCCTCAGGACAAATTGCAACCTGTACGGAACAGGAGGTTAAAGGTGCTGATGCTCCAAGTAGGGAGATTGCTCGTAAAGCATCTGGAATGGCGAACCCAGGCACAAGGAGATGAGACATGAGGTGCGTTTTAGAAACCTTTCCCCATCACACGGTGTACCATCTTCGGGGTTTCTCATGCATGTTTTCGATGTAGGAAGATGCCCTTGAACCTGGAGATTTGGGACCCATGGGACGGGTACCACGCAGTATTACTTTAAAGGGTCTGCGTTTCCTCACCCTACCTCACCAAACCTCTCAGCCCCAAGAGTGTCCACCCTTATGTCTCATCCAGCTGTGCGTCTAGATATGGTCAATCCAGGTTGCATCACAGCCCCTGATCGCATTGTGTAAGAATTTCTCTCTCTTTCACTGTCTTTGTTTCATGGGTTTTTCAAAGTAATTTATTTTTATAATGGGGTTTAGCTGCTTTTCACTGCTGTGTTTATGCCGCTTTACACCCACTTGACACACTAACAGAGAGATATCAATACATAGGTTTTAAGATTATTACTAGTCAGATATATTCTTGTGCGGTGAATAGGGCGTGTTGAGTCCAGTTCTCTGAGCAAGGAGTAGGTCTTGTCTATTACATATTGGGTTTATGGAACGTTATCTGAGCTAATTTGAAACCCTTGGTTTATGTATCACCCCACCTCACCTTTCCCGTTAAGCAGCCATAGTGTGTTTTCTGCATGTGTGACTCTGTTCTGTTTTGTAATTCAGTTCAAGTGTAACGGTTTTTACATTCCCTCTATCAGTGATACCTTATGAGAAGTGTCCTTTTCTGTGTGACTTATTTCACTTAGAATCGTCGTACCTAAATCCACTCATCATGCTGCTACTAGCCTTATGACATTGATTTCATGGCTGAGTGATATTCCATTGTACATAAGGACCACAACTTCTTTATCCATTTTTCTCTTTCCTGGGATATTTAAGGTGGAATGAAATGGAGGTCCTTGTCAACAGAGCAGCCCTAAACATTGGGGTGCTTGTGTATTGCTGATTTTTCATTTTCCCAATTTATACCCCCATGAGTGGAAGTGCCCTATGCTCTCTAAGCTGTGTTTTTCAGATGTTTCAGGACACACCGTACACTTCTCCAGAGTGGCTGTTGGTAATTTACATCCTGCCCATCAGTGTAGCAAGGCTCCCATTTCTCCATGGCCTGTCCTGCATTTCTGGTTTTGACACTTTTTTCAGCATGGCCCTTTTGACCGATGGGTAGCGAGTCTTCTTTGTAGCGCTGATTTGCCTTTCCAGGTTGCTTGGTTGGCCAAAAAGGGCGTATGCGTTTTTTCCTGAATATATTCAGGAGAAAACGCATACGCCCTTTTAGGCCAAGGGCATCATTGTCAACGTTTTGCCGCTTTTCATGTGCTTTAAAGGCGATTCGAATCTACCTCCTGAAATCTGTTCCCTGCAATTCTGCCTTGATTTCAAATCCCCTTCTTTGCCTTCCCTCAATATATTTGTGGACGAGAGTTATCATTTATAACTCTGAAGGTTTGTGAATTGCAGTGACCTGAAGCTCCATTTTACAACTCGCTTTTTTGGGAGCTGGCCGCAAAAGCGCAGGATGGCTTCAGGCCCTGTTCTGGTTCCGGGGGGCAGGCTGAGCCTGTGGTTAATTCTTCTTCCTGATTGTAAAATAGAGTGACCTGTGCCTGTCCCAAAACCAAGAGCTAGTCTCTCATTGGTTCCCCGTCTTCCCGTTCATCCTCAGGAAAAATTGCAACCTGCACGGAACAGGAGGTTAAAGGTGCTGATGCTCCAAGTAGGGAGATTGCTCGTAAAGCATCTGGAATGGCGAACCCAGGCACAAGGAGATGAGACATGAGGTGCGTTTTAGAAACCTTTCCCCATCACACGGTGTACCATCTTCGGGGTTTCTCATGCATGTTTTCGATGTAGGAAGATGCCCTTGAACCTGGAGATTTGGGACCCATGGGACGGGTACCACGCAGTATTACTTTAAAGGGTCTGCGTTTCCTCACCCTACCTCACCAAACCTCTCAGCCCCAAGAGTGTCCACCCTTATGTCTCATCCAGCTGTGCGTCTAGATATGGTCAATCCAGGTTGCATCACAGCCCCTGAAGGCATTGTGTAAGAATTTCTCTCTCTTTCACTGTGTTTGTTTCATGGGTTTTTCAAAGTAATTTATTTTTATAATGGGGTTTAGCTGCTTTTCACTGCTGTGTTTATGCCGCTTTACACCAACTTGACACACTAACAGAGAGATATCAATACATAGGTTTTAAGATTATTACTAGTCAGATATAATCTTGTGTGGTGAATAGGGCGTGTTGAGTCCAGTTCTCTGAGCAAGGAGTAGGTCTTGTCTATTACATATTGGGTTTATGGAATGGTATCTGAGCTAATTTGAAACCCTTGTTTTATGCATCACCCCACCTCACCTTTCCCTTTAAGCAGCCATAGTGTGTTTTCTGCATGTGTGACTCTGTTCTGTTTTGTAATTCAGTTCAAGTGTAACGGTTTTTACATTCCCTCTATAAGTGATACCTTATGAGAAGTGTCCTTTTCTGTGTGACTTATTTCACTTAGAATCGTCGTACCTAAATCCACTCATCATGCTGCTACTAGCCTTATGACATTGATTTCATGGCTGAGTGATATTTCATTGTACATAAGGACCACAACTTCTTTATCCATTTTTCTCTTTCCTGGGTTATTGAAGGTGGAATGAAGTGGAGGTCCTTGTCAACAGAGCAGCCCTAAACTTTGGGGTGCTTGTGTCTTGCTGATTTTTCATTTTCCCAATTTATACCCCTATGAGTGGAAGTGCCCTATGCACTCTAAGCTGTGTTTTTTAGGTGTTTCAGGACACACCGTACACTTCTCCAGAGTGGCTGTTGGCAGTTTATATCCCGCCCATCAGTGTAGCAAGGCTCCCATTTCTCCATGGCCTGTCCTGCATTTCTGGTTTTGACACTTTTTTCAGCATGGCCCTTTTGACCGATGGGTAGCGAGTCTTCTTTGTAGCGCTGACTTGCCTTTCCAGGTTGCTTGGTTGGCCAAAAAGGGCGTATGCGTTTTTACCTGAATATATTCAGGAAAAAACGCATACGCCCTTTTTGGCCAAGGGCATCATTGTCAACGTTTTGCCGCTTTTCATGTGCTTTAAATGCGATTTGAATCTACCTCCTGAAATCTGTTTCCTGCAATTCTGCCTTGATTTCAAATCCTCTTCTTTGCCTTCCCTCAATATATTTGTGGACGAGAGTTATCAGTTATAACTCTGCAGGTTTGTGAATAGCAGTGCCCTGAAGCTCCATTTTACAACTCGCTTTTTTGAGAGCTGGCCGCAGAAGTGCATGATGGTTTCACGCCCTCTTCTGCTTCCGGGGGGCAGGCAGAGCCTGTGGTTAATTCTTCTTCCTGATGGGAAAATACAGTGACCTGTGCCTGTGTCCACAGCAAGAGCTAGTCTCTCATTGGTTCCCCGTCTTCCCGTTCATCCTCAGGACAAATTGCAACCTGCACGGAACAGGAGGTTAAAGGTGCTGATGCTCCAAATAGGGAGATTGCTAGTAAAGCGGCTGGAATGGCGAACCCGGGCACAAGGAGATGAGAAATGAGGTTCGTTTTAGAAACCTTTCCCCATCACACGGTGTACCATCTTCTGGGTTTTTCATGCATGTTTTCGATGTAGGAAGATGCCCTTGAACCTGGAGATTTGGGACCCATGGGACGGGTACCACGCAGTATTACTTTAAAGGGTCTGCGTTTCCTCACCCTACCTCACCAAACCTCTCAGCCCCAAGAGTGTCCACCCTTATGTCTCATCCAGCTGTGCGTCTAGATATGGTCAATCCAGGTTGCATCACAGCCCCTGAAGGCATTGTGTAAGAATTTCTCTCTCTTTCACTGTGTTTGTTTTATGGGTTTTTCAAAGTAATTTATTTTTATAATGGGGTTTAGCTGCTTTTCACTGCTGTGTTTATGCCGCTTTACACCCACTTGACACACTAACAGAGAGATATCAATACATAGGTTTTAAGATTATTGCTAGTCAGATATAATCTTGTGTGGTGAATAGGGCGTGTTGAGTCCAGTTCTCTGAGCAAGGAGTAGGTCTTGTCTATTACATATTGGGTTTATGGAATGGTATCTGAGCTAATTTGAAACCCTTGTTTTATGCATCACCCCACCTCACCTTTCCCTTTAAGCAGCCATAGTGTGTTTTCTGCATGTGTGACTCTGTTCTGTTTTGTAATTCAGTTCAAGTGTAACGGTTTTTACATTCCCTCTATCAGTGATACCTTATGAGAAGTGTCCTTTTCTGTGTGACTTATTTCACTTAGAATCGTCGTACCTAAATCCACTCATCATGCTGCTACTAGCCTTATGACATTGATTTCATGGCTGAGTGATATTCCATTGTACATAAGGACCACAACTTCTTTATCCATTTTTCTCTTTCCTGGGATATTGAAGGTGGAATGAAGTGGAGGTCCTTGTCAACAGAGCAGCCCTAAACTTTGGGGTGCTTGTGTCTTGCTGATTTTTCATTTTCCCAATTTATACCCCTATGAGTGGAAGTGCCCTATGCACTCTAAGCTGTGTTTTTTAGGTGTTTCAGGACACACCGTAGACTTCTCCAGAGTGGCTGTTGCCAATTTACATCCTGCCCATCAGTGTAGCAAGGCTCCCATTTCTCCATGGCCTGTCCTGCATTTCTGGTTTTGACACTTTTTTCAGCATGGCCCTTTTGACCGATGGGTAGCGAGTCTTCTTTGTAGCGCTGATTTGCCTTTCCAGGTTGCTTGGTTGGCCAAAAAGGGCGTATGCGTTTTTTCCTGAATATATTCAGGAAAAAACGCATACGCCCTTTTTGGCCAAGGGCATTATTGTCAACGTTTTGCCGCTTTTCATGTGCTTTAAAGGCGATTCGAATCTACCTCCTGAAATCTGTTTCCTGCAATTCTGCCTTGATTTCAAATCCTCTTCTTTGCCTTCCCTCAATATATTTGTGGACGAGAGTTATCATTTATAACTCTGCAGGTTTGTGAATTGCATTGCCCTGAAGCTCCATTTTACAACTTTCTTTTTTGGGAGCTGGCCGCAAAAGTGCAGGATGGCTTCAGGCCCTGTTCTGGTTCCGGGGGGCAGGCTGAGCCTGTGGTTAATTCTTCTTCCTGATTGTAAAATAGAGTGTCCTGTGCCTGTCCCAAAACCAAGAGCTAGTCTCTCATTGGTTCCCCGTCTTCCCGTTCATCCTCAGGACAAATTGCAACCTGTACGGAACAGGAGGTTAAAGGTGCTGATGCTCCAAATAGGGAGATTGCTAGTAAAGCATCTGGAATTGTGAACCCAGGCACAAGGAGATGAGAAATGAGGTGCGTTTTAGAAACCTTTCCCCATCACACGGTGTACCATCTTCTGGGTTTCTCATGCATGTTTTCGATGTAGGAAGATGCCCTTGAACCTGGAGATTTGGGACCCATGGGACGGGTAACACGCAGTATTACTTTAAAGGGTCTGCATTTCCTCACCCTACCTCACCAAACCTCTCAGCCCCAAGAGTGTCCACCCTTATGTCTCATCCACCTGTGCGTCTAGATATGGTCAATCCAGGTTGCATCACAGCCCCTGAACGCATTGTGTAAGAATTTCTCTCTCTTTCACTGTGTTTGTTTCATGGATTTTTCAAAGTAATTTATTTTTATAATGGGGTTTTGCTGCTTTTCACGGCTGTGTTTATGCCGCTTTACACCCACTTGACACACTAACAGAGAGATATCAATAGATAGGTTTTAAGCTTATTACTAGTCAGATAGATTCTTGTGCGGTGAATAGGGCGTGTTGAGTCCAGTTCTCTGAGCAAGGAGTAGGTCTTGTCTATTACATATTGGGTTTATGGAACGGTATCTGAGCTAATTTGAAACCCTTGTTTTATGCATCACCCCACCTCACCTTTCCCGTTAAGCAGCCATAGTGTGTTTTCTGCATGTGTGACTCTGTTCTGTTTTGTAATTCAGTTCAAGTGTAACGGTTTTTACATTCCCTCTATCAGTGATACCTTATGAGAAGTGTCCTTTTCTGTGTGACTTATTTCACTTAGAATCGTCGTACCTAAATCCACTCATCATGCTGCTACTAGCCTTATGACATTGATTTCATGGCTGAGTGATATTCCATTGTACATAAGGACCACAACTTCTTTATCCATTTTTCTCTTTCCTGGGATATTTAAGGTGGAATGAAATGGAGGTCCTTGTCAACAGAGCAGCCCTAAACATTGGGGTGCTTGTGTATTGCTGATTTTTCATTTTCCCAATTTATACCCCCATGAGTGGAAGTGCCCTATGCTCTCTAAGCTGTGTTTTTCAGATGTTTCAGGACACACCGTACACTTCTCCAGAGTGGCTGTTGGTAATTTACATCCTGCCCATCAGTGTAGCAAGGCTCCCATTTCTCCATGGCCTGTCCTGCATTTCTGGTTTTGACACTTTTTTCAGCATGGCCCTTTTGACCGATGGGTAGCGAGTCTTCTTTGTAGCGCTGATTTGCCTTTCCAGGTTGCTTGGTTGGCCAAAAAGGGCGTATGCGTTTTTTCCTGAATATATTCAGGAGAAAACGCATACGCCCTTTTTGGCCAAGGGCATCATTGTCAACGTTTTGCCGCTTTTCATGTGCTTTAAAGGCGATTCGAATCTACCTCCTGAAATCTGTTTCCTGCAATTCTGCCTTGATTTCAAATCCCCTTCTTTGCCTTCCCTCAATATATTTGTGGACGAGAGTTATCATTTATAACTCTGAAGGTTTGTGAATTGCAGTGACCTGAAGCTCCATTTTACAACTCGCTTTTTTGGGAGCTGGCCGCAAAAGCGCAGGATGGCTTCAGGCCCTGTTCTGGTTCCGGGGGGCAGGCTGAGCCTGTGGTTAATTCTTCTTCCTGATTGTAAAATAGAGTGACCTGTGCCTGTCCCAAAACCAAGAGCTAGTCTCTCATTGGTTCCCCGTCTTCCCGTTCATCCTCAGGACAAATTGCAACCTGTACGGAACAGGAGGTTAAAGGTGCTGATGCTCCAAGTAGGGAGATTGCTCGTAAAGCATCTGGAATGGCGAACCCAGGCACAAGGAGATGAGACATGAGGTGCGTTTTAGAAACCTTTCCCCATCACACGGTGTACCATCTTCGGGGTTTCTCATGCATGTTTTCGATGTAGGAAGATGCCCTTGAACCTGGAGATTTGGGACCCATGGGACGGGTACCACGCAGTATTACTTTAAAGGGTCTGCGTTTCCTCACCCTACCTCACCAAACCTCTCAGCCCCAAGAGTGTCCACCCTTATGTCTCATCCAGCTGTGCGTCTAGATATGGTCAATCCAGGTTGCATCACAGCCCCTGATCGCATTGTGTAAGAATTTCTCTCTCTTTCACTGTCTTTGTTTCATGGGTTTTTCAAAGTAATTTATTTTTATAATGGGGTTTAGCTGCTTTTCACTGCTGTGTTTATGCCGCTTTACACCCACTTGACACACTAACAGAGAGATATCAATACATAGGTTTTAAGATTATTACTAGTCAGATATATTCTTGTGCGGTGAATAGGGCGTGTTGAGTCCAGTTCTCTGAGCAAGGAGTAGGTCTTGTCTATTACATATTGGGTTTATGGAACGTTATCTGAGCTAATTTGAAACCCTTGGTTTATGTATCACCCCACCTCACCTTTCCCGTTAAGCAGCCATAGTGTGTTTTCTGCATGTGTGACTCTGTTCTGTTTTGTAATTCAGTTCAAGTGTAACGGTTTTTACATTCCCTCTATAAGTGATACCTTATGAGAAGTGTCCTTTTCTGTGTGACTTATTTCACTTAGAATCGTCGTACCTATATCCACTCATCATGCTGCTACTAGCCTTATGACATTGATTTCATGGCTGAGTGATATTTCATTGTACATAAGGACCACAACTTCTTTATCCATTTTTCTCTTTCCTGGGTTATTGAAGGTGGAATGAAGTGGAGGTCCTTGTCAACAGAGCAGCCCTAAACTTTGGGGTGCTTGTGTCTTGCTGATTTTTCATTTTCCCAATTTATACCCCTATGAGTGGAAGTGCCCTATGCACTCTAAGCTGTGTTTTTTAGGTGTTTCAGGACACACCGTACACTTCTCCAGAGTGGCTGTTGGCAGTTTATATCCCGCCCATCAGTGTAGCAAGGCTCCCATTTCTCCATGGCCTGTCCTGCATTTCTGGTTTTGACACTTTTTTCAGCATGGCCCTTTTGACCGATGGGTAGCGAGTCTTCTTTGTAGCGCTGACTTGCCTTTCCAGGTTGCTTGGTTGGCCAAAAAGGGCGTATGCGTTTTTACCTGAATATATTCAGGAAAAAACGCATACGCCCTTTTTGGCCAAGGGCATCATTGTCAACGTTTTGCCGCTTTTCATGTGCTTTAAATGCGATTTGAATCTACCTCCTGAAATCTGTTTCCTGCAATTCTGCCTTGATTTCAAATCCTCTTCTTTGCCTTCCCTCAATATATTTGTGGACGAGAGTTATCAGTTATAACTCTGCAGGTTTGTGAATAGCAGTGCCCTGAAGCTCCATTTTACAACTCGCTTTTTTGAGAGCTGGCCGCAGAAGTGCATGATGGTTTCACGCCCTCTTCTGCTTCCGGGGGGCAGGCAGAGCCTGTGGTTAATTCTTCTTCCTGATGGGAAAATACAGTGACCTGTGCCTGTGTCCACAGCAAGAGCTAGTCTCTCATTGGTTCCCCGTCTTCCCGTTCATCCTCAGGACAAATTGCAACCTGCACGGAACAGGAGGTTAAAGGTGCTGATGCTCCAAATAGGGAGATTGCTAGTAAAGCGGCTGGAATGGCGAACCCGGGCACAAGGAGATGAGAAATGAGGTTCGTTTTAGAAACCTTTCCCCATCACACGGTGTACCATCTTCTGGGTTTTTCATGCATGTTTTCGATGTAGGAAGATGCCCTTGAACCTGGAGATTTGGGACCCATGGGACGGGTACCACGCAGTATTACTTTAAAGGGTCTGCGTTTCCTCACCCTACCTCACCAAACCTCTCAGCCCCAAGAGTGTCCACCCTTATGTCTCATCCAGCTGTGCGTCTAGATATGGTCAATCCAGGTTGCATCACAGCCCCTGAAGGCATTGTGTAAGAATTTCTCTCTCTTTCACTGTGTTTGTTTTATGGGTTTTTCAAAGTAATTTATTTTTATAATGGGGTTTAGCTGCTTTTCACTGCTGTGTTTATGCCGCTTTACACCCACTTGACACACTAACAGAGAGATATCAATACATAGGTTTTAAGATTATTGCTAGTCAGATATAATCTTGTGTGGTGAATAGGGCGTGTTGAGTCCAGTTCTCTGAGCAAGGAGTAGGTCTTGTCTATTACATATTGGGTTTATGGAATGGTATCTGAGCTAATTTGAAACCCTTGTTTTATGCATCACCCCACCTCACCTTTCCCTTTAAGCAGCCATAGTGTGTTTTCTGCATGTGTGACTCTGTTCTGTTTTGTAATTCAGTTCAAGTGTAACGGTTTTTACATTCCCTCTATCAGTGATACCTTATGAGAAGTGTCCTTTTCTGTGTGACTTATTTCACTTAGAATCGTCGTACCTAAATCCACTCATCATGCTGCTACTAGCCTTATGACATTGATTTCATGGCTGAGTGATATTCCATTGTACATAAGGACCACAACTTCTTTATCCATTTTTCTCTTTCCTGGGATATTGAAGGTGGAATGAAGTGGAGGTCCTTGTCAACAGAGCAGCCCTAAACTTTGGGGTGCTTGTGTCTTGCTGATTTTTCATTTTCCCAATTTATACCCCTATGAGTGGAAGTGCCCTATGCACTCTAAGCTGTGTTTTTTAGGTGTTTCAGGACACACCGTAGACTTCTCCAGAGTGGCTGTTGCCAATTTACATCCTGCCCATCAGTGTAGCAAGGCTCCCATTTCTCCATGGCCTGTCCTGCATTTCTGGTTTTGACACTTTTTTCAGCATGGCCCTTTTGACCGATGGGTAGCGAGTCTTCTTTGTAGCGCTGATTTGCCTTTCCAGGTTGCTTGGTTGGCCAAAAAGGGCGTATGCGTTTTTTCCTGAATATATTCAGGAAAAAACGCATACGCCCTTTTTGGCCAAGGGCATTATTGTCAACGTTTTGCCGCTTTTCATGTGCTTTAAAGGCGATTCGAATCTACCTCCTGAAATCTGTTTCCTGCAATTCTGCCTTGATTTCAAATCCTCTTCTTTGCCTTCCCTCAATATATTTGTGGACGAGAGTTATCATTTATAACTCTGCAGGTTTGTGAATTGCATTGCCCTGAAGCTCCATTTTACAACTTTCTTTTTTGGGAGCTGGCCGCAAAAGTGCAGGATGGCTTCAGGCCCTGTTCTGGTTCCGGGGGGCAGGCTGAGCCTGTGGTTAATTCTTCTTCCTGATTGTAAAATAGAGTGTCCTGTGCCTGTCCCAAAACCAAGAGCTAGTCTCTCATTGGTTCCCCGTCTTCCCGTTCATCCTCAGGACAAATTGCAACCTGTACGGAACAGGAGGTTAAAGGTGCTGATGCTCCAAATAGGGAGATTGCTAGTAAAGCATCTGGAATTGTGAACCCAGGCACAAGGAGATGAGAAATGAGGTGCGTTTTAGAAACCTTTCCCCATCACACGGTGTACCATCTTCTGGGTTTCTCATGCATGTTTTCGATGTAGGAAGATGCCCTTGAACCTGGAGATTTGGGACCCATGGGACGGGTAACACGCAGTATTACTTTAAAGGGTCTGCATTTCCTCACCCTACCTCACCAAACCTCTCAGCCCCAAGAGTGTCCACCCTTATGTCTCATCCACCTGTGCGTCTAGATATGGTCAATCCAGGTTGCATCACAGCCCCTGAACGCATTGTGTAAGAATTTCTCTCTCTTTCACTGTGTTTGTTTCATGGATTTTTCAAAGTAATTTATTTTTATAATGGGGTTTTGCTGCTTTTCACGGCTGTGTTTATGCCGCTTTACACCCACTTGACACACTAACAGAGAGATATCAATAGATAGGTTTTAAGCTTATTACTAGTCAGATAGATTCTTGTGCGGTGAATAGGGCGTGTTGAGTCCAGTTCTCTGAGCAAGGAGTAGGTCTTGTCTATTACATATTGGGTTTATGGAACGGTATCTGAGCTAATTTGAAACCCTTGTTTTATGCATCACCCCACCTCACCTTTCCCGTTAAGCAGCCATAGTGTGTTTTCTGCATGTGTGACTCTGTTCTGTTTTGTAATTCAGTTCAAGTGTAACGGTTTTTACATTCCCTCTATCAGTGATACCTTATGAGAAGTGTCCTTTTCTGTGTGACTTATTTCACTTAGAATCGTCGTACCTAAATCCACTCATCATGCTGCTACTAGCCTTATGACATTGATTTCATGGCTGAGTGATATTCCATTGTACATAAGGACCACAACTTCTTTATCCATTTTTCTCTTTCCTGGGATATTTAAGGTGGAATGAAATGGAGGTCCTTGTCAACAGAGCAGCCCTAAACATTGGGGTGCTTGTGTATTGCTGATTTTTCATTTTCCCAATTTATACCCCCATGAGTGGAAGTGCCCTATGCTCTCTAAGCTGTGTTTTTCAGATGTTTCAGGACACACCGTACACTTCTCCAGAGTGGCTGTTGGTAATTTACATCCTGCCCATCAGTGTAGCAAGGCTCCCATTTCTCCATGGCCTGTCCTGCATTTCTGGTTTTGACACTTTTTTCAGCATGGCCCTTTTGACCGATGGGTAGCGAGTCTTCTTTGTAGCGCTGATTTGCCTTTCCAGGTTGCTTGGTTGGCCAAAAAGGGCGTATGCGTTTTTTCCTGAATATATTCAGGAGAAAACGCATACGCCCTTTTTGGCCAAGGGCATCATTGTCAACGTTTTGCCGCTTTTCATGTGCTTTAAAGGCGATTCGAATCTACCTCCTGAAATCTGTTTCCTGCAATTCTGCCTTGATTTCAAATCCCCTTCTTTGCCTTCCCTCAATATATTTGTGGACGAGAGTTATCATTTATAACTCTGAAGGTTTGTGAATTGCAGTGACCTGAAGCTCCATTTTACAACTCGCTTTTTTGGGAGCTGGCCGCAAAAGCGCAGGATGGCTTCAGGCCCTGTTCTGGTTCCGGGGGGCAGGCTGAGCCTGTGGTTAATTCTTCTTCCTGATTGTAAAATAGAGTGACCTGTGCCTGTCCCAAAACCAAGAGCTAGTCTCTCATTGGTTCCCCGTCTTCCCGTTCATCCTCAGGACAAATTGCAACCTGTACGGAACAGGAGGTTAAAGGTGCTGATGCTCCAAGTAGGGAGATTGCTCGTAAAGCATCTGGAATGGCGAACCCAGGCACAAGGAGATGAGACATGAGGTGCGTTTTAGAAACCTTTCCCCATCACACGGTGTACCATCTTCGGGGTTTCTCATGCATGTTTTCGATGTAGGAAGATGCCCTTGAACCTGGAGATTTGGGACCCATGGGACGGGTACCACGCAGTATTACTTTAAAGGGTCTGCGTTTCCTCACCCTACCTCACCAAACCTCTCAGCCCCAAGAGTGTCCACCCTTATGTCTCATCCAGCTGTGCGTCTAGATATGGTCAATCCAGGTTGCATCACAGCCCCTGATCGCATTGTGTAAGAATTTCTCTCTCTTTCACTGTCTTTGTTTCATGGGTTTTTCAAAGTAATTTATTTTTATAATGGGGTTTAGCTGCTTTTCACTGCTGTGTTTATGCCGCTTTACACCCACTTGACACACTAACAGAGAGATATCAATACATAGGTTTTAAGATTATTACTAGTCAGATATATTCTTGTGCGGTGAATAGGGCGTGTTGAGTCCAGTTCTCTGAGCAAGGAGTAGGTCTTGTCTATTACATATTGGGTTTATGGAACGTTATCTGAGCTAATTTGAAACCCTTGGTTTATGTATCACCCCACCTCACCTTTCCCGTTAAGCAGCCATAGTGTGTTTTCTGCATGTGTGACTCTGTTCTGTTTTGTAATTCAGTTCAAGTGTAACGGTTTTTACATTCCCTCTATAAGTGATACCTTATGAGAAGTGTCCTTTTCTGTGTGACTTATTTCACTTAGAATCGTCGTACCTATATCCACTCATCATGCTGCTACTAGCCTTATGACATTGATTTCATGGCTGAGTGATATTTCATTGTACATAAGGACCACAACTTCTTTATCCATTTTTCTCTTTCCTGGGTTATTGAAGGTGGAATGAAGTGGAGGTCCTTGTCAACAGAGCAGCCCTAAACTTTGGGGTGCTTGTGTCTTGCTGATTTTTCATTTTCCCAATTTATACCCCTATGAGTGGAAGTGCCCTATGCACTCTAAGCTGTGTTTTTTAGGTGTTTCAGGACACACCGTACACTTCTCCAGAGTGGCTGTTGGCAGTTTATATCCCGCCCATCAGTGTAGCAAGGCTCCCATTTCTCCATGGCCTGTCCTGCATTTCTGGTTTTGACACTTTTTTCAGCATGGCCCTTTTGACCGATGGGTAGCGAGTCTTCTTTGTAGCGCTGACTTGCCTTTCCAGGTTGCTTGGTTGGCCAAAAAGGGCGTATGCGTTTTTACCTGAATATATTCAGGAAAAAACGCATACGCCCTTTTTGGCCAAGGGCATCATTGTCAACGTTTTGCCGCTTTTCATGTGCTTTAAATGCGATTTGAATCTACCTCCTGAAATCTGTTTCCTGCAATTCTGCCTTGATTTCAAATCCTCTTCTTTGCCTTCCCTCAATATATTTGTGGACGAGAGTTATCAGTTATAACTCTGCAGGTTTGTGAATAGCAGTGCCCTGAAGCTCCATTTTACAACTCGCTTTTTTGAGAGCTGGCCGCAGAAGTGCATGATGGTTTCACGCCCTCTTCTGCTTCCGGGGGGCAGGCAGAGCCTGTGGTTAATTCTTCTTCCTGATGGGAAAATACAGTGACCTGTGCCTGTGTCCACAGCAAGAGCTAGTCTCTCATTGGTTCCCCGTCTTCCCGTTCATCCTCAGGACAAATTGCAACCTGCACGGAACAGGAGGTTAAAGGTGCTGATGCTCCAAATAGGGAGATTGCTAGTAAAGCGGCTGGAATGGCGAACCCGGGCACAAGGAGATGAGAAATGAGGTTCGTTTTAGAAACCTTTCCCCATCACACGGTGTACCATCTTCTGGGTTTTTCATGCATGTTTTCGATGTAGGAAGATGCCCTTGAACCTGGAGATTTGGGACCCATGGGACGGGTACCACGCAGTATTACTTTAAAGGGTCTGCGTTTCCTCACCCTACCTCACCAAACCTCTCAGCCCCAAGAGTGTCCACCCTTATGTCTCATCCAGCTGTGCGTCTAGATATGGTCAATCCAGGTTGCATCACAGCCCCTGAAGGCATTGTGTAAGAATTTCTCTCTCTTTCACTGTGTTTGTTTTATGGGTTTTTCAAAGTAATTTATTTTTATAATGGGGTTTAGCTGCTTTTCACTGCTGTGTTTATGCCGCTTTACACCCACTTGACACACTAACAGAGAGATATCAATACATAGGTTTTAAGATTATTGCTAGTCAGATATAATCTTGTGTGGTGAATAGGGCGTGTTGAGTCCAGTTCTCTGAGCAAGGAGTAGGTCTTGTCTATTACATATTGGGTTTATGGAATGGTATCTGAGCTAATTTGAAACCCTTGTTTTATGCATCACCCCACCTCACCTTTCCCTTTAAGCAGCCATAGTGTGTTTTCTGCATGTGTGACTCTGTTCTGTTTTGTAATTCAGTTCAAGTGTAACGGTTTTTACATTCCCTCTATCAGTGATACCTTATGAGAAGTGTCCTTTTCTGTGTGACTTATTTCACTTAGAATCGTCGTACCTAAATCCACTCATCATGCTGCTACTAGCCTTATGACATTGATTTCATGGCTGAGTGATATTCCATTGTACATAAGGACCACAACTTCTTTATCCATTTTTCTCTTTCCTGGGATATTTAAGGTGGAATGAAATGGAGGTCCTTGTCAACAGAGCAGCCCTAAACATTGGGGTGCTTGTGTATTGCTGATTTTTCATTTTCCCAATTTATACCCCCATGAGTGGAAGTGCCCTATGCTCTCTAAGCTGTGTTTTTTAGGTGTTTCAGGACACACCGTACACTTCTCCAGAGTGGCTGTTGGTAATTTACATCCTGCCCATCAGTGTAGCAAGGCTCCCATTTCTCCATGGCCTGTCCTTCATTTCTGGTTTTGACACTTTTTTCAGCATGGCCCTTTTGACCGATGGGTAGCGAGTCTTCTTTGTAGCGCTGATTTGCCTTTCCAGGTTGCTTGGTTGGCCAAAAAGGGCGTATGCGTTTTTTCCTGAATATATTCAGGAGAAAACGCATACGCCCTTTTTGGCCAAGGGCATCATTGTCAACGTTTTGCCGCTTTTCATGTGCTTTAAAGGCGATTCGAATCTACCTCCTGAAATCTGTTTCCTGCAATTCTGCCTTGATTTCAAATCCCCTTCTTTGCCTTCCCTCAATATATTTGTGGACGAGAGTTATCATTTATAACTCTGAAGGTTTGTGAATTACAGTGACCTGAAGCTCCATTTTACAACTCGCTTTTTTGGGAGCTGGCCGCAAAAGCGCAGGATGGCTTCAGGCCCTGTTCTGGTTCCGGGGGGCAGGCTGAGCCTGTGGTTAATTCTTCTTCCTGATTGTAAAATAGAGTGACCTGTGCCTGTCCCAAAACCAAGAGCTAGTCTCTCATTGGTTCCCCGTCTTCCCGTTCATCCTCAGGACAAATTGCAACCTGTACGGAACAGGAGGTTAAAGGTGCTGATGCTCCAAGTAGGGAGATTGCTCGTAAAGCATCTGGAATGGCGAACCCAGGCACAAGGAGATGAGACATGAGGTGCGTTTTAGAAACCTTTCCCCATCACACGGTGTACCATCTTCGGGGTTTCTCATGCATGTTTTCGATGTAGGAAGATGCCCTTGAACCTGGAGATTTGGGACCCATGGGACGGGTACCACGCAGTATTACTTTAAAGGGTCTGCGTTTCCTCACCCTACCTCACCAAACCTCTCAGCCCCAAGAGTGTCCACCCTTATGTCTCATCCAGCTGTGCGTCTAGATATGGTCAATCCAGGTTGCATCACAGCCCCTGATCGCATTGTGTAAGAATTTCTCTCTCTTTCACTGTCTTTGTTTCATGGGTTTTTCAAAGTAATTTATTTTTATAATGGGGTTTAGCTGCTTTTCACTGCTGTGTTTATGCCGCTTTACACCCACTTGACACACTAACAGAGAGATATCAATACATAGGTTTTAAGATTATTACTAGTCAGATATATTCTTGTGCGGTGAATAGGGCGTGTTGAGTCCAGTTCTCTGAGCAAGGAGTAGGTCTTGTCTATTACATATTGGGTTTATGGAACGTTATCTGAGCTAATTTGAAACCCTTGGTTTATGTATCACCCCACCTCACCTTTCCCGTTAAGCAGCCATAGTGTGTTTTCTGCATGTGTGACTCTGTTCTGTTTTGTAATTCAGTTCAAGTGTAACGGTTTTTACATTCCCTCTATCAGTGATACCTTATGAGAAGTGTCCTTTTCTGTGTGACTTATTTCACTTAGAATCGTCGTACCTAAATCCACTCATCATGCTGCTACTAGCCTTATGACATTGATTTCATGGCTGAGTGATATTCCATTGTACATAAGGACCACAACTTCTTTATCCATTTTTCTCTTTCCTGGGATATTTAAGGTGGAATGAAATGGAGGTCCTTGTCAACAGAGCAGCCCTAAACATTGGGGTGCTTGTGTATTGCTGATTTTTCATTTTCCCAATTTATACCCCCATGAGTGGAAGTGCCCTATGCTCTCTAAGCTGTGTTTTTCAGATGTTTCAGGACACACCGTACACTTCTCCAGAGTGGCTGTTGGTAATTTACATCCTGCCCATCAGTGTAGCAAGGCTCCCATTTCTCCATGGCCTGTCCTGCATTTCTGGTTTTGACACTTTTTTCAGCATGGCCCTTTTGACCGATGGGTAGCGAGTCTTCTTTGTAGCGCTGATTTGCCTTTCCAGGTTGCTTGGTTGGCCAAAAAGGGCGTATGCGTTTTTTCCTGAATATATTCAGGAGAAAACGCATACGCCCTTTTAGGCCAAGGGCATCATTGTCAACGTTTTGCCGCTTTTCATGTGCTTTAAAGGCGATTCGAATCTACCTCCTGAAATCTGTTCCCTGCAATTCTGCCTTGATTTCAAATCCCCTTCTTTGCCTTCCCTCAATATATTTGTGGACGAGAGTTATCATTTATAACTCTGAAGGTTTGTGAATTGCAGTGACCTGAAGCTCCATTTTACAACTCGCTTTTTTGGGAGCTGGCCGCAAAAGCGCAGGATGGCTTCAGGCCCTGTTCTGGTTCCGGGGGGCAGGCTGAGCCTGTGGTTAATTCTTCTTCCTGATTGTAAAATAGAGTGACCTGTGCCTGTCCCAAAACCAAGAGCTAGTCTCTCATTGGTTCCCCGTCTTCCCGTTCATCCTCAGGAAAAATTGCAACCTGCACGGAACAGGAGGTTAAAGGTGCTGATGCTCCAAGTAGGGAGATTGCTCGTAAAGCATCTGGAATGGCGAACCCAGGCACAAGGAGATGAGACATGAGGTGCGTTTTAGAAACCTTTCCCCATCACACGGTGTACCATCTTCGGGGTTTCTCATGCATGTTTTCGATGTAGGAAGATGCCCTTGAACCTGGAGATTTGGGACCCATGGGACGGGTACCACGCAGTATTACTTTAAAGGGTCTGCGTTTCCTCACCCTACCTCACCAAACCTCTCAGCCCCAAGAGTGTCCACCCTTATGTCTCATCCAGCTGTGCGTCTAGATATGGTCAATCCAGGTTGCATCACAGCCCCTGAAGGCATTGTGTAAGAATTTCTCTCTCTTTCACTGTGTTTGTTTCATGGGTTTTTCAAAGTAATTTATTTTTATAATGGGGTTTAGCTGCTTTTCACTGCTGTGTTTATGCCGCTTTACACCAACTTGACACACTAACAGAGAGATATCAATACATAGGTTTTAAGATTATTACTAGTCAGATATAATCTTGTGTGGTGAATAGGGCGTGTTGAGTCCAGTTCTCTGAGCAAGGAGTAGGTCTTGTCTATTACATATTGGGTTTATGGAATGGTATCTGAGCTAATTTGAAACCCTTGTTTTATGCATCACCCCACCTCACCTTTCCCTTTAAGCAGCCATAGTGTGTTTTCTGCATGTGTGACTCTGTTCTGTTTTGTAATTCAGTTCAAGTGTAACGGTTTTTACATTCCCTCTATAAGTGATACCTTATGAGAAGTGTCCTTTTCTGTGTGACTTATTTCACTTAGAATCGTCGTACCTAAATCCACTCATCATGCTGCTACTAGCCTTATGACATTGATTTCATGGCTGAGTGATATTTCATTGTACATAAGGACCACAACTTCTTTATCCATTTTTCTCTTTCCTGGGTTATTGAAGGTGGAATGAAGTGGAGGTCCTTGTCAACAGAGCAGCCCTAAACTTTGGGGTGCTTGTGTCTTGCTGATTTTTCATTTTCCCAATTTATACCCCTATGAGTGGAAGTGCCCTATGCACTCTAAGCTGTGTTTTTTAGGTGTTTCAGGACACACCGTACACTTCTCCAGAGTGGCTGTTGGCAGTTTATATCCCGCCCATCCGTGTAGCAAGGCTCCCATTTCTCCATGGCCTGTCCTGCATTTCTGGTTTTGACACTTTTTTCAGCATGGCCCTTTTGACCGATGGGTAGCGAGTCTTCTTTGTAGCGCTGACTTGCCTTTCCAGGTTGCTTGGTTGGCCAAAAAGGGCGTATGCGTTTTTACCTGAATATATTCAGGAAAAAACGCATACGCCCTTTTTGGCCAAGGGCATCATTGTCAACGTTTTGCCGCTTTTCATGTGCTTTAAATGCGATTTGAATCTACCTCCTGAAATCTGTTTCCTGCAATTCTGCCTTGATTTCAAATCCTCTTCTTTGCCTTCCCTCAATATATTTGTGGACGAGAGTTATCAGTTATAACTCTGCAGGTTTGTGAATAGCAGTGCCCTGAAGCTCCATTTTACAACTCGCTTTTTTGAGAGCTGGCCGCAGAAGTGCATGATGGTTTCACGCCCTCTTCTGCTTCCGGGGGGCAGGCAGAGCCTGTGGTTAATTCTTCTTCCTGATGGGAAAATACAGTGACCTGTGCCTGTGTCCACAGCAAGAGCTAGTCTCTCATTGGTTCCCCGTCTTCCCGTTCATCCTCAGGACAAATTGCAACCTGCACGGAACAGGAGGTTAAAGGTGCTGATGCTCCAAATAGGGAGATTGCTAGTAAAGCGGCTGGAATGGCGAACCCGGGCACAAGGAGATGAGAAATGAGGTTCGTTTTAGAAACCTTTCCCCATCACACGGTGTACCATCTTCTGGGTTTTTCATGCATGTTTTCGATGTAGGAAGATGCCCTTGAACCTGGAGATTTGGGACCCATGGGACGGGTACCACGCAGTATTACTTTAAAGGGTCTGCGTTTCCTCACCCTACCTCACCAAACCTCTCAGCCCCAAGAGTGTCCACCCTTATGTCTCATCCAGCTGTGCGTCTAGATATGGTCAATCCAGGTTGCATCACAGCCCCTGAAGGCATTGTGTAAGAATTTCTCTCTCTTTCACTGTGTTTGTTTTATGGGTTTTTCAAAGTAATTTATTTTTATAATGGGGTTTAGCTGCTTTTCACTGCTGTGTTTATGCCGCTTTACACCCACTTGACACACTAACAGAGAGATATCAATACATAGGTTTTAAGATTATTGCTAGTCAGATATAATCTTGTGTGGTGAATAGGGCGTGTTGAGTCCAGTTCTCTGAGCAAGGAGTAGGTCTTGTCTATTACATATTGGGTTTATGGAATGGTATCTGAGCTAATTTGAAACCCTTGTTTTATGCATCACCCCACCTCACCTTTCCCTTTAAGCAGCCATAGTGTGTTTTCTGCATGTGTGACTCTGTTCTGTTTTGTAATTCAGTTCAAGTGTAACGGTTTTTACATTCCCTCTATCAGTGATACCTTATGAGAAGTGTCCTTTTCTGTGTGACTTATTTCACTTAGAATCGTCGTACCTAAATCCACTCATCATGCTGCTACTAGCCTTATGACATTGATTTCATGGCTGAGTGATATTCCATTGTACATAAGGACCACAACTTCTTTATCCATTTTTCTCTTTCCTGGGATATTTAAGGTGGAATGAAATGGAGGTCCTTGTCAACAGAGCAGCCCTAAACATTGGGGTGCTTGTGTATTGCTGATTTTTCATTTTCCCAATTTATACCCCCATGAGTGGAAGTGCCCTATGCTCTCTAAGCTGTGTTTTTTAGGTGTTTCAGGACACACCGTACACTTCTCCAGAGTGGCTGTTGGTAATTTACATCCTGCCCATCAGTGTAGCAAGGCTCCCATTTCTCCATGGCCTGTCCTTCATTTCTGGTTTTGACACTTTTTTCAGCATGGCCCTTTTGACCGATGGGTAGCGAGTCTTCTTTGTAGCGCTGATTTGCCTTTCCAGGTTGCTTGGTTGGCCAAAAAGGGCGTATGCGTTTTTTCCTGAATATATTCAGGAGAAAACGCATACGCCCTTTTTGGCCAAGGGCATCATTGTCAACGTTTTGCCGCTTTTCATGTGCTTTAAAGGCGATTCGAATCTACCTCCTGAAATCTGTTTCCTGCAATTCTGCCTTGATTTCAAATCCCCTTCTTTGCCTTCCCTCAATATATTTGTGGACGAGAGTTATCATTTATAACTCTGAAGGTTTGTGAATTACAGTGACCTGAAGCTCCATTTTACAACTCGCTTTTTTGGGAGCTGGCCGCAAAAGCGCAGGATGGCTTCAGGCCCTGTTCTGGTTCCGGGGGGCAGGCTGAGCCTGTGGTTAATTCTTCTTCCTGATTGTAAAATAGAGTGACCTGTGCCTGTCCCAAAACCAAGAGCTAGTCTCTCATTGGTTCCCCGTCTTCCCGTTCATCCTCAGGACAAATTGCAACCTGTACGGAACAGGAGGTTAAAGGTGCTGATGCTCCAAGTAGGGAGATTGCTCGTAAAGCATCTGGAATGGCGAACCCAGGCACAAGGAGATGAGACATGAGGTGCGTTTTAGAAACCTTTCCCCATCACACGGTGTACCATCTTCGGGGTTTCTCATGCATGTTTTCGATGTAGGAAGATGCCCTTGAACCTGGAGATTTGGGACCCATGGGACGGGTACCACGCAGTATTACTTTAAAGGGTCTGCGTTTCCTCACCCTACCTCACCAAACCTCTCAGCCCCAAGAGTGTCCACCCTTATGTCTCATCCAGCTGTGCGTCTAGATATGGTCAATCCAGGTTGCATCACAGCCCCTGAAGGCATTGTGTAAGAATTTCTCTCTCTTTCACTGTGTTTGTTTCATGGGTTTTTCAAAGTAATTTATTTTTATAATGGGGTTTAGCTGCTTTTCACTGCTGTGTTTATGCCGCTTTACACCAACTTGACACACTAACAGAGAGATATCAATACATAGGTTTTAAGATTATTACTAGTCAGATATAATCTTGTGTGGTGAATAGGGCGTGTTGAGTCCAGTTCTCTGAGCAAGGAGTAGGTCTTGTCTATTACATATTGGGTTTATGGAATGGTATCTGAGCTAATTTGAAACCCTTGTTTTATGCATCACCCCACCTCACCTTTCCCTTTAAGCAGCCATAGTGTGTTTTCTGCATGTGTGACTCTGTTCTGTTTTGTAATTCAGTTCAAGTGTAACGGTTTTTACATTCCCTCTATAAGTGATACCTTATGAGAAGTGTCCTTTTCTGTGTGACTTATTTCACTTAGAATCGTCGTACCTAAATCCACTCATCATGCTGCTACTAGCCTTATGACATTGATTTCATGGCTGAGTGATATTTCATTGTACATAAGGACCACAACTTCTTTATCCATTTTTCTCTTTCCTGGGTTATTGAAGGTGGAATGAAGTGGAGGTCCTTGTCAACAGAGCAGCCCTAAACTTTGGGGTGCTTGTGTCTTGCTGATTTTTCATTTTCCCAATTTATACCCCTATGAGTGGAAGTGCCCTATGCACTCTAAGCTGTGTTTTTTAGGTGTTTCAGGACACACCGTACACTTCTCCAGAGTGGCTGTTGGCAGTTTATATCCCGCCCATCAGTGTAGCAAGGCTCCCATTTCTCCATGGCCTGTCCTGCATTTCTGGTTTTGACACTTTTTTCAGCATGGCCCTTTTGACCGATGGGTAGCGAGTCTTCTTTGTAGCGCTGACTTGCCTTTCCAGGTTGCTTGGTTGGCCAAAAAGGGCGTATGCGTTTTTACCTGAATATATTCAGGAAAAAACGCATACGCCCTTTTTGGCCAAGGGCATCATTGTCAACGTTTTGCCGCTTTTCATGTGCTTTAAATGCGATTTGAATCTACCTCCTGAAATCTGTTTCCTGCAATTCTGCCTTGATTTCAAATCCTCTTCTTTGCCTTCCCTCAATATATTTGTGGACGAGAGTTATCAGTTATAACTCTGCAGGTTTGTGAATAGCAGTGCCCTGAAGCTCCATTTTACAACTCGCTTTTTTGAGAGCTGGCCGCAGAAGTGCATGATGGTTTCACGCCCTCTTCTGCTTCCGGGGGGCAGGCAGAGCCTGTGGTTAATTCTTCTTCCTGATGGGAAAATACAGTGACCTGTGCCTGTGTCCACAGCAAGAGCTAGTCTCTCATTGGTTCCCCGTCTTCCCGTTCATCCTCAGGACAAATTGCAACCTGCACGGAACAGGAGGTTAAAGGTGCTGATGCTCCAAATAGGGAGATTGCTAGTAAAGCGGCTGGAATGGCGAACCCGGGCACAAGGAGATGAGAAATGAGGTTCGTTTTAGAAACCTTTCCCCATCACACGGTGTACCATCTTCTGGGTTTTTCATGCATGTTTTCGATGTAGGAAGATGCCCTTGAACCTGGAGATTTGGGACCCATGGGACGGGTACCACGCAGTATTACTTTAAAGGGTCTGCGTTTCCTCACCCTACCTCACCAAACCTCTCAGCCCCAAGAGTGTCCACCCTTATGTCTCATCCAGCTGTGCGTCTAGATATGGTCAATCCAGGTTGCATCACAGCCCCTGAAGGCATTGTGTAAGAATTTCTCTCTCTTTCACTGTGTTTGTTTTATGGGTTTTTCAAAGTAATTTATTTTTATAATGGGGTTTAGCTGCTTTTCACTGCTGTGTTTATGCCGCTTTACACCCACTTGACACACTAACAGAGAGATATCAATACATAGGTTTTAAGATTATTGCTAGTCAGATATAATCTTGTGTGGTGAATAGGGCGTGTTGAGTCCAGTTCTCTGAGCAAGGAGTAGGTCTTGTCTATTACATATTGGGTTTATGGAATGGTATCTGAGCTAATTTGAAACCCTTGTTTTATGCATCACCCCACCTCACCTTTCCCTTTAAGCAGCCATAGTGTGTTTTCTGCATGTGTGACTCTGTTCTGTTTTGTAATTCAGTTCAAGTGTAACGGTTTTTACATTCCCTCTATCAGTGATACCTTATGAGAAGTGTCCTTTTCTGTGTGACTTATTTCACTTAGAATCGTCGTACCTAAATCCACTCATCATGCTGCTACTAGCCTTATGACATTGATTTCATGGCTGAGTGATATTCCATTGTACATAAGGACCACAACTTCTTTATCCATTTTTCTCTTTCCTGGGATATTTAAGGTGGAATGAAATGGAGGTCCTTGTCAACAGAGCAGCCCTAAACATTGGGGTGCTTGTGTATTGCTGATTTTTCATTTTCCCAATTTATACCCCCATGAGTGGAAGTGCCCTATGCTCTCTAAGCTGTGTTTTTTAGGTGTTTCAGGACACACCGTACACTTCTCCAGAGTGGCTGTTGGTAATTTACATCCTGCCCATCAGTGTAGCAAGGCTCCCATTTCTCCATGGCCTGTCCTTCATTTCTGGTTTTGACACTTTTTTCAGCATGGCCCTTTTGACCGATGGGTAGCGAGTCTTCTTTGTAGCGCTGATTTGCCTTTCCAGGTTGCTTGGTTGGCCAAAAAGGGCGTATGCGTTTTTTCCTGAATATATTCAGGAGAAAACGCATACGCCCTTTTTGGCCAAGGGCATCATTGTCAACGTTTTGCCGCTTTTCATGTGCTTTAAAGGCGATTCGAATCTACCTCCTGAAATCTGTTTCCTGCAATTCTGCCTTGATTTCAAATCCCCTTCTTTGCCTTCCCTCAATATATTTGTGGACGAGAGTTATCATTTATAACTCTGAAGGTTTGTGAATTACAGTGACCTGAAGCTCCATTTTACAACTCGCTTTTTTGGGAGCTGGCCGCAAAAGCGCAGGATGGCTTCAGGCCCTGTTCTGGTTCCGGGGGGCAGGCTGAGCCTGTGGTTAATTCTTCTTCCTGATTGTAAAATAGAGTGACCTGTGCCTGTCCCAAAACCAAGAGCTAGTCTCTCATTGGTTCCCCATCTTCCCGTTCATCCTCAGGACAAATTGCAACCTGTACGGAACAGGAGGTTAAAGGTGCTGATGCTCCAAGTAGGGAGATTGCTCGTAAAGCATCTGGAATGGCGAACCCAGGCACAAGGAGATGAGACATGAGGTGCGTTTTAGAAACCTTTCCCCATCACACGGTGTACCATCTTCGGGGTTTCTCATGCATGTTTTCGATGTAGGAAGATGCCCTTGAACCTGGAGATTTGGGACCCATGGGACGGGTACCACGCAGTATTACTTTAAAGGGTCTGCGTTTCCTCACCCTACCTCACCAAACCTCTCAGCCCCAAGAGTGTCCACCCTTATGTCTCATCCAGCTGTGCGTCTAGATATGGTCAATCCAGGTTGCATCACAGCCCCTGATCGCATTGTGTAAGAATTTCTCTCTCTTTCACTGTCTTTGTTTCATGGGTTTTTCAAAGTAATTTATTTTTATAATGGGGTTTAGCTGCTTTTCACTGCTGTGTTTATGCCGCTTTACACCCACTTGACACACTAACAGAGAGATATCAATACATAGGTTTTAAGATTATTACTAGTCAGATATATTCTTGTGCGGTGAATAGGGCGTGTTGAGTCCAGTTCTCTGAGCAAGGAGTAGGTCTTGTCTATTACATATTGGGTTTATGGAACGTTATCTGAGCTAATTTGAAACCCTTGGTTTATGTATCACCCCACCTCACCTTTCCCGTTAAGCAGCCATAGTGTGTTTTCTGCATGTGTGACTCTGTTCTGTTTTGTAATTCAGTTCAAGTGTAACGGTTTTTACATTCCCTCTATAAGTGATACCTTATGAGAAGTGTCCTTTTCTGTGTGACTTATTTCACTTAGAATCGTCGTACCTATATCCACTCATCATGCTGCTACTAGCCTTATGACATTGATTTCATGGCTGAGTGATATTTCATTGTACATAAGGACCACAACTTCTTTATCCATTTTTCTCTTTCCTGGGTTATTGAAGGTGGAATGAAGTGGAGGTCCTTGTCAACAGAGCAGCCCTAAACTTTGGGGTGCTTGTGTCTTGCTGATTTTTCATTTTCCCAATTTATACCCCTATGAGTGGAAGTGCCCTATGCACTCTAAGCTGTGTTTTTTAGGTGTTTCAGGACACACCGTACACTTCTCCAGAGTGGCTGTTGGCAGTTTATATCCCGCCCATCAGTGTAGCAAGGCTCCCATTTCTCCATGGCCTGTCCTGCATTTCTGGTTTTGACACTTTTTTCAGCATGGCCCTTTTGACCGATGGGTAGCGAGTCTTCTTTGTAGCGCTGACTTGCCTTTCCAGGTTGCTTGGTTGGCCAAAAAGGGCGTATGCGTTTTTACCTGAATATATTCAGGAAAAAACGCATACGCCCTTTTTGGCCAAGGGCATCATTGTCAACGTTTTGCCGCTTTTCATGTGCTTTAAATGCGATTTGAATCTACCTCCTGAAATCTGTTTCCTGCAATTCTGCCTTGATTTCAAATCCTCTTCTTTGCCTTCCCTCAATATATTTGTGGACGAGAGTTATCAGTTATAACTCTGCAGGTTTGTGAATAGCAGTGCCCTGAAGCTCCATTTTACAACTCGCTTTTTTGAGAGCTGGCCGCAGAAGTGCATGATGGTTTCACGCCCTCTTCTGCTTCCGGGGGGCAGGCAGAGCCTGTGGTTAATTCTTCTTCCTGATGGGAAAATACAGTGACCTGTGCCTGTGTCCACAGCAAGAGCTAGTCTCTCATTGGTTCCCCGTCTTCCCGTTCATCCTCAGGACAAATTGCAACCTGCACGGAACAGGAGGTTAAAGGTGCTGATGCTCCAAATAGGGAGATTGCTAGTAAAGCGGCTGGAATGGCGAACCCGGGCACAAGGAGATGAGAAATGAGGTTCGTTTTAGAAACCTTTCCCCATCACACGGTGTACCATCTTCTGGGTTTTTCATGCATGTTTTCGATGTAGGAAGATGCCCTTGAACCTGGAGATTTGGGACCCATGGGACGGGTACCACGCAGTATTACTTTAAAGGGTCTGCGTTTCCTCACCCTACCTCACCAAACCTCTCAGCCCCAAGAGTGTCCACCCTTATGTCTCATCCAGCTGTGCGTCTAGATATGGTCAATCCAGGTTGCATCACAGCCCCTGAAGGCATTGTGTAAGAATTTCTCTCTCTTTCACTGTGTTTGTTTTATGGGTTTTTCAAAGTAATTTATTTTTATAATGGGGTTTAGCTGCTTTTCACTGCTGTGTTTATGCCGCTTTACACCCACTTGACACACTAACAGAGAGATATCAATACATAGGTTTTAAGATTATTGCTAGTCAGATATAATCTTGTGTGGTGAATAGGGCGTGTTGAGTCCAGTTCTCTGAGCAAGGAGTAGGTCTTGTCTATTACATATTGGGTTTATGGAATGGTATCTGAGCTAATTTGAAACCCTTGTTTTATGCATCACCCCACCTCACCTTTCCCTTTAAGCAGCCATAGTGTGTTTTCTGCATGTGTGACTCTGTTCTGTTTTGTAATTCAGTTCAAGTGTAACGGTTTTTACATTCCCTCTATCAGTGATACCTTATGAGAAGTGTCCTTTTCTGTGTGACTTATTTCACTTAGAATCGTCGTACCTAAATCCACTCATCATGCTGCTACTAGCCTTATGACATTGATTTCATGGCTGAGTGATATTCCATTGTACATAAGGACCACAACTTCTTTATCCATTTTTCTCTTTCCTGGGATATTTAAGGTGGAATGAAATGGAGGTCCTTGTCAACAGAGCAGCCCTAAACATTGGGGTGCTTGTGTATTGCTGATTTTTCATTTTCCCAATTTATACCCCCATGAGTGGAAGTGCCCTATGCTCTCTAAGCTGTGTTTTTTAGGTGTTTCAGGACACACCGTACACTTCTCCAGAGTGGCTGTTGGTAATTTACATCCTGCCCATCAGTGTAGCAAGGCTCCCATTTCTCCATGGCCTGTCCTTCATTTCTGGTTTTGACACTTTTTTCAGCATGGCCCTTTTGACCGATGGGTAGCGAGTCTTCTTTGTAGCGCTGATTTGCCTTTCCAGGTTGCTTGGTTGGCCAAAAAGGGCGTATGCGTTTTTTCCTGAATATATTCAGGAGAAAACGCATACGCCCTTTTTGGCCAAGGGCATCATTGTCAACGTTTTGCCGCTTTTCATGTGCTTTAAAGGCGATTCGAATCTACCTCCTGAAATCTGTTTCCTGCAATTCTGCCTTGATTTCAAATCCCCTTCTTTGCCTTCCCTCAATATATTTGTGGACGAGAGTTATCATTTATAACTCTGAAGGTTTGTGAATTACAGTGACCTGAAGCTCCATTTTACAACTCGCTTTTTTGGGAGCTGGCCGCAAAAGCGCAGGATGGCTTCAGGCCCTGTTCTGGTTCCGGGGGGCAGGCTGAGCCTGTGGTTAATTCTTCTTCCTGATTGTAAAATAGAGTGACCTGTGCCTGTCCCAAAACCAAGAGCTAGTCTCTCATTGGTTCCCCGTCTTCCCGTTCATCCTCAGGACAAATTGCAACCTGTACGGAACAGGAGGTTAAAGGTGCTGATGCTCCAAGTAGGGAGATTGCTCGTAAAGCATCTGGAATGGCGAACCCAGGCACAAGGAGATGAGACATGAGGTGCGTTTTAGAAACCTTTCCCCATCACACGGTGTACCATCTTCGGGGTTTCTCATGCATGTTTTCGATGTAGGAAGATGCCCTTGAACCTGGAGATTTGGGACCCATGGGACGGGTACCACGCAGTATTACTTTAAAGGGTCTGCGTTTCCTCACCCTACCTCACCAAACCTCTCAGCCCCAAGAGTGTCCACCCTTATGTCTCATCCAGCTGTGCGTCTAGATATGGTCAATCCAGGTTGCATCACAGCCCCTGAAGGCATTGTGTAAGAATTTCTCTCTCTTTCACTGTGTTTGTTTCATGGGTTTTTCAAAGTAATTTATTTTTATAATGGGGTTTAGCTGCTTTTCACTGCTGTGTTTATGCCGCTTTACACCAACTTGACACACTAACAGAGAGATATCAATACATAGGTTTTAAGATTATTACTAGTCAGATATAATCTTGTGTGGTGAATAGGGCGTGTTGAGTCCAGTTCTCTGAGCAAGGAGTAGGTCTTGTCTATTACATATTGGGTTTATGGAATGGTATCTGAGCTAATTTGAAACCCTTGTTTTATGCATCACCCCACCTCACCTTTCCCTTTAAGCAGCCATAGTGTGTTTTCTGCATGTGTGACTCTGTTCTGTTTTGTAATTCAGTTCAAGTGTAACGGTTTTTACATTCCCTCTATAAGTGATACCTTATGAGAAGTGTCCTTTTCTGTGTGACTTATTTCACTTAGAATCGTCGTACCTAAATCCACTCATCATGCTGCTACTAGCCTTATGACATTGATTTCATGGCTGAGTGATATTTCATTGTACATAAGGACCACAACTTCTTTATCCATTTTTCTCTTTCCTGGGTTATTGAAGGTGGAATGAAGTGGAGGTCCTTGTCAACAGAGCAGCCCTAAACTTTGGGGTGCTTGTGTCTTGCTGATTTTTCATTTTCCCAATTTATACCCCTATGAGTGGAAGTGCCCTATGCACTCTAAGCTGTGTTTTTTAGGTGTTTCAGGACACACCGTACACTTCTCCAGAGTGGCTGTTGGCAGTTTATATCCCGCCCATCAGTGTAGCAAGGCTCCCATTTCTCCATGGCCTGTCCTGCATTTCTGGTTTTGACACTTTTTTCAGCATGGCCCTTTTGACCGATGGGTAGCGAGTCTTCTTTGTAGCGCTGACTTGCCTTTCCAGGTTGCTTGGTTGGCCAAAAAGGGCGTATGCGTTTTTACCTGAATATATTCAGGAAAAAACGCATACGCCCTTTTTGGCCAAGGGCATCATTGTCAACGTTTTGCCGCTTTTCATGTGCTTTAAATGCGATTTGAATCTACCTCCTGAAATCTGTTTCCTGCAATTCTGCCTTGATTTCAAATCCTCTTCTTTGCCTTCCCTCAATATATTTGTGGACGAGAGTTATCAGTTATAACTCTGCAGGTTTGTGAATAGCAGTGCCCTGAAGCTCCATTTTACAACTCGCTTTTTTGAGAGCTGGCCGCAGAAGTGCATGATGGTTTCACGCCCTCTTCTGCTTCCGGGGGGCAGGCAGAGCCTGTGGTTAATTCTTCTTCCTGATGGGAAAATACAGTGACCTGTGCCTGTGTCCACAGCAAGAGCTAGTCTCTCATTGGTTCCCCGTCTTCCCGTTCATCCTCAGGACAAATTGCAACCTGCACGGAACAGGAGGTTAAAGGTGCTGATGCTCCAAATAGGGAGATTGCTAGTAAAGCGGCTGGAATGGCGAACCCGGGCACAAGGAGATGAGAAATGAGGTTCGTTTTAGAAACCTTTCCCCATCACACGGTGTACCATCTTCTGGGTTTTTCATGCATGTTTTCGATGTAGGAAGATGCCCTTGAACCTGGAGATTTGGGACCCATGGGACGGGTACCACGCAGTATTACTTTAAAGGGTCTGCGTTTCCTCACCCTACCTCACCAAACCTCTCAGCCCCAAGAGTGTCCACCCTTATGTCTCATCCAGCTGTGCGTCTAGATATGGTCAATCCAGGTTGCATCACAGCCCCTGAAGGCATTGTGTAAGAATTTCTCTCTCTTTCACTGTGTTTGTTTTATGGGTTTTTCAAAGTAATTTATTTTTATAATGGGGTTTAGCTGCTTTTCACTGCTGTGTTTATGCCGCTTTACACCCACTTGACACACTAACAGAGAGATATCAATACATAGGTTTTAAGATTATTGCTAGTCAGATATAATCTTGTGTGGTGAATAGGGCGTGTTGAGTCCAGTTCTCTGAGCAAGGAGTAGGTCTTGTCTATTACATATTGGGTTTATGGAATGGTATCTGAGCTAATTTGAAACCCTTGTTTTATGCATCACCCCACCTCACCTTTCCCTTTAAGCAGCCATAGTGTGTTTTCTGCATGTGTGACTCTGTTCTGTTTTGTAATTCAGTTCAAGTGTAACGGTTTTTACATTCCCTCTATCAGTGATACCTTATGAGAAGTGTCCTTTTCTGTGTGACTTATTTCACTTAGAATCGTCGTACCTAAATCCACTCATCATGCTGCTACTAGCCTTATGACATTGATTTCATGGCTGAGTGATATTCCATTGTACATAAGGACCACAACTTCTTTATCCATTTTTCTCTTTCCTGGGATATTTAAGGTGGAATGAAATGGAGGTCCTTGTCAACAGAGCAGCCCTAAACATTGGGGTGCTTGTGTATTGCTGATTTTTCATTTTCCCAATTTATACCCCCATGAGTGGAAGTGCCCTATGCTCTCTAAGCTGTGTTTTTTAGGTGTTTCAGGACACACCGTACACTTCTCCAGAGTGGCTGTTGGTAATTTACATCCTGCCCATCAGTGTAGCAAGGCTCCCATTTCTCCATGGCCTGTCCTTCATTTCTGGTTTTGACACTTTTTTCAGCATGGCCCTTTTGACCGATGGGTAGCGAGTCTTCTTTGTAGCGCTGATTTGCCTTTCCAGGTTGCTTGGTTGGCCAAAAAGGGCGTATGCGTTTTTTCCTGAATATATTCAGGAGAAAACGCATACGCCCTTTTTGGCCAAGGGCATCATTGTCAACGTTTTGCCGCTTTTCATGTGCTTTAAAGGCGATTCGAATCTACCTCCTGAAATCTGTTTCCTGCAATTCTGCCTTGATTTCAAATCCCCTTCTTTGCCTTCCCTCAATATATTTGTGGACGAGAGTTATCATTTATAACTCTGAAGGTTTGTGAATTACAGTGACCTGAAGCTCCATTTTACAACTCGCTTTTTTGGGAGCTGGCCGCAAAAGCGCAGGATGGCTTCAGGCCCTGTTCTGGTTCCGGGGGGCAGGCTGAGCCTGTGGTTAATTCTTCTTCCTGATTGTAAAATAGAGTGACCTGTGCCTGTCCCAAAACCAAGAGCTAGTCTCTCATTGGTTCCCCATCTTCCCGTTCATCCTCAGGACAAATTGCAACCTGTACGGAACAGGAGGTTAAAGGTGCTGATGCTCCAAGTAGGGAGATTGCTCGTAAAGCATCTGGAATGGCGAACCCAGGCACAAGGAGATGAGACATGAGGTGCGTTTTAGAAACCTTTCCCCATCACACGGTGTACCATCTTCGGGGTTTCTCATGCATGTTTTCGATGTAGGAAGATGCCCTTGAACCTGGAGATTTGGGACCCATGGGACGGGTACCACGCAGTATTACTTTAAAGGGTCTGCGTTTCCTCACCCTACCTCACCAAACCTCTCAGCCCCAAGAGTGTCCACCCTTATGTCTCATCCAGCTGTGCGTCTAGATATGGTCAATCCAGGTTGCATCACAGCCCCTGATCGCATTGTGTAAGAATTTCTCTCTCTTTCACTGTCTTTGTTTCATGGGTTTTTCAAAGTAATTTATTTTTATAATGGGGTTTAGCTGCTTTTCACTGCTGTGTTTATGCCGCTTTACACCCACTTGACACACTAACAGAGAGATATCAATACATAGGTTTTAAGATTATTACTAGTCAGATATATTCTTGTGCGGTGAATAGGGCGTGTTGAGTCCAGTTCTCTGAGCAAGGAGTAGGTCTTGTCTATTACATATTGGGTTTATGGAACGTTATCTGAGCTAATTTGAAACCCTTGGTTTATGTATCACCCCACCTCACCTTTCCCGTTAAGCAGCCATAGTGTGTTTTCTGCATGTGTGACTCTGTTCTGTTTTGTAATTCAGTTCAAGTGTAACGGTTTTTACATTCCCTCTATAAGTGATACCTTATGAGAAGTGTCCTTTTCTGTGTGACTTATTTCACTTAGAATCGTCGTACCTATATCCACTCATCATGCTGCTACTAGCCTTATGACATTGATTTCATGGCTGAGTGATATTCCATTGTACATAAGGAATAACAACTTCTTTATCCATTTTTCTCTTTCCTGGGATATTTAAGGTGGAATGAAGTGGAGGTCCTTGTCAACAGAGCAGCCCTAAAATTTGGGGTGCTTTTGTCTTGCTGATTTTTAATTTTCCCAATTTATACCCCCATGAGTGGAAGTGCCCTATGCTGTCTAAGCTGTGTTTTTTAGGTGTTTCAGGACACACCGTACACTTCTCCAGAGTGGCTGTTGGCAATTTACATCCCGCCCATCAGTGTAGCAAGGCTCCCATTTCTCCATGGCCTGTCCTGCATTTCTGGTTTTGACACATTTTTCAGCATTGCCCTTTTGACCGATGGGTAGCGAGTCTTCTTTGTAGCGCTGATTTGCCTTTCTAGGTTGCTTGGTTGGTCAAAAAGGGCGTATGCGTTTTTTCCTGAATATATTCAGGAAAAAACGCATACGCCCTTTTTGCCCAAGGGCATTATTGTCAACGTTTTGCCGCTTTTCATGTGCTTTAAAGGCGATTCTAATCTACCTCCTGAAATCTGTTTCCTGCAATTCTGCCTTGATTTCAAATCCCCTTCTTTGCCTTCTCTCAATATATTTGTGGACGAGAGTTATCATTTATAACTCTGAAGGATTGTGAATTGCAGTGACCTGAAGCTCCATTTTACAACTCGCTTTTTTGGGAGCTGGCCGCAAAAGCGCAGGATGGCTTCAGGCCCTGTTCTGGTTCCGGGGGGCAGGCTGAGCCTGTGGTTAATTCTTCTTCCTGATTGTAAAATAGAGTGACCTGTGCCTGTCCCAAAACCAAGAGCTAGTCTCTCATTGGTTCCCCGTCTTCCCGTTCATCCTCAGGACAAATTGCAACCTGCACGGAACAGGAGGTTAAAGGTGCTGATGCTCCAAGTAGGGAGATTACTCGTAAAGCATCTGGAATGGCGAACCCAGGCACAAGGAGATGAGAAATGAGGTGCGTTTTAGAAACCTTTCCCCATCACACGGTGTACCATCTTCGGGGTTTCTCATGCATGTTTTCGATGTAGGAAGATGCCCTTGAACCTGGAGATTTGGGACCCATGGGACGGGTACCACGCAGTATTACTTTAAAGGGTCTGCGTTTGCTCACCCAACCTCACCAAACCTCTCAGCCCCAAGAGTGTCCACCCTTATGTCTCATCCAGCTGTGCGTCTAGATATGGTCAATCCAGGTTGCATCACAGCCCCTGAAGGCATTGTGTAAGAATTTCTCTCTCTTTCACGGTGTTTGTTTCATGGGTTTTTCAAAGTAATTTATTTTTATAATGGGGTTTAGCTGCTTTTCACTGCTGTGTTTATGCCGCTTTACACCCACTTGACACACTAACAGAGAGATATCAATACATAGGTTTTAAGATTATTACTAGTCAGATATATTCTTGTGCGGTGAATAGGGCGTGTTGAGTCCAGTTCTCTGAGCAAGGAGTAGGTCTTGTCTATTACATATTGGGTTTATGGAACGGTATCTGAGCTAATTTGAAACCCTTGTTTTATGCATCACCCCACCTCACCTTTCCCGTTAAGCAGCCATAGTGTGTTTTCTGCATGTGTGACTCTGTTCTGTTTTGTAATTCAGTTCAAGTGTAACGGTTTTTACATTCCCTCTATCAGTGATACCTTATGAGAAGTGTCCTTTTCTGTGTGACTTATTTCACTTAGAATCGTCGTACCTAAATCCACTCATCATGCTGCTACTAGCCTTATGACATTGATTTCATGGCTGAGTGATATTCCATTGTACATAAGGACCACAACTTCTTTATCCATTTTTCTCTTTCCTGGGATATTTAAGGTGGAATGAAATGGAGGTCCTTGTCAACAGAGCAGCCCTAAACATTGGGGTGCTTGTGTATTGCTGATTTTTCATTTTCCCAATTTATACCCCCATGAGTGGAAGTGCCCTATGCTCTCTAAGCTGTGTTTTTCAGATGTTTCAGGACACACCGTACACTTCTCCAGAGTGGCTGTTGGTAATTTACATCCTGCCCATCAGTGTAGCAAGGCTCCCATTTCTCCATGGCCTGTCCTGCATTTCTGGTTTTGACACTTTTTTCAGCATGGCCCTTTTGACCGATGGGTAGCGAGTCTTCTTTGTAGCGCTGATTTGCCTTTCCAGGTTGCTTGGTTGGCCAAAAAGGGCGTATGCGTTTTTTCCTGAATATATTCAGGAGAAAACGCATACGCCCTTTTAGGCCAAGGGCATCATTGTCAACGTTTTGCCGCTTTTCATGTGCTTTAAAGGCGATTCGAATCTACCTCCTGAAATCTGTTTCCTGCAATTCTGCCTTGATTTCAAATCCCCTTCTTTGCCTTCCCTCAATATATTTGTGGACGAGAGTTATCATTTATAACTCTGAAGGTTTGTGAATTGCAGTGACCTGAAGCTCCATTTTACAACTCGCTTTTTTGGGAGCTGGCCGCAAAAGCGCAGGATGGCTTCAGGCCCTGTTCTGGTTCCGGGGGGCAGGCTGAGCCTGTGGTTAATTCTTCTTCCTGATTGTAAAATAGAGTGACCTGTGCCTGTCCCAAAACCAAGAGCTAGTCTCTCATTGGTTCCCCGTCTTCCCGTTCATCCTCAGGACAAATTGCAACCTGTACGGAACAGGAGGTTAAAGGTGCTGATGCTCCAAGTAGGGAGATTGCTCGTAAAGCATCTGGAATGGCGAACCCAGGCACAAGGAGATGAGACATGAGGTGCGTTTTAGAAACCTTTCCCCATCACACGGTGTACCATCTTCGGGGTTTCTCATGCATGTTTTCGATGTAGGAAGATGCCCTTGAACCTGGAGATTTGGGACCCATGGGACGGGTACCACGCAGTATTACTTTAAAGGGTCTGCGTTTCCTCACCCTACCTCACCAAACCTCTCAGCCCCAAGAGTGTCCACCCTTATGTCTCATCCAGCTGTGCGTCTAGATATGGTCAATCCAGGTTGCATCACAGCCCCTGAAGGCATTGTGTAAGAATTTCTCTCTCTTTCACTGTGTTTGTTTCATGGGTTTTTCAAAGTAATTTATTTTTATAATGGGGTTTAGCTGCTTTTCACTGCTGTGTTTATGCCGCTTTACACCAACTTGACACACTAACAGAGAGATATCAATACATAGGTTTTAAGATTATTACTAGTCAGATATAATCTTGTGTGGTGAATAGGGCGTGTTGAGTCCAGTTCTCTGAGCAAGGAGTAGGTCTTGTCTATTACATATTGGGTTTATGGAATGGTATCTGAGCTAATTTGAAACCCTTGTTTTATGCATCACCCCACCTCACCTTTCCCTTTAAGCAGCCATAGTGTGTTTTCTGCATGTGTGACTCTGTTCTGTTTTGTAATTCAGTTCAAGTGTAACGGTTTTTACATTCCCTCTATAAGTGATACCTTATGAGAAGTGTCCTTTTCTGTGTGACTTATTTCACTTAGAATCGTCGTACCTAAATCCACTCATCATGCTGCTACTAGCCTTATGACATTGATTTCATGGCTGAGTGATATTTCATTGTACATAAGGACCACAACTTCTTTATCCATTTTTCTCTTTCCTGGGTTATTGAAGGTGGAATGAAGTGGAGGTCCTTGTCAACAGAGCAGCCCTAAACTTTGGGGTGCTTGTGTCTTGCTGATTTTTCATTTTCCCAATTTATACCCCTATGAGTGGAAGTGCCCTATGCACTCTAAGCTGTGTTTTTTAGGTGTTTCAGGACACACCGTACACTTCTCCAGAGTGGCTGTTGGCAGTTTATATCCCGCCCATCAGTGTAGCAAGGCTCCCATTTCTCCATGGCCTGTCCTGCATTTCTGGTTTTGACACTTTTTTCAGCATGGCCCTTTTGACCGATGGGTAGCGAGTCTTCTTTGTAGCGCTGACTTGCCTTTCCAGGTTGCTTGGTTGGCCAAAAAGGGCGTATGCGTTTTTACCTGAATATATTCAGGAAAAAACGCATACGCCCTTTTTGGCCAAGGGCATCATTGTCAACGTTTTGCCGCTTTTCATGTGCTTTAAATGCGATTTGAATCTACCTCCTGAAATCTGTTTCCTGCAATTCTGCCTTGATTTCAAATCCTCTTCTTTGCCTTCCCTCAATATATTTGTGGACGAGAGTTATCAGTTATAACTCTGCAGGTTTGTGAATAGCAGTGCCCTGAAGCTCCATTTTACAACTCGCTTTTTTGAGAGCTGGCCGCAGAAGTGCATGATGGTTTCACGCCCTCTTCTGCTTCCGGGGGGCAGGCAGAGCCTGTGGTTAATTCTTCTTCCTGATGGGAAAATACAGTGACCTGTGCCTGTGTCCACAGCAAGAGCTAGTCTCTCATTGGTTCCCCGTCTTCCCGTTCATCCTCAGGACAAATTGCAACCTGCACGGAACAGGAGGTTAAAGGTGCTGATGCTCCAAATAGGGAGATTGCTAGTAAAGCGGCTGGAATGGCGAACCCGGGCACAAGGAGATGAGAAATGAGGTTCGTTTTAGAAACCTTTCCCCATCACACGGTGTACCATCTTCTGGGTTTTTCATGCATGTTTTCGATGTAGGAAGATGCCCTTGAACCTGGAGATTTGGGACCCATGGGACGGGTACCACGCAGTATTACTTTAAAGGGTCTGCGTTTGCTCACCCAACCTCACCAAACCTCTCAGCCCCAAGAGTGTCCACCCTTATGTCTCATCCAGCTGTGCGTCTAGATATGGTCAATCCAGGTTGCATCACAGCCCCTGAAGGCATTGTGTAAGAATTTCTCTCTCTTTCACTGTGTTTGTTTCATGGGTTTTTCAAAGTAATTTATTTTTATAATGGGGTTTAGCTGCTTTTCACTGCTGTGTTTATGCCGCTTTACACCCACTTGACACACTAACAGAGAGATATCAATACATAGGTTTTAAGATTATTACTAGTCAGATATATTCTTGTGTGGTGAATAGGGCGTGTTGAGTCCAGTTCTCTGAGCAAGGAGTAGGTCTTGTCTATTACATATTGGGTTTATGGAACGGTATCTGAGCTAATTTGAAGCCCTTGTTTTATGCATCACCCCACCTCACCTTTCCCGTTAAGCAGCCATAGTGTGTTTTCTGCATGTGTGACTCTGTTCTGTTTTGTAATTCAGTTCAAGTGTAACGGTTTTTACATTCCCTCTATAAGTGATACCTTATGAGAAATTTCCTTTTCTATGTGACTTATTTCACTTAGAATCGTCATACCTAAATCCACTCATCATGCTGCTACTAGCCTTATGACATTGATTTCATGGCTGAGTGATATTTCATTGTACATAAGGACCACAACTTCTTTATCCATTTTTCTCTTTCCTGGGATATTGAAGGTGGAATGAAGTGGAGGTCCTTGTCAACAGAGCAGCCCTAAACTTTGGGGTGCTTGTGTCTTGCTGATTTTTCATTTTCCCAATTTATACCCCTATGAGTGGAAGTGCCCTATGCACTCTAAGCTGTGTTTTTTAGGTGTTTCAGGACACACCGTGCACTTCTCCAGAGTGGCTGTTGGCAGTTTACATCCTACCCATCAGTGTAGCAAGGCTCCCATTTCGCCATGGCCTGTCCTGCCTTTCTGGTTTTGACACTTTTTTCAGCATGGCCCTTTTGACCGATGGGTAGCGACTCTTCTTTGTAGTCTTGATTTGCCTTTCCAGGTTGCTTGGTTGGCCAAAAAGGGCGTATGCATTTTTTCCTGAATATATTCAGGAGAAAACGCATACGCCCTTTTTGGCCAAGGGCATTATTGTCAACGTTTTGCCGCTTTTCATGTGCTTTAAAGGCGATTCGAATCTACCTCCTGAAATCTGTTTCCTGCAATTCTGCCTTGATTTCAAATCCTCTTCTTTGCCTTCCCTCAATATATTTGTGGACAAGAGTTATCATTTATAACTCTGCAGGTTTGTGTATTGCAGAGCCCTGAACCTCCATTTTACAACTCGCTTTTTTGGGAGCTGGCCGCAAAAGCGCAGGATGGCTTCAGGCCCTGTTCTGGTTCCGGGGGGCAGGCTGAGCCTGTGGTTAATTCTTCTTCCTGATGGGAAAATAGAGTGACCTGTGCCTGTCCCAACACCAAGAGCTAGTCTCTCGTTGGTTCCACGTCTTCCCGTTCATCCTCAGGACAAATTGCAACCTGTACGGAACAGGAGGTTAAAGGTGCTGATGCTCCAAGTAGGGAGATTGCTAGTAAAGCGGCTGGAATGGCGAACCCGGGCACAAGGAGATGAGAAATGAGTTGCGTTTTAGAAACCTTTCCCCATCACACGGTGTACCATCTTCTGGGTTTCTCATGCATGTTTTCGATGTAGGAAGATGCCCTTGAACCTGGAGATTTGGGACCCATGGGACGGGTACCACGCAGTATTACTTTAAAGGGTCTGCGTTTGCTCACCCAACCTCACCAAACCTCTCAGCCCCAAGAGTGTCCACCCTTATGTCTCATCCAGCTGTGCGTCTAGATATGGTCAATCCAGGTTGCATCACAGCCCCTGAAGGCATTGTGTAAGAATTTCTCTCTCTTTCACGGTGTTTGTTTCATGGGTTTTTCAAAGTAATTTATTTTTATAATGGGGTTTAGCTGCTTTTCACTGCTGTGTTTATGCCGCTTTACACCCACTTGACACACTAACAGAGAGATATCAATACATAGGTTTTAAGATTATTACTAGTCAGATATATTCTTGTGCGGTGAATAGGGCGTGTTGAGTCCAGTTCTCTGAGCAAGGAGTAGGTCTTGTCTATTACATATTGGGTTTATGGAACGGTATCTGAGCTAATTTGAAACCCTTGTTTTATGCATCACCCCACCTCACCTTTCCCGTTAAGCAGCCATAGTGTGTTTTCTGCATGTGTGACTCTGTTCTGTTTTGTAATTCAGTTCAAGTGTAACGGTTTTTACATTCCCTCTATCAGTGATACCTTATGAGAAGTGTCCTTTTCTGTGTGACTTATTTCACTTAGAATCGTCGTACCTAAATCCACTCATCATGCTGCTACTAGCCTTATGACATTGATTTCATGGCTGAGTGATATTCCATTGTACATAAGGACCACAACTTCTTTATCCATTTTTCTCTTTCCTGGGATATTTAAGGTGGAATGAAATGGAGGTCCTTGTCAACAGAGCAGCCCTAAACATTGGGGTGCTTGTGTATTGCTGATTTTTCATTTTCCCAATTTATACCCCCATGAGTGGAAGTGCCCTATGCTCTCTAAGCTGTGTTTTTCAGATGTTTCAGGACACACCGTACACTTCTCCAGAGTGGCTGTTGGTAATTTACATCCTGCCCATCAGTGTAGCAAGGCTCCCATTTCTCCATGGCCTGTCCTGCATTTCTGGTTTTGACACTTTTTTCAGCATGGCCCTTTTGACCGATGGGTAGCGAGTCTTCTTTGTAGCGCTGATTTGCCTTTCCAGGTTGCTTGGTTGGCCAAAAAGGGCGTATGCGTTTTTTCCTGAATATATTCAGGAGAAAACGCATACGCCCTTTTAGGCCAAGGGCATCATTGTCAACGTTTTGCCGCTTTTCATGTGCTTTAAAGGCGATTCGAATCTACCTCCTGAAATCTGTTTCCTGCAATTCTGCCTTGATTTCAAATCCCCTTCTTTGCCTTCCCTCAATATATTTGTGGACGAGAGTTATCATTTATAACTCTGCAGGTTTGTGTATTGCAGAGCCCTGAACCTCCATTTTACAACTCGCTTTTTTGGGAGCTGGCCGCAAAAGCGCAGGATGGCTTCAGGCCCTGTTCTGGTTCCGGGGGGCAGGCTGAGCCTGTGGTTAATTCTTCTTCCTGATGGGAAAATAGAGTGACCTGTGCCTGTCCCAACACCAAGAGCTAGTCTCTCGTTGGTTCCACGTCTTCCCGTTCATCCTCAGGACAAATTGCAACCTGTACGGAACAGGAGGTTAAAGGTGCTGATGCTCCAAGTAGGGAGATTGCTAGTAAAGCGGCTGGAATGGCGAACCCGGGCACAAGGAGATGAGAAATGAGTTGCGTTTTAGAAACCTTTCCCCATCACACGGTGTACCATCTTCTGGGTTTCTCATGCATGTTTTCGATGTAGGAAGATGCCCTTGAACCTGGAGATTTGGGACCCATGCGATGGGTACCACGCAGTATTACTTTAAAGGGTCTGTGTTTGCTCACCCAACCTCACCAAACCTCTCAGCCCCAAGAGTGTCCACCCTTATGTCTCATCAAGCTGTGGGTCTAGATATGGTCAATCCAGGTTGCATCACAGGCCCTGAACGCATTGTGTAAGAATTTCTCTCTCTTTCACTGTCTTTGTTTCATGGGTTTTTCAAAGTAATTTATTTTCATAATGGGATTTAGCTGCTTTTCACTGCTGTGTTTATGCCGCTTTACACCCACTTGACACACTAACAGAGAGATATCAATACATAGGTTTTACGATTATTATTAGTCAGATATATTCTTGTGTGGTGAATAGGGCGTGTTGAGTCCAGTTCTCTGAGCAAGGAGTAGGTCTTGTCTATTACATATTGGGTTTATGGAACGGTATCTGAGCTAATTTGATACCCTTGTTTTATGTATCACCCCACCTCACCTTTCCCGTTAAGCAGCCATAGTGTGTTTTCTGCATGTGTGACTCTGTTCTGTTTTGTAATTCAGTTCAAGTGTAACGGTTTTTACATTCCCTCTATCAGTGATACCTTATGAGAAGTGTCCTTTTCTGTGTGACTTATTTCACTTAGAATCGTCGTACCTAAATCCACTCATCATGCTGCTACTAGCCTTATGACATTGATTTCATGGCTGAGTGATATTCCATTGTACATAAGGACCACAACTTCTTTATCCATTTTTCTCTTTCCTGGGATATTTAAGGTGGAATGAAATGGAGGTCCTTGTCAACAGAGCAGCCCTAAACATTGGGGTGCTTGTGTATTGCTGATTTTTCATTTTCCCAATTTATACCCCCATGAGTGGAAGTGCCCTATGCTGTCTAAGCTGTGTTTTTTAGGTGTTTCAGGACACACCGTACACTTCTCCAGAGTGGCTGTTGGCAATTTACATCCCGCCCATCAGTGTAGCAAGGCTCCCATTTCTCCATGGCCTGTCCTGCATTTCTGGTTTTGACACATTTTTCAGCATTGCCCTTTTGACCGATGGGTAGCGAGTCTTCTTTGTAGCGCTGATTTGCCTTTCTAGGTTGCTTGGTTGGTCAAAAAGGGCGTATGCGTTTTTTCCTGAATATATTCAGGAAAAAACGCATACGCCCTTTTTGCCCAAGGGCATTATTGTCAACGTTTTGCCGCTTTTCATGTGCTTTAAAGGCGATTCTAATCTACCTCCTGAAATCTGTTTCCTGCAATTCTGCCTTGATTTCAAATCCCCTTCTTTGCCTTCTCTCAATATATTTGTGGACGAGAGTTATCATTTATAACTCTGAAGGATTGTGAATTGCAGTGACCTGAAGCTCCATTTTACAACTCGCTTTTTTGGGAGCTGGCCGCAAAAGCGCAGGATGGCTTCAGGCCCTGTTCTGGTTCCGGGGGGCAGGCTGAGCCTGTGGTTAATTCTTCTTCCTGATTGTAAAATAGAGTGACCTGTGCCTGTCCCAAAACCAAGAGCTAGTCTCTCATTGGTTCCCCGTCTTCCCGTTCATCCTCAGGACAAATTGCAACCTGCACGGAACAGGAGGTTAAAGGTGCTGATGCTCCAAGTAGGGAGATTACTCGTAAAGCATCTGGAATGGCGAACCCAGGCACAAGGAGATGAGAAATGAGGTGCGTTTTAGAAACCTTTCCCCATCACACGGTGTACCATCTTCGGGGTTTCTCATGCATGTTTTCGATGTAGGAAGATGCCCTTGAACCTGGAGATTTGGGACCCATGGGACGGGTACCACGCAGTATTACTTTAAAGGGTCTGCGTTTGCTCACCCAACCTCACCAAACCTCTCAGCCCCAAGAGTGTCCACCCTTATGTCTCATCCAGCTGTGCGTCTAGATATGGTCAATCCAGGTTGCATCACAGCCCCTGAAGGCATTGTGTAAGAATTTCTCTCTCTTTCACGGTGTTTGTTTCATGGGTTTTTCAAAGTAATTTATTTTTATAATGGGGTTTAGCTGCTTTTCACTGCTGTGTTTATGCCGCTTTACACCCACTTGACACACTAACAGAGAGATATCAATACATAGGTTTTAAGATTATTACTAGTCAGATATATTCTTGTGCGGTGAATAGGGCGTGTTGAGTCCAGTTCTCTGAGCAAGGAGTAGGTCTTGTCTATTACATATTGGGTTTATGGAACGGTATCTGAGCTAATTTGAAACCCTTGTTTTATGCATCACCCCACCTCACCTTTCCCGTTAAGCAGCCATAGTGTGTTTTCTGCATGTGTGACTCTGTTCTGTTTTGTAATTCAGTTCAAGTGTAACGGTTTTTACATTCCCTCTATCAGTGATACCTTATGAGAAGTGTCCTTTTCTGTGTGACTTATTTCACTTAGAATCGTCGTACCTAAATCCACTCATCATGCTGCTACTAGCCTTATGACATTGATTTCATGGCTGAGTGATATTCCATTGTACATAAGGACCACAACTTCTTTATCCATTTTTCTCTTTCCTGGGATATTTAAGGTGGAATGAAATGGAGGTCCTTGTCAACAGAGCAGCCCTAAACATTGGGGTGCTTGTGTATTGCTGATTTTTCATTTTCCCAATTTATACCCCCATGAGTGGAAGTGCCCTATGCTCTCTAAGCTGTGTTTTTCAGATGTTTCAGGACACACCGTACACTTCTCCAGAGTGGCTGTTGGTAATTTACATCCTGCCCATCAGTGTAGCAAGGCTCCCATTTCTCCATGGCCTGTCCTGCATTTCTGGTTTTGACACTTTTTTCAGCATGGCCCTTTTGACCGATGGGTAGCGAGTCTTCTTTGTAGCGCTGATTTGCCTTTCCAGGTTGCTTGGTTGGCCAAAAAGGGCGTATGCGTTTTTTCCTGAATATATTCAGGAGAAAACGCATACGCCCTTTTAGGCCAAGGGCATCATTGTCAACGTTTTGCCGCTTTTCATGTGCTTTAAAGGCGATTCGAATCTACCTCCTGAAATCTGTTTCCTGCAATTCTGCCTTGATTTCAAATCCCCTTCTTTGCCTTCCCTCAATATATTTGTGGACGAGAGTTATCATTTATAACTCTGCAGGTTTGTGTATTGCAGAGCCCTGAACCTCCATTTTACAACTCGCTTTTTTGGGAGCTGGCCGCAAAAGCGCAGGATGGCTTCAGGCCCTGTTCTGGTTCCGGGGGGCAGGCTGAGCCTGTGGTTAATTCTTCTTCCTGATGGGAAAATAGAGTGACCTGTGCCTGTCCCAACACCAAGAGCTAGTCTCTCGTTGGTTCCACGTCTTCCCGTTCATCCTCAGGACAAATTGCAACCTGTACGGAACAGGAGGTTAAAGGTGCTGATGCTCCAAGTAGGGAGATTGCTAGTAAAGCGGCTGGAATGGCGAACCCGGGCACAAGGAGATGAGAAATGAGTTGCGTTTTAGAAACCTTTCCCCATCACACGGTGTACCATCTTCTGGGTTTCTCATGCATGTTTTCGATGTAGGAAGATGCCCTTGAACCTGGAGATTTGGGACCCATGCGATGGGTACCACGCAGTATTACTTTAAAGGGTCTGTGTTTGCTCACCCAACCTCACCAAACCTCTCAGCCCCAAGAGTGTCCACCCTTATGTCTCATCAAGCTGTGGGTCTAGATATGGTCAATCCAGGTTGCATCACAGGCCCTGAACGCATTGTGTAAGAATTTCTCTCTCTTTCACTGTCTTTGTTTCATGGGTTTTTCAAAGTAATTTATTTTCATAATGGGATTTAGCTGCTTTTCACTGCTGTGTTTATGCCGCTTTACACCCACTTGACACACTAACAGAGAGATATCAATACATAGGTTTTACGATTATTATTAGTCAGATATATTCTTGTGTGGTGAATAGGGCGTGTTGAGTCCAGTTCTCTGAGCAAGGAGTAGGTCTTGTCTATTACATATTGGGTTTATGGAACGGTATCTGAGCTAATTTGATACCCTTGTTTTATGTATCACCCCACCTCACCTTTCCCGTTAAGCAGCCATAGTGTGTTTTCTGCATGTGTGACTCTGTTCTGTTTTGTAATTCAGTTCAAGTGTAACGGTTTTTACATTCCCTCTATCAGTGATACCTTATGAGAAGTGTCCTTTTCTGTGTGACTTATTTCACTTAGAATCGTCGTACCTAAATCCACTCATCATGCTGCTACTAGCCTTATGACATTGATTTCATGGCTGAGTGATATTCCATTGTACATAAGGACCACAACTTCTTTATCCATTTTTCTCTTTCCTGGGATATTTAAGGTGGAATGAAATGGAGGTCCTTGTCAACAGAGCAGCCCTAAACATTGGGGTGCTTGTGTATTGCTGATTTTTCATTTTCCCAATTTATACCCCCATGAGTGGAAGTGCCCTATGCTCTCTAAGCTGTGTTTTTTAGGTGTTTCAGGACACACCGTACACTTCTCCAGAGTGGCTGTTGGTAATTTACATCCTGCCCATCAGTGTAGCAAGGCTCCCATTTCTCCATGGCCTGTCCTTCATTTCTGGTTTTGACACTTTTTTCAGCATGGCCCTTTTGACCGATGGGTAGCGAGTCTTCTTTGTAGCGCTGATTTGCCTTTCCAGGTTGCTTGGTTGGCCAAAAAGGGCGTATGCGTTTTTTCCTGAATATATTCAGGAGAAAACGCATACGCCCTTTTTGGCCAAGGGCATCATTGTCAACGTTTTGCCGCTTTTCATGTGCTTTAAAGGCGATTCGAATCTACCTCCTGAAATCTGTTTCCTGCAATTCTGCCTTGATTTCAAATCCCCTTCTTTGCCTTCCCTCAATATATTTGTGGACGAGAGTTATCATTTATAACTCTGAAGGTTTGTGAATTACAGTGACCTGAAGCTCCATTTTACAACTCGCTTTTTTGGGAGCTGGCCGCAAAAGCGCAGGATGGCTTCAGGCCCTGTTCTGGTTCCGGGGGGCAGGCTGAGCCTGTGGTTAATTCTTCTTCCTGATTGTAAAATAGAGTGACCTGTGCCTGTCCCAAAACCAAGAGCTAGTCTCTCATTGGTTCCCCGTCTTCCCGTTCATCCTCAGGACAAATTGCAACCTGTACGGAACAGGAGGTTAAAGGTGCTGATGCTCCAAGTAGGGAGATTGCTCGTAAAGCATCTGGAATGGCGAACCCAGGCACAAGGAGATGAGACATGAGGTGCGTTTTAGAAACCTTTCCCCATCACACGGTGTACCATCTTCGGGGTTTCTCATGCATGTTTTCGATGTAGGAAGATGCCCTTGAACCTGGAGATTTGGGACCCATGGGACGGGTACCACGCAGTATTACTTTAAAGGGTCTGCGTTTCCTCACCCTACCTCACCAAACCTCTCAGCCCCAAGAGTGTCCACCCTTATGTCTCATCCAGCTGTGCGTCTAGATATGGTCAATCCAGGTTGCATCACAGCCCCTGATCGCATTGTGTAAGAATTTCTCTCTCTTTCACTGTCTTTGTTTCATGGGTTTTTCAAAGTAATTTATTTTTATAATGGGGTTTAGCCTCTTTTCACTGCTGTGTTTATGCCGCTTTACACCCACTTGACACCCTAACAGAGAGATATCAATACATAGGTTTTAAGATTATTACTAGTCAGATATATTCTTGTGCGGTGAATAGGGCGTGTTGAGTCCAGTTCTCTGAGCAAGGAGTAGGTCTTGTCTATTACATATTGGGTTTATGGAACGTTATCTGAGCTAATTTGAAACCCTTGGTTTATGTATCACCCCACCTCACCTTTCCCGTTAAGCAGCCATAGTGTGTTTTCTGCATGTGTGACTCTGTTCTGTTTTGTAATTCAGTTCAAGTGTAACGGTTTTTACATTCCCTCTATAAGTGATACCTTATGAGAAGTGTCCTTTTCTGTGTGACTTATTTCACTTAGAATCGTCGTACCTATATCCACTCATCATGCTGCTACTAGCCTTATGACATTGATTTCATGGCTGAGTGATATTCCATTGTACATAAGGAATAACAACTTCTTTATCCATTTTTCTCTTTCCTGGGATATTTAAGGTGGAATGAAGTGGAGGTCCTTGTCAACAGAGCAGCCCTAAAATTTGGGGTGCTTTTGTCTTGCTGATTTTTAATTTTCCCAATTTATACCCCCATGAGTGGAAGTGCCCTATGCTGTCTAAGCTGTGTTTTTTAGGTGTTTCAGGACACACCGTACACTTCTCCAGAGTGGCTGTTGGCAATTTACATCCCGCCCATCAGTGTAGCAAGGCTCCCATTTCTCCATGGCCTGTCCTGCATTTCTGGTTTTGACACATTTTTCAGCATTGCCCTTTTGACCGATGGGTAGCGAGTCTTCTTTGTAGCGCTGATTTGCCTTTCTAGGTTGCTTGGTTGGTCAAAAAGGGCGTATGCGTTTTTTCCTGAATATATTCAGGAAAAAACGCATACGCCCTTTTTGCCCAAGGGCATTATTGTCAACGTTTTGCCGCTTTTCATGTGCTTTAAAGGCGATTCTAATCTACCTCCTGAAATCTGTTTCCTGCAATTCTGCCTTGATTTCAAATCCCCTTCTTTGCCTTCTCTCAATATATTTGTGGACGAGAGTTATCATTTATAACTCTGAAGGATTGTGAATTGCAGTGACCTGAAGCTCCATTTTACAACTCGCTTTTTTGGGAGCTGGCCGCAAAAGCGCAGGATGGCTTCAGGCCCTGTTCTGGTTCCGGGGGGCAGGCTGAGCCTGTGGTTAATTCTTCTTCCTGATTGTAAAATAGAGTGACCTGTGCCTGTCCCAAAACCAAGAGCTAGTCTCTCATTGGTTCCCCGTCTTCCCGTTCATCCTCAGGACAAATTGCAACCTGCACGGAACAGGAGGTTAAAGGTGCTGATGCTCCAAGTAGGGAGATTACTCGTAAAGCATCTGGAATGGCGAACCCAGGCACAAGGAGATGAGAAATGAGGTGCGTTTTAGAAACCTTTCCCCATCACACGGTGTACCATCTTCGGGGTTTCTCATGCATGTTTTCGATGTAGGAAGATGCCCTTGAACCTGGAGATTTGGGACCCATGGGACGGGTACCACGCAGTATTACTTTAAAGGGTCTGCGTTTGCTCACCCAACCTCACCAAACCTCTCAGCCCCAAGAGTGTCCACCCTTATGTCTCATCCAGCTGTGCGTCTAGATATGGTCAATCCAGGTTGCATCACAGCCCCTGAAGGCATTGTGTAAGAATTTCTCTCTCTTTCACGGTGTTTGTTTCATGGGTTTTTCAAAGTAATTTATTTTTATAATGGGGTTTAGCTGCTTTTCACTGCTGTGTTTATGCCGCTTTACACCCACTTGACACACTAACAGAGAGATATCAATACATAGGTTTTAAGATTATTACTAGTCAGATATATTCTTGTGCGGTGAATAGGGCGTGTTGAGTCCAGTTCTCTGAGCAAGGAGTAGGTCTTGTCTATTACATATTGGGTTTATGGAACGGTATCTGAGCTAATTTGAAACCCTTGTTTTATGCATCACCCCACCTCACCTTTCCCGTTAAGCAGCCATAGTGTGTTTTCTGCATGTGTGACTCTGTTCTGTTTTGTAATTCAGTTCAAGTGTAACGGTTTTTACATTCCCTCTATCAGTGATACCTTATGAGAAGTGTCCTTTTCTGTGTGACTTATTTCACTTAGAATCGTCGTACCTAAATCCACTCATCATGCTGCTACTAGCCTTATGACATTGATTTCATGGCTGAGTGATATTCCATTGTACATAAGGACCACAACTTCTTTATCCATTTTTCTCTTTCCTGGGATATTTAAGGTGGAATGAAATGGAGGTCCTTGTCAACAGAGCAGCCCTAAACATTGGGGTGCTTGTGTATTGCTGATTTTTCATTTTCCCAATTTATACCCCCATGAGTGGAAGTGCCCTATGCTCTCTAAGCTGTGTTTTTCAGATGTTTCAGGACACACCGTACACTTCTCCAGAGTGGCTGTTGGTAATTTACATCCTGCCCATCAGTGTAGCAAGGCTCCCATTTCTCCATGGCCTGTCCTGCATTTCTGGTTTTGACACTTTTTTCAGCATGGCCCTTTTGACCGATGGGTAGCGAGTCTTCTTTGTAGCGCTGATTTGCCTTTCCAGGTTGCTTGGTTGGCCAAAAAGGGCGTATGCGTTTTTTCCTGAATATATTCAGGAGAAAACGCATACGCCCTTTTAGGCCAAGGGCATCATTGTCAACGTTTTGCCGCTTTTCATGTGCTTTAAAGGCGATTCGAATCTACCTCCTGAAATCTGTTTCCTGCAATTCTGCCTTGATTTCAAATCCCCTTCTTTGCCTTCCCTCAATATATTTGTGGACGAGAGTTATCATTTATAACTCTGCAGGTTTGTGTATTGCAGAGCCCTGAACCTCCATTTTACAACTCGCTTTTTTGGGAGCTGGCCGCAAAAGCGCAGGATGGCTTCAGGCCCTGTTCTGGTTCCGGGGGGCAGGCTGAGCCTGTGGTTAATTCTTCTTCCTGATGGGAAAATAGAGTGACCTGTGCCTGTCCCAACACCAAGAGCTAGTCTCTCGTTGGTTCCACGTCTTCCCGTTCATCCTCAGGACAAATTGCAACCTGTACGGAACAGGAGGTTAAAGGTGCTGATGCTCCAAGTAGGGAGATTGCTAGTAAAGCGGCTGGAATGGCGAACCCGGGCACAAGGAGATGAGAAATGAGTTGCGTTTTAGAAACCTTTCCCCATCACACGGTGTACCATCTTCTGGGTTTCTCATGCATGTTTTCGATGTAGGAAGATGCCCTTGAACCTGGAGATTTGGGACCCATGCGATGGGTACCACGCAGTATTACTTTAAAGGGTCTGTGTTTGCTCACCCAACCTCACCAAACCTCTCAGCCCCAAGAGTGTCCACCCTTATGTCTCATCAAGCTGTGGGTCTAGATATGGTCAATCCAGGTTGCATCACAGGCCCTGAACGCATTGTGTAAGAATTTCTCTCTCTTTCACTGTCTTTGTTTCATGGGTTTTTCAAAGTAATTTATTTTCATAATGGGATTTAGCTGCTTTTCACTGCTGTGTTTATGCCGCTTTACACCCACTTGACACACTAACAGAGAGATATCAATACATAGGTTTTACGATTATTATTAGTCAGATATATTCTTGTGTGGTGAATAGGGCGTGTTGAGTCCAGTTCTCTGAGCAAGGAGTAGGTCTTGTCTATTACATATTGGGTTTATGGAACGGTATCTGAGCTAATTTGATACCCTTGTTTTATGTATCACCCCACCTCACCTTTCCCGTTAAGCAGCCATAGTGTGTTTTCTGCATGTGTGACTCTGTTCTGTTTTGTAATTCAGTTCAAGTGTAACGGTTTTTACATTCCCTCTATCAGTGATACCTTATGAGAAGTGTCCTTTTCTGTGTGACTTATTTCACTTAGAATCGTCGTACCTAAATCCACTCATCATGCTGCTACTAGCCTTATGACATTGATTTCATGGCTGAGTGATATTCCATTGTACATAAGGACCACAACTTCTTTATCCATTTTTCTCTTTCCTGGGATATTTAAGGTGGAATGAAATGGAGGTCCTTGTCAACAGAGCAGCCCTAAACATTGGGGTGCTTGTGTATTGCTGATTTTTCATTTTCCCAATTTATACCCCCATGAGTGGAAGTGCCCTATGCTCTCTAAGCTGTGTTTTTTAGGTGTTTCAGGACACACCGTACACTTCTCCAGAGTGGCTGTTGGTAATTTACATCCTGCCCATCAGTGTAGCAAGGCTCCCATTTCTCCATGGCCTGTCCTGCATTTCTGGTTTTGACACTTTTTTCAGCATGGCCCTTTTGACCGATGGGTAGCGAGTCTTCTTTGTAGCGCTGATTTGCCTTTCCAGGTTGCTTGGTTGGCCAAAAAGGGCGTATGCGTTTTTTCCTGAATATATTCAGGAGAAAACGCATACGCCCTTTTAGGCCAAGGGCATCATTGTCAACGTTTTGCCGCTTTTCATGTGCTTTAAAGGCGATTCGAATCTACCTCCTGAAATCTGTTTCCTGCAATTCTGCCTTGATTTCAAATCCCCTTCTTTGCCTTCCCTCAATATATTTGTGGACGAGAGTTATCATTTATAACTCTGCAGGTTTGTGTATTGCAGAGCCCTGAACCTCCATTTTACAACTCGCTTTTTTGGGAGCTGGCCGCAAAAGCGCAGGATGGCTTCAGGCCCTGTTCTGGTTCCGGGGGGCAGGCTGAGCCTGTGGTTAATTCTTCTTCCTGATGGGAAAATAGAGTGACCTGTGCCTGTCCCAACACCAAGAGCTAGTCTCTCGTTGGTTCCACGTCTTCCCGTTCATCCTCAGGACAAATTGCAACCTGTACGGAACAGGAGGTTAAAGGTGCTGATGCTCCAAGTAGGGAGATTGCTAGTAAAGCGGCTGGAATGGCGAACCCGGGCACAAGGAGATGAGAAATGAGTTGCGTTTTAGAAACCTTTCCCCATCACATGGTGTACCATCTTCTGGGTTTCTCATGCATGTTTTCGATGTAGGAAGATGCCCTTGAACCTGGAGATTTGGGACCCATGCGATGGGTACCACGCAGTATTACTTTAAAGGGTCTGTGTTTGCTCACCCAACCTCACCAAACCTCTCAGCCCCAAGAGTGTCCACCCTTATGTCTCATCAAGCTGTGGGTCTAGATATGGTCAATCCAGGTTGCATCACAGGCCCTGAACGCATTGTGTAAGAATTTCTCTCTCTTTCACTGTCTTTGTTTCATGGGTTTTTCAAAGTAATTTATTTTCATAATGGGATTTAGCTGCTTTTCACTGCTGTGTTTATGCCGCTTTACACCCACTTGACACACTAACAGAGAGATATCAATACATAGGTTTTACGATTATTATTAGTCAGATATATTCTTGTGTGGTGAATAGGGCGTGTTGAGTCCAGTTCTCTGAGCAAGGAGTAGGTCTTGTCTATTACATATTGGGTTTATGGAACGGTATCTGAGCTAATTTGATACCCTTGTTTTATGTATCACCCCACCTCACCTTTCCCGTTAAGCAGCCATAGTGTGTTTTCTGCATGTGTGACTCTGTTCTGTTTTGTAATTCAGTTCAAGTGTAACGGTTTTTACATTCCCTCTATCAGTGATACCTTATGAGAAGTGTCCTTTTCTGTGTGACTTATTTCACTTAGAATCGTCGTACCTAAATCCACTCATCATGCTGCTACTAGCCTTATGACATTGATTTCATGGCTGAGTGATATTCCATTGTACATAAGGACCACAACTTCTTTATCCATTTTTCTCTTTCCTGGGATATTTAAGGTGGAATGAAATGGAGGTCCTTGTCAACAGAGCAGCCCTAAACATTGGGGTGCTTGTGTATTGCTGATTTTTCATTTTCCCAATTTATACCCCCATGAGTGGAAGTGCCCTATGCTCTCTAAGCTGTGTTTTTTAGGTGTTTCAGGACACACCGTACACTTCTCCAGAGTGGCTGTTGGTAATTTACATCCTGCCCATCAGTGTAGCAAGGCTCCCATTTCTCCATGGCCTGTCCTTCATTTCTGGTTTTGACACTTTTTTCAGCATGGCCCTTTTGACCGATGGGTAGCGAGTCTTCTTTGTAGCGCTGATTTGCCTTTCCAGGTTGCTTGGTTGGCCAAAAAGGGCGTATGCGTTTTTTCCTGAATATATTCAGGAGAAAACGCATACGCCCTTTTTGGCCAAGGGCATCATTGTCAACGTTTTGCCGCTTTTCATGTGCTTTAAAGGCGATTCGAATCTACCTCCTGAAATCTGTTTCCTGCAATTCTGCCTTGATTTCAAATCCCCTTCTTTGCCTTCCCTCAATATATTTGTGGACGAGAGTTATCATTTATAACTCTGAAGGTTTGTGAATTACAGTGACCTGAAGCTCCATTTTACAACTCGCTTTTTTGGGAGCTGGCCGCAAAAGCGCAGGATGGCTTCAGGCCCTGTTCTGGTTCCGGGGGGCAGGCTGAGCCTGTGGTTAATTCTTCTTCTTGATGGGAAAATAGAGTGACCTGTGCCTGTCCCAACACCAAGAGCTAGTCTCTCGTTGGTTCCACGTCTTCCCGTTCATCCTCAGGACAAATTGCAACCTGTACGGAACAGGAGGTTAAAGGTGCTGATGCTCCAAGTAGGGAGATTGCTAGTAAAGCGGCTGGAATGGCGAACCCGGGCACAAGGAGATGAGAAATGAGTTGCGTTTTAGAAACCTTTCCCCATCACACGGTGTACCATCTTCTGGGTTTCTCATGCATGTTTTCGATGTAGGAAGATGCCCTTGAACCTGGAGATTTGGGACCCATGCGATGGGTACCACGCAGTATTACTTTAAAGGGTCTGTGTTTGCTCACCCAACCTCACCAAACCTCTCAGCCCCAAGAGTGTCCACCCTTATGTCTCATCAAGCTGTGGGTCTAGATATGGTCAATCCAGGTTGCATCACAGGCCCTGAACGCATTGTGTAAGAATTTCTCTCTCTTTCACTGTCTTTGTTTCATGGGTTTTTCAAAGTAATTTATTTTCATAATGGGATTTAGCTGCTTTTCACTGCTGTGTTTATGCCGCTTTACACCCACTTGACACACTAACAGAGAGATATCAATACATAGGTTTTACGATTATTATTAGTCAGATATATTCTTGTGTGGTGAATAGGGCGTGTTGAGTCCAGTTCTCTGAGCAAGGAGTAGGTCTTGTCTATTACATATTGGGTTTATGGAACGGTATCTGAGCTAATTTGATACCCTTGTTTTATGTATCACCCCACCTCACCTTTCCCGTTAAGCAGCCATAGTGTGTTTTCTGCATGTGTGACTCTGTTCTGTTTTGTAATTCAGTTCAAGTGTAACGGTTTTTACATTCCCTCTATCAGTGATACCTTATGAGAAGTGTCCTTTTCTGTGTGACTTATTTCACTTAGAATCGTCGTACCTAAATCCACTCATCATGCTGCTACTAGCCTTATGACATTGATTTCATGGCTGAGTGATATTCCATTGTACATAAGGACCACAACTTCTTTATCCATTTTTCTCTTTCCTGGGATATTTAAGGTGGAATGAAATGGAGGTCCTTGTCAACAGAGCAGCCCTAAACATTGGGGTGCTTGTGTATTGCTGATTTTTCATTTTCCCAATTTATACCCCCATGAGTGGAAGTGCCCTATGCTCTCTAAGCTGTGTTTTTTAGGTGTTTCAGGACACACCGTACACTTCTCCAGAGTGGCTGTTGGTAATTTACATCCTGCCCATCAGTGTAGCAAGGCTCCCATTTCTCCATGGCCTGTCCTTCATTTCTGGTTTTGACACTTTTTTCAGCATGGCCCTTTTGACCGATGGGTAGCGAGTCTTCTTTGTAGCGCTGATTTGCCTTTCCAGGTTGCTTGGTTGGCCAAAAAGGGCGTATGCGTTTTTTCCTGAATATATTCAGGAGAAAACGCATACGCCCTTTTTGGCCAAGGGCATCATTGTCAACGTTTTGCCGCTTTTCATGTGCTTTAAAGGCGATTCGAATCTACCTCCTGAAATCTGTTTCCTGCAATTCTGCCTTGATTTCAAATCCCCTTCTTTGCCTTCCCTCAATATATTTGTGGACGAGAGTTATCATTTATAACTCTGAAGGTTTGTGAATTACAGTGACCTGAAGCTCCATTTTACAACTCGCTTTTTTGGGAGCTGGCCGCAAAAGCGCAGGATGGCTTCAGGCCCTGTTCTGGTTCCGGGGGGCAGGCTGAGCCTGTGGTTAATTCTTCTTCCTGATTGTAAAATAGAGTGACCTGTGCCTGTCCCAAAACCAAGAGCTAGTCTCTCATTGGTTCCCCGTCTTCCCGTTCATCCTCAGGACAAATTGCAACCTGTACGGAACAGGAGGTTAAAGGTGCTGATGCTCCAAGTAGGGAGATTGCTCGTAAAGCATCTGGAATGGCGAACCCAGGCACAAGGAGATGAGACATGAGGTGCGTTTTAGAAACCTTTCCCCATCACACGGTGTACCATCTTCGGGGTTTCTCATGCATGTTTTCGATGTAGGAAGATGCCCTTGAACCTGGAGATTTGGGACCCATGGGACGGGTACCACGCAGTATTACTTTAAAGGGTCTGCGTTTCCTCACCCTACCTCACCAAACCTCTCAGCCCCAAGAGTGTCCACCCTTATGTCTCATCCAGCTGTGCGTCTAGATATGGTCAATCCAGGTTGCATCACAGCCCCTGATCGCATTGTGTAAGAATTTCTCTCTCTTTCACTGTCTTTGTTTCATGGGTTTTTCAAAGTAATTTATTTTTATAATGGGGTTTAGCCTCTTTTCACTGCTGTGTTTATGCCGCTTTACACCCACTTGACACCCTAACAGAGAGATATCAATACATAGGTTTTAAGATTATTACTAGTCAGATATATTCTTGTGCGGTGAATAGGGCGTGTTGAGTCCAGTTCTCTGAGCAAGGAGTAGGTCTTGTCTATTACATATTGGGTTTATGGAACGTTATCTGAGCTAATTTGAAACCCTTGGTTTATGTATCACCCCACCTCAGCTTTCCCGTTAAGCAGCCATAGTGTGTTTTCTGCATGTGTGACTCTGTTCTGTTTTGTAATTCAGTTCAAGTGTAACGGTTTTTACATTCCCTCTATAAGTGATACCTTATGAGAAGTGTCCTTTTCTGTGTGACTTATTTCACTTAGAATCGTCGTACCTATATCCACTCATCATGCTGCTACTAGCCTTATGACATTGATTTCATGGCTGAGTGATATTCCATTGTACATAAGGAATAACAACTTCTTTATCCATTTTTCTCTTTCCTGGGATATTTAAGGTGGAATGAAGTGGAGGTCCTTGTCAACAGAGCAGCCCTAAAATTTGGGGTGCTTTTGTCTTGCTGATTTTTAATTTTCCCAATTTATACCCCCATGAGTGGAAGTGCCCTATGCTGTCTAAGCTGTGTTTTTTAGGTGTTTCAGGACACACCGTACACTTCTCCAGAGTGGCTGTTGGCAATTTACATCCCGCCCATCAGTGTAGCAAGGCTCCCATTTCTCCATGGCCTGTCCTGCATTTCTGGTTTTGACACATTTTTCAGCATTGCCCTTTTGACCGATGGGTAGCGAGTCTTCTTTGTAGCGCTGATTTGCCTTTCTAGGTTGCTTGGTTGGTCAAAAAGGGCGTATGCGTTTTTTCCTGAATATATTCAGGAAAAAACGCATACGCCCTTTTTGCCCAAGGGCATTATTGTCAACGTTTTGCCGCTTTTCATGTGCTTTAAAGGCGATTCTAATCTACCTCCTGAAATCTGTTTCCTGCAATTCTGCCTTGATTTCAAATCCCCTTCTTTGCCTTCTCTCAATATATTTGTGGACGAGAGTTATCATTTATAACTCTGAAGGATTGTGAATTGCAGTGACCTGAAGCTCCATTTTACAACTCGCTTTTTTGGGAGCTGGCCGCAAAAGCGCAGGATGGCTTCAGGCCCTGTTCTGGTTCCGGGGGGCAGGCTGAGCCTGTGGTTAATTCTTCTTCCTGATTGTAAAATAGAGTGACCTGTGCCTGTCCCAAAACCAAGAGCTAGTCTCTCATTGGTTCCCCGTCTTCCCGTTCATCCTCAGGACAAATTGCAACCTGCACGGAACAGGAGGTTAAAGGTGCTGATGCTCCAAGTAGGGAGATTACTCGTAAAGCATCTGGAATGGCGAACCCAGGCACAAGGAGATGAGAAATGAGGTGCGTTTTAGAAACCTTTCCCCATCACACGGTGTACCATCTTCGGGGTTTCTCATGCATGTTTTCGATGTAGGAAGATGCCCTTGAACCTGGAGATTTGGGACCCATGGGACGGGTACCACGCAGTATTACTTTAAAGGGTCTGCGTTTGCTCACCCAACCTCACCAAACCTCTCAGCCCCAAGAGTGTCCACCCTTATGTCTCATCCAGCTGTGCGTCTAGATATGGTCAATCCAGGTTGCATCACAGCCCCTGAAGGCATTGTGTAAGAATTTCTCTCTCTTTCACGGTGTTTGTTTCATGGGTTTTTCAAAGTAATTTATTTTTATAATGGGGTTTAGCTGCTTTTCACTGCTGTGTTTATGCCGCTTTACACCCACTTGACACACTAACAGAGAGATATCAATACATAGGTTTTAAGATTATTACTAGTCAGATATATTCTTGTGCGGTGAATAGGGCGTGTTGAGTCCAGTTCTCTGAGCAAGGAGTAGGTCTTGTCTATTACATATTGGGTTTATGGAACGGTATCTGAGCTAATTTGAAACCCTTGTTTTATGCATCACCCCACCTCACCTTTCCCGTTAAGCAGCCATAGTGTGTTTTCTGCATGTGTGACTCTGTTCTGTTTTGTAATTCAGTTCAAGTGTAACGGTTTTTACATTCCCTCTATCAGTGATACCTTATGAGAAGTGTCCTTTTCTGTGTGACTTATTTCACTTAGAATCGTCGTACCTAAATCCACTCATCATGCTGCTACTAGCCTTATGACATTGATTTCATGGCTGAGTGATATTCCATTGTACATAAGGACCACAACTTCTTTATCCATTTTTCTCTTTCCTGGGATATTTAAGGTGGAATGAAATGGAGGTCCTTGTCAACAGAGCAGCCGTAAACATTGGGGTGCTTGTGTATTGCTGATTTTTCATTTTCCCAATTTATACCCCCATGAGTGGAAGTGCCCTATGCTCTCTAAGCTGTGTTTTTCAGATGTTTCAGGACACACCGTACACTTCTCCAGAGTGGCTGTTGGTAATTTACATCCTGCCCATCAGTGTAGCAAGGCTCCCATTTCTCCATGGCCTGTCCTGCATTTCTGGTTTTGACACTTTTTTCAGCATGGCCCTTTTGACCGATGGGTAGCGAGTCTTCTTTGTAGCGCTGATTTGCCTTTCCAGGTTGCTTGGTTGGCCAAAAAGGGCGTATGCGTTTTTTCCTGAATATATTCAGGAGAAAACGCATACGCCCTTTTAGGCCAAGGGCATCATTGTCAACGTTTTGCCGCTTTTCATGTGCTTTAAAGGCGATTCGAATCTACCTCCTGAAATCTGTTTCCTGCAATTCTGCCTTGATTTCAAATCCCCTTCTTTGCCTTCCCTCAATATATTTGTGGACGAGAGTTATCATTTATAACTCTGAAGGTTTGTGAATTGCAGTGACCTGAAGCTCCATTTTACAACTCGCTTTTTTGGGAGCTGGCCGCAAAAGCGCAGGATGGCTTCAGGCCCTGTTCTGGTTCCAGGGGGCAGGCTGAGCCTGTGGTTAATTCTTCTTCCTGATTGTAAAATAGAGTGACCTGTGCCTGTCCCAAAACCAAGAGCTAGTCTCTCATTGGTTCCCCGTCTTCCCGTTCATCCTCAGGACAAATTGCAACCTGTACGGAACAGGAGGTTAAAGGTGCTGATGCTCCAAGTAGGGAGATTGCTCGTAAAGCATCTGGAATGGCGAACCCAGGCACAAGGAGATGAGACATGAGGTGCGTTTTAGAAACCTTTCCCCGTCACACGGTGTACCATCTTCGGGGTTTCTCATGCATGTTTTCGATGTAGGAAGATGCCCTTGAACCTGGAGATTTGGGACCCATGGGACGGGTACCACGCAGTATTACTTTAAAGGGTCTGCGTTTCCTCACCCTACCTCACCAAACCTCTCAGCCCCAAGAGTGTCCACCCTTATGTCTCATCCAGCTGTGCGTCTAGATATGGTCAATCCAGGTTGCATCACAGCCCCTGAAGGCATTGTGTAAGAATTTCTCTCTCTTTTACTGTGTTTGTTTCATGGGTTTTTCAAAGTAATTTATTTTTATAATGGGGTTTAGCTGCTTTTCACTGCTGTGTTTATGCCGCTTTACACCAACTTGACACACTAACAGAGAGATATCAATACATAGGTTTTAAGATTATTACTAGTCAGATATAATCTTGTGTGGTGAATAGGGCGTGTTGAGTCCAGTTCTCTGAGCAAGGAGTAGGTCTTGTCTATTACATATTGGGTTTATGGAATGGTATCTGAGCTAATTTGAAACCCTTGTTTTATGCATCACCCCACCTCACCTTTCCCTTTAAGCAGCCATAGTGTGTTTTCTGCATGTGTGACTCTGTTCTGTTTTGTAATTCAGTTCAAGTGTAACGGTTTTTACATTCCCTCTATAAGTGATACCTTATGAGAAGTGTCCTTTTCTGTGTGACTTATTTCACTTAGAATCGTCGTACCTAAATCCACTCATCATGCTGCTACTAGCCTTATGACATTGATTTCATGGCTGAGTGATATTTCATTGTACATAAGGACCACAACTTCTTTATCCATTTTTCTCTTTCCTGGGTTATTGAAGGTGGAATGAAGTGGAGGTCCTTGTCAACAGAGCAGCCCTAAACTTTGGGGTGCTTGTGTCTTGCTGATTTTTCATTTTCCCAATTTATACCCCTATGAGTGGAAGTGCCCTATGCACTCTAAGCTGTGTTTTTTAGGTGTTTCAGGACACACCGTACACTTCTCCAGAGTGGCTGTTGGCAGTTTATATCCCGCCCATCAGTGTAGCAAGGCTCCCATTTCTCCATGGCCTGTCCTGCATTTCTGGTTTTGACACATTTTTCAGCATTGCCCTTTTGACCGATGGGTAGCGAGTCTTCTTTGTAGCGCTGATTTGCCTTTCTAGGTTGCTTGGTTGGTCAAAAAGGGCGTATGCGTTTTTTCCTGAATATATTCAGGAAAAAACGCATACGCCCTTTTTGCCCAAGGGCATTATTGTCAACGTTTTGCCGCTTTTCATGTGCTTTAAAGGCGATTCTAATCTACCTCCTGAAATCTGTTTCCTGCAATTCTGCCTTGATTTCAAATCCCCTTCTTTGCCTTCTCTCAATATATTTGTGGACGAGAGTTATCATTTATAACTCTGAAGGATTGTGAATTGCAGTGACCTGAAGCTCCATTTTACAACTCGCTTTTTTGGGAGCTGGCCGCAAAAGCGCAGGATGGCTTCAGGCCCTGTTCTGGTTCCGGGGGGCAGGCTGAGCCTGTGGTTAATTCTTCTTCCTGATTGTAAAATAGAGTGACCTGTGCCTGTCCCAAAACCAAGAGCTAGTCTCTCATTGGTTCCCCGTCTTCCCGTTCATCCTCAGGACAAATTGCAACCTGCACGGAACAGGAGGTTAAAGGTGCTGATGCTCCAAGTAGGGAGATTACTCGTAAAGCATCTGGAATGGCGAACCCAGGCACAAGGAGATGAGAAATGAGGTGCGTTTTAGAAACCTTTCCCCATCACACGGTGTACCATCTTCGGGGTTTCTCATGCATGTTTTCGATGTAGGAAGATGCCCTTGAACCTGGAGATTTGGGACCCATGGGACGGGTACCACGCAGTATTACTTTAAAGGGTCTGCGTTTGCTCACCCAACCTCACCAAACCTCTCAGCCCCAAGAGTGTCCACCCTTATGTCTCATCCAGCTGTGCGTCTAGATATGGTCAATCCAGGTTGCATCACAGCCCCTGAAGGCATTGTGTAAGAATTTCTCTCTCTTTCACGGTGTTTGTTTCATGGGTTTTTCAAAGTAATTTATTTTTATAATGGGGTTTAGCTGCTTTTCACTGCTGTGTTTATGCCGCTTTACACCCACTTGACACACTAACAGAGAGATATCAATACATAGGTTTTAAGATTATTACTAGTCAGATATATTCTTGTGCGGTGAATAGGGCGTGTTGAGTCCAGTTCTCTGAGCAAGGAGTAGGTCTTGTCTATTACATATTGGGTTTATGGAACGGTATCTGAGCTAATTTGAAACCCTTGTTTTATGCATCACCCCACCTCACCTTTCCCGTTAAGCAGCCATAGTGTGTTTTCTGCATGTGTGACTCTGTTCTGTTTTGTAATTCAGTTCAAGTGTAACGGTTTTTACATTCCCTCTATCAGTGATACCTTATGAGAAGTGTCCTTTTCTGTGTGACTTATTTCACTTAGAATCGTCGTACCTAAATCCACTCATCATGCTGCTACTAGCCTTATGACATTGATTTCATGGCTGAGTGATATTCCATTGTACATAAGGACCACAACTTCTTTATCCATTTTTCTCTTTCCTGGGATATTTAAGGTGGAATGAAATGGAGGTCCTTGTCAACAGAGCAGCCCTAAACATTGGGGTGCTTGTGTATTGCTGATTTTTCATTTTCCCAATTTATACCCCCATGAGTGGAAGTGCCCTATGCTCTCTAAGCTGTGTTTTTCAGATGTTTCAGGACACACCGTACACTTCTCCAGAGTGGCTGTTGGTAATTTACATCCTGCCCATCAGTGTAGCAAGGCTCCCATTTCTCCATGGCCTGTCCTGCATTTCTGGTTTTGACACTTTTTTCAGCATGGCCCTTTTGACCGATGGGTAGCGAGTCTTCTTTGTAGCGCTGATTTGCCTTTCCAGGTTGCTTGGTTGGCCAAAAAGGGCGTATGCGTTTTTTCCTGAATATATTCAGGAGAAAACGCATACGCCCTTTTAGGCCAAGGGCATCATTGTCAACGTTTTGCCGCTTTTCATGTGCTTTAAAGGCGATTCGAATCTACCTCCTGAAATCTGTTTCCTGCAATTCTGCCTTGATTTCAAATCCCCTTCTTTGCCTTCCCTCAATATATTTGTGGACGAGAGTTATCATTTATAACTCTGCAGGTTTGTGTATTGCAGAGCCCTGAACCTCCATTTTACAACTCGCTTTTTTGGGAGCTGGCCGCAAAAGCGCAGGATGGCTTCAGGCCCTGTTCTGGTTCCGGGGGGCAGGCTGAGCCTGTGGTTAATTCTTCTTCCTGATGGGAAAATAGAGTGACCTGTGCCTGTCCCAACACCAAGAGCTAGTCTCTCGTTGGTTCCACGTCTTCCCGTTCATCCTCAGGACAAATTGCAACCTGTACGGAACAGGAGGTTAAAGGTGCTGATGCTCCAAGTAGGGAGATTGCTAGTAAAGCGGCTGGAATGGCGAACCCGGGCACAAGGAGATGAGAAATGAGTTGCGTTTTAGAAACCTTTCCCCATCACACGGTGTACCATCTTCTGGGTTTCTCATGCATGTTTTCGATGTAGGAAGATGCCCTTGAACCTGGAGATTTGGGACCCATGCGATGGGTACCACGCAGTATTACTTTAAAGGGTCTGTGTTTGCTCACCCAACCTCACCAAACCTCTCAGCCCCAAGAGTGTCCACCCTTATGTCTCATCAAGCTGTGGGTCTAGATATGGTCAATCCAGGTTGCATCACAGGCCCTGAACGCATTGTGTAAGAATTTCTCTCTCTTTCACTGTCTTTGTTTCATGGGTTTTTCAAAGTAATTTATTTTCATAATGGGATTTAGCTGCTTTTCACTGCTGTGTTTATGCCGCTTTACACCCACTTGACACACTAACAGAGAGATATCAATACATAGGTTTTACGATTATTATTAGTCAGATATATTCTTGTGTGGTGAATAGGGCGTGTTGAGTCCAGTTCTCTGAGCAAGGAGTAGGTCTTGTCTATTACATATTGGGTTTATGGAACGGTATCTGAGCTAATTTGATACCCTTGTTTTATGTATCACCCCACCTCACCTTTCCCGTTAAGCAGCCATAGTGTGTTTTCTGCATGTGTGACTCTGTTCTGTTTTGTAATTCAGTTCAAGTGTAACGGTTTTTACATTCCCTCTATCAGTGATACCTTATGAGAAGTGTCCTTTTCTGTGTGACTTATTTCACTTAGAATCGTCGTACCTAAATCCACTCATCATGCTGCTACTAGCCTTATGACATTGATTTCATGGCTGAGTGATATTCCATTGTACATAAGGACCACAACTTCTTTATCCATTTTTCTCTTTCCTGGGATATTTAAGGTGGAATGAAATGGAGGTCCTTGTCAACAGAGCAGCCCTAAACATTGGGGTGCTTGTGTATTGCTGATTTTTCATTTTCCCAATTTATACCCCCATGAGTGGAAGTGCCCTATGCTCTCTAAGCTGTGTTTTTTAGGTGTTTCAGGACACACCGTACACTTCTCCAGAGTGGCTGTTGGTAATTTACATCCTGCCCATCAGTGTAGCAAGGCTCCCATTTCTCCATGGCCTGTCCTTCATTTCTGGTTTTGACACTTTTTTCAGCATGGCCCTTTTGACCGATGGGTAGCGAGTCTTCTTTGTAGCGCTGATTTGCCTTTCCAGGTTGCTTGGTTGGCCAAAAAGGGCGTATGCGTTTTTTCCTGAATATATTCAGGAGAAAACGCATACGCCCTTTTTGGCCAAGGGCATCATTGTCAACGTTTTGCCGCTTTTCATGTGCTTTAAAGGCGATTCGAATCTACCTCCTGAAATCTGTTTCCTGCAATTCTGCCTTGATTTCAAATCCCCTTCTTTGCCTTCCCTCAATATATTTGTGGACGAGAGTTATCATTTATAACTCTGAAGGTTTGTGAATTACAGTGACCTGAAGCTCCATTTTACAACTCGCTTTTTTGGGAGCTGGCCGCAAAAGCGCAGGATGGCTTCAGGCCCTGTTCTGGTTCCGGGGGGCAGGCTGAGCCTGTGGTTAATTCTTCTTCTTGATGGGAAAATAGAGTGACCTGTGCCTGTCCCAACACCAAGAGCTAGTCTCTCGTTGGTTCCACGTCTTCCCGTTCATCCTCAGGACAAATTGCAACCTGTACGGAACAGGAGGTTAAAGGTGCTGATGCTCCAAGTAGGGAGATTGCTAGTAAAGCGGCTGGAATGGCGAACCCGGGCACAAGGAGATGAGAAATGAGTTGCGTTTTAGAAACCTTTCCCCATCACACGGTGTACCATCTTCTGGGTTTCTCATGCATGTTTTCGATGTAGGAAGATGCCCTTGAACCTGGAGATTTGGGACCCATGCGATGGGTACCACGCAGTATTACTTTAAAGGGTCTGTGTTTGCTCACCCAACCTCACCAAACCTCTCAGCCCCAAGAGTGTCCACCCTTATGTCTCATCAAGCTGTGGGTCTAGATATGGTCAATCCAGGTTGCATCACAGGCCCTGAACGCATTGTGTAAGAATTTCTCTCTCTTTCACTGTCTTTGTTTCATGGGTTTTTCAAAGTAATTTATTTTCATAATGGGATTTAGCTGCTTTTCACTGCTGTGTTTATGCCGCTTTACACCCACTTGACACACTAACAGAGAGATATCAATACATAGGTTTTACGATTATTATTAGTCAGATATATTCTTGTGTGGTGAATAGGGCGTGTTGAGTCCAGTTCTCTGAGCAAGGAGTAGGTCTTGTCTATTACATATTGGGTTTATGGAACGGTATCTGAGCTAATTTGATACCCTTGTTTTATGTATCACCCCACCTCACCTTTCCCGTTAAGCAGCCATAGTGTGTTTTCTGCATGTGTGACTCTGTTCTGTTTTGTAATTCAGTTCAAGTGTAACGGTTTTTACATTCCCTCTATCAGTGATACCTTATGAGAAGTGTCCTTTTCTGTGTGACTTATTTCACTTAGAATCGTCGTACCTAAATCCACTCATCATGCTGCTACTAGCCTTATGACATTGATTTCATGGCTGAGTGATATTCCATTGTACATAAGGACCACAACTTCTTTATCCATTTTTCTCTTTCCTGGGATATTTAAGGTGGAATGAAATGGAGGTCCTTGTCAACAGAGCAGCCCTAAACATTGGGGTGCTTGTGTATTGCTGATTTTTCATTTTCCCAATTTATACCCCCATGAGTGGAAGTGCCCTATGCTCTCTAAGCTGTGTTTTTTAGGTGTTTCAGGACACACCGTACACTTCTCCAGAGTGGCTGTTGGTAATTTACATCCTGCCCATCAGTGTAGCAAGGCTCCCATTTCTCCATGGCCTGTCCTTCATTTCTGGTTTTGACACTTTTTTCAGCATGGCCCTTTTGACCGATGGGTAGCGAGTCTTCTTTGTAGCGCTGATTTGCCTTTCCAGGTTGCTTGGTTGGCCAAAAAGGGCGTATGCGTTTTTTCCTGAATATATTCAGGAGAAAACGCATACGCCCTTTTTGGCCAAGGGCATCATTGTCAACGTTTTGCCGCTTTTCATGTGCTTTAAAGGCGATTCGAATCTACCTCCTGAAATCTGTTTCCTGCAATTCTGCCTTGATTTCAAATCCCCTTCTTTGCCTTCCCTCAATATATTTGTGGACGAGAGTTATCATTTATAACTCTGAAGGTTTGTGAATTACAGTGACCTGAAGCTCCATTTTACAACTCGCTTTTTTGGGAGCTGGCCGCAAAAGCGCAGGATGGCTTCAGGCCCTGTTCTGGTTCCGGGGGGCAGGCTGAGCCTGTGGTTAATTCTTCTTCCTGATTGTAAAATAGAGTGACCTGTGCCTGTCCCAAAACCAAGAGCTAGTCTCTCATTGGTTCCCCGTCTTCCCGTTCATCCTCAGGACAAATTGCAACCTGTACGGAACAGGAGGTTAAAGGTGCTGATGCTCCAAGTAGGGAGATTGCTCGTAAAGCATCTGGAATGGCGAACCCAGGCACAAGGAGATGAGACATGAGGTGCGTTTTAGAAACCTTTCCCCATCACACGGTGTACCATCTTCGGGGTTTCTCATGCATGTTTTCGATGTAGGAAGATGCCCTTGAACCTGGAGATTTGGGACCCATGGGACGGGTACCACGCAGTATTACTTTAAAGGGTCTGCGTTTCCTCACCCTACCTCACCAAACCTCTCAGCCCCAAGAGTGTCCACCCTTATGTCTCATCCAGCTGTGCGTCTAGATATGGTCAATCCAGGTTGCATCACAGCCCCTGATCGCATTGTGTAAGAATTTCTCTCTCTTTCACTGTCTTTGTTTCATGGGTTTTTCAAAGTAATTTATTTTTATAATGGGGTTTAGCCTCTTTTCACTGCTGTGTTTATGCCGCTTTACACCCACTTGACACCCTAACAGAGAGATATCAATACATAGGTTTTAAGATTATTACTAGTCAGATATATTCTTGTGCGGTGAATAGGGCGTGTTGAGTCCAGTTCTCTGAGCAAGGAGTAGGTCTTGTCTATTACATATTGGGTTTATGGAACGTTATCTGAGCTAATTTGAAACCCTTGGTTTATGTATCACCCCACCTCACCTTTCCCGTTAAGCAGCCATAGTGTGTTTTCTGCATGTGTGACTCTGTTCTGTTTTGTAATTCAGTTCAAGTGTAACGGTTTTTACATTCCCTCTATAAGTGATACCTTATGAGAAGTGTCCTTTTCTGTGTGACTTATTTCACTTAGAATCGTCGTACCTATATCCACTCATCATGCTGCTACTAGCCTTATGACATTGATTTCATGGCTGAGTGATATTCCATTGTACATAAGGAATAACAACTTCTTTATCCATTTTTCTCTTTCCTGGGATATTTAAGGTGGAATGAAGTGGAGGTCCTTGTCAACAGAGCAGCCCTAAAATTTGGGGTGCTTTTGTCTTGCTGATTTTTAATTTTCCCAATTTATACCCCCATGAGTGGAAGTGCCCTATGCTGTCTAAGCTGTGTTTTTTAGGTGTTTCAGGACACACCGTACACTTCTCCAGAGTGGCTGTTGGCAATTTACATCCCGCCCATCAGTGTAGCAAGGCTCCCATTTCTCCATGGCCTGTCCTGCATTTCTGGTTTTGACACATTTTTCAGCATTGCCCTTTTGACCGATGGGTAGCGAGTCTTCTTTGTAGCGCTGATTTGCCTTTCTAGGTTGCTTGGTTGGTCAAAAAGGGCGTATGCGTTTTTTCCTGAATATATTCAGGAAAAAACGCATACGCCCTTTTTGCCCAAGGGCATTATTGTCAACGTTTTGCCGCTTTTCATGTGCTTTAAAGGCGATTCTAATCTACCTCCTGAAATCTGTTTCCTGCAATTCTGCCTTGATTTCAAATCCCCTTCTTTGCCTTCTCTCAATATATTTGTGGACGAGAGTTATCATTTATAACTCTGAAGGATTGTGAATTGCAGTGACCTGAAGCTCCATTTTACAACTCGCTTTTTTGGGAGCTGGCCGCAAAAGCGCAGGATGGCTTCAGGCCCTGTTCTGGTTCCGGGGGGCAGGCTGAGCCTGTGGTTAATTCTTCTTCCTGATTGTAAAATAGAGTGACCTGTGCCTGTCCCAAAACCAAGAGCTAGTCTCTCATTGGTTCCCCGTCTTCCCGTTCATCCTCAGGACAAATTGCAACCTGCACGGAACAGGAGGTTAAAGGTGCTGATGCTCCAAGTAGGGAGATTACTCGTAAAGCATCTGGAATGGCGAACCCAGGCACAAGGAGATGAGAAATGAGGTGCGTTTTAGAAACCTTTCCCCATCACACGGTGTACCATCTTCGGGGTTTCTCATGCATGTTTTCGATGTAGGAAGATGCCCTTGAACCTGGAGATTTGGGACCCATGGGACGGGTACCACGCAGTATTACTTTAAAGGGTCTGCGTTTGCTCACCCAACCTCACCAAACCTCTCAGCCCCAAGAGTGTCCACCCTTATGTCTCATCCAGCTGTGCGTCTAGATATGGTCAATCCAGGTTGCATCACAGCCCCTGAAGGCATTGTGTAAGAATTTCTCTCTCTTTCACGGTGTTTGTTTCATGGGTTTTTCAAAGTAATTTATTTTTATAATGGGGTTTAGCTGCTTTTCACTGCTGTGTTTATGCCGCTTTACACCCACTTGACACACTAACAGAGAGATATCAATACATAGGTTTTAAGATTATTACTAGTCAGATATATTCTTGTGCGGTGAATAGGGCGTGTTGAGTCCAGTTCTCTGAGCAAGGAGTAGGTCTTGTCTATTACATATTGGGTTTATGGAACGGTATCTGAGCTAATTTGAAACCCTTGTTTTATGCATCACCCCACCTCACCTTTCCCGTTAAGCAGCCATAGTGTGTTTTCTGCATGTGTGACTCTGTTCTGTTTTGTAATTCAGTTCAAGTGTAACGGTTTTTACATTCCCTCTATCAGTGATACCTTATGAGAAGTGTCCTTTTCTGTGTGACTTATTTCACTTAGAATCGTCGTACCTAAATCCACTCATCATGCTGCTACTAGCCTTATGACATTGATTTCATGGCTGAGTGATATTCCATTGTACATAAGGACCACAACTTCTTTATCCATTTTTCTCTTTCCTGGGATATTTAAGGTGGAATGAAATGGAGGTCCTTGTCAACAGAGCAGCCGTAAACATTGGGGTGCTTGTGTATTGCTGATTTTTCATTTTCCCAATTTATACCCCCATGAGTGGAAGTGCCCTATGCTCTCTAAGCTGTGTTTTTCAGATGTTTCAGGACACACCGTACACTTCTCCAGAGTGGCTGTTGGTAATTTACATCCTGCCCATCAGTGTAGCAAGGCTCCCATTTCTCCATGGCCTGTCCTGCATTTCTGGTTTTGACACTTTTTTCAGCATGGCCCTTTTGACCGATGGGTAGCGAGTCTTCTTTGTAGCGCTGATTTGCCTTTCCAGGTTGCTTGGTTGGCCAAAAAGGGCGTATGCGTTTTTTCCTGAATATATTCAGGAGAAAACGCATACGCCCTTTTAGGCCAAGGGCATCATTGTCAACGTTTTGCCGCTTTTCATGTGCTTTAAAGGCGATTCGAATCTACCTCCTGAAATCTGTTTCCTGCAATTCTGCCTTGATTTCAAATCCCCTTCTTTGCCTTCCCTCAATATATTTGTGGACGAGAGTTATCATTTATAACTCTGAAGGTTTGTGAATTGCAGTGACCTGAAGCTCCATTTTACAACTCGCTTTTTTGGGAGCTGGCCGCAAAAGCGCAGGATGGCTTCAGGCCCTGTTCTGGTTCCAGGGGGCAGGCTGAGCCTGTGGTTAATTCTTCTTCCTGATTGTAAAATAGAGTGACCTGTGCCTGTCCCAAAACCAAGAGCTAGTCTCTCATTGGTTCCCCGTCTTCCCGTTCATCCTCAGGACAAATTGCAACCTGTACGGAACAGGAGGTTAAAGGTGCTGATGCTCCAAGTAGGGAGATTGCTCGTAAAGCATCTGGAATGGCGAACCCAGGCACAAGGAGATGAGACATGAGGTGCGTTTTAGAAACCTTTCCCCGTCACACGGTGTACCATCTTCGGGGTTTCTCATGCATGTTTTCGATGTAGGAAGATGCCCTTGAACCTGGAGATTTGGGACCCATGGGACGGGTACCACGCAGTATTACTTTAAAGGGTCTGCGTTTCCTCACCCTACCTCACCAAACCTCTCAGCCCCAAGAGTGTCCACCCTTATGTCTCATCCAGCTGTGCGTCTAGATATGGTCAATCCAGGTTGCATCACAGCCCCTGAAGGCATTGTGTAAGAATTTCTCTCTCTTTTACTGTGTTTGTTTCATGGGTTTTTCAAAGTAATTTATTTTTATAATGGGGTTTAGCTGCTTTTCACTGCTGTGTTTATGCCGCTTTACACCAACTTGACACACTAACAGAGAGATATCAATACATAGGTTTTAAGATTATTACTAGTCAGATATAATCTTGTGTGGTGAATAGGGCGTGTTGAGTCCAGTTCTCTGAGCAAGGAGTAGGTCTTGTCTATTACATATTGGGTTTATGGAATGGTATCTGAGCTAATTTGAAACCCTTGTTTTATGCATCACCCCACCTCACCTTTCCCTTTAAGCAGCCATAGTGTGTTTTCTGCATGTGTGACTCTGTTCTGTTTTGTAATTCAGTTCAAGTGTAACGGTTTTTACATTCCCTCTATAAGTGATACCTTATGAGAAGTGTCCTTTTCTGTGTGACTTATTTCACTTAGAATCGTCGTACCTAAATCCACTCATCATGCTGCTACTAGCCTTATGACATTGATTTCATGGCTGAGTGATATTTCATTGTACATAAGGACCACAACTTCTTTATCCATTTTTCTCTTTCCTGGGTTATTGAAGGTGGAATGAAGTGGAGGTCCTTGTCAACAGAGCAGCCCTAAACTTTGGGGTGCTTGTGTCTTGCTGATTTTTCATTTTCCCAATTTATACCCCTATGAGTGGAAGTGCCCTATGCACTCTAAGCTGTGTTTTTTAGGTGTTTCAGGACACACCGTACACTTCTCCAGAGTGGCTGTTGGCAGTTTATATCCCGCCCATCAGTGTAGCAAGGCTCCCATTTCTCCATGGCCTGTCCTGCATTTCTGGTTTTGACACTTTTTTCAGCATGGCCCTTTTGACCGATGGGTAGCGAGTCTTCTTTGTAGCGCTGACTTGCCTTTCCAGGTTGCTTGGTTGGCCAAAAAGGGCGTATGCGTTTTTACCTGAATATATTCAGGAAAAAACGCATACGCCCTTTTTGGCCAAGGGCATCATTGTCAACGTTTTGCCGCTTTTCATGTGCTTTAAATGCGATTTGAATCTACCTCCTGAAATCTGTTTCCTGCAATTCTGCCTTGATTTCAAATCCTCTTCTTTGCCTTCCCTCAATATATTTGTGGACGAGAGTTATCAGTTATAACTCTGCAGGTTTGTGAATAGCAGTGCCCTGAAGCTCCATTTTACAACTCGCGTTTTTGAGAGCTGGCCGCAGAAGTGCATGATGGTTTCATGCCCTCTTCTGCTTCCGGGGGGCAGGCAGAGCCTGTGGTTAATTCTTCTTCCTGATGGGAAAATACAGTGACCTGTGCCTGTGTCCACAGCAAGAGCTAGTCTCTCATTGGTTCCCCGTCTTCCCGTTCATCCTCAGGACAAATTGCAACCTGCACGGAACAGGAGGTTAAAGGTGCTGATGCTCCAAATAGGGAGATTGCTAGTAAAGCGGCTGGAATGGCGAACCCGGGCACAAGGAGATGAGAAATGAGGTTCGTTTTAGAAACCTTTCCCCATCACACGGTGTACCATCTTCTGGGTTTTTCATGCATGTTTTCGATGTAGGAAGATGCCCTTGAACCTGGAGATTTGGGACCCATGGGACGGGTACCACGCAGTATTACTTTAAAGGGTCTGCGTTTGCTCACCCAACCTCACCAAACCTCTCAGCCCCAAGAGTGTCCACCCTTATGTCTCATCCAGCTGTGCGTCTAGATATGGTCAATCCAGGTTGCATCACAGCCCCTGAAGGCATTGTGTAAGAATTTCTCTCTCTTTCACTGTGTTTGTTTCATGGGTTTTTCAAAGTAATTTATTTTTATAATGGGGTTTAGCTGCTTTTCACTGCTGTGTTTATGCCGCTTTACACCCACTTGACACACTAACAGAGAGATATCAATACATAGGTTTTAAGATTATTACTAGTCAGATATATTCTTGTGTGGTGAATAGGGCGTGTTGAGTCCAGTTCTCTGAGCAAGGAGTAGGTCTTGTCTATTACATATTGGGTTTATGGAACGGTATCTGAGCTAATTTGAAGCCCTTGTTTTATGCATCACCCCACCTCACCTTTCCCGTTAAGCAGCCATAGTGTGTTTTCTGCATGTGTGACTCTGTTCTGTTTTGTAATTCAGTTCAAGTGTAACGGTTTTTACATTCCCTCTATAAGTGATACCTTATGAGAAATTTCCTTTTCTGTGTGACTTATTTCACTTAGAATCGTCATACCTAAATCCACTCATCATGCTGCTACTAGCCTTATGACATTGATTTCATGGCTGAGTGATATTTCATTGTACATAAGGACCACAACTTCTTTATACATTTTTCTCTTTCCTGGGATATTGAAGGTGGAATGAAGTGGAGGTCCTTGTCAACAGAGCAGCCCTAAACTTTGGGGTGCTTGTGTCTTCCTGATTTTTCATTTTCCCAATTTATACCCCTATGAGTGGAAGTGCCCTATGCACTCTAAGCTGTGTTTTTTAGGTGTTTCAGGACACACCGTGCACTTCTCCAGAGTGGCTGTTGGCAGTTTACATCCTACCCATCAGTGTAGCAAGGCTCCCATTTCGCCATGGCCTGTCCTGCCTTTCTGGTTTTGACACTTTTTTCAGCATGGCCCTTTTGACCGATGGGTAGCGACTCTTCTTTGTAGTCTTGATTTGCCTTTCCAGGTTGCTTGGTTGGCCAAAAAGGGCGTATGCATTTTTTCCTGAATATATTCAGGAGAAAACGCATACGCCCTTTTTGGCCAAGGGCATTATTGTCAACGTTTTGCCGCTTTTCATGTGCTTTAAAGGCGATTCGAATCTACCTCCTGAAATCTGTTTCCTGCAATTCTGCCTTGATTTCAAATCCTCTTCTTTGCCTTCCCTCAATATATTTGTGGACAAGAGTTATCATTTATAACTCTGCAGGTTTGTGTATTGCAGAGCCTTGAACCTCCATTTTACAACTCGCTTTTTTGGGAGCTGGCCGCAAAAGCGCAGGATGGCTTCAGGCCCTGTTCTGGTTCCGGGGGGCAGGCTGAGCCTGTGGTTAATTCTTCTTCCTGATGGGAAAATAGAGTGACCTGTGCCTGTCCCAACACCAAGAGCTAGTCTCTCGTTGGTTCCACGTCTTCCCGTTCATCCTCAGGACAAATTGCAACCTGTACGGAACAGGAGGTTAAAGGTGCTGATGCTCCAAGTAGGGAGATTGCTAGTAAAGCGGCTGGAATGGCGAACCCGGGCACAAGGAGATGAGAAATGAGTTGCGTTTTAGAAACCTTTCCCCATCACACGGTGTACCATCTTCTGGGTTTCTCATGCATGTTTTCGATGTAGGAAGATGCCCTTGAACCTGGAGATTTGGGACCCATGCGATGGGTACCACGCAGTATTACTTTAAAGGGTCTGTGTTTGCTCACCCAACCTCACCAAACCTCTCAGCCCCAAGAGTGTCCACCCTTATGTCTCATCAAGCTGTGGGTCTAGATATGGTCAATCCAGGTTGCATCACAGGCCCTGAACGCATTGTGTAAGAATTTCTCTCTCTTTCACTGTCTTTGTTTCATGGGTTTTTCAAAGTAATTTATTTTCATAATGGGATTTAGCTGCTTTTCACTGCTGTGTTTATGCCGCTTTACACCCACTTGACACACTAACAGAGAGATATCAATACATAGGTTTTAAGATTATTACTAGTCAGATATATTCTTGTGTGGTGAATAGGGCGTGTTGAGTCCAGTTCTCTGAGCAAGGAGTAGGTCTTGTCTATTACATATTGGGTTTATGGAACGGTATCTGAGCTAATTTGAAACCCTTGTTTTATGCATCACCCCACCTCACCTTTCCCGTTAAGCAGCCATAGTGTGTTTTCTGCATGTGTGACTCTGTTCTGTTTTGTAATTCAGTTCAAGTGTAACGGTTTTTACATTCCCTCTATAAGTGATACCTTATGAGAAGTTTCCTTTTCTGTGTGACTTATTTCACTTAGAATCGTCATACCTAAATCCACTCATCATGCTGCTACTAGCCTTATGACATTGATTTCATGGCTGAGTGATATTTCATTGTACATAAGGACCACAGCTTCTTTATCCATTTTTCTCTTTCCTGGGATATTGAAGGTGGAATGAAGTGGAGGTCCTTGTCAACAGAGCAGCCCTAAACTTTGGGGTGCTTGTGTCTTGCTGATTTTTGATTTTCCCAATTTATACCCCTATGAGTGGAAGTGCCCTATGCACTCTAAGCTGTGTTTTTTAGGTGTTTCAGGACACACTGTAGACTTCTCCAGAGTGGCTGTTGCCAATTTACATCCTGCCCATCAGTGTAGCAAGGCTCCCATTTCTCCATGGCCTGTCCTGCATTTCTGGTTTTGACACTTTTTTCAGCATGGCCCTTTTGACCGATGGGTAGCGAGTCTTCTTTGTAGCGCTGATTTGCCTTTCCAGGTTGCTTGGTTGGCCAAAAAGGGCGTATGCGTTTTTTCCTGAATATATTCAGGAGAAAACGCATATGCCCTTTTTGGCCAAGGGCATCATTGTCAAAGTTTTGCCGCTTTTCATGTGCTTTAAAGGCGATCCGAATCTACCTCCTGAAATCTGTTTCCTGCAATTCTGCCTTGATTTCAAATCCTCTTCTTTGCCTTCCCTCAATATATTTGTGGACGAGAGTTATCATTTATAACTCTGCAGGTTTGTGAATTGCATTGCCCTGAAGCTCCATTTTACAACTTGCTTTTTTGGGAGCTGGCCACAAAAGTGCAGGATGGCTTCAGGCCCTGTTCTGGTTCCGGGGGGCAGGCTGAGCCTGTGGTTAATTCTTCTTCCTGATTGTAAAATAGAGTGTCCTGTGCCTGTCCCAAAACCAAGAGCTAGGCTCTCATTGGTTCCCCGTCTTCCCATTCATCCTCAGGAAAAATTGCAACCTGTACGGAACAGGAGGTTAAAGGTGCTGATGCTCCAAATAGGGAGATTGCTAGTAAAGCATCTGGAATTGTGAACCCAGGCACAAGGAGATGAGAAATGAGGTGCGTTTTAGAAACCTTTCCCCATCACACGGTGTACCATCTTCTGGGTTTCTCATGCATGTTTTCGATGTAGGAAGATGCCCTTGAACCTGGAGATTTGGGACCCATGGGACGGGTACCACGCAGTATTACTTTAAAGGGTCTGCGTTTCCTCACCCTACCTCACCAAACCTCTCAGCCCCAAGAGTGTCCACCCTTATGTCTCATCCACCTGTGCGTCTAGATATGGTCAATCCAGGTTGCATCACAGCCCCTGAACGCATTGTGTAAGAATTTCTCTCTCTTTCACTGTGTTTGTTTCATGGGTTTTTCAAAGTAATTTATTTTTATAATGGGGTTTTGCTGCTTTTCACTGCTGTGTTTATGCCGCTTTACACCCACTTGACACACTAACAGAGAGATATCAATACATAGGTTTTAAGCTTATTACTAGTCAGATAGATTCTTGTGCGGTGAATAGGGCGTGTTGAGTCCAGTTCTCTGAGCAAGGAGTAGGTCTTGTCTATTACATATTGGGTTTATGGAATGGTATCTGAGCTAATTTGAAACCCTTGTTTTATGCATCACCCCACCTCACCTTTCCCTTTAAGCAGCCATAGTGTGTTTTCTGCATGTGTGACTCTGTTCTGTTTTGTAATTCAGTTCAAGTGTAACGGTTTTTACATTCCCTCTATCAGTGATACCTTATGAGAAGTGTCCTTTTCTGTGTGACTTATTTCACTTAGAATCGTCATACCTAAATCCACTCATCATGCTGCTACTAGCCTTATGACATTGATTTCATGGCTGAGTGATATTCCATTGTACATAAGGACCACAACTTCTTTATCCATTTTTCTCTTTCCTGGGATATTTAAGGTGGAATGAAATGGAGGTCCTTGTCAACAGAGCAGCCCTAAACATTGGGGTGCTTGTGTATTGCTGATTTTTCATTTTCCCAATTTATACCCCCATGAGTGGAAGTGCCCTATGCTCTCTAAGCTGTGTTTTTTAGGTGTTTCAGGACACACCGTACACTTCTCCAGAGTGGCTGTTGGTAATTTACATCCTGCCCATCAGTGTAGCAAGGCTCCCATTTCTCCATGGCCTGTCCTGCATTTCTGGTTTTGACACTTTTTTCAGCATGGCCCTTTTGACCGATGGGTAGCGAGTCTTCTTTGTAGCGCTGACTTGCCTTTCCAGGTTGCTTGGTTGGCCAAAAAGGGCGTATGCGTTTTTACCTGAATATATTCAGGAAAAAACGCATACGCCCTTTTTGGCCAAGGGCATCATTGTCAACGTTTTGCCGCTTTTCATGTGCTTTAAATGCGATTTGAATCTACCTCCTGAAATCTGTTTCCTGCAATTCTGCCTTGATTTCAAATCCTCTTCTTTGCCTTCCCTCAATATATTTGTGGACGAGAGTTATCATTTATAACTCTGCAGGTTTGTGAATAGCAGTGCCCTGAAGCTCCATTTTACAACTCGCTTTTTTGAGAGCTGGCCGCAGAAGTGCATGATGGTTTCACGCCCTCTTCTGCTTCCGGGGGGCAGGCAGAGCCTGTGGTTAATTCTTCTTCCTGATGGGAAAATAGAGTGACCTGTGCCTGTGTCCACAGCAAGAGCTAGTCTCTCATTGGTTCCCCGTCTTCCCGTTCATCCTCAGGACAAATTGCAACCTGCACGGAACAGGAGGTTAAAGGTGCTGATGCTCCAAGTAGGGAGATTGCTAGTAAAGTGGCTGGAATGGCGAACCCGGGCACAAGGAGATGAGAAATGAGGTGCGTTTTAGAAACCTTTCCCCATCACACGGTGTACCATCTTCTGGGTTTCTCATGCATGTTTTCGATGTAGGAAGATGCCCTTGAACCTGGAGATTTGGGACCCATGCGATGGGTACCACGCAGTATTACTTTAAAGGGTCTGTGTTTGCTCACCCAACCTCACCAAACCTCTCAGCCCCAAGAGTGTCCACCCTTATGTCTCATCCAGCTGTGGGTCTAGATATGGTCAATCCAGGTTGCATCACAGGCCCTGAACGCATTGTGTAAGAATTTCTCTCTCTTTCACTGTCTTTGTTTCATGGGTTTTTCAAAGTAATTTATTTTCATAATGGGATTTAGCTGCTTTTCACTGCTGTGTTTATGCCGCTTTACACCCACTTGACACACTAACAGAGAGATATCAATACATAGGTTTTACGATTATTACTAGTCAGATATATTCTTGTGCCGTGAATAGGGCGTGTTGAGTCCAGTTCTCTGAGCAAGGAGTAGGTCTTGTCTATTACATATTGGGTTTATGGAACGGTATCTGAGCTAAATTGAAAACCTTCTTTTATGTATCACCCCACCTCACCTTTCCCGTTAAGCAGCCATAGTGTGTTTTCTGCATGTGTGACTCTGTTCTGTTTTGTAATTCAGTTCAAGTGTAACGGTTTTTACATTCCCTCTATCAGTGATACCTTATGAGAAGTGTCCTTTTCTGTGTGACTTATTTCACTTAGAATCGTCGTTCCTAAATCCACTCATCATGCTGCTACTAGCCTTATGACATTGATTTCATGGCTGAGTGATATTCCATTGTACATAAGGACCACAACTTCTTTACCCATTTTTCTCTTTCCTGGGATATATAAGGTGGAATGAAGTGGAGGTCCTGGTCAACAGAGCAGCCCTAAACTTTGGGGTGCTTGTGTCTTGCTGATTTTTCATTTTCCCAATTTATACCCCCATGAGTGGAAGTACCCTATGCTCTCTAAGCTGTGTTTTTCAGATGTTTCAGGACTCACCGGACATTTCTCCAGAGTGGCTCTTGGCAATTTACATCCTGCCCATCAGTGTAGCAAGGCTCCCATTTCTCCATGGCCTGTCCTGCATTTCTGGTTTTGACACTTTTTTCAGCATGGCCCTTTTGACCGATGGAAGCGAGACTACTTTGTAGTGCTGATTTGCCTTTCCAGGTTGCTTGGTTGGCCAAAAAGAGCGTATCCGTTTTTTCCTGAATATATTCAGGAAAAAACGCATACGCCCTTTTTGCCCAAGGGCATCATTGTCAACGTTTTGCCGCTTTTCATGTGCTTTAAAGGCGATTCGTATCTACCTCCTGAAATCTGTTTCCTGCAATTCTGCCTTGATTTCAAGTCCTCTTCTTTGCCTTCCCTCAATATATTTGTGGACGAGAGTTATCATTTATAACTCTGCAGGTTTGTGAATTGCAGTGCCCTGAACCTCCATTTTACAACTCGCTTTTTTGGGAGCTGGCCGCAAAAGCGCACGATGGCTTCAGGCCCTGTTCTGGTTCCGGGGGGCAGGCTGAGCCTGTGGTAAATTCTTCTTCCTGATGGGAAAATAGAGTGACCTTTGCCTGTCCCAACACCAAGAGCTAGTCTCTCGTTGGTTCCACGTCTTCCCGTTCATCCTCAGGACAAATTGCAACCTCTACGGAACAGGAGGTTAAAGGTGCTGATGCTCCAAGTAGGGAGATTGCTAGTAAAGCGGCTGGAATGGCGAACCCGGGCACAAGGAGATGAGAAATGAGTTGCGTTTTAGAAACCTTTCCCCATCACACGGTGTACCATCTTCTGGGTTTCTCATGCATGTTTTCGATGTAGGAAGATGCCCTTGAACCTGGAGATTTGGGACCCATGCGATGGGTACCACGCAGTATTACTTTAAAGGGTCTGTGTTTGCTCACCCAACCTCACCAAACCTCTCAGCCCCAAGAGTGTCCACCCTTATGTCTCATCAAGCTGTGGGTCTAGATATGGTCAATCCAGGTTGCATCACAGGCCCTGAACGCATTGTGTAAGAATTTCTCTCTCTTTCACTGTCTTTGTTTCATGGGTTTTTCAAAGTAATTTATTTTCATAATGGGATTTAGCTGCTTTTCACTGCTGTGTTTATGCCGCTTTACACCCACTTGACACACTAACAGAGAGATATCAATACATAGGTTTTAAGATTATTACTAGTCAGATATATTCTTGTGTGGTGAATAGGGCGTGTTGAGTCCAGTTCTCTGAGCAAGGAGTAGGTCTTGTCTATTACATATTGGGTTTATGGAACGGTATCTGAGCTAATTTGAAACCCTTGTTTTATGCATCACCCCACCTCACCTTTCCCGTTAAGCAGCCATAGTGTGTTTTCTGCATGTGTGACTCTGTTCTGTTTTGTAATTCAGTTCAAGTGTAACGGTTTTTACATTCCCTCTATAAGTGATACCTTATGAGAAGTTTCCTTTTCTGTGTGACTTATTTCACTTAGAATCGTCATACCTAAATCCACTCATCATGCTGCTACTAGCCTTATGACATTGATTTCATGGCTGAGTGATATTTCATTGTACATAAGGACCACAGCTTCTTTATCCATTTTTCTCTTTCCTGGGATATTGAAGGTGGAATGAAGTGGAGGTCCTTGTCAACAGAGCAGCCCTAAACTTTGGGGTGCTTGTGTCTTGCTGATTTTTGATTTTCCCAATTTATACCCCTATGAGTGGAAGTGCCCTATGCACTCTAAGCTGTGTTTTTTAGGTGTTTCAGGACACACTGTAGACTTCTCCAGAGTGGCTGTTGCCAATTTACATCCTGCCCATCAGTGTAGCAAGGCTCCCATTTCTCCATGGCCTGTCCTGCATTTCTGGTTTTGACACTTTTTTCAGCATGGCCCTTTTGACCGATGGGTAGCGAGTCTTCTTTGTAGCGCTGATTTGCCTTTCCAGGTTGCTTGGTTGGCCAAAAAGGGCGTATGCGTTTTTTCCTGAATATATTCAGGAGAAAACGCATATGCCCTTTTTGGCCAAGGGCATCATTGTCAAAGTTTTGCCGCTTTTCATGTGCTTTAAAGGCGATCCGAATCTACCTCCTGAAATCTGTTTCCTGCAATTCTGCCTTGATTTCAAATCCTCTTCTTTGCCTTCCCTCAATATATTTGTGGACGAGAGTTATCATTTATAACTCTGCAGGTTTGTGAATTGCATTGCCCTGAAGCTCCATTTTACAACTTGCTTTTTTGGGAGCTGGCCACAAAAGTGCAGGATGGCTTCAGGCCCTGTTCTGGTTCCGGGGGGCAGGCTGAGCCTGTGGTTAATTCTTCTTCCTGATTGTAAAATAGAGTGTCCTGTGCCTGTCCCAAAACCAAGAGCTAGGCTCTCATTGGTTCCCCGTCTTCCCATTCATCCTCAGGAAAAATTGCAACCTGTACGGAACAGGAGGTTAAAGGTGCTGATGCTCCAAATAGGGAGATTGCTAGTAAAGCATCTGGAATTGTGAACCCAGGCACAAGGAGATGAGAAATGAGGTGCGTTTTAGAAACCTTTCCCCATCACACGGTGTACCATCTTCTGGGTTTCTCATGCATGTTTTCGATGTAGGAAGATGCCCTTGAACCTGGAGATTTGGGACCCATGGGACGGGTACCACGCAGTATTACTTTAAAGGGTCTGCGTTTCCTCACCCTACCTCACCAAACCTCTCAGCCCCAAGAGTGTCCACCCTTATGTCTCATCCACCTGTGCGTCTAGATATGGTCAATCCAGGTTGCATCACAGCCCCTGAACGCATTGTGTAAGAATTTCTCTCTCTTTCACTGTGTTTGTTTCATGGGTTTTTCAAAGTAATTTATTTTTATAATGGGGTTTTGCTGCTTTTCACTGCTGTGTTTATGCCGCTTTACACCCACTTGACACACTAACAGAGAGATATCAATACATAGGTTTTAAGCTTATTACTAGTCAGATAGATTCTTGTGCGGTGAATAGGGCGTGTTGAGTCCAGTTCTCTGAGCAAGGAGTAGGTCTTGTCTATTACATATTGGGTTTATGGAATGGTATCTGAGCTAATTTGAAACCCTTGTTTTATGCATCACCCCACCTCACCTTTCCCTTTAAGCAGCCATAGTGTGTTTTCTGCATGTGTGACTCTGTTCTGTTTTGTAATTCAGTTCAAGTGTAACGGTTTTTACATTCCCTCTATCAGTGATACCTTATGAGAAGTGTCCTTTTCTGTGTGACTTATTTCACTTAGAATCGTCATACCTAAATCCACTCATCATGCTGCTACTAGCCTTATGACATTGATTTCATGGCTGAGTGATATTCCATTGTACATAAGGACCACAACTTCTTTATCCATTTTTCTCTTTCCTGGGATATTTAAGGTGGAATGAAATGGAGGTCCTTGTCAACAGAGCAGCCCTAAACATTGGGGTGCTTGTGTATTGCTGATTTTTCATTTTCCCAATTTATACCCCCATGAGTGGAAGTGCCCTATGCTCTCTAAGCTGTGTTTTTTAGGTGTTTCAGGACACACCGTACACTTCTCCAGAGTGGCTGTTGGTAATTTACATCCTGCCCATCAGTGTAGCAAGGCTCCCATTTCTCCATGGCCTGTCCTGCATTTCTGGTTTTGACACTTTTTTCAGCATGGCCCTTTTGACCGATGGGTAGCGAGTCTTCTTTGTAGCGCTGACTTGCCTTTCCAGGTTGCTTGGTTGGCCAAAAAGGGCGTATGCGTTTTTACCTGAATATATTCAGGAAAAAACGCATACGCCCTTTTTGGCCAAGGGCATCATTGTCAACGTTTTGCCGCTTTTCATGTGCTTTAAATGCGATTTGAATCTACCTCCTGAAATCTGTTTCCTGCAATTCTGCCTTGATTTCAAATCCTCTTCTTTGCCTTCCCTCAATATATTTGTGGACGAGAGTTATCATTTATAACTCTGCAGGTTTGTGAATAGCAGTGCCCTGAAGCTCCATTTTACAACTCGCTTTTTTGAGAGCTGGCCGCAGAAGTGCATGATGGTTTCACGCCCTCTTCTGCTTCCGGGGGGCAGGCAGAGCCTGTGGTTAATTCTTCTTCCTGATGGGAAAATAGAGTGACCTGTGCCTGTGTCCACAGCAAGAGCTAGTCTCTCATTGGTTCCCCGTCTTCCCGTTCATCCTCAGGACAAATTGCAACCTGCACGGAACAGGAGGTTAAAGGTGCTGATGCTCCAAGTAGGGAGATTGCTAGTAAAGTGGCTGGAATGGCGAACCCGGGCACAAGGAGATGAGAAATGAGGTGCGTTTTAGAAACCTTTCCCCATCACACGGTGTACCATCTTCTGGGTTTCTCATGCATGTTTTCGATGTAGGAAGATGCCCTTGAACCTGGAGATTTGGGACCCATGCGATGGGTACCACGCAGTATTACTTTAAAGGGTCTGTGTTTGCTCACCCAACCTCACCAAACCTCTCAGCCCCAAGAGTGTCCACCCTTATGTCTCATCCAGCTGTGGGTCTAGATATGGTCAATCCAGGTTGCATCACAGGCCCTGAACGCATTGTGTAAGAATTTCTCTCTCTTTCACTGTCTTTGTTTCATGGGTTTTTCAAAGTAATTTATTTTCATAATGGGATTTAGCTGCTTTTCACTGCTGTGTTTATGCCGCTTTACACCCACTTGACACACTAACAGAGAGATATCAATACATAGGTTTTACGATTATTACTAGTCAGATATATTCTTGTGCCGTGAATAGGGCGTGTTGAGTCCAGTTCTCTGAGCAAGGAGTAGGTCTTGTCTATTACATATTGGGTTTATGGAACGGTATCTGAGCTAAATTGAAAACCTTCTTTTATGTATCACCCCACCTCACCTTTCCCGTTAAGCAGCCATAGTGTGTTTTCTGCATGTGTGACTCTGTTCTGTTTTGTAATTCAGTTCAAGTGTAACGGTTTTTACATTCCCTCTATCAGTGATACCTTATGAGAAGTGTCCTTTTCTGTGTGACTTATTTCACTTAGAATCGTCGTTCCTAAAAACACTCATCATGCTGCTACTAGCCTTATGACATTGATTTCATGGCTGAGTGATATTCCATTGTACATAAGGACCACAACTTCTTTACCCATTTTTCTCTTTCCTGGGATATATAAGGTGGAATGAAGTGGAGGTCCTGGTCAACAGAGCAGCCCTAAACTTTGGGGTGCTTGTGTCTTGCTGATTTTTCATTTTCCCAATTTATACCCCCATGAGTGGAAGTACCCTATGCTCTCTAAGCTGTGTTTTTCAGATGTTTCAGGACTCACCGGACATTTCTCCAGAGTGGCTCTTGGCAATTTACATCCTGCCCATCAGTGTAGCAAGGCTCCCATTTCTCCATGGCCTGTCCTGCATTTCTGGTTTTGACACTTTTTTCAGCATGGCCCTTTTGACCGATGGAAGCGAGACTACTTTGTAGTGCTGATTTGCCTTTCCAGGTTGCTTGGTTGGCCAAAAAGAGCGTATCCGTTTTTTCCTGAATATATTCAGGAAAAAACGCATACGCCCTTTTTGCCCAAGGGCATCATTGTCAACGTTTTGCCGCTTTTCATGTGCTTTAAAGGCGATTCGTATCTACCTCCTGAAATCTGTTTCCTGCAATTCTGCCTTGATTTCAAGTCCTCTTCTTTGCCTTCCCTCAATATATTTGTGGACGAGAGTTATCATTTATAACTCTGCAGGTTTGTGAATTGCAGTGCCCTGAACCTCCATTTTACAACTCGCTTTTTTGGGAGCTGGCCGCAAAAGCGCACGATGGCTTCAGGCCCTGTTCTGGTTCCGGGGGGCAGGCTGAGCCTGTGGTAAATTCTTCTTCCTGATGGGAAAATAGAGTGACCTTTGCCTGTCCCAACACCAAGAGCTAGTCTCTCGTTGGTTCCACGTCTTCCCGTTCATCCTCAGGACAAATTGCAACCTCTACGGAACAGGAGGTTAAAGGTGCTGATGCTCCAAGTAGGGAGATTGCTAGTAAAGCGGCTGGAATGGCGAACCCGGGCACAAGGAGATGAGAAATGAGGTGCGTTTCAGAAACCTTTCCCCATCACACGGTGTACCGTCTTCTGGGTTTCTCATGCATGTTTTCGATGTAGGAAGATGCCCTTGAACCTGGAGATTTTCGACCCATGCGATGGGTACCACGCAGTATTACTTTAAAGGGTCTGTGTTTGCTCACCCAACCTCACCAAACCTCTCAGCCCCAAGAGTGTCCACCCTTATGTCTCATCCAGCTGTGGGTCTAGATATGGTCAATCCAGGTTGCATCACAGGCCCTGAACGCATTGTGTAAGAATTTCTCTCTCTTTCACTGTCTTTGTTTCATGGGTGTTTCAAAGTAATTTATTTTTATAATGGGGTTTAGCTGCTTTTCACTGCTGTGTTTATGCCGCTTTACACCCACTTGACACACTAACAGAGAGATATCAATACATAGGTTTTACGATTATTACTAGTCAGATATATTCTTGTGCAGTGAATAGGGCGTGTTGAGTCCAGTTCTCTGAGCAAGGAGTAGGTCTTGTCTATTACATATTGGGTTTATGGAATGGTATCTGAGCTAATTTGAAACCCTTGTTTTATGTATCACCCCACCTCACCTTTCCCGTTAAGCAGCCATAGTGTGTTTTCTGCATTTGTGACTCTGTTCTGTTTTGTAATTCAGTTCAAGTGTAACGGTTTTTACATTCCCTCTATAAGTGATACCTTACGAGATGTGTCCTTTTCTGTGTGACTTATTTCACTTAGAATCGTCGTACCTAAATCCACTCATCATGCTGCTACTAACCTTATGACATTGATTTCATGGCTGAGTGATATTCCATTCTACATAAGGACCACAACTTCTTTATCTATTTTTCTCTTTCCTGGGATATTTAAGATGGAATGAAGTGGAGGTCCTTGTCAACAGAGCAGCCCTAAACTTTTGTGTGCTTGTGTCTTGCTGATTTTTCATTTTCCCAATTTATAACCCCATGAGTGGATGTGCCCTATTCTCTCTATGCTGTGTTTTTTAGATGTTTCAGGACACACCGTACACTTATCCAGAGTGGCTGTTGGCAATTTACATCCCGCCCATCAGTGTAGCAAGGCTCCCATTTCTCCATGGCCTGTCCTGCATTTCTGGTTTTGACACATTTTTCAGCTTGGCCCTTTTGACCGATGGGAAGCGAGAGTTCTTTGTAGCGCTGATTTGTCTTTCCAGGTTGCTTGGTTGGCCAAAAAGGGCGTATGCGTTTTTTCCTGAATATATTCAGGAAAAAACACATACGCGCTTTTTGGCCAAGGGCATCATTGTCAACGTTTTGCCGCTTTTCATGTGCTTTAAAGGAGCTTCGAATCTACCTCCTGAAATCTGTTTCCTGCAATTCTGCCTTGATTTCAAATCCTCTTCTTTGCCTTCCCTCAATATGTTTGTGGACGAGAGTTATCATTTATAACTCTGCAGGTTTGTGAATTGCAGTGCCCTGAAGCTCCATTGTACAACTCGCTTTTTTGGGAGCTGGCCGCAAAAGCGCAGGATGGCTTCAGGCCCAGTTCTGGTTCCGGGGGGCAGGCTGAGCCTGTGGTTAATTCTTCTTCCTGATGGGAAAATAGAGTGACCTGTGCCTGTCCCAAAACCAAGAGCTAGTCTCTCATTGGTTCCCCGTCTTCCTGTTCATCCTCAGGAAAAATTGCAACCTGTACGGAACAGGAGGTTAAAGGTGCTGATGCTCCAAGTAGGGAGATTGCTAGTAAAGTGGCTGGAATCGCAAACCCGAGCACAAGGAGATGAGAAATGAGGTGCGTTTTAGAAACCTCTCCCCATCACACAGTGTACCATCTTCTGGGTTTCTCATGCATGATTTCGATGTAGGAAGATGCCCTTGAACCTGGAGATTTGGGACCCATGCGATGGGTACCACGCAGTATTACTTTAAAGGGTCTGCATTTGCTCACCCAACCTCACCAAACCTCTCAGCCCCAAGAGTGTCCACCCTTATGTCTCATCCAACTGTGCGTCTAGATATGGTCAATCCAGTTTGCATCACAGCCCCTGAACGAATTGTGTAAGAATTTCTCTCTCTTTCACTGTCTTTGTTTCATGGGTGTTTCAAAGTAATTTATTTTCATAATGGGGTTTAGCTGCTTTTCACTGCTGTGTTTATGCCGCTTTACACCCACTTGACACACTAACAGAGAGATATCAATACATAGGTTTTACGATTATTACTAGTCAGATATATTCTTGTGCGGTGAATAGGGCGTGTTGAGTCCAGTTCTCTGAGCAAGGAGTAGGTCTTGTCTATTACATATTGGGTTTATGGAACGGTATCTGAGCTAATTTGATACCCTTTTTTTATGTATCACCCCACCTCACCTTTCCCATTAAGCAGCCATAGTGTGTTTTCTGCATGTGTGACTTTGTTCTGTTTTGTAATTCAGTTCAAGTGTAACGGTTTTTACATTCCCTCTATAAGTGATACCTTATGAGAAGTGTCTTTTTCTGTGTGACTTATTTCACTTAGAATCGTCGTACCTAAATCCACTCATCATGCTGCTACTAACCTTAGGACATTGATTTCATGGCTGAGTGATATTCCATTGTACATAAGGACCACAACTTCTTTATCCATTTTTCTCTTTCCTTGGATATTTAAGGTGGAATTAAGTGGAGGTTCTTGTCAACAGAGCAGCCCTAAAGTTTGGGGTGCCTGTGTCTTGCTGATTTTTAGTTTTCCTAATTTATACGCCCATGAGTCGATGTGCCCCTTTCTCTCTAGCTGTGTTTTTTAGATGTTTTAGGAAACACCATACCCTTCTCCAGAGTCATCATTGGCAATTTACACCCCACCCATCAGTGTAACAAGGCTCCCTTTACTCCCTGGCCTCTCCTGCTTTTCTTGTTTTTACACTTTTGTAGGAAAGCCATTTTGACCGATGAGAAGTCAGACTTCTTTGTAGAGCTGAATTGCATTTCCGGCTTGCTTGGTAGGCCAAAAAGGGCCTATGGGTTTTTTCCTGAATTCATTCAGAAAAAAAACGCATATGCTCTTTTTGGCCAAGTGCATCATTGTCGACGTTTTGACGCTTTTCATGTGCTTTAGGGGTGATTCGAATCTAACTCCTGAAATCTGTTTCCTGCAATTCTGCCTTGATTTCAAATCCTCTTCGTTGCCTTCCCTCAATATATTTGTGGACGAGAGTTATCATTTATAACTCTGCAGATTTGTTAATTGCAGTGCCCCTGAGCTCCATTTTTCAACTCGCTTTTTTGGGAGCTTTCCGCAGAACCGCTCGTTTGCTTCTGGCCCTACTCTGGTTCCCGGTGGCAGGCTAAGCCTTTGCTTAATTCTTCTTCCTGACTGGAAAATAGAGTGACATGTGCCTCTCCGAACATCTAGGGCTTGGCTCTCCTTGTTTCTCCTCCTTCCCCTTCTTCCTTTGGACAAATTCCGATTTCTGTGCAACTGGATGTTGAAGGTGCTGACATCCTCAAGTGGGGAGATTTTAAGGAAAAAGGCTGGAGGGGTGAACCCAACAACCAGGAAATTAGGCGTTTTGGTGCCTTTTCCAAAATCTTCCTGATCCAACCGTGTTCCATCTTCTGGGTGTCACAGGCATGTTTTAGCTGTAGGAAAGGTCCCGTGTATGTAAGGAGAACACAAGGGATTTTTCCAAATCAGTGTCTCCCCGAACTCCAATCTGGGGAATTTTTAAGCTACTGGTACATGTGTGTTCATTAAGGGACTTGGGCCGTAGGCAGAGTCCGAACTTTAGATGATTGAAGTCTTCAGGTTCAGAAACGCTCACCATCGGCCTCCTTTAGTTTCCATTTTATCTGTAGTTGATAGATGATGTCGATATAGATATCTATTGTTTTTCAGATTATTTCCCCTCAGGGGTCATTACAAAATATTGAGTATAGTTCCCTGTGCTATACAGTAGTTCCTTGTTGATGATATAATTTATACATAGCAGTGTGTATATGTTAATCTGAAACTGTTAATTTATCCCTCCTCCCACCTTTCCCCTTTGGTAATAAAAAATATAAGATTTTATACTTCTCAGAAATCTAGGAGCTGAAAGAGAGGTATCATTTTCAATGGAAAATCATTCAAAACAAGGTTGAAACTTCAACCAAGATTATTAGATGTACATCCTTGGAAAGAAATCACTGCATTTCTCTACTCTTGACCTGACAAATAAGACAAACCCCTCCACTGAACTTGCTTATAATAAAGTGATGGAAATATCAAATGGAAGTGTTAGAAACATCTTATTTTACACGAGCCTTATACACTGCTCTATGTTAATTACAGTTTGGCTCACACATCTGTTCATTGAAGTTACAATGTTCTCAAATTCTGTTACTGATCCTGCAGAGTGGGCCCCAACAAGGGTCTCCCTGCCCAGTGTCATTGGAGCCAACAGATCGAGACTGACTTTGGTTCAGAAGCAAAGGAAAACTTTACATTTTGATCAGAGAATGGAGAGGTGAGAGTGTGTGCTCCCCTGCGGGTTGTTGGCCGGGCTGCTGTGTAGGGATCCTGTCAGCATCAGCGGGAGGGAGGGGGCGGAGCTCTCGAGGGCCAGGTTGCCTGGAGCTCAGGCTCTATGTCGCAGAGTCTGCACGGGGCCCCACGAGCTGAGGTGTCGGCCCAGCCATTTTGCACGAGGAAATCGGGTCTGAAGTGTCGGGTGTGGGACCTCTGCATGTGGAAACCTAGGAGCAAGTGAAATTAGACAAAGCACAAAGGAAAAAATGGTTAGACTTTATTTTATTGCCCAGATTCTATTTTTATCTCCCAGGAATTTTTAATGGGCTTTGCCAGTGACAAAGCCCTCCTCTGCCTTTTGTCCCATTCCTCATTCTTGGGGCGCTGAGGGTGCAGACACGTCTTCTGTAAATGCTTCATGCTGAGTTGGGTGTCCTCATACCCGGGGGGAGGGGCAGGACTTCTCCCCAGCAGCCTCCAGGTGAGGTTGATTGTCCGCAGGCCTCCTCCCTCACTGCTCGTCTGCCTGAGCACCAGCAATGGAAGTTTTATAGATTCTAATGACCTTTAAGGGTCCAGGAAAGAGATGTGCAGAGACGCTGGGGGGGTGGGCGGTTTTAGCCTGCTCCACATTGGTTCGGCCCCCTTAGGCTGAACGGTTTCTGCCAGCCTAGATGCTCTGACCAGTAGTCTGTGCTTTCTTCAGTTAGGCCACTGAATTAACGTACAAACAGGACCAGGTGTCAGAGCCCTGCTTGCTCAACTCCCAGACAGTCCAGGGCCGGTGGTGATCCAGGACCATGACGGCCACTCAGTCAACGGCCTTTTGAAGTAGCCAGGAGTACAGCCGGTCTCACTGGCCGCCGTCACCGCGGTGTCTGTAGGCTTTTCTATGGTGGCAGCGTTATTTACGGTTCCCCTGCCAAGTTTATTAGCTCCGCTCTGGGTGCAGTAAGTCCTGTAAGCAATAGTCTGCTCTTTTGGGGCACACTCTTGTTGTTTTCTGAGAGAAGCTCCAGGTCAAGTGATGGTCACACGAGTCGTCATGGGGGCCCATTGCCCCAGGTTGTCTCTCTGGAGGTTGGCGTTGGAGGGCCTCCTCACTCGAGGTCATTGTGCCAAGGAGCAATCCCTGCAACTTCAGGGCATGGTGGGTGGTTAGGATCACCAAGTGGCGTCCTTTTCCCTTAGGAGGGAGCTGGCATTGCGGGCTGTTGATTTCCAGATTTTTAGATACCCCCAGTATCCTGGTCGGATGGGGTGGCTGGCCAATGCCTGGAGGGCATTCTTGCATTGTTCCATTTCAAGTGGTCCCAGTTTTTGCACTAATACTCCAAGGGCGATTCGCCTTGGACCAGGAATGTAAAGGTCAAAGGGTTTAGCTAACTTAGGGAGGTCCAGGGCCAGGGTCTGAATTGACTGCTCTTTCCATTCTTGAAAGGCCGCTTCTGGATTCTATTCAAAAGGATCATCATCTTTTCCTTTCAGTGATTCATATAGAGGCCCAGCTATTAGACTGTAGTTAGGGATCCAGATGCAGCAAACCCCGGTCTCCCCAGGAACCCCTAAGCTGTCTTCTAGTTTCAGGAAAGGTGAGGCTGCAAATGGCTTCTTCCCTTTCCTGGGGTGGGCTTCTCCGACCTTCTGTGCGAATGAAGCCCAGGAAGGCCACCTTAGTTTGTGATATTTGAGCCTTTTCCTTGGACACCTTCTATCTTTTATTGGCTAGGTAGTTCAGAGGCCTCCTTAGTCGGGCTGGTGATCAGAATGTCATCTGCATATTGAAGGAGGGTTCCCTTCTCCAGAGGTAGATCTTTTAGGTCTTTAGCTAACGTTTCCCCAAAGATGGTGTGGGAATTTTTGAACCCCTGGGGCAGGACGGCCCAGCAGTATTGTTTTTGTTGTAGGTTGAGTCCTGCCACTCACAGCCAAAATTTCTTGTGACTCTGGGACTAATGGAATACAGAAGAAGGCATCATTGAAGTCTAATACAGAATGCCATGTCCTGGTGGATGGTAGAATGACCAGCAGGGTGTAGGAATTAGGAACTACTAGATGTATATCCTCTGTGGCTTCACTGACTGTCCTGGCGTCCTCTACCAGGTCCCCAGCAGCCCACGGGGCTCTTGTGGTCAGGCCCCTCCCAGGATATGGAGCTCACCTGGGCAGGTACGCAGCGGCCCACGGGGCTCTCGTGGGCAGGCCCCTCCCTGGATATGGAGCTCCCGTGGACAGGTACCCCGGCAGGGCTGTGCACACAGGAACCGTGCACATAGCCCTCATTGCAGAGCACCCCCAGCACCCCTGTCACTCAGAGCTGACACAGAGCACCTCAGAGCAGAGCTTGAACTAACAAACAGCAGCTCCAACAGGTCTGTGACCCTAGGCTTCACTCTGTGCGGCCTCCCTCTGCCTGGTCTTCCAGGGGCTTCCACTGCAGCCGGGGCACCAGGCCTCTGTCTCCACCCACCACCCCTCCTCTCCCTGACTCCTGGGTTCCTCTCATTAGCAGAGGGTCTTCTTGAAGTTGTCTCCCACTCATGGACCAGATAAAATGATTCGAAAACAAGCCAGGGCTGCCGCCCCTTATCTATCCTGACTCTCGGGACCCTACACCTGTTCCTTGGATCTGGCCGGTGCAGCAAGGCCCATTTTCTGCAACTCTGAGCCCCTGAGGGGCGAGGATTGGCTGACCTGGGCAGCCTGACCCGGCCAGCCAGCCCTTCCCAGGTGTGCCTGGGTTGAGGTCAATATAAACACCCCTCCAGGCAGCAAAAGCCTCTGCAGCTGTGCCTGACGCCATATTCTCTGCCCCGTCAGCAGTCTCGGGGTTGGGCTGGTGGGAGGGAGTAGGGCCCACGGCTCTATGAGTGGCCCAGTGTGACTGGGGCTCTGCTGGACTTTCTGCAGGAGTTGCCGGGCTGCCACCTGCTAAAGAAGAGGATGTGTCACCCATACTTGCTGCTGGAATTTCTCCCCGGGCAGAGGTGAGGAAGGAAAAAAGCAGTGGGGGCCGGGACAGGAGGGGTACCTCAGGCAGGGAAATGGAAAGCTTCCAGACGAGCGCCCGGGGCCAGGACCATCCTGGCTGGCCTGCAGGCACCAAGTCGGCCTGCGTGCTGTCGCTGGTGTGACTCCAAGCCCCTTCCTCTAGTTTTTAAAGTCTTTGCACACATTCAGGTGTTTTACCTGGGAAGGGTGGGAAAAGTTCAGCAGCAGCTGGCCTGGGGCTCAGCTCACGTTTACTCAGAGACGCCTCCTCACGGTCCCCCAGCTTTGCAATGAGGACGCTCCTCGTGTGGGGGCTGCTGGCTGCATGGGAGATGATTCCCCACCTGTGACCAACTTCAGAATTGTTTACCCCTGGACCAAGTGCCCTGATAGGGTTTTCCTCTGTATGACCAGTGGGTTCTGTTTTTTTTTTTTTTTTCTTTTTTGGTTCAAGGTAAGTTTTATTCCTCTTTTTGTATTTATGGATATAAGCATGGAAATAATTCATTCATATAAATACGTCTATGGGAAGGACAGAACTTTTTTTTCTGTTTTATTTTTTTAAGTATTACTTATTTTTTAATTTTTGAATTTATTTTATTCATTTTTTTATACAGCAGGCTCTTATTGGTAACCTATTTTATACATATAAGTGTATATATGTCAATCCCAGGCTCGCAATTCATCCCACCACCACCACCCTGCCACTTTCCCCCCTTGGTGTCCATACATTTGTTCTCTACATCTGTGTCTCTATTTCTGCCTTGCAAACCGGTTCATCTTTACCATTTTTCTAGGTTCCACATGTATGCGTTAATATACGATATTTGTTTTTCTCTTTCTGACTTACTTCACTCTGTATGACAGTCTCTAGATCTATCCACGTCTCTACAAATGACCCAATTTCATTCCTTTTTATGGCTGAGTAATATTCCATTTTATATATGTAGCACATCTTTTCTGTTCGTCTGTCTATGGGCATTTAGGTTGCTTCCATGACCTGGCTATTGTAAATAGTGCTGCAATGAATATTGTGGTGAATATGTCTTTTTGAATTATGGTTTTCTCTGGGTATATGGCCAGTAGTGGGACTGCTGGGTATTATGGTAATTCTATTTTTAGTTTTTTAAGGAACCTCCATACTGTTCTCCATCGTGACTGTATCAATTTACATTCCCACAAATAGTGTAAGAGGGTTCCCTTTTCTCCACACCCTCTCCAGCATTTGTTGCTTGTAGATTTTCTGATGATGCCCATTCTAACTCGTGTGAGGCGATACCTCATTGTAGTTTTGGTTTATATTTCTCTAATAATTAGTGATGTTGAGCAGCTTTTCATGTGCTTCTTGGTCATCTGTATGTCTTCTTGGGACAAATGTCTGTTTACGTCATCTGCCCATTTTTGGATTGGGTTGTTTGTTTTTTTTACTGTTGAGCTGCATGAGCTGTTTATATACATTGGAGATTAATCCTTTGTCCATTGATTCGTTTGCAAATATTTTCTCCCATTGTGAGGGTTGTCTTTTCGTCTTGTTTGTAGTTTCCTTTGCTTTGCAAAAGCTTTTAGGTTTCATTTGCTCCCATATGTTTATTTTTTTTTATTCCATTACTCTAGGAGGTGGATCAAAAAAGATCTTGCTGTGATTTATGTCAAAGAGTATTCTTCCTATGTTTTCCTCTAAGAGTTTTATAGTGTCCGGTCTTACATTTCGGTCTCTAATCCATTTTGAGTTTATTTTTTGTGTATGGTGTTAGGGAGTGTTCTAATTTCATTCTTTTACATGTAGCTGTCCATTTTTCCCAGCACCACTTATTGAAGAGACTGTCTTTTCTCCTTTGTATACCCTTGCCTCCTTTGTCATAGATTAGTGGGCCATAGGTGTGTAGGTTTATCTCTGGGCTTTTTTTTTCTTTTACATCTTTATTGGAGTATAATTGCTTTACAATTGTGTGTTAGTTTCTGCTGTATAAAAAAGTGAATCAGCTGTGCGTATACATATAACACCATATCCCCTCCCTCTTGCACCTCCCTCTCACTCCCTTATCCCACCCTTTTAGGTGGTCACAAAGCACAGAGCTGATCTCCCTGTGCTATGTGGCTGCTTCCCAGTAGCTATCAATTTTACATTTGGTAGTGTATATATGTCCATACCACTCTCTCACTTTGTCCCAGCTTACCCTTCCCTCTCCCCATGTCCTCAAGTCCTTTCTCTACGTCTGTGTCCTTAATCCTTTCCTGCCCCTAGGTTCTTCATAAACTTTTTTTTTTAAGATTCCATATATATGTGTTAGCATACGGTATTTGTTTTTCTCTTTCTGACTTACTTCACTCTGTAGGACAGACTCTAGATCCATCCACCTCACTAAAAGTAACTCAATTTCGTTTCTTTTTATGGCTGAATAATGTTCCATTGTATATTTGTGCCACATCTTCCTTATCCATTTATCTGTTGATGGACACTTAGGTTGCTTCCATGTCCTGGCTATTGTAAATAGAGCTACAGTGAACATTGTGGTACATGACTCTTTTTGAATCATGGTTTTCTCAGGGTAAATGTCCAGGAGTGGGTTTGCTGGGTTGTATGGTAGTTCTATTTTTAGTTTTTAAGGAACCCCCATACCGTTCTCCCTAGTGGCTATATCAATTTACATTCCCACCAACAGTGCAAGAGGGTTCCCTTTGCTCCAATAAATGCCTCTCCAGCATTTATTGTTGGTAGATTTTTTGATGATGGCCATTCTGACTGGTGTGAGGTGATACCTCACTGTAGTTTTGATTTGCATTTCTGTAATGATTAGTGATGTTCAGCATCCTTTCATGTGTTTGTTGGCAACCTGTATATCTTCTTTGGAGAAATGTCTATTTAGGTCTTCTGCCCATTTTTGGATTGGGTTGTTTGGTTTTGTGATATTGAGCTACATGAGCTGCTTTTTGGAGATTAATCCTTTGCCATTTGCTTCATTTGAAAATATTTTCTCCCATTCTGATGGTTGTCTTTTCATCTTGCTTATGTTTTACTTTGCTGTGCAAAAGAATTTATGTTTCATTCGGTCCCAATTTTTTATTTTTATTTCCATTTTTCTAGGAGGTGGGTCAAAAAGGATCTTGCTGTGATTTATGTCATAGACTGTTCTGCTTATGTTTTCCTCTAAGAGTTTTATAGTGGCTGGTCTTATATTTAGGTCTGTAATCCATTTTGAGTTTATTTTTGTGTATGGTGTTAGGGTGTGTACTAATTTCATTCTTTTACATGTAACTGTCCAGTTTTCCCAGCACCACTTGCTGAAGACACTGTCTTTTCTCCATTGTATACCCTTGCCTCCTTTGTCATAGATTAGTGAACCATAGGTACGTGGGTTTATCTCTGTGCTTTCTGTCCTGTTCTATTGACCTATATTTCTGTTCTTGTGTCAGTACCATATTATCTTGATTACTGTAGCTTTGCAATATAGTCTGAAGTCTGGAAGTCTGATTCCTCCAGCTCTTTTTTTTCCCCCCTCAAGACTGCTTTGGCTATCCAGGGTCTTTTGTGTCTCCCTACAAATTTTAAGATTTTTTTTTCTTGTTCTGTAGAAAATGCCAAAGGTATTTTGATCGGGATTGCATTGAATCTGTAGATTGCTTTGGGTAGTATAGTCATTTTCACAATATTGATTCTTCTAATCCGAGAACATGGTATATGTCTCCATCTGTTTATATCATCTTTGATTTCTTTCATCAGTGTCTTATAGTTTTCTGAGTACAGGTCTTTTACTTCCTTAGGTAGGTTTATTCCTAGGTATTTTATTCTTTTTGTTGCAGTGGTAATGGGATTGTTTCCTTAATTTCTCTTTCTGATCTTTCATTGTTAGTGTATAGGAATGCAAGCAATTTCTGTGCATTAATTTTGTATCCTGCAACTTTACCAAATTCATTGATTAGCTCCAGTGGTTTTCTGGTGGCATCTTTAGGATTCTCTATCTGTGATATCATGTCATCTGCAAACAGTGACAATTTTACTTCTTCTTTTCCTTTTTGTATTCCTTTTATTTCTTTTTCTTCTCTGATTGCCATGGCTAGGACTTCCAAAACTATGTTGAATAGCAGTGGTGAGAGTGGACATCCTCGTCTTGTTCCTGATCTTAGAGGAAACGCTTTCAGTTTTTCACCATTGAGAATGTTGTTTGCTGTGGGTTTCTCATATATGGCCTTTATTATGTTGAGGTAGTTTCCCTCTAGGCCCACACTCTGCAGAGTTTTTATCGTAAATGAGTGTTGAATTTTCTCAAAATCTTTTCCTTCATCTATTGAGATGATCATATGGTTTTATTCTACAATTTGTTAATATGGTGTATCACATTGATTTGTGTATATTGAAGAATCCTTGCATCCCTGGGATAAACCCCACTTGATCATGGTGTATGATCCTTTTAATGTGTTGTTCGATTCTGTTTGCTAGTATTTTGTTGAGGATTTTTACATCTATATTCATCAGTGATATTGGTCTATAATTTTCTTTCCTTGTAGTATCTCTGTCTGATTTTGGTATCAGGGTGATGGTGGTCTCATAGAATGAGTTTGGGAGTGTTCCTTCCGCTGCAATTGTTTTGAAGAATTTGAGAAGGTTGGGTGTTAGCTCTGCTCTAAATGTTTGATAGAATTCACCTGTGATGCCATCTGGTTCTGGACTTTTGTTTGTTGGAAGATTTTTAATCACAGTTTCAATTTCATTGCTTGTGATAGGTTTGTTCATATTTTCTATTTCTTCCTGGTTCAGTCTTAGAAGGTTATCCCTTTCTAAGAATTTGTCCATTTCTTCCAGATTGTCCATTTTATTGGCCTAGAGTTGCTTGTAGTAGTCTCTTAGGATGCTTTGTATTCCTGTGGTGTCTGTTGTAACTTCTGCTTTTTCACTTCTAATTTTGTTGATTTGCGTCCTCTCCCTCTTTTTCTGGAGTCCGGCTAAAGGTTGATCATTTTTGCTTATCTTCTCAAAGAACCAGCTTTTAGTTTTATTGATCTTTGCTTTCGTTTTCTTTGTTTCTATTTCATTTATTTCTGCTCTGATCTTTATGATTTCTTTCCTTCTACTAACTTTGGGTTTTGTTCTTCTTTCTCTAGTTCCTCTAGGTGTAAGGTTAGATTGTTTATTTGAGATTTTTCTTGTTTCTTGAGGTAGGCTTGTATTGCTATAAACTTCCCTCTTAGAACTCCTTTTGCTGCATCCCATAGGTTTTGGATCATCGTGTTTTTGTTGTCATTTGTCTCTAGGTAGTTTTTGATTTCCTCTTTGATTTCTTCAGTGATTGCTTGGTTATTTAGTAACGTATTGTTTAGCCTCCATGTGTGTGTGTTTTTTACGGTTTTTTCCGTGTAATTGATTTCTAATCTCATAGCATTGTGGTCGGAACAGCTGCTTGATATGATTTCAGTTTTCTTAAATTTACTGAGGCTTTATCTGTGACCCAAGATGTGATCTATCCTGGAGAATGTTCCGTGTGCAGTTGAGAAGAACGTGTAATCTGCTGTTTTTGGATGGAATGTCCTATAAATATCAATTAACTCTATCTGGTCTATTGTGTCATTTAAAGCTTGTGTTGCCTTATTAATTGTCTGTCTGGCTGATCTCCACTGGTGTAAGTGAGCTGTTAAAGTCCCCCGCTATTATTGTGTTACTGTCGATTTCCTCTTTTATAGCTGTTAGCAGTTGCCTTATACATTGAGCTGCTCCTATTTTGGGTACATATATATTTATAATTGTTATATCTTCTTCTTGGATTGATCCCCTGACCATTATGTAGTGCCTTTCCTTGTCTCTTGTAACATTCTTTATTTTAAAGTCTATTTTATCTGATATGAGTATTGCTACTCCAGCTTTCTTTTGATTTTCATTTGCATAGAATATATTTTTCCATCGCCTCACTTTGAGTCTGTATGTGTCCCTAGGTCTGAAATGGATCTCTTGTAGACAGCATATATATGGGTCTTGTTTTTGTATCCATTCAGCGAGCCTGTGTCTTTTGGTTGGAACATGTAGTGCATTCACGTTTAAGGTAATTATCGATATGTATGTTCCTACTACTATTTTCTTAATTGTTATGGGTTTGTCTTGGTGGGTCCTTTTCTTCTCTTGTGTTTCCCACTTAGAGAAGTTCCTTTAGCATTTGGTGTAGAGCTGGTTTCATGGTGCTGAATTCTCTTAGCTTTTGCTTGTCTGTAAGGCTTTTGATTTCTCCATCAAATCTGAATGAGCTCTTTGCAGGGTGGAGTACTCTTGGTTGTAGGTTCTTCCCTTTCATCACTTTAAATTTATCATGCCACTTCCTTCTGGCTTGTAGATTTTCTGCTGAGAAATCAGTTGTTATCCTTATGGGAGTTCCCTTGTATGCTATTTGTCATTTTTCCCTCGCTGCTTTCAATCATTTTTCTTTGTCGTTAATTTTTGTCAATTTGATTACTATGTGTCTTGTCATTTTTCTCCTTTGGTTTATCCTGCCTGGGACACTCTGTGCTTCTGGACTTGGGTGGCTATTTCTTTTCCCATGCTAGGGAAGTTTTTGACCATTATCTCTTTAAATATATTCTCGGGTCCTTTCTCTCTCTCTTCTCCTTCTGGGACCCCTATAATGCGAATGTTGTTGCGTTTAATGTTGTCCCAGAGGACTCTTGGGGTGTCTTCGTTTATTTTCATTCTTTTTCTTTATTCTGTCCCATGGCAGTGATTTCCACCTTTCTGTCTTCCAGGTCACTTATCCGTTCTTCTGCCACAGTTATTCTGCTACTGATTCCTTCTAGTGTATTTTTCATTTCAGTTATTCCATTGTTCACCTCTGTTTGTTTGTTCTTTAATTCTTCTAGGTGTTTGTTCCTTAATTCTTCTAGGTCTTTGTTAAACATTTCTTGCATCTTCTCGATCTTTGCCTCCTTTCTTTTTCCAAGGTCTTGGCTCAACTTCACTATCATTATTCTGAATTCTTTTTCTGGAAGGTTCCCTATCTCCACCTCATTTCGTTTTTTTTTCTGGGGTTTTATCTTGTTCCTTGATCTGGTATAAAGTCCTCTGCCTTTTCATTTTGTCTATCTTTCTGTGAATGTGGTTTTCCTTCCACAGGCTGCAGAATTGTAGTTCTTCTTGCTTCTGCTGTCTGCTCTCCGGTGGATGAGTCTATCTTAGAGGCTTGTGCAAGCTTCCTGATGGGAAGGACTGGTGGTGGGTAGAGCTGGGTGTTGCTTTGGTGGGCAGAGCTTTAATCCCCTTGTCTACGGATTAAATAAAACTTTAATAAAAAGTTTAATCCGCTTGTCTGCTGATGCATGGGGCTGGGTTCCCTCCCTGTTGGTTGTTTGGCCTGAGGCGACCCAGCCCTGGAGCCTACCTTGCTCTTGGTGGGGCTAATGGTGGACTCTGGGAGGGCTCACACCAAGGAGTATTTCCCAGAACTTCTGCTGCCAGTGTCGTTGTCCTCACGGTGAGCCACAGCCACAGCCACCACCTGCCTCTGCAGGAGACCCTCTAAAAGTAGCAGGTAGTTCTGGTCATTCTCCTACAGGGTCACTGCTCCTTCCCCTGGGTCCTGATGTGCACACTACTTTGTGTGTGCCCTCCAAGAGTGGAGTATCTGAGTGGAGTTGAGACTCTGAGACTCTGTGTGGAGTTGCACAGACTCTGGGTCCTGTGAAGCTTCGATGTTTTGTGATTCTAGAAATCCTATAGGAGACGGTCCACAGCAGGTGACGCTAATGTTGTCAGTAGAGGTGTTGAAGCCAAAGATCTGCAGTTCCAACTAGAGGTGCCGATGTACATACAGGACAAAATCATCTCGTGTGAATGTAGTTCAGGCATGTTTAAGATGAATGCAGTCATGTTAATGTCTACCATATTCTATCTTGAGCCTCTCCTCAGGGACCCCCTCCTCAGTTCCTGAGGCTCCTGTAAGTCATGTACAGGGGACTGGAGAGTGGGCTCTGTCCAGTCTGAGCCCTGAGTTACCCTGTGTGTATCTTAGGATACTTTGTATTTCTGTGGTGTCCGTTGTAACATCATCTCTTTCATTTCAGATTTATTTGGGCCCTCTCTTTTTAAAAAAACATACTACTGTTGTCTTTTATTCTTTACAGAAGTTTAATAAGTGTTTGATCTACTATCCTTACCCTATGTATACTTTTTGCAGTGAGATTTTTACTTTTCTTTGTTTCCTTGTTACTATCAATAATTAGTGAGACTTCTTTTAAGCTACCTTCAACATTGCTTATAAAGCTGCTTTATTAGTGATGACAGAGCCTTAATGGAAGTCATGTTCTGGTTGTAAATTAGAATGCAATGTGCCAGCAAATAGCCCCTTAAGTTTATGTCTCATTACTTCTTGTTCTTTTTTTAATTTAATTTTTATTTTTTGTCAGAGCAAATTTAATTAAAATGTTTTGTTTCTTCTAGGTGTGAAAGATGTGGTTCTTTTAAACATATACATATATCTATTCTTCTTTGGATCATTTTCCCATGTAGGTTATGACACGATGTTGAGTAGTCTTGTCTTGGTATTACGTAGGTCTTTGGTGATTACATATTTCACATGTGTTTCTATATCTATCTTAACCCCAATATCCTAATGTATCCAATCCTCACACCTTTCCATTTGGTGAACCATAAGTTTGTTTAATGAATCTGTGATTGCATTTCTCTGTGGAAATATCTTCATTGGTATCAATTTTTAGCTAAGACCTATAAGTGATATTATAGGATATGTGTCTTTTGCTTTCTGACTTAGTACAATTTGCCTGATTACCTCAAGAATCATACATGGTGCTGCAAATGGCATTGTTTCATTTTTTTCCCTGGCTAATATTCCATCTGTACGTGTACCAGTTCTTCTTTGGCCACGCACCTCTTGATGGACTTTCTGGTTGCCTCCATGTCTTGGCTATTGTAATACTGCTGCAATGCACATTTGCTTGCCTGTGTCTTTCCAGTTATATCTTCTTATGTTATAGGCCAAGCAGTGGGCTTGCTGTATCATATGGTAGCTCAGTGTGTATGTTTTAAAGGCACCACCATTCAGTTCTCATTAGTGGCTCTTTCCAGGTTACGTCCCACTTAAAATTGAGGGTATGCATTTCTCCAAAACACCTTCAATATTTATTGTTTGTAGTTTTCTTGCTGATGGTCATTCTAACAGGTGTGAGCTGATACCTATCTGTGGTTGAATTTGCATGTGTCCCATAATCTGTTGAAATTGAGCTTTAAAGCATGCCCTTTTTATTTATCAAACTGTGATTACAGCTTAGTTCTTCAAAGTGTTTTCTTAAAGTAAGTGTCACATTTTGAAAATTTTTGGCCATTACCTCCCTCAAGACATTTTGAGGGCACGTTTCATTTACAGCCCTGAAGTACTTGTTCATATGAAGTGACCATTAGCACAGGTTTTAAAGCTGCTTTTGCAGGTAACGGCCAGAGGGTGGCAGCCTTTCTACGTTCCCAATCTGGTAAATAGGGAAAGAGACCTTCAGCCCCAAGAGTGTCCAGCTTTATTTCTCATCCAGCTGTGGGTCTAGATATGGTCACACCAGGTTGCATCACAGCCCCGGAACGAATTATGTAAAAATTTCTCCCTCTATAACTGTCTTTGTTTTTTGGGATTTTAAAGTAATTTATTTTTATAATGGGGTTTACCTGATTTTCCCTGCTGTGTTTATGCCCCTTTACACCCACTTGATTCACTTACAGAGAGAAATCAATACATAGGTTTTAAGATTTTTACTAGTCAGATATATTCTTGTTCGTTGAATAGGGGGTGTTGCATCCACTTCACTGAGCAAGGAGTAGGTCTTGTCTATTACATATTGGGTTTATGGATCGGTATTTGAGCTAATATGAAACACTCGTTTTATGCATCACCCCACCTCACCTTTCCCGTTAAGCAGCCATAGTGTGTTTTCTAAATGTGTGACTCTGTTCTGTTTTGTAATTCAGTTCAAGTGTAACGGTTTTTACATTCCCTCTACAAGTGATATCTTATGATAAGTGTCTTTTTCTGTGTGACTTATTTCACTTAGAATCATCGAACATAAATCCACTCATCATGCTGCTAATAGCCTTATGACATTGATTTCATGGCTGAGTGATATTCCATTGTACATAAGGACCACAACATCGTTATCCATTTTCTTATTTCCTGGGATATTTAAGGTGTAATGAAGAGGAGGTTCTTGTCAACAGAGCAGCCCTAAACTTTGGTGTGCCTGTGTCTTGCTGATTTTTAGTTTTCCCAATTTATACGCCCATGAGTGGAAATGCCCTATGCTCTCTAAGCTGTGTTTTTTAGATGTTTCAGGACACACCGTACACTTCTCCAGAGTGGCTGTTGGCAATTTACATCCCGCCCATCAGTGTAGCAAGGCTCCCATTTCTCCATGGCCTGTCCTGCATTTCTGGTTTTGACACTTTTTTCAGCATGGCCCTTTTGACGGATGGGAAGCGAGACTTCTTTGTAGCGCTGATTTGCCTTTCCAGGTTGCTTGCTTGGCCAAAAAGGGCGTATGCGTTTTTTCCTGAATATATTCAGGAAAAAACGCATACGCCCTTTTTGGCCAAGGGTATCATTGTCAACGTTTTGCTGCTTTTCATTTGCTTTAAAGGTGATTCGAATCTACCTCCTTAAGTCTGTTTCTGCAATTCTGCCTTGCTTTCAAATCCTCTTCGTTGCCTTCCCTCAATATATTTGTGGACGAGAGTTATCATTGATAACTCTGCAGGTTTGTGAATTGCAGTGCCCCTGAGATCCATTTTTCAACTCGCTTTTTTGGGAGTTGGCAACAAAAGCGCAGGATTGCTTCAGGCCCTGTTCTACTTCCGGGGGGCAGGCTGAGCCTGTGGTTAATTCTTTTTCTGAAGGGAAAATAGAGTGACCTGTGCTTGTCCCAACACCTAGATCTATTCTCTCATTGGTTCCCCCTCTTCCCGTTCATCCTCAGTACAAATTGCAACCTGTACGAAACAGGAGGTTAAAGGTGCTGATGCTCCAAGTAGGGAGATTGCTAAGAAAGCGGCTGGAATGGCGAACCCGAGCACAAGGACATGAGAAATGAGGTGGATTTTAGAAACCTTTCCCGATCACACGGTGTACCATCTTCTGGGTTTCTCATGCATGTTTTCGATGTAGGAAGATGCCCTTGAACCTGAAGATTTGGGACCCATGGGATGGGTGTCACGCAGTATTACTTTAAAGGGTATGCGTTTGCTCATCCAACCTCACCAAACCTCTCAGCCGCAAGAGTGTCCACCCTTATGTCTCACCCAGCTGTGGGTCTAGATATGGTCGATCCAGGTTGCATCACAGCCCCCGAACGAATTGTGTAAGAATTTCTCTCTCTTTCACTTTCTTTGTTTCATGGGTGTTTCAAAGTAATTTATTTTTATAATGGGGTTTAGCTGCTTTTCACTACTGTGTTTATGCGGCTTTACACCCACTTGACACACTAACAGAGAGATATCAATACATAGTTTTTAAGATTACTACTAATCAAATATATTCTTTTGCGGTGAATAGGGCGTGTTGAGTCCTGTTCTCTGAGCAACGAGTAGTTCTTGTCTATTACATATTGGGTTTATGGAACGGTATCTGAGCTAATTTGATACCCTTGTTTTATGTATCACCCCACCTCACCTTTCCCGTTAAGCAGCCATAGTGTGTTTTCTGCATGTGTGACTCTGTTCTGTTTTGTAATTCAGTTCAAGTGTAACGGCTTTTACATTCCCTCTATCAGTGATACCTTATGAGAAGTGTCCTTTTCTGTGTGACTTATTTCACTTAGAATCGTCGTACCTAAATCCACTCATCATGCTGCTACTAACCTTACGACATTGCTTTCATGGCTGAGTGATATTCCATTGTACATAAGGACCACAACTTCTTTATCCATTTTTCTCTTTCCTGGGATATTTAAGGTGGAATGAAGTGGAGGTCCTTGTCAACAGAGCAGCCCTAAACTTTGGGGTGCTTGTGTCTTGCTGATTTTTAATTTTCCCAATTCATAACCCCATAACTGGAAGTGCCCTATGCTCTCTAAGCTGTGTTTTTCAGATGTATCAGGACTCACCGTACACTTCTCCAGAGTGGCTGTTGGCAATTTACATCCCGCCCATCAGTGTAGCAAGGCTCCCATTTCTCCATGGCCTGTCCTGCATTTCTGGTTTTGACACATTTTTCAGCATGGCCCTTTTGACCGATGGGAAGCGAGACTTCTTTGTAGCGCTGATTTGCCTTTCCAGGTTGCTTGGTTGGCCAAAAAGGGCGTATGCGTTTTTTCCTGAATATATTCAGGAAAAAACGCATACACCCTTTTTGGCCAAGGGCATCATTGTCAACGTTTTGCCGCTTTTCATGTGCTTTAAAGGCGATTCGAATCTACCTCCTGAAATCTGTTTCCTGCAATTCTGCCTTGATTTCAAATCCTCTTCGTTGCCTTCCCTCAATATATTTGTGGACGAGAGTTATCATTTATAACTCTGCAGGTTGGTGAATTGCAGTGGCCTGAACCTCCATTTTACAACTCGCTTTTTTGGGAGCTGGCCGCAAAAGCAAATGATGGCTTCAGGCCCTGTTCTGGTTCCGGGGGGCAGGCTGAGCCTGTGGTTAATTCTTCTTCCTGATGGGAAAATAGAGTGACCTGTGCCTGTCCCAACACCAAGAGCTAGTCTCTCGTTGGTTCCCTGTCTTCCCGTTCATCCTCAGGACAAATTGCAACCTGTACGGAACAGGAGGTTAAAGGTGCTGATGCTCCAAGTAGGGAGATTGCTAGTAAAGCGGCTGGAATGGCGAACCCGGGCACAAGGAGATGAGAAATGAGGTGCGTTTTAGAAACCTTTCCCCATCACACGGTGTACCATCTTCTGGGTTTCTCATGCATGTTTTTGATGTAGGAAGATGCCCTTGAACCTGGAGATTTGGGACCCATGCGATGGGTACCACGCAGTATTACTTTAAAGGGTCTGCGTTTGCTCACCCAACCTCACCAAACCTCTCAGCCCCAAGAGTGTCCACCCTTATGTCTCATCCAGCTGTGGGTCTAGGTATGGTTAATCCAGGTTGCATCACAGCCCCTGAACGCATTGTGTAAGAATTTCTCTCTCTTTCACTGTCTTTGTTTCATGGGTTTTTAAAAGTAATTTATTTTTATAATGGGGTTTAGCTGCTTTTCACTGCTGTGTTTATGCCGCTTTACACCCACTTGACACACTAACAGAGAGATATCAATACATATGTTTTAAGGTTGTTACTAGTCAGATATATTCTTGTGCGGTGAATAGGGCGTGTTGAGTCCAGTTCTCTGAGCAAGGAGTAGGTCTTGTCTATTACATATTGGGTTTATGGAACGGTTTCTGAGCTAATTTGAAACCCTTGTTTTATGTATCACCCCACCTCACCTTTCCCGTTAAGCAGCCACAGTGTGTGTTCTGCATGTGTGACTCTGTTCTGTTTTGTAATTCAGTTCAAGTGTAATGGTTTTTACATTCCCTCTATCAGTGATACCTCATGAGAAGTGGCCTTTTCTGTGTGACTTATTTCACTTAGAATCGTCGTACCTAAATCCACTCATCATGCTGCTACTAGCCTTATGACATTGATTTCATGGCTGAGTGATATTCCATTGTACATAAGGACCACAACTTCTTTACCCATTTTTCTCTTTCCTGGGATATTTAAGGTGGAATGAAGTGGAGGTCCTTGTCAACAGAGCAGCCCTAAACTTTGGGGTGCTTGTGTCTTGCTGATTTTTCATTTTCCCAATTTATACCCCCATGAGTGGAAGTGCCCTATGCTCTCTAAGCTGTGTTTTTTAGATGTTTCAGGACTCACCGTACACTTCTCCAGAGTGGCTGTTGGCAATTTACATCCCGCCCATCAGTGTAGCAAGGCTCCCATTTCTCCATGGCCTGTCCTGCATTTCTGGTTTTGACACTTTTTTCAGCATGGCCCTTTTGACCGATGGGAAGCGAGACTTCTTGGTAGCTCTGATTTGCCTTTCCAGGTTGCTTGGTTGGCCAAAAAGGGCGTATGCGTTTTTTCCTGAATATATTCATGTAAAAACGCATACGCCCTTTTTGGCCAAGGGCATCATTGTCAACGTTTTGCCGCTTTTCATGTGCTTTAAAGGCGATTCGACTCTACCTCCTGAAATCTGTTTCCTGCAATTCTGCCTTGATTTCAAATCCTCTTCTTTGCCTTCCCTCAATATATTTGTGGACGAGAGTTATCATTTATAACTCTGCAGGTTGGTGAATTGCAGTGGCCTGAACCTCCATTTTACAACTCGCTTTTTTGGGAGCTGGCCGCAAAAGCAAATGATGGCTTCAGGCCCTGTTCTGGTTCCGGGGGGCAGGCTGAGCCTGTGGTTAATTCTTCTTCCTGATGGGAAAATAGAGTGACCTGTGCCTGTCCCAACACCAAGAGCTAGTCTCTCGTTGGATCCACGTCTTCCCGTTCATCCTCAGGACAAATTGCAACCTGTACGGAACAGGAGGTTAAAGGTGCTGATGCTCCAAGTAGGGAGATTGCTAGTAAAGCGGCTGGAATGGCGAACCCGGGCACAAGGAGATGAGAAATGAGGTGCGTTATAGAAACCTTTCCCCATCACACGGTGTACCATCTTCTGGGTTTCTCATGCATGTTTTCGCTGTAGGAAGATGCCCTTGAATCTGGAGATTTGGGACCCATGCGATGGGTACCACGCAGTATTACTTTAAAGGGTCTGCGTTTGCTCACCCAACCTCACCAAACCTCTCAGCCCCAAGAGTGTCCACCCTTATGTCTCATCCAGCTGTGGGTCTAGATATGGTCAATCCAGGTTGCATCACATCCCCTGAACGCATTGTGTAACAATTTCTATCTCTTTCAGTGTTGTTGTTTCATGGGTGTTTCAATGTAATTTATTTTCATAATGGGGTTTAGCTGCTTTTCACTGCTGTGTTTATGCCGCTTTACACCCACTTGACACACTAACAGAGAGATATTAATACATAGGTTTTAAGATTATTACTAGTCAGATATATTCTTTTGGGGTGAATAGGGCGTGTTGAGTCCAGTTCTCTGAGCAAGGAGTAGGTCTTGTCTATTACATATTGGGTTTATGGAACGGTATCTGAGCTAATTTGATACCCTTGTTTTATGTATCACCCCACCTCACCTTTCCCGTTAAGCAGCCATAGTGTGTTTTCTGCATGTGTGACTCTGTTCTGTTTTGTAATTCAGTTCAAGTGTAACGGTTTTTAAATTCCCTCTAAAAGTGATACCTTATGAGAAGTGTCCTTTTCTGTGTGACTTATTTCACTTAGAATCGTCGTACCTAAATCCACTCATCATGCTGGTACTAACCTTATGACATTGATTTCATGGCTGAGTGATATTACTTTGTACATAAGGACCACAACTTCTTTATCCATTTTTCTCTTTCCTGGGATATTTAAGGTGGAATGAAGTGGAGGTCCTTGTCAACAGAGCAGCCCTCAACTTTGGGGTGCTTGTGTCTTGCTGATTTTTAATTTTCCCAATTTATACCCCCATGAGTGGAAGTGCCCTATGCTCTCTAAGCTGTGTTTTTCAGATGTTTCAGGACACACCGTACACTTCTCCAAAGTGGCTGTTGGCAATTTACATCCCGCCCATCAGTGTAGCAAGGCTCCCATTTCTCCATGGCCTGTCCTGCATTTCTGGTTTTGACACTTTTTTCAGCATGGCCCTTTTGACCGATGGGAAGCGAGACTTCTTTGTAGCGCTGATTTGCCTTTCCAGGTTGCTTGGTTGGCCAAAAAGGGCGTATGCGTTTTTTCCTGAATATATTCAGGAAAAAACGCATACGCCCTTTTTGGCTAAGGGCATCATTGTCAACATTTTGCCGCTTTTCATGTGCTTTAAAGGCGATTCGAATCTACCTCCTGAAATCTGTTTCCTGCAATTCTGCCTTGATTTCAAATCCTCTTCTTTGCCTTCCCTCAATATATTTGTGGACGAGAGTTATCATTTATAACTCTGCAGGTTTGTGAATTGCAGTGCCCTGAACCTCCATTTTACAACTCGCTTTTTTGGGAGCTGGCTGCAAAAGCGCATGATGGCTTCAGGCCCTGTTCTGGTTCCGGGGGGCAGGCTGAGCCTGTGGTTAATTCTTCTTCCTGATGGGAAAATAGAGTGACCTGTGTCTTTCCCAACACCAAGAGCTAGTCTCTCATTGGTTCCACGTCTTCCCGTTCATCCTCAGGACAAATTGCAACCTGTACGAAACAGGAGGTTAAAGGTGCTGATGCTCCAAGTAGGGAGATTGCTAGTAAAGCGGCTGGAATGGCGAACCCGGGCACAAGGAGATGAGAAATGAGGTGCGTTATAGAAACCTTTCCCCATCACACGGTGTACCATCTTCTGGGTTTCCCATGCATGTTTTCGATGTAGGAACATGCCCTTGAACCTGGAGATTTGGGACCCATGCGATGGGTACCACACAGTATTACTTTAAAGGGTCTGCGTTTGCTCACCCAACCTCACCAAATCTCTCGGCCCCAAGAGTGTCCACCCTTATGTCTCATCCAGCTGTGGGTCTAGATATGGTCAATCCAGGTTGCATCACAGCCCCTGAACTCATTGTGTATGAATTTCTATCTCTTTCACTGTCGTTGTTTCATGGGTTTTTCAAAGTAATTTATTTTCATAATGGGGTTTAGCTGCTTTTCACGGTTGTGTTTATGCCGCTTTACACCCGCTTGACACACTAACAGAGAGATATCAATACATAGGTTTTAAGATAATTACTAGTCAGATATATTCTTTTGGGGTGAATAGGGCGTGTTGAGTCCAGTTCTCTGAGCAAGGAGTAGGTCTTGTCTATTACATATTGGGTTTATGGAACGGTATCTGAGCTAATTTGATACCCTTGTTTTATGTATCACCCCACCTCACCTTTCCCGTTAAGCAGCCATAGTGTGTTTTCTGCATGTGTGACTCTGTTCTGTTTTGTAATTCAGTTCAAGTGTAACGGTTTTTAAATTCCCTCTAAAAGTGATACCTTATGAGAAGTGTCCTTTTCTGTGTGACTTATTTCACTTAGAATCGTCGTACCTAAATCCACTCATCATGCTGGTACTAACCTTATGACATTGATTTCATGGCTGAGTGATATTACTTTGTACATAAGGACCACAACTTCTTTATCCATTTTTCTCTTTCCTGGGATATTTAAGGTGGAATGAAGTGGAGGTCCTTGTCAACAGAGCAGCCCTCAACTTTGGGGTGCTTGTGTCTTGCTGATTTTTAATTTTCCCAATTTATACCCCCATGAGTGGAAGTGCCCTATGCTCTCTAAGCTGTGTTTTTCAGATGTTTCAGGACACACCGTACACTTCTCCAAAGTGGCTGTTGGCAATTTACATCCCGCCCATCAGTGTAGCAAGGCTCCCATTTCTCCATGGCCTGTCCTGCATTTCTGGTTTTGACACTTTTTTCAGCATGGCCCTTTTGACCAATGGGAAGCGAGACTTCTTGGTAGCTCTGATTTGCCTTTCCAGGTTGCTTGGTTGGCCAAAAAGGGCGTATGCGTTTTTTCCTGAATATATTCACGAAAAAACGCATATGCCCTTTTTGGCCAAGGGCATCATTGTCAACATTTTCCCGCTTTTCATGTGCTTTAAAGGCGATTCGAATCTACCTCCTGAAATCTGTTTCCTGCAATTCTGCCTTGATTTCAAATCCTCTTCTTTGCCTTCCCTCAATATATTTGTGGACGAGAGTTATCATTTATAACTCTGCAGGTTGGTGAATTGCAGTGGCCTGAACCTCCATTTTACAACTCGCTTTTTTGGGATCTGGCCGCAAAAGCACAGGATGGCTTCAGGCCCTGTTCTGGTTCTGGGGGGCAGGCTGAGCCTGTGGTTAATTCTTCTTCCTGATGGGAAAATAGAGTGACCTGTGCCTGTCCCAACACCAAGAGCTAGTCTCTCGTTGGATCCACGTCTTCCCGTTCATCCTCAGGACAAATTGCAACCTGTACGGAACAGGAGGTTAAAGGTGCTGATGCTCCAAGTAGGGAGATTGCTAGTAGAGCGGCTGGAATGGCGAACCCGGGCACAAGGAGATGAGAAATGAGGTGCGTTTTAGAAACCTTTCCCCATCACAGGGTGTACCATCTTCTGGGTTTCTCCTGCATGTTTTCGATGTAGGAAGATGCCCTTGAATCTGGAGATTTGGGACCCATGCGATGGGTACCACGCAGTATTACTTTAAAGGGTCTGCGTTTGCTCACCCAACCTCACCAAACCTCTCAGCCCCAAGAGTGTCCACCCTTATGTCTCATCCAGCTGTGGGTCTAGATATGGTCAATCCAGGTTGCATCACAGCCCCTGAAGGCATTGTGTAACAATTTCTATCTCTTTCAGTGTTGTTGTTTCATGGGTGTTTCAAAGTAATTTATTTTCATAATGGGGTTTAGCTGCTTTTCACTGCTGTGTTTATGCCGCTTTACACCCACTTGACACACTAACAGAGAGATATTAATACATAGGTTTTAAGATTATTACTAGTCAGATATATTCTTGTGTGGTGAATAGGGCGTGTTGAGTCCAGTTCTCTGAGCAAGGAGTAGGTCTTGTCTATTACATATTGGGTTTATGGAACGGTATCTGAGCTAATTTGATACCCTTGTTTTATGTATCACCCCACCTCACCTTTCCCGTTAAGCAGCCATAGTGTGTTTTCTGCATGTGTGACTCTGTTCTGTTTTGTAATTCAGTTCAAGTGTAACGGTTTTTACATTCCCTCTATAAGTGATACCTTATGAGAAGTGTCCTTTTCTGTGTGAATTATTTCACTTAGAATCGTCGTACCTAAATCCACTCATCATGCTGCTACTAACCTTATGACATTGATTTCATGGCTGAGTGATATTCCATTGTACATAAGGACAACAACTTCTTTATCCATTTTTCTCTTTCCTGGGATATTTAAGGTGGAATGAAGTGGAGGTCCTTGTCAACAGAGCAGCCCTCAACTTTGGGGTGCTTGTGTCTTGCTGATTTTTAATTTTCCCAATTTATACCCCCATGAGTGGAAGTGCCCTATGCTCTCTAAGCTGTGTTTTTCAGATGTTTCAGGACACACCGTACACTTCTCCAGAGTAGCTGTTGGCAATTTACATCCCGCCCATCAGTGTAGCAAGGCTCCCATTTCTCCATGGCCTGTCCTGCATTTCTGGTTTTGACACTTTTTTCAGCATGGCCCTTTTGACCGATGGGTATCGAGTCTCCTTTGTAGCGCTGATTTGCCTTTCCAGGTTGCTTGGTTGGCCAAAAAGGGCGTATGCGTTTTTTCCTGAATATATTCAGGAAAAAACGCATACGCCCTTTTTGGCCAAGGGCATCATTGTCAACATTTTGCCGCTTTTCATGTGCTTTAAAGGCGATTCGAATCTACCTCCTGAAATCTGTTTCCTGCAATTCTGCCTTGATTTCAAATCCTCTTCTTTGCCTTCCCTCAATATATTTGTGGACGAGAGTTATCATTTATAACTCTGCAGGTTTGTGAATTGCAGTGCCCTGAACCTCCATTTTACAACTCGCTTTTTTGGGAGCTGGCTGCAAAAGCGCATGATGGCTTCAGGCCCTGTTCTGGTTCCGGGGGGCAGGCTAAGCCTGTGGTTAATTCTTCTTCCTGATGGGAAAATAGAGTGACCTGTGTCTTTCCCAACACCAAGAGCTAGTCTCTCATTGGTTCCACGTCTTCCCGTTCATCCTCAGGACAAATTGCAACCTGTACGAAACAGGAGGTTAAAGGTGCTGATGCTCCAAGTAGGGAGATTGCTAGTAATGCGGCTGGAATGGCGAACCCGGGCACAAGGAGATGAGAAATGAGGTGCGTTATAGAAACCTTTCCCCATCACACGGTGTACCATCTTCTGGGTTTCTCATGCATGTTTTCGATGTAGGAAGATGCCCTTGAACCTGGAGATTTGGGACCCATGCGATGGGTACCACGCAGTATTACTTTAAAGGGTCTGCGTTTGCTCACCCAACCTCACCAAACCTCTCAGCCCCAAGAGTGTCCACCCTTATGTCTCATCCAGCTGTGGGTCTAGATATGGTCAATCCAGGTTGCATCACAGCCCCTGAACTCATTGTGTATGAATTTCTATCTCTTTCACTGTCGTTGTTTCATGGGTTTTTCAAAGTAATTTATTTTCATAATGGGGTTTAGCTGCTTTTCACGGTTGTGTTTATGCCGCTTTACACCCGCTTGACACACTAACAGAGAGATATCAATACATAGGTTTTAAGATAATTACTAGTCAGATATATTCTTTTGGGGTGAATAGGGCGTGTTGAGTCCAGTTCTCTGAGCAAGGAGTAGGTCTTGTCTATTACATATTGGGTTTATGGAACGGTATCTGAGCTAATTTGATACCCTTGTTTTATGTATCACCCCACCTCACCTTTCCCGTTAAGCAGCCATAGTGTGTTTTCTGCATGTGTGACTCTGTTCTGTTTTGTAATTCAGTTCAAGTGTAACGGTTTTTAAATTCCCTCTAAAAGTGATACCTTATGAGAAGTGTCCTTTTCTGTGTGACTTATTTCACTTAGAATCGTCGTACCTAAATCCACTCATCATGCTGGTACTAACCTTATGACATTGATTTCATGGCTGAGTGATATTACTTTGTACATAAGGACCACAACTTCTTTATCCATTTTTCTCTTTCCTGGGATATTTAAGGTGGAATGAAGTGGAGGTCCTTGTCAACAGAGCAGCCCTCAACTTTGGGGTGCTTGTGTCTTGCTGATTTTTAATTTTCCCAATTTATACCCCCATGAGTGGAAGTGCCCTATGCTCTCTAAGCTGTGTTTTTCAGATGTTTCAGGACACACCGTACACTTCTCCAAAGTGGCTGTTGGCAATTTACATCCCGCCCATCAGTGTAGCAAGGCTCCCATTTCTCCATGGCCTGTCCTGCATTTCTGGTTTTGACACTTTTTTCAGCATGGCCCTTTTGACCGATGGGAAGCGAGACTTCTTTGTAGCGCTGATTTGCCTTTCCAGGTTGCTTGGTTGGCCAAAAAGGGCGTATGCGTTTTTTCCTGAATATATTCAGGAAAAAACGCATACGCCCTTTTTGGCTAAGGGCATCATTGTCAACATTTTGCCGCTTTTCATGTGCTTTAAAGGCGATTCGAATCTACCTCCTGAAATCTGTTTCCTGCAATTCTGCCTTGATTTCAAATCCTCTTCTTTGCCTTCCCTCAATATATTTGTGGACGAGAGTTATCATTTATAACTCTGCAGGTTTGTGAATTGCAGTGCCCTGAACCTCCATTTTACAACTCGCTTTTTTGGGAGCTGGCTGCAAAAGCGCATGATGGCTTCAGGCCCTGTTCTGGTTCCGGGGGGCAGGCTGAGCCTGTGGTTAATTCTTCTTCCTGATGGGAAAATAGAGTGACCTGTGTCTTTCCCAACACCAAGAGCTAGTCTCTCATTGGTTCCACGTCTTCCCGTTCATCCTCAGGACAAATTGCAACCTGTACGAAACAGGAGGTTAAAGGTGCTGATGCTCCAAGTAGGGAGATTGCTAGTAAAGCGGCTGGAATGGCGAACCCGGGCACAAGGAGATGAGAAATGAGGTGCGTTATAGAAACCTTTCCCCATCACACGGTGTACCATCTTCTGGGTTTCCCATGCATGTTTTCGATGTAGGAACATGCCCTTGAACCTGGAGATTTGGGACCCATGCGATGGGTACCACACAGTATTACTTTAAAGGGTCTGCGTTTGCTCACCCAACCTCACCAAATCTCTCGGCCCCAAGAGTGTCCACCCTTATGTCTCATCCAGCTGTGGGTCTAGATATGGTCAATCCAGGTTGCATCACAGCCCCTGAACTCATTGTGTATGAATTTCTATCTCTTTCACTGTCGTTGTTTCATGGGTTTTTCAAAGTAATTTATTTTCATAATGGGGTTTAGCTGCTTTTCACGGTTGTGTTTATGCCGCTTTACACCCGCTTGACACACTAACAGAGAGATATCAATACATAGGTTTTAAGATAATTACTAGTCAGATATATTCTTTTGGGGTGAATAGGGCGTGTTGAGTCCAGTTCTCTGAGCAAGGAGTAGGTCTTGTCTATTACATATTGGGTTTATGGAACGGTATCTGAGCTAATTTGATACCCTTGTTTTATGTATCACCCCACCTCACCTTTCCCGTTAAGCAGCCATAGTGTGTTTTCTGCATGTGTGACTCTGTTCTGTTTTGTAATTCAGTTCAAGTGTAACGGTTTTTAAATTCCCTCTAAAAGTGATACCTTATGAGAAGTGTCCTTTTCTGTGTGACTTATTTCACTTAGAATCGTCGTACCTAAATCCACTCATCATGCTGGTACTAACCTTATGACATTGATTTCATGGCTGAGTGATATTACTTTGTACATAAGGACCACAACTTCTTTATCCATTTTTCTCTTTCCTGGGATATTTAAGGTGGAATGAAGTGGAGGTCCTTGTCAACAGAGCAGCCCTCAACTTTGGGGTGCTTGTGTCTTGCTGATTTTTAATTTTCCCAATTTATACCCCCATGAGTGGAAGTGCCCTATGCTCTCTAAGCTGTGTTTTTCAGATGTTTCAGGACACACCGTACACTTCTCCAAAGTGGCTGTTGGCAATTTACATCCCGCCCATCAGTGTAGCAAGGCTCCCATTTCTCCATGGCCTGTCCTGCATTTCTGGTTTTGACACTTTTTTCAGCATGGCCCTTTTGACCAATGGGAAGCGAGACTTCTTGGTAGCTCTGATTTGCCTTTCCAGGTTGCTTGGTTGGCCAAAAAGGGCGTATGCGTTTTTTCCTGAATATATTCACGAAAAAACGCATATGCCCTTTTTGGCCAAGGGCATCATTGTCAACATTTTCCCGCTTTTCATGTGCTTTAAAGGCGATTCGAATCTACCTCCTGAAATCTGTTTCCTGCAATTCTGCCTTGATTTCAAATCCTCTTCTTTGCCTTCCCTCAATATATTTGTGGACGAGAGTTATCATTTATAACTCTGCAGGTTGGTGAATTGCAGTGGCCTGAACCTCCATTTTACAACTCGCTTTTTTGGGATCTGGCCGCAAAAGCACAGGATGGCTTCAGGCCCTGTTCTGGTTCTGGGGGGCAGGCTGAGCCTGTGGTTAATTCTTCTTCCTGATGGGAAAATAGAGTGACCTGTGCCTGTCCCAACACCAAGAGCTAGTCTCTCGTTGGATCCACGTCTTCCCGTTCATCCTCAGGACAAATTGCAACCTGTACGGAACAGGAGGTTAAAGGTGCTGATGCTCCAAGTAGGGAGATTGCTAGTAGAGCGGCTGGAATGGCGAACCCGGGCACAAGGAGATGAGAAATGAGGTGCGTTTTAGAAACCTTTCCCCATCACAGGGTGTACCATCTTCTGGGTTTCTCCTGCATGTTTTCGATGTAGGAAGATGCCCTTGAATCTGGAGATTTGGGACCCATGCGATGGGTACCACGCAGTATTACTTTAAAGGGTCTGCGTTTGCTCACCCAACCTCACCAAACCTCTCAGCCCCAAGAGTGTCCACCCTTATGTCTCATCCAGCTGTGGGTCTAGATATGGTCAATCCAGGTTGCATCACAGCCCCTGAAGGCATTGTGTAACAATTTCTATCTCTTTCAGTGTTGTTGTTTCATGGGTGTTTCAAAGTAATTTATTTTCATAATGGGGTTTAGCTGCTTTTCACTGCTGTGTTTATGCCGCTTTACACCCACTTGACACACTAACAGAGAGATATTAATACATAGGTTTTAAGATTATTACTAGTCAGATATATTCTTGTGTGGTGAATAGGGCGTGTTGAGTCCAGTTCTCTGAGCAAGGAGTAGGTCTTGTCTATTACATATTGGGTTTATGGAACGGTATCTGAGCTAATTTGATACCCTTGTTTTATGTATCACCCCACCTCACCTTTCCCGTTAAGCAGCCATAGTGTGTTTTCTGCATGTGTGACTCTGTTCTGTTTTGTAATTCAGTTCAAGTGTAACGGTTTTTACATTCCCTCTATAAGTGATACCTTATGAGAAGTGTCCTTTTCTGTGTGAATTATTTCACTTAGAATCGTCGTACCTAAATCCACTCATCATGCTGCTACTAACCTTATGACATTGATTTCATGGCTGAGTGATATTCCATTGTACATAAGGACAACAACTTCTTTATCCATTTTTCTCTTTCCTGGGATATTTAAGGTGGAATGAAGTGGAGGTCCTTGTCAACAGAGCAGCCCTCAACTTTGGGGTGCTTGTGTCTTGCTGATTTTTAATTTTCCCAATTTATACCCCCATGAGTGGAAGTGCCCTATGCTCTCTAAGCTGTGTTTTTCAGATGTTTCAGGACACACCGTACACTTCTCCAGAGTAGCTGTTGGCAATTTACATCCCGCCCATCAGTGTAGCAAGGCTCCCATTTCTCCATGGCCTGTCCTGCATTTCTGGTTTTGACACTTTTTTCAGCATGGCCCTTTTGACCGATGGGTATCGAGTCTCCTTTGTAGCGCTGATTTGCCTTTCCAGGTTGCTTGGTTGGCCAAAAAGGGCGTATGCGTTTTTTCCTGAATATATTCAGGAAAAAACGCATACGCCCTTTTTGGCCAAGGGCATCATTGTCAACATTTTGCCGCTTTTCATGTGCTTTAAAGGCGATTCGAATCTACCTCCTGAAATCTGTTTCCTGCAATTCTGCCTTGATTTCAAATCCTCTTCTTTGCCTTCCCTCAATATATTTGTGGACGAGAGTTATCATTTATAACTCTGCAGGTTTGTGAATTGCAGTGCCCTGAACCTCCATTTTACAACTCGCTTTTTTGGGAGCTGGCTGCAAAAGCGCATGATGGCTTCAGGCCCTGTTCTGGTTCCGGGGGGCAGGCTAAGCCTGTGGTTAATTCTTCTTCCTGATGGGAAAATAGAGTGACCTGTGTCTTTCCCAACACCAAGAGCTAGTCTCTCATTGGTTCCACGTCTTCCCGTTCATCCTCAGGACAAATTGCAACCTGTACGAAACAGGAGGTTAAAGGTGCTGATGCTCCACGTAGGGAGATTGCTAGTAATGCGGCTGGAATGGCGAACCCGGGCACAAGGAGATGAGAAATGAGGTGCGTTATAGAAACCTTTCCCCATCACACGGTGTACCATCTTCTGGGTTTCTCATGCATGTTTTCGATGTAGGAAGATGCCCTTGAACCTGGAGATTTGGGACCCATGCGATGGGTACCACGCAGTATTACTTTAAAGGGTCTGCGTTTGCTCACCCAACCTCACCAAACCTCTCAGCCCCAAGAGTGTCCACCCTTATGTCTCATCCAGCTGTGGGTCTAGATATGGTCAATCCAGGTTGCATCACAGCCCCTGAACGCATTGTGTAAGAATTTCTCTCTCTTTCACCGTCTTTGTTTCATGGGTTTTTCAAAGTAATTTATTTTTATAATGGGGTTTAGCTGCTTTTCAATGCTGTGTTTATGCCGCTTTACACCCACTTGACACACTAACAGAGAGATATCAATACATAGGTTTTAAGATAATTACTAGTCAGATATATTCTTGTGCGGTGCATAGGGCGTGTTGAGTCCAGTTCTCTGAGCAAGGAGTAGGTCTTGTCTATTACATATTGGGTTTATGGAACGGTATCTGAGCTAATTTGAAACCCTTGTTTTATGTATCACCCCACCTCACCTTTCCCGTTAAGCAGCCATAGTGTGTTTTCTGCATGTGTGACTCTGTTCTGTTTTGTAATTCAGTTCAAGTGTAACGGTTTTTACATTCCCTCTATAAGTGATACCTTATGAGAAGTGTCCTTTTCTGTGTGACTTATTTCACTTAGAATCGTCGTACCTAAATCCACTCATCATGCTGCTATTAACCTTATGACATTGATTTCATGGCTGAGTGATATTCCATTGTACATAAGGACCACAACTTCTTTATCCATTTTTCTCTTTCCTGGGATATTTAAGGTGGAATGAAGTGGAGGTCCTTGCCAACAGAGCAGCCCTCAACTTTGGGGTGCTTGTGTCTTGCAGATTTTTCATTTTCCCAATTTATACCGCCATGAGTGGAAGTGCCCTATGCTCTCTAACTGTGTTTTTCAGATGTTTTAGGACACACCGTACACTTCTCCAGAGTGGCTGTTGGCAATTTACATCCCGCCCATCAGTGTAGCAAGGCTCCCATTTCTCCATGGCCTGTCCTGCATTTCTGGTTTTGACACTTTTTTCAGCATGGCCCTTTTGACTGATGGGTATCGAGTCTCCTTTGTAGCGCTGATTTGCCTTTCCAGGTTGCTTGGTTGGCCAAAAAGGGCGTATGCGTTTTTTCCTGAATATATTCAGGAAAAAACGCATACGCCCTTTTTGGCCAAGGGCATCATTGTCAACGTTTTGCCGCTTTTCATGTGCTTTAAAGGCGATTCGAATCTACCTCCTGAAATCTGTTTCCTGCAATTCTGCCTTGATTTCAAATCCTCTTCTTTGCCTTCCCTCAATACATTTGTGGACGAGAGTTATCATTTATAACTCTGCAGGTTTGTGAATTGCAGTGCCCTGAACCTCCATTTTACAACTCGCTTTTTTGGGAGCTGGCCGCAAAACACAGGATGGCTTCAGGCCCTGTTCTGGTTCCGGGGGGCAGGCTGAGCCTGTGGTTAATTCTTCTTCCTGATGGGAAAATAGAGTGACCTGTGCCTGTCCCAACACCAAGAGCTAGTCTCTCGTTGGTTCCACGTCTTCCCGTTCATCCTCAGGACAAATTGCAACCTGTACAGAACAGGAGGTTAAAGGTGCTGATGCTCCAAGTAGGGAGATTGCTAGTAAAGCGGCTGGAATGGCGAACCCGGGCACAAGGAGATGAGAAATGAGGTGCATTTTAGAAACCTTTCCCCATCACACGGTGTACCATCTTCTGGGTTTCTCATGCATGTTTTCGATGTAGGAAGATGCCCTTGAACCTGGAGATTTGGGACCCATGCGAAGGGTACCACGCAGTATTACTTTAAAGGGTCTGCGTTTGCTCACCCAACCTCACCAAACCTCTCAGCCCCAAGAGTGTCCACCCTTATGTCTCATCCAGCTGTGGGTCTAGATATGGTCAATCCAGGTTGCATCACAGCCCCTGAAGGCATTGTGTAACAATTTCTATCTCTTTCACTGTTGTTGTTTCATGGGTTTTTCAAAGTAATTTATTTTCATAATGGGGTTTAGCTGCTTTTCACTGCTGTGTTTATGCCGCTTTACACCCATTTGACACACTAACAGAGAGATATTAATACATAGGTTTTAAGATTATTACTAGTCAGATATATTCTTGTGTGGTGAATAGGGCGTGTTGAGTCCAGTTCTCTGAGCTAGGAGTAGGTGTTGTCTATTACATATAAGGTTTATGGAACGGTATCTGAGCTAATTTGATACCCTTGTTTTATGTATCACCCCACCTCACCTTTCCCGTTAAGCAGCCATAGTCTGTTTTCTGCATGTGTGACTCTGTTCTGTTTTGTAATTCAGTTCAAATGTAACGGTTTTTACATTCCCTCTATCAGTGATACCTTATGAGAAGTGTCCTTTTCTGTGTGACTTATTTCACTTAGAATCGTCGTACCTAAATCCACTCATCATGCTGCTACTAACCTTATGACATTGATTTCATGGCTGAGTGATATTCCATTGTACATAAGGACCACAACTTCTTTATCCATTTTTCTCTTTCCTGGGATATTTAAGGTGGAATGAAGTGGAGGTCCTTGCCAACAGAGCAGCCCTCAACTTTGGGGTGCTTGTGTCTTGCAGATTTTTCATTTTCCCAATTTATACCCCCATGCGTGGAAGTGCCCTATGCTCTCTAAGCTGTGTTTTTTAGATATTTCAGGACTCACCGTACACTTCTCCAGAGTGGCTGTTGGCAATTTACATCCCGCCCATAACTGTAGCAAGGCTCCCATTTCTCCATGGCCTGTCCTGCTTTTCTGGTTTTGACACTTTTTTCAGCATGGCCCTTTTGACCGATGGGTAGCGAGTCTCCTTTGTAGCGCTGATTGGCCTTTCCAGGTTGCTTGGTTGGCCAAAAACGGCGTATGCGTTTTTTTCTGAATATATTCAGGAAAAAATGCATACGCCCTTTTTGGACAAGGGCATCATTGTCAACGTTTTGCCGCTTTTCATGTGCTTTAAAGGCGATTCGAATCTACCTCCTGAAATCTGTTTCCTGCAATTCTGCCTTGATTTCAAATCCTCTTCTTTGCCTTCCCTCAATATATTTGTGGACGAGAGTTATCATTTATAACTCTGCAGGTTTGTGAATTGCAGTGCCCTGAACCTCCATTTTACAACTCGCTTTTTTGGGAGCTGGCCGCAAAAGCACAGGATGGCTTCAGGCCCTGTTCTGGTTCCGGGGGGCAGGCTGAGCCTGTGGTTAATTCCTCTTCCTGATGGGAAAATAGAGTGACCTGTGCCTGTCCCAACACCAAGAGCTAGTCTCCCGTTGGTTCCACGTCTTCCCGTTCATCCTCAGGACAAATTGCAACCTGTACGGAACAGGAGGTTAAAGGTGCTGATGCTCCAAGTAGGGAGATTGCTAGTAAAGCGGCTGGAATGGCGAACCCGGGCACAAGGAGATGAGAAATGAGGTGCATTTTAGAAACCTTTCCCCATCACACGGTGTACCATCTTCTGGGTTTCTCATGCATGTTTTCGATGTAGGAAGATGCCCTTGAACCTGGAGATTTGGGACCCATGCGATGGGTACCACGCAGTATTACTTTAAAGGGTCTGCGTTTGCTCACCCAACCTCACCAAACCTCTCAGCCCCAAGAGTGTCCACCCTTATGTCTCATCCAGCTGTGGGTCTAGATATGGTCAATCCAGGTTGCATCACAGCCCCTGAAGGCATTGTGTAACAATTTCTATCTCTTTCACTGTTGTTGTTTCATGGGTTTTTCAAAGTAATTTATTTTCATAATGGGGTTTAGCTGCTTTTCACGGCTGTGTTTATGCCGCTTTACACCCATTTGACACACTAACAGAGAGATATTAATACATAGGTTTTAAGATTATTACTAGTCTGATATATTCTTGTGTGGTGAATAAGGCGTGTTGAGTCCAGTTCTCTGAGCTAGGAGTAGGTCTTGTCTATTACATATTGGGTTTATGGAACGGTATCTGAGCTAATTTGATACCCTTGTTTTATGTATCACCCCACCTCACCTTTCCCGTTAAGCAGCCATAGTCTGTTTTCTGCATGTGTGACTCTGTTCTGTTTTGTAATTCAGTTCAAGTGTAACGGTTTTTACATTCCCTCTATCAGTGATACCTTATGAGAAGTGTCCTTTTCTGTGTGACTTATTTCACTTAGAATCGTCGTACCTAAATCCACTCATCATGCTGCTACTAACCTTATGACATTGATTTCATGGCTGAGTGATATTCCATTGTACATAAGGACCACAACTTCTTTATCCATTTTTCTCTTTCCTGGGATATTTAAGGTGGAATGAAGTGGAGGTCCTTGTCAACAGAGCAGCCCTCAACTTTGGGGTGCTTGTGTCTTGCAGATTTTTAATGTTCCCAATTTATACCCCCATGAGTGGAAGTGCCCTATGCTCTCTAAGCTGTGTTTTTCAGATGTTTCAGGACACACCGTACACTTCTCCAGAGTGGCTGTTGGCAATTTACATTCCGCCCATCAGTGTAGCAAGGCTCCCATTTCTCCATGGCCTGTCCTGCATTTCTGGTTTTGACACTTTTTTCAGCATGGCCCTTTTGACCGATGGGAAGCGAGACTTCTTTGTAGCGCTGATTTGCCTTTCCAGGTTGCTTGGTTGGCCAAAAAGGGCGTATGCGTTTTTTCCTGAATATATTCAGGAAAAAACGCATACGCCCTTTTTGGCCAAGGGCATCATTGTCGAGGTATTGCCGCTTTTCATGTGCTTTAAAGGAGATTCGAATCTACCTCCTGAAATCTGTTTCGTGCAATTCTGCCTTGATTTCAAATCCTCTTCTTTGCCTTCCCTCAATACATTTGTGGACGAGAGTTATCATTTATAACTCTGCAGGTTTGTGAATTGCAGTGCCCTGAAGCTCCATTTTACAACTCGCTTTTTTGGGAGCTGGCTGCAAAAGCGCAGGATGGCTTCAGGCCCTGTTCTTGTTCCCGGGCGCTGGCTGAGCCTGTGGTTAATTCTTCTTCCTGATGGGAAAATAGAGTGACCTGTGCATGTCCCAACACCAAGAGCTAGTCTCTCATTGGTTCCACGTCTTCCCGTTCATCCTCAGGACAAATTGGAACCTGTACGAAACAGGAGGTTAAAGGTGCTGATGCTCCAAGTAGGGAGATTGCTAGTAAAGCGGCTGGAATGGCGAACCCGGGCACAAGGAGATGAGAAATGAGGTGCGTTATAGAAACCTTTCCCCATCACACGGTGTACCATCTTCTGGGTTTCTCATGCATGTTTTTGATGTAGGAAGATGCCCTTGAACCTGGAGATTTGGGACCCATGCGATGGGTACCACGCAGTATTACTTTAAAGGGTCTGCGTTTGCTCACCCAACCTCACCAAACCTCTCAGCCCCAAGAGTGTCCACCCTTATGTCTCATCCAGCTGTGGGTCTAGATATGGTCAATCCAGGTTGCATCACAGCCCCTGAAGGAATTGTGTAAGAATTTCTCTCTCTTTCACCGTCTTTGTTTCATGGGTTTTTCAAAGTAATTTATTTTTATAATGGGGTTTAGCTGCTTTTCAGTGCTGTGTTTATGCCACTTTACACCCACTTGACACACTAACAGAGAGATATCAATACATAGGTTTTAAGATTATTACTAGTCAGATATATTCTTGTGCGGTGAATAGGGCGTGTTGAGTCCAGTTCTCTGAGCAAGGAGTAGGTCTTGTCTATTACATATTGGGTTTATGGAACGGTATCTGAGCTAATTTGAAACCCATGTTTTATGTATCACCCCACCTCACCTTTCCCGTTAAGCAGCCATAGTGTGTTTTCTGAATGTGTGACTCTGTTCTGTTTTGTAATTCAGTTCAAGTGTAACGGTTTTTACATTCCCTCTATAAGTGATACCTTATGAGAAGTGTCCTTTTCTGTGTGACTTATTTCTGTTCCTTCAAACACTAGTGCTTAGGAAATCTATTGGAGGCAGAAGCAGTCAAGGGTAGCCTAGTGTTAGGTTTAGGCTTAGGGTTAGGGTTAGGGTACGTCTTAGGGTACGGGCTCGGGGAGGGGTTAGGGTACGGCGTAGGGTATGGGTTAGGGTTAGTGTTAGGGTTAGTTTTAGCTTTAGAGCTCGGTTTAGGGTACGGGTTAGGATTAGGGTACGTGTTAGGGTTAGGGTAGGGGTTAGGGTTAGGGTACGCGTTAGGGTTAGGGTAGTTATTAAACCTATCCCACTCTCTAGATACCCTTAGCACGTAAAGGAATATTATTTGGGGGTCCAGCCATGGAGAAGAGTTTAGACACTAGGATAAGATAAGGAACACACCCATTATAAAGAAATCACATTAGGATTCCCTTTTTCAGCTGTTCCTTAAAACACTAGTGCTTAGGAAATCAATTGGAGGCAGAAGCATTCAAGGGTAGCCTAGGGTTAGGGTTAGGCTTAGAGTTAGGCTTAGGGTACGGCTTAGGGTACGGGTTCGGGGAGGTGTTCGGTTACGGCATAGGGTATGGGTTAGGGTTAGTGTTAGGGTTAGTGTTAGGGTTAGGGCTCGGTTCAGGGTACGGGTTAGGATTAGGGTACGTGTTAGTGTTAGGGTAGGGGTTAGGGTTAGGGTACGCTTTAGGGTTAGGGTATTTATTAAACCTATCCCACTCTCTAGATACCCCTTAGCACGTAAAGGAATATTATTTGGGGGTCCAGCCATGGAGAAGAGTTTAAACACTAGGATAAGATAAGGAACACACCCATTATAAAGAACTCACATTAGGATTCTCTTTTTAAGCTGTTCCTTAAAACACTAGTGCTTAGGAAAGCTATTGGAGGCAGAAGCAGTCAAGGGTAGCCTAGGGTTAAGGTTAGGCTTAGGGTTAGGCTTAGGGTAAGGCTTAGGGTACGGGTTCGGCGTAGGGTATGGGTTTGGGTTAGGGTTAGGGTTAGTGTTAGGGTTAGGGATCGGTTTAGGGTACGGGTTAGGATTAGGGTACGTGTTAGGGTTAGGGTAGGGGTTAGGGTTAGGGTACGCGTTAGGGTTAGGGTAGTTAGTAATCCTATCCCACTCTCTAGATACCCCTTAGCACGTAAAGGAGTATTATTTGGGGGTCCTGCCATGGAGAAGAGTTTAGACACTAGGATAAGATAAGGAACACACCCATTATAAAGAAATCACATTAGGATTCTCTTTTTCAGCTGTTCCTTAAAACACTAGTGCTTAGGAAATCTATTGGAGGCAGAAGCAGTCAAGGGTAGCCTAGGGTTAGGGTTAGGCTTAGGGTTAGGCTTAGGGTACGGGTTCGGGGAGGGGTTCGGGTACGGCGTAGGGTATGGGTTAGGGTTAGGGTTAGTGTTAGGGTTAGGGCTCGGTTTAGGGTACGGGTTAGGATTAGGGTACGTGTTAGGGTTAGGGTAGGGGTTAGGGTTAGAGTACACGTTAGGGTTAGGGTAGTTATTAAACCTATCCCACTCTCTAGATACCCCTTAGCACGTAAAGGAATATTATTTGGGGGTCCAGCCATGGAGAAGAGTTTAGACACTAGGATAAATAAGGAACACACCCATTATAAAGAAATCACATTAGGATTCTCTTTTTAAGCTGTTCCTTAAAACACTAGTGCTTAGGAAATCTATTGGAGGCAGAAGCAGTCAAGGGTAGCCTAGGGTTAGTGTTAGGCTTAGGGTTAGGCTTAGGGTACGGCTTAGGGTACGGGTTTGGGGAGGGGTTCGGGTACGGCGTAGGGTATGGGTTAGGGTTAGTGTTAGGGTTAGGGCTCGGTTTACGGTACCTGTTAGGATTAGGGTACATGTTAGGGTTAGGGTACGGGTTAGGGTTAGAGTACGCATTAGGGTTAGGGTAGTTATTAAACCTATCCCACTCTCTAGATACCCCTTAGCACGTAAGGGAATATTATTTGGGGGTGCAGCCATGGAGAAGAGTTTAGACACTAAGATAAGATAAGGAACACACCCATTATAAAGAAATCACATTAGGATTCTCTTTTTAAGCTGTTCCTTAAAACACTAGTGCTTAGGAAATCTACTGGAGGCAGAAGCAGTCAAGGGTAGCCTAGGGTTAGGGTTAGGCTTAGGGTTAGGCTTAGGGTACGGCTTAGGGTACGGGTTCGGTGAGGGGTGCGGGTACGGCGTAGGGTATGGGTTAGGGTTAGGGTTAGGGTTAGTGTTAGGGTTAGGGCTCGGTTCAGGGTACGGGTTAGGATTAGGGTACGTGTTAGTGTTAGGGTAGGGGTTAGGGTTAGGGTACGCTTTAGGGTTAGGGTATTTATTAAACCTGTCCCACTCTCTAGATACCCCTTAGCACGTAAAGGAATATTATTTGGGGGTCCAGCCATGGAGAAGAGTTTAAACACTAGGATAAGATAAGGAACACACCCATTATAAAGAACTCACATTAGGATTCTCTTTTTAAGCTGTTCCTTAAAACACTAGTGCTTAGGAAAGCTATTGGAGGCAGAAGCAGTCAAGGGTAGCCTAGGGTTAAGGTTAGGCTTAGGGTTAGGCTTAGGGTAAGGCTTAGGGTACGGGTTCGGCGTAGGGTATGGGTTTGGGTTAGGGTTAGGGTTAGTGTTAGGGTTAGGGATCGGTTTAGGGTACGGGTTAGGATTAGGGTACGTGTTAGGGTTAGGGTAGGGGTTAGGGTTAGGGTACGCGTTAGGGTTAGGGTAGTTAGTAATCCTATCCCACTCTCTAGATACCCCTTAGCACGTAAAGGAGTATTATTTGGGGGTCCTGCCATGGAGAAGAGTTTAGACACTAGGATAAGATAAGGAACACACCCATTATAAAGAAATCACATTAGGATTCTCTTTTTCAGCTGTTCCTTAAAACACTAGTGCTTAGGAAATCTATTGGAGGCAGAAGCAGTCAAGGGTAGCCTAGGGTTAGGGTTAGGCTTAGGGTTAGGCTTAGGGTACGGGTTCGGGGAGGGGTTCGGGTACGGCGTAGGGTATGGGTTAGGGTTAGGGTTAGTGTTAGGGTTAGGGCTCGGTTTAGGGTACGGGTTAGGATTAGGGTACGTGTTAGGGTTAGGGTAGGGGTTAGGGTTAGAGTACACGTTAGGGTTAGGGTAGTTATTAAACCTATCCCACTCTCTAGATACCCCTTAGCACGTAAAGGAATATTATTTGGGGGTCCAGCCATGGAGAAGAGTTTAGACACTAGGATAAATAAGGAACACACCCATTATAAAGAAATCACATTAGGATTCTCTTTTTAAGCTGTTCCTTAAAACACTAGTGCTTAGGAAATCTATTGGAGGCAGAAGCAGTCAAGGGTAGCCTAGGGTTAGTGTTAGGCTTAGGGTTAGGCTTAGGGTACGGCTTAGGGTACGGGTTTGGGGAGGGGTTCGGGTACGGCGTAGGGTATGGGTTAGGGTTAGTGTTAGGGTTAGGGCTCGGTTTACGGTACCTGTTAGGATTAGGGTACATGTTAGGGTTAGGGTACGGGTTAGGGTTAGAGTACGCATTAGGGTTAGGGTAGTTATTAAACCTATCCCACTCTCTAGATACCCCTTAGCACGTAAGGGAATATTATTTGGGGGTGCAGCCATGGAGAAGAGTTTAGACACTAAGATAAGATAAGGAACACACCCATTATAAAGAAATCACATTAGGATTCTCTTTTTAAGCTGTTCCTTAAAACACTAGTGCTTAGGAAATCTACTGGAGGCAGAAGCAGTCAAGGGTAGCCTAGGGTTAGGGTTAGGCTTAGGGTTAGGCTTAGGGTACGGCTTAGGGTACGGGTTCGGTGAGGGGTGCGGGTACGGCGTAGGGTATGGGTTAGGGTTAGGGTTAGGGTTAGTGTTAGGGTTAGGGCTCGGTTCAGGGTACGGGTTAGGATTAGGGTACGTGTTAGGGTTAGGGTAGGGGTTAGGGTTAGGGTATGCGTTAGGGTTAGGGTAGTTATTAAACCTATCCCACTCTCTAGATACCCCTTAGCACGTAAAGGAATATTATTTGGGGGCCCAGCCATGGAGAAGAGTTTAGGCACTAGGATAATATAAGGAACACACCCATTATAAAGAAATCACATTAGGATTCTCTTTTTCAGCTGTTCCTTAAAACACTAGTGCTTAGGAAATCTATTGGAGGCAGAAGCAGTCAAGGGTAGCCTAGGGTTAGGGTTAGGCTTAGGGTTAGGCTTAGAGTACGGCTTATGGTACGGTTTCGGGGAAGGGTTCGGTTACGGCGTAGGGTATGGGTTAGGGTTAGTGTTAGGGTTAGTGTTAGGGTTAGGGCTCGGTTCAGGGAACGGGTTAGGATTAGGGTACGTGTTAGGGTTAGGGTTAGGGTACGCTTTAGGGTTAGGGTATTTATTAAACCTATCCCACTCTCTAGATACCCCTTAGCACGTAAAGGAATATTATTTGGGGGTCCAGCCTTGGAGAAGAGTTTAAACACTAGGATAAGATAAGGGACACACCCATTATAAAGAACTCACATTAGGATTCTCTTTTTAAGCTGTTCCTTAAAACACTAGTGCTTAGGAAAGCTATTGGAGGCAGAAGCAGTCAAGGGTAGCCTAGGGTTAGGGTTAGGCTTAGGGTTAGGCTTAGGGTAAGGCTTAGGGTACGGGTTCGTCGTAGGGTATGGGTTTGAGTTAGGGTTAGGGTTAGTGTTAGGGTTAGGGATCGGTTTTGGGTTCGGGTTAGGATTAGGGTACGTGTTAGGGTTAGGGTAGGGGTTAGGGTTAGGGTACGCGTTAGGGTTATGGTAGTTAGTAAACCTATCCCACTCTCTAGATACCCCTTAGCACGTAAAGGAATATTATTTGAGGGTCCAGCCATGGAGAAGAGTTTAGACACTAGGATAAGATAAGGAACACACCCATTATAAAGAAATCACATTAGGATTCTCTTTTTAAGCTGTTCCTTAAAACACTAGTGCTTAGGAAATCTATTGGAGGCAGAAGCAGTCAAGGGTAGCCTAGGGTTAGGGTTAGGCTTAGGGTTAGGCTTAGGGTACGGCTTAAGGTACGGGTTCGGGGAAGGGTGCGCGTACGGCGTAGGGTATGGGTTAGGGTTAGGGTTAGTGTTAGGGTTAGGGCTCGGTTTAGTGTACGGGTTAGGATTAGGGTACGTGTTAGGCTTAGGGTAGGGGTTAGGGTTAGGGTACGCATTAGGGTTAGGGTAGTTAGTAAACCTATCCCACTCTCTAGATACCCCTTAGCACGTAAAGGAATATTATTTGAGGGTCCAGCCATGGAGAAGAGTTTAGACACTAGGATAAGATAAGGAACACACCCATTATAAAGAAATCACATTAGGATTCTCTTTTTAAGCTGTTCATTAAAACACTAGTGCTTAGGAAATCTATTGGAGGCAGAAGCAGTCAAGGGTAGCCTAGGGTTAGGGTTAGGCTTAGGGTTCGGCTTAGGGTACGGGTTCGGGGAGGGGTTCGGGTACGGCGTAGGGTATGGGTTAGGGTTAGGGTTAGGGTTAGGTTTAGGGTTAGTGTTAGGGTTAGGGCTCAGTTTAGGGTACGGTTAGGATTAGGGTACGTGTTAGGTTTAGGGTAGGGGTTAGGGTTAGGGTACGCGTTAGGGTTAGGGTAGTTAGTAAACCTATCCCACTCTCTAGATACCCCTTAGCACGTAAAGGAATATTATTTGGGGGTCCAGCCATGGAGAAGAGTTTAGACACTAGGATAAGATAAGGAACACACCCATTATAAAGAAATCACATTAGGATTCTCTTTTTCAGCTGTTCCTTAAAACACTAGTGCTTAGGAAATCTATTGGAGGCAGAAGCAGTCAAGGGTAGCCTAGGGTTAGTGTTAGGCTTAGGGTTAGGCTTAGGGTATGGCTTAGGGTACGGGTTTGGGGAGGGGTTCGGGTACGGCGTAGGGTATGGGTTAGGGTTAGGGTTAGTGTTAGTGTTAGGGTTAGGGCTCGGTTTAGGGTACGGGTTAGGATTAGGGTACGTGTTAGTGTTAGGGTAGGGGTTAGGGTTAGAGTACGCATTAGGGTTAGGGTAGTTATTAAACCTATCCCACTCTCTAGATACCCCTTAGCACGTAAGGCAATATTATTTGGGGGTGCAGCCATGGAGAAGAGTTTAGACACTAAGACAAGATAAGGAACACACCCATTATAAAGAAATCACATTAGGATTCTTTTTTTAAGCTGTTCCTTAAAACACTAGTGCTTAGGAAATCTATTGGAGGCAGAAGCAGTCAAGGGTAGCCTAGGGTTAATGTTAGGCTTAGGGTTAGGCTTAGGGTACGGCTTAGGGTACGGGTTTGGGGAGGGGTTCGGGTACGGCGTAGAGTATGGGTTAGGGTTAGGGTTAGTGTTAGGGTTAGGGCTCGGTTTAGGGTACCCGTTAGGATTAGGGTACATGTTAGGGTTAGGGTAGGGGTTAGGGTTAGAGTACGCATTAGGGTTAGGGTAGTTATTAAACCTATCCCACTCTCTAGATACCCCTTAGCACGTAAGGGAATATTATTTGGGGGTCCAGCCATGGAGAAGAGTTTAGACACTAGGATAAATAAGGAACACACCCATTATAAAGAAATCACATTAGGATTCTCTTTTTAAGCTGTTCCTTAAAACACTAGTGCTTAGGAAATCTATTGGAGGCAGAAGCAGTCAATGGTAGCCTAGGGTTAGTGTTAGGCTTAGGGTTAGGTTTAGGGTACAGGTTTGGGGAGGGGTTCGGGTACGGCGTAGGGTATGGGTTAGGGTTAGGGTTAGGGTTAGTGTTAGGGTTAGGGCTCGGTTTAGGGTACGGGTTAGGAGTAGGGTACGTGTTAGGGTTAGGGTAGGGGTTAGGGTTAGAGTACGCCTTAGGGTTAGGGTAGTTATTAAACCTATCCCACTCTCTAGATACCCCTTAGCACGTAAGGGAATATTATTTGGGGGTGCAGCCATGGAGAAGAGTTTAGACACGAAGATAAGATAAGGAACACACCCATTATAAAGAAATCACATTAGGATTCTCTTTTTAAGCTCTTCCTTAAAACACTAGTGCTTAGGAAATCTATTGGAGGCAGAAGCAGTCAAGGGTAGCCTAGGGTTAGGGTTAGGCTTAGGGTTAGGCTTAGGGTACGGCTTAGGGTACGGGTTCGGGGAAGGGTGCGCATACGGCATAGGGTATGGGTTAGGGTTAGGGTTAGGGTTAGTGTTAGGGTTAGGGCTCAGTTTAGGGTACGGGTTAGGATTAGGGTACGTGTTAGGGTTAGGGTAGGGGTTAGGGTTAGAGTACGCATTAGGGTTAGGGTAGTTATTAAACCTATCCCACTCTCTAGATACCCCTTAGCACGTAAGGCAATATTATTTGGGGGTGCAGCCATGGAGAAGAGTTTAGACACTAAGATAAGATAAGGAACACACCCATTATAAAGAAATCACATTAGGATTCTCTTTTTAAGCTGTTCCTTAAAACACTAGTGCTTAGGAAATCTATTGGAGGCAGAAGCAGTCAAGGGTAGCCTAGGGTTAGGGTTAGGCTTAGGGTTAGGCTTAGGGTACGGCTTAGGGTACGGGTTCGGGGAAGGGTGCGCGTACGGCGTAGGGTATGGGTTAGGGTTAGGGTTAGGGTTAGTGTTAGGGTTAGGGCTCGGTTTAGGGTACGGGTTAGGATTAGGGTACGTGTTAGGCTTAGGGTAGGGGTTAGAGTTAGGGTACGCGTTAGGGTTAGGGTAGTTAGTAAACCTATCCCACTCTCTAGATACCCCTTAGCACGTAAAGGAATATTATTTGAGTGTCCAGCCATGGAGAAGAGTTTAGACACTAGGATAAGATAAGGAACACACCCATTATAAAGAAATCACATTAGGATTCTCTTTTTAAGCTGTTCATTAAAACACTAGTGCTTAGGAAATCTATTGGAGGCAGAAGCAGTCAAGGGTAGCCTAGGGTTAGGGTTAGGCTTAGGGTTCGGCTTAGGGTACGGGTTCGGGGAGGGGTTCGCGTGCGGCGTAGGGTATGGGTTAGGGTTAGGGTTAGGGTTAGGGTTAGGGTTAGTGTTAGGGTTAGGGCTCGGTTTAGGGTACGGTTAGGATTAGGGTACGTGTTAGGTTTAGGGTAGGGGTTAGGGTTAGGGTACGCGTTAGGGTTAGGGTAGTTAGTAAACCTATCCCACTCTCTAGATACCCCTTAGCACGTAAAGGAATATTATTTGGGGGTCCAGCCATGGAGAAGAGTTTAGACACTCTGATAAGATAAGGAACACACCCATTATAAAGAAATCACATTAGGATTCTCTTTTTCAGCTGTTCCTTAAAACACTAGTGCTTAGGAAATCTATTGGAGGCAGAAGCAGTCAAGGGTAGCCTAGGGTTAGTGTTAGGCTTAGGGTTAGGCTTAGGGTATGGCTTAGGGTACGGGTTTGGGGAGGGGTTCGGGTACGGCGTAGGGTATGGGTTAGGGTTAGGGTTAGTGTTAGTGTTAGGGTTAGGGCTCGGTTTAGGGTACGGGTTAGGATTAGGGTACGTGTTAGTGTTAGGGTAGGGGTTAGGGTTAGAGTACGCATTAGGGTTAGGGTAGTTATTAAACCTATCCCACTCTCTAGATACCCCTTAGCACGTAAGGCAATATTATTTGGGGGTGCAGCCATGGAGAAGAGTTTAGACACTAGGTTAAGATAAGGAACACACCCATTATAAAGAAATCACATTAGGATTCTCTTTTTAAGCTGTTCCTTAAAACACTAGTGCTTAGGAAATCTATTGGAGGCAGAAGCAGTCAAGGGTAGCCTAGGGTTAATGTTAGGCTTAGGGTTAGGCTTAGGGTACGGCTTAGGGTACGGGTTTGGGGAGGGGTTCGGGTACGGCGTAGGGTATGGGTTAGGGTTAGGGTTAGTGTTAGGGTTAGGGCTCGGTTTAGGGTACCCGTTAGGATTAGGGTACATGTTAGGGTTAGGGTAGGGGTTAGGGTTAGAGTACGCATTAGGGTTAGGGTAGTTATTAAACCTATCCCACTCTCTAGATACCCCTTAGCACGTAAGGGAATATTATTTGGGGGTCCAGCCATGGAGAAGAGTTTAGACACTAGGATAAATAAGGAACACACCCATTATAAAGAAATCACATTAGGATTCTCTTTTTAAGCTGTTCCTTAAAACACTAGTGCTTAGGAAATCTATTGGAGGCAGAAGCAGTCAATGGTAGCCTAGGGTTAGTGTTAGGCTTAGGGTTAGGTTTAGGGTACAGGTTTGGGGAGGGGTTCGGGTACGGCGTAGGGTATGGGTTAGGGTTAGGGTTAGGGTTAGTGTTAGGGTTAGGGCTCGGTTTAGGGTACGGGTTAGGAGTAGGGTACGTGTTAGGGTTAGGGTAGGGGTTAGGGTTAGAGTACGCCTTAGGGTTAGGGTAGTTATTAAACCTATCCCACTCTCTAGATACCCCTTAGCACGTAAGGGAATATTATTTGGGGGTGCAGCCATGGAGAAGAGTTTAGACACGAAGATAAGATAAGGAACACACCCATTATAAAGAAATCACATTAGGATTCTCTTTTTAAGCTCTTCCTTAAAACACTAGTGCTTAGGAAATCTATTGGAGGCAGAAGCAGTCAAGGGTAGCCTAGGGTTAGGGTTAGGCTTAGGGTTAGGCTTAGGGTACGGCTTAGGGTACGGGTTCGGGGAAGGGTGCGCATACGGCATAGGGTATGGGTTAGGGTTAGGGTTAGGGTTAGTGTTAGGGTTAGGGCTCGGTTTAGGGTACGGGTTAGGATTAGGGTACGTGTTAGGGTTAGGGTAGGGGTTAGGGTTAGAGTACGCATTAGGGTTAGGGTAGTTATTAAACCTATCCCACTCTCTAGATACCCCTTAGCACGTAAGGCAATATTATTTGGGGGTGCAGCCATGGAGAAGAGTTTAGACACTAAGATAAGATAAGGAACACACCCATTATAAAGAAATCACATTAGGATTCTCTTTTTAAGCTGTTCCTTAAAACACTAGTGCTTAGGAAATCTATTGGAGGCAGAAGCAGTCAAGGGTAGCCTAGGGTTAGGGTTAGGCTTAGGGTTAGGCTTAGGATACGGCTTAGGGTACGGGTTCGGGGAAGGGTGCGCGTACGGCGTAGGGTATGGGTTAGGGTTAGGGTTAGGGTTAGTGTTAGGGTTAGGGCTCGGTTTAGGGTACGGGTTAGGATTAGGGTACGTGTTAGGCTTAGGGTAGGGGTTAGAGTTAGGGTACGCGTTAGGGTTAGGGTAGTTAGTAAACCTATCCCACTCTCTAGATACCCCTTAGCACGTAAAGGAATATTATTTGAGTGTCCAGCCATGGAGAAGAGTTTAGACACTAAGATAAGATAAGGAACACACCCATTATAAAGAAATCACATTAGGATTCTCTTTTTAAGCTGTTCATTAAAACACTAGTGCTTAGGAAATCTATTGGAGGCAGAAGCAGTCAAGGGTAGCCTAGGGTTAGGGTTAGGCTTAGGGTTCGGCTTAGGGTACGGGTTCGGGGAGGGGTTCGCGTGCGGCGTAGGGTATGGGTTAGGGTTAGGGTTAGGGTTAGGGTTAGGGTTAGTGTTAGGGTTAGGGCTCGGTTTAGGGTACGGTTAGGATTAGGGTACGTGTTAGGTTTAGGGTAGGGGTTAGGGTTAGGGTACGCGTTAGGGTTAGGGTAGTTAGTAAACCTATCCCACTCTCTAGATACCCCTTAGCACGTAAAGGAATATTATTTGGGGGTCCAGCCATGGAGAAGAGTTTAGACACTCTGATAAGATAAGGAACACACCCATTATAAAGAAATCACATTAGGATTCTCTTTTTCAGCTGTTCCTTAAAACACTAGTGCTTAGGAAATCTATTGGAGGCAGAAGCAGTCAAGGGTAGCCTAGGGTTAGTGTTAGGCTTAGGGTTAGGCTTAGGGTATGGCTTAGGGTACGGGTTTGGGGAGGGGTTCGGGTACGGCGTAGGGTATGGGTTAGGGTTAGGGTTAGTGTTAGTGTTAGGGTTAGGGCTCGGTTTAGGGTACGGGTTAGGATTAGGGTACGTGTTAGTGTTAGGGTAGGGGTTAGGGTTAGAGTACGCATTAGGGTTAGGGTAGTTATTAAACCTATCCCACTCTCTAGATACCCCTTAGCACGTAAGGCAATATTATTTGGGGGTGCAGCCATGGAGAAGAGTTTAGACACTAGGTTAAGATAAGGAACACACCCATTATAAAGAAATCACATTAGGATTCTCTTTTTAAGCTGTTCCTTAAAACACTAGTGCTTAGGAAATCTATTGGAGGCAGAAGCAGTCAAGGGTAGCCTAGGGTTAATGTTAGGCTTAGGGTTAGGCTTAGGGTACGGCTTAGGGTACGGGTTTGGGGAGGGGTTCGGGTACGGCGTAGGGTATGGGTTAGGGTTAGGGTTAGTGTTAGGGTTAGGGCTCGGTTTAGGGTACCCGTTAGGATTAGGGTACATGTTAGGGTTAGGGTAGGGGTTAGGGTTAGAGTACGCATTAGGGTTAGGGTAGTTTTTAAACCTATCCCACTCTCTAGATACCCCTTAGCACGTAAGGGAATATTATTTGGGGGTCCAGCCATGGAGAAGAGTTTAGACACTAGGATAAATAAGGAACACACCCATTATAAAGAAATCACATTAGGATTCTCTTTTTAAGCTGTTCATTAAAACACTAGTGCTTAGGAAATCTATTGGAGGCAGAAGCAGTCAAGGGTAGCCTAGGGTTAGGGTTAGGCTTAGGGTTAGGTTTAGGGTACGGGTTTGGGGAGGGGTTCGGGTACGGCGTAGGGTATGGGTTAGGGTTAGGGTTAGGGTTAGTGTTAGGGTTAGGGCTCGGTTTAGGGTACGGGTTAGGAGTAGGGTACGTGTTAGGGTTAGGGTAGGGGTTAGGGTTAGAGTACGCCTTAGGGTTAGGGTAGTTATTAAACCTATCCCACTCTCTAGATACCCCTTAGCACGTAAGGGAATATTATTTGGGGGTGCAGCCATGGAGAAGAGTTTAGACACTAAGATAAGATAAGGAACACACCCATTATAAAGAAATCACATTAGGAGTCTCTTTTTAAGCTGTTCCTTAAAACACTAGTGCTTAGGAAATCTATTGGAGGCAGAAGCAGTCAAGGGTAGCCTAGGGTTAGGGTTAGGCTTAGGGTTAGGCTTAGGGTACGGCTTAGGGTACGGGTTCGGGGAAGGGTGCGCGTACGGCGTAGGGTATGGGTTAGGGTTAGGGTTAGGGTTAGTGTTAGGGTTAGGGCTCGGTTTAGGGTACGGGTTAGGATTAGGGTACGTGTTAGGTTTAGGGTAGGGGTTAGGGTTAGGGTACGCGTTAGGGTTAAGGTAGTTAGTAAACCTATCCCACTCTCTAGATACCCCTTAGCACGTAAGGCAATATTATTTGGGGGTGCAGCCATGGAGAAGAGTTTAGACACTAGGATAAGATAAGGAACACACCCATTATAAAGAAATCACATTAGGATTCTCTTTTTAAGCTGTTCCTTAAAACACTAGTGCTTAGGAAATCTATTGGAGGCAGAAGCTGTCAAGGGTAGCCTAGGGTTAATGTTAGGCTTAGGGTTAGGCTTAGGGTACGGCTTAGGTTACGGGTTTGGGGAGGGGTTCGGGTACGGCGTAGGGTATGGGTTAGGGTTAGGGTTAGTGTTAGGGTTAGGGCTCGGTTTAGGGTACCCGTTAGGATTAGGGTACGTGTTAGTGTTAGGGTAGGGGTTAGGGTTAGGGTATGCGTTAGGGTTAGGGTAGTTATTAAACCTATCCCACTCTCTAGATACCCCTTAGCACGTAAAGGAATATTATTTGGGGGTCCAGCCATGGAGAAGAGTTTAGGCACTAGGATAATATAAGGAACACACCCATTATAAAGAAATCACATTAGGATTCTCTTTTTCAGCTGTTCCTTAAAACACTAGTGCTTAGGAAATCTATTGGAGGCAGAAGCAGTCAAGGGTAGCCTAGGGTTAGGGTTAGGCTTAGGGTTCGGCTTAGGGTACGGGTTCGGGGAGGGGTTCGGGTACGGCGTAGGGTATGGGTTAGGGTTAGGGTTAGGGTTAGGTTTAGGGTTAGTGTTAGGGTTAGGGCTCAGTTTAGGGTACGGTTAGGATTAGGGTACGTGTTAGGTTTAGGGTAGGGGTTAGGGTTAGGGTACGCGTTAGGGTTAGGGTAGTTAGTAAACCTATCCCACTCTCTAGATACCCCTTAGCACGTAAAGGAATATTATTTGGGGGTCCAGCCATGGAGAAGAGTTTAGACACTAGGATAAGATAAGGAACACACCCATTATAAAGAAATCACATTAGGATTCTCTTTTTCAGCTGTTCCTTAAAACACTAGTGCTTAGGAAATCTATTGGAGGCAGAAGCAGTCAAGGGTAGCCTAGGGTTAGTGTTAGGCTTAGGGTTAGGCTTAGGGTATGGCTTAGGGTACGGGTTTGGGGAGGGGTTCGGGTACGGCGTAGGGTATGGGTTAGGGTTAGGGTTAGTGTTAGTGTTAGGGTTAGGGCTCGGTTTAGGGTACGGGTTAGGATTAGGGTACGTGTTAGTGTTAGGGTAGGGGTTAGGGTTAGAGTACGCATTAGGGTTAGGGTAGTTATTAAACCTATCCCACTCTCTAGATACCCCTTAGCACGTAAGGCAATATTATTTGGGGGTGCAGCCATGGAGAAGAGTTTAGACACTAAGACAAGATAAGGAACACACCCATTATAAAGAAATCACATTAGGATTCTTTTTTTAAGCTGTTCCTTAAAACACTAGTGCTTAGGAAATCTATTGGAGGCAGAAGCAGTCAAGGGTAGCCTAGGGTTAATGTTAGGCTTAGGGTTAGGCTTAGGGTACGGCTTAGGGTACGGGTTTGGGGAGGGGTTCGGGTACGGCGTAGGGTATGGGTTAGGGTTAGGGTTAGTGTTAGGGTTAGGGCTCGGTTTAGGGTACCCGTTAGGATTAGGGTACATGTTAGGGTTAGGGTAGGGGTTAGGGTTAGAGTACGCATTAGGGTTAGGGTAGTTATTAAACCTATCCCACTCTCTAGATACCCCTTAGCACGTAAGGGAATATTATTTGGGGGTCCAGCCATGGAGAAGAGTTTAGACACTAGGATAAATAAGGAACACACCCATTATAAAGAAATCACATTAGGATTCTCTTTTTAAGCTGTTCCTTAAAACACTAGTGCTTAGGAAATCTATTGGAGGCAGAAGCAGTCAATGGTAGCCTAGGGTTAGTGTTAGGCTTAGGGTTAGGTTTAGGGTACAGGTTTGGGGAGGGGTTCGGGTACGGCGTAGGGTATGGGTTAGGGTTAGGGTTAGGGTTAGTGTTAGGGTTAGGGCTCGGTTTAGGGTACGGGTTAGGAGTAGGGTACGTGTTAGGGTTAGGGTAGGGGTTAGGGTTAGAGTACGCCTTAGGGTTAGGGTAGTTATTAAACCTATCCCACTCTCTAGATACCCCTTAGCACGTAAGGGAATATTATTTGGGGGTGCAGCCATGGAGAAGAGTTTAGACACGAAGATAAGATAAGGAACACACCCATTATAAAGAAATCACATTAGGATTCTCTTTTTAAGCTCTTCCTTAAAACACTAGTGCTTAGGAAATCTATTGGAGGCAGAAGCAGTCAAGGGTAGCCTAGGGTTAGGGTTAGGCTTAGGGTTAGGCTTAGGGTACGGCTTAGGGTACGGGTTCGGGGAAGGGTGCGCATACGGCATAGGGTATGGGTTAGGGTTAGGGTTAGGGTTAGTGTTAGGGTTAGGGCTCAGTTTAGGGTACGGGTTAGGATTAGGGTACGTGTTAGGGTTAGGGTAGGGGTTAGGGTTAGAGTACGCATTAGGGTTAGGGTAGTTATTAAACCTATCCCACTCTCTAGATACCCCTTAGCACGTAAGGCAATATTATTTGGGGGTGCAGCCATGGAGAAGAGTTTAGACACTAAGATAAGATAAGGAACACACCCATTATAAAGAAATCACATTAGGATTCTCTTTTTAAGCTGTTCCTTAAAACACTAGTGCTTAGGAAATCTATTGGAGGCAGAAGCAGTCAAGGGTAGCCTAGGGTTAGGGTTAGGCTTAGGGTTAGGCTTAGGGTACGGCTTAGGGTACGGGTTCGGGGAAGGGTGCGCGTACGGCGTAGGGTATGGGTTAGGGTTAGGGTTAGGGTTAGTGTTAGGGTTAGGGCTCGGTTTAGGGTACGGGTTAGGATTAGGGTACGTGTTAGGCTTAGGGTAGGGGTTAGAGTTAGGGTACGCGTTAGGGTTAGGGTAGTTAGTAAACCTATCCCACTCTCTAGATACCCCTTAGCACGTAAAGGAATATTATTTGAGGGTCCAGCCATGGAGAAGAGTTTAGACACTAGGATAAGATAAGGAACACACCCATTATAAAGAAATCACATTAGGATTCTCTTTTTAAGCTGTTCATTAAAACACTAGTGCTTAGGAAATCTATTGGAGGCAGAAGCAGTCAAGGGTAGCCTAGGGTTAGGGTTAGGCTTAGGGTTCGGCTTAGGGTACGGGTTCGGGGAGGGGTTCGCGTGCGGCGTAGGGTATGGGTTAGGGTTAGGGTTAGGGTTAGGGTTAGGGTTAGTGTTAGGGTTAGGGCTCGGTTTAGGGTACGGTTAGGATTAGGGTACGTGTTAGGTTTAGGGTAGGGGTTAGGGTTAGGGTACGCGTTAGGGTTAGGGTAGTTAGTAAACCTATCCCACTCTCTAGATACCCCTTAGCACGTAAAGGAATATTATTTGGGGGTCCAGCCATGGAGAAGAGTTTAGACACTCTGATAAGATAAGGAACACACCCATTATAAAGAAATCACATTAGGATTCTCTTTTTCAGCTGTTCCTTAAAACACTAGTGCTTAGGAAATCTATTGGAGGCAGAAGCAGTCAAGGGTAGCCTAGGGTTAGTGTTAGGCTTAGGGTTAGGCTTAGGGTATGGCTTAGGGTACGGGTTTGGGGAGGGGTTCGGGTACGGCGTAGGGTATGGGTTAGGGTTAGGGTTAGTGTTAGTGTTAGGGTTAGGGCTCGGTTTAGGGTACGGGTTAGGATTAGGGTACGTGTTAGTGTTAGGGTAGGGGTTAGGGTTAGAGTACGCATTAGGGTTAGGGTAGTTATTAAACCTATCCCACTCTCTAGATACCCCTTAGCACGTAAGGCAATATTATTTGGGGGTGCAGCCATGGAGAAGAGTTTAGACACTAGGTTAAGATAAGGAACACACCCATTATAAAGAAATCACATTAGGATTCTCTTTTTAAGCTGTTCCTTAAAACACTAGTGCTTAGGAAATCTATTGGAGGCAGAAGCAGTCAAGGGTAGCCTAGGGTTAATGTTAGGCTTAGGGTTAGGCTTAGGGTACGGCTTAGGGTACGGGTTTGGGGAGGGGTTCGGGTACGGCGTAGGGTATGGGTTAGGGTTAGGGTTAGTGTTAGGGTTAGGGCTCGGTTTAGGGTACCCGTTAGGATTAGGGTACATGTTAGGGTTAGGGTAGGGGTTAGGGTTAGAGTACGCATTAGGGTTAGGGTAGTTATTAAACCTATCCCACTCTCTAGATACCCCTTAGCACGTAAGGGAATATTATTTGGGGGTCCAGCCATGGAGAAGAGTTTAGACACTAGGATAAATAAGGAACACACCCATTATAAAGAAATCACATTAGGATTCTCTTTTTAAGCTGTTCCTTAAAACACTAGTGCTTAGGAAATCTATTGGAGGCAGAAGCAGTCAATGGTAGCCTAGGGTTAGTGTTAGGCTTAGGGTTAGGTTTAGGGTACAGGTTTGGGGAGGGGTTCGGGTACGGCGTAGGGTATGGGTTAGGGTTAGGGTTAGGGTTAGTGTTAGGGTTAGGGCTCGGTTTAGGGTACGGGTTAGGAGTAGGGTACGTGTTAGGGTTAGGGTAGGGGTTAGGGTTAGAGTACGCCTTAGGGTTAGGGTAGTTATTAAACCTATCCCACTCTCTAGATACCCCTTAGCACGTAAGGGAATATTATTTGGGGGTGCAGCCATGGAGAAGAGTTTAGACACGAAGATAAGATAAGGAACACACCCATTATAAAGAAATCACATTAGGATTCTCTTTTTAAGCTCTTCCTTAAAACACTAGTGCTTAGGAAATCTATTGGAGGCAGAAGCAGTCAAGGGTAGCCTAGGGTTAGGGTTAGGCTTAGGGTTAGGCTTAGGGTACGGCTTAGGGTACGGGTTCGGGGAAGGGTGCGCATACGGCATAGGGTATGGGTTAGGGTTAGGGTTAGGGTTAGTGTTAGGGTTAGGGCTCGGTTTAGGGTACGGGTTAGGATTAGGGTACGTGTTAGGGTTAGGGTAGGGGTTAGGGTTAGAGTACGCATTAGGGTTAGGGTAGTTATTAAACCTATCCCACTCTCTAGATACCCCTTAGCACGTAAGGCAATATTATTTGGGGGTGCAGCCATGGAGAAGAGTTTAGACACTAAGATAAGATAAGGAACACACCCATTATAAAGAAATCACATTAGGATTCTCTTTTTAAGCTGTTCCTTAAAACACTAGTGCTTAGGAAATCTATTGGAGGCAGAAGCAGTCAAGGGTAGCCTAGGGTTAGGGTTAGGCTTAGGGTTAGGCTTAGGATACGGCTTAGGGTACGGGTTCGGGGAAGGGTGCGCGTACGGCGTAGGGTATGGGTTAGGGTTAGGGTTAGGGTTAGTGTTAGGGTTAGGGCTCGGTTTAGGGTACGGGTTAGGATTAGGGTACGTGTTAGGCTTAGGGTAGGGGTTAGAGTTAGGGTACGCGTTAGGGTTAGGGTAGTTAGTAAACCTATCCCACTCTCTAGATACCCCTTAGCACGTAAAGGAATATTATTTGAGTGTCCAGCCATGGAGAAGAGTTTAGACACTAAGATAAGATAAGGAACACACCCATTATAAAGAAATCACATTAGGATTCTCTTTTTAAGCTGTTCATTAAAACACTAGTGCTTAGGAAATCTATTGGAGGCAGAAGCAGTCAAGGGTAGCCTAGGGTTAGGGTTAGGCTTAGGGTTCGGCTTAGGGTACGGGTTCGGGGAGGGGTTCGCGTGCGGCGTAGGGTATGGGTTAGGGTTAGGGTTAGGGTTAGGGTTAGGGTTAGTGTTAGGGTTAGGGCTCGGTTTAGGGTACGGTTAGGATTAGGGTACGTGTTAGGTTTAGGGTAGGGGTTAGGGTTAGGGTACGCGTTAGGGTTAGGGTAGTTAGTAAACCTATCCCACTCTCTAGATACCCCTTAGCACGTAAAGGAATATTATTTGGGGGTCCAGCCATGGAGAAGAGTTTAGACACTCTGATAAGATAAGGAACACACCCATTATAAAGAAATCACATTAGGATTCTCTTTTTCAGCTGTTCCTTAAAACACTAGTGCTTAGGAAATCTATTGGAGGCAGAAGCAGTCAAGGGTAGCCTAGGGTTAGTGTTAGGCTTAGGGTTAGGCTTAGGGTATGGCTTAGGGTACGGGTTTGGGGAGGGGTTCGGGTACGGCGTAGGGTATGGGTTAGGGTTAGGGTTAGTGTTAGTGTTAGGGTTAGGGCTCGGTTTAGGGTACGGGTTAGGATTAGGGTACGTGTTAGTGTTAGGGTAGGGGTTAGGGTTAGAGTACGCATTAGGGTTAGGGTAGTTATTAAACCTATCCCACTCTCTAGATACCCCTTAGCACGTAAGGCAATATTATTTGGGGGTGCAGCCATGGAGAAGAGTTTAGACACTAGGTTAAGATAAGGAACACACCCATTATAAAGAAATCACATTAGGATTCTCTTTTTAAGCTGTTCCTTAAAACACTAGTGCTTAGGAAATCTATTGGAGGCAGAAGCAGTCAAGGGTAGCCTAGGGTTAATGTTAGGCTTAGGGTTAGGCTTAGGGTACGGCTTAGGGTACGGGTTTGGGGAGGGGTTCGGGTACGGCGTAGGGTATGGGTTAGGGTTAGGGTTAGTGTTAGGGTTAGGGCTCGGTTTAGGGTACCCGTTAGGATTAGGGTACATGTTAGGGTTAGGGTAGGGGTTAGGGTTAGAGTACGCATTAGGTTTAGGGTAGTTTTTAAACCTATCCCACTCTCTAGATACCCCTTAGCACGTAAGGGAATATTATTTGGGGGTCCAGCCATGGAGAAGAGTTTAGACACTAGGATAAATAAGGAACACACCCATTATAAAGAAATCACATTAGGATTCTCTTTTTAAGCTGTTCATTAAAACACTAGTGCTTAGGAAATCTATTGGAGGCAGAAGCAGTCAAGGGTAGCCTAGGGTTAGGGTTAGGCTTAGGGTTAGGTTTAGGGTACGGGTTTGGGGAGGGGTTCGGGTACGGCGTAGGGTATGGGTTAGGGTTAGGGTTAGGGTTAGTGTTAGGGTTAGGGCTCGGTTTAGGGTACGGGTTAGGAGTAGGGTACGTGTTAGGGTTAGGGTAGGGGTTAGGGTTAGAGTACGCCTTAGGGTTAGGGTAGTTATTAAACCTATCCCACTCTCTAGATACCCCTTAGCACGTAAGGGAATATTATTTGGGGGTGCAGCCATGGAGAAGAGTTTAGACACTAAGATAAGATAAGGAACACACCCATTATAAAGAAATCACATTAGGAGTCTCTTTTTAAGCTGTTCCTTAAAACACTAGTGCTTAGGAAATCTATTGGAGGCAGAAGCAGTCAAGGGTAGCCTAGGGTTAGGGTTAGGCTTAGGGTTAGGCTTAGGGTACGGCTTAGGGTACGGGTTCGGGGAAGGGTGCGCGTACGGCGTAGGGTATGGGTTAGGGTTAGGGTTAGGGTTAGTGTTAGGGTTAGGGCTCGGTTTAGGGTACGGGTTAGGATTAGGGTACGTGTTAGGTTTAGGGTAGGGGTTAGGGTTAGGGTACGCGTTAGGGTTAAGGTAGTTAGTAAACCTATCCCACTCTCTAGATACCCCTTAGCACGTAAGGCAATATTATTTGGGGGTGCAGCCATGGAGAAGAGTTTAGACACTAGGATAAGATAAGGAACACACCCATTATAAAGAAATCACATTAGGATTCTCTTTTTAAGCTGTTCCTTAAAACACTAGTGCTTAGGAAATCTATTGGAGGCAGAAGCTGTCAAGGGTAGCCTAGGGTTAATGTTAGGCTTAGGGTTAGGCTTAGGGTACGGCTTAGGGTACGGGTTTGGGGAGGGGTTCGGGTACGGCGTAGGGTATGGGTTAGGGTTAGGGTTAGTGTTAGGGTTAGGGCTCGGTTTAGGGTACCCGTTAGGATTAGGGTACGTGTTAGTGTTAGGGTAGGGGTTAGGGTTAGGGTATGCGTTAGGGTTAGGGTAGTTATTAAACCTATCCCACTCTCTAGATACCCCTTAGCACGTAAAGGAATATTATTTGGGGGTCCAGCCATGGAGAAGAGTTTAGGCACTAGGATAATATAAGGAACACACCCATTATAAAGAAATCACATTAGGATTCTCTTTTTCAGCTGTTCCTTAAAACACTAGTGCTTAGGAAATCTATTGGAGGCAGAAGCAGTCAAGGGTAGCCTAGGGTTAGGGTTAGGCTTAGGGTTAGGCTTAGGGTATGGCTTAGGGTACGGGTTCGGGGAGGGGATCGGTTACGGCGTAGGGTATGGGTTAGGGTTAGTGTTAGGGTTAGTGTTAGGGTTAGGGCTCGGTTCAGGGAACGGGTTAGGATTAGGGTACGTGTTAGGGTTAGGGTAGGGGTTAGGGTTAGGGTACGCTTTAGGGTTAGGGTATTTATTAAACCTATCCCACTCTCTAGATACCCCTTAGCACGTAAAGGAATATTATTTGGGGGTCCAGCCTTGGAGAAGAGTTTAAACACTAGGATAAGATAAGGAACACACCCATTATAAAGAACTCACATTAGGATACTCTTTTTAAGCTGTTCCTTAAAACACTAGTGCTTAGGAAAGCTATTGGAGGCAGAAGCAGTCAAGGGTAGCCTAGGGTTAGGGTTAGGCTTAGGGTTAGGCTTAGGGTAAGGCTTAGGGTACGGGTTCGTCGTAGGGTATGGGTTTGGGTTAGGGTTAGGGTTAGTGTTAGGGTTAGGGATCGGTTTAGGGTACGGGTTTGGATTAGGGTACGTGTTAGGGTTAGGGTAGGGGTTAGGGTTAGGGTACGCGTTAGGGTTAGGGTAGTTAGTAAACCTATCCCACTCTCTAGATACCCCTTAGCACGTAAAGGAATATTATTTGAGGGTCCAGCCATGGAGAAGAGTTTAGACACTAGGATAAGATAAGGAACACACCCATTATAAAGAAATCACATTAGGATTCTCTTTTTAAGCTGTTCCTTAAAACACTAGTGCTTAGGAAATCTATTGGAGGCAGAAGCAGTCAAGGGTAGCCTAGGGTTAGTGTTAGGCTTAGGGTTAGGCTTAGGGTACGGCTTAGGGTACGGGTTTGGGGAGGGGTTCGGGTACAGCGTAGGGTATGGGTTAGGTTTAGGGTTAGGGTTAGTGTTAAGGTTAGGGCTCGGTTTAGGGTACGGGTTAGGATTAGGGTACGTGTTAGGGTTAGGGTAGGGGTTAGGGTTAGAGTACGCATTAGGGTTAGGGTAGTTATTAAACCTATCCCACTCTCTAGATACCCCTTAGCACGTAAAGGAATATTATTTGGGGGTCCAGCCATGGAGAAGAGTTTAGACACTAGGATAAATAAGGAACACACCCATTATAAAGAAATCACATTAGGATTCTCTTTTTAAGCTGTTCCTTAAAACACTAGTGCTTAGGAAATCTATTGGAGGCAGAAGCAGTCAAGGGTAGCCTAGGGTTAGTGTTAGGCTTAGGGTTAGGCTTAGGGTACGGCTTAGGGTACGGGTTTGGGGAGGGGTTCGGGTACGGCGTAGGGTATGGGTTAGGGTTAGTGTTAGGGTTAGGGCTCGGTTTACGGTACCTGTTAGGATTAGGGTACATGTTAGGGTTAGGGTAGGGGTTAGGGTTAGAGTACGCATTAGGGTTAGGGTAGTTATTAAACCTATCCCACTCTCTAGATACCCCTTAGCACGTAAGGGAATATTATTTGGGGGTGCAGCCATGGAGAAGAGTTTAGACACTAAGATAAGATAAGGAACACACCCATTATAAAGAAATCACATTAGGATTCTCTTTTTAAGCTGTTCCTTAAAACACTAGTGCTTAGGAAATCTATTGGAGGCAGAAGCATTCAAGGGTAGCCTAGGGTTAGGGTTAGGCTTAGGGTTAGGCTTAGGGTACGGCTTAGGGTACGGGTTAGGTGAGGGGTGCGGGTACGGCGTAGGGTATGGGTTAGGGTTAGGGTTAGGGTTAGTGTTAGGGTTAGGGCTCGGTTTAGGGTAAGTGTTAGGTTTAGGGTAGGGGTTAGGGTTAGGGTACGCATTAGGGTTAGGGTAGTTATTAAACCTATCCCACTCTCTAGATACCCCTTAGCACGTAAAGGAATATTATTTGAGGGTCCAGCCATGGAGAAGAGTTTAGACACTAGGATAAGATAAGGAACACACCCATTATAAACAAATCACATTAGGATTCTCTTTTTAAGCTGTTCCTTAAAACACTAGTGCTTAGGAAATCTATTGGAGGCAGAAGCAGTCAAGGGTAGCCTAGGGTTAGGGTTAGGCTTAAGGTTAGGCTTAGGGTACGGCTTAGGGTACGGGTTCGGGGAGGGGTTCGGGTACGGCGTAGGGTATGGGTTAGGGTTAGTGTTAGGGTTAGTGTTAGGGTTAGGGTTCGGTTCAGGGTACGGGTTAGGATTAGGGTACGTGTTAGGGTTAGGGTAGGGGTTAGGGTTAGGGTACGCGTTAGGGTTAGGGTAGTTATTAAACCTATCCCACTCTCTAGATACCCCTTAGCACGTAAAGGAATATTATTTGGGGTTCCAGCCATGGAGGAGAGTTTAAACACTAGGATAAGATAAGGAACACACCCATTATAAAGAAATCACATTAGGATTCTCTTTTTAAGCTGTTCATTAAAACACTAGTGCTTAGGAAATCTATTGGAGGCAGAAGCAGTCAAGGGTAGCCTAGGGTTAGGGTTAGGCTTAGGGTTCGGCTTAGGGTACGGGTTCGGGGAGGGGTTCGGGTACGGCGTAGGGTATGGGTTAGGGTTAGGGTTAGGGTTAGGGTTAGTGTTAGGGTTAGGGCTCGGTTTAGGGTACGGTTAGGATTAGGGTACGTGTTAGGTTTAGGGTAGGGGTTAGGGTTAGGGTACGCGTTAGGGTTAGGGTAGTTAGTAAACCTATCCCACTCTCTAGATACCCCTTAGCACGTAAAGGAATATTATTTGGGGGTCCAGCCATGGAGAAGAGTTTAGACACTAGGATAAGATAAGGAACACACCCATTATAAAGAAATCACATTAGGATTCTCTTTTTCAGCTGTTCCTTAAAACACTAGTGCTTAGGAAATCTATTGGAGGCAGAAGCAGTCAAGGGTAGCCTAGGGTTAGTGTTAGGCTTAGGGTTAGGCTTAGGGTATGGCTTAGGGTACGGGTTTGGGGAGGGGTTCGGGTACGGCGTAGGGTATGGGTTAGGGTTAGGTTTAGTGTTAGTGTTAGGGTTAGGGCTCGGTTTAGGGTACGGGTTAGGATTAGGGTACGTGTTAGTGTTAGGGTAGGAGTTAGGGTTAGAGTACGCATTAGGGTTAGGGTAGTTATTAAACCTATCCCACTCTCTAGATACCCCTTAGCACGTAAGGCAATATTATTTGGGGGTGCAGCCATGGAGAAGAGTTTAGACACTAGGTTAAGATAAGGAACACACCCATTATAAAGAAATCACATTAGGATTCTCTTTTTAAGCTGTTCCTTAAAACACTAGTGCTTAGGAAATCTATTGGAGGCAGAAGCAGTCAAGGGTAGCCTAGGGTTAATGTTAGGCTTAGGGTTAGGCTTAGGGTACGGCTTAGGGTACGGGTTTGGGGAGGGGTTCGGGTACGGCGTAGGGTATGGGTTAGGGTTAGGGTTAGTGTTAGGGTTAGGGCTCGGTTTAGGGTACCCGTTAGGATTAGGGTACATGTTAGGGTTAGGGTAGGGGTTAGGGTTAGAGTACGCATTAGGGTTAGGGTAGTTATTAAACCTATCCCACTCTCTAGATACCCCTTAGCACGTAAGGGAATATTATTTGGGGCTCCAGCCATGGAGAAGAGTTTCGACACTAGGATAAATAAGTAACACACCCATTATAAAGAAATCACATTAGGATTCTCTTTTTAAGCTGTTCCTTAAAACACTAGTGCTTAGGAAATCTATTGGAGGCAGAAGCAGTCAAGGGTAGCCTAGGGTTAGTGTTAGGCTTAGGGTTAATTTTAGGGTACGGGTTTGGGGAGGGGTTCGGGTACGGCGTAGGGTATGGGTTAGGGTTAGGGTTAGGGTTAGTGTTAGGGTTAGGGCTCAGTTTAGGGTACGGGTTAGGAGTAGGGTACGTGTTAGGGTTAGGGTAGGGGTTAGGGTTAGAGTACGCCTTAGGGTTAGGGTAGTTATTAAACCTATCCCACTCTCTAGATACCCCTTAGCACGTAAGGGAATATTATTTGGGGGTGCAGCCATGGAGAAGAGTTTAGACACTAAGATAAGATAAGGAACACACCCATTATAAAGAAATCACATTAGGATTCTCTTTTTAAGCTGTTCCTTAAAACACTAGTGCTTAGGAAATCTATTGGAGGCAGAAGCAGTCAAGGGTAGCCTAGGGTTAGGGTTAGGCTTAGGGTTAGGCTTAGGGTACGGCTTAGGGTACGGGTTCGGGGAAGGGTGCGCGTACGGCGTAGGGTATGGGTTAGGGTTAGGGTTAGGGTTAGTGTTAGGGTTAGGGCTCGTTTTAGGGTACGGGTTAGGATTAGGGTACGTGTTAGGGTTAGGGTAGGGGTTAGGGTTAGGGTACGCGTTAGGGTTAGGGTAGTTAGTAAACCTATCCCACTCTCTAGATACCCCTTAGCACGTAAGGCAATATTATTTGGGGGTGCAGCCATGGAGAAGAGTTTAGACACTAGGATAAGATAAGGAACACACCCATTATAAAGAAATCACATTAGGATTCTCTTTTTAAGCTGTTCCTTAAAACACTAGTGCTTAGGAAATCTATTGGAGGCAGAAGCAGTCAAGGGTAGCCTAGGGTTAATGTTAGGCTTAGGGTTAGGCTTAGGGTACTGCTTAGGGTACGGGTTTGGGGAGGGGTTCGGGTACGGCGTAGGGTATGGGTTAGTGTTAGGGTTAGTGTTAGGGTTAGGGCTCGGTTTAGGGTACCCGTTAGGATTAGGGTACGTGTTAGGGTTAGGGTAGGGGTTAGGGTTAGGGTATGCGTTAGGGTTAGGGTAGTTATTAAACCTATCCCACTCTCTAGATACCCCTTAGCACGTAAAGGAATATTATTTGGGGGTCCAGCCATGGAGAAGAGTTTAGGCACGAGGATAATATAAGGAACACACCCATTATAAAGAAATCACATTAGGATTCTCTTTTTCAGCTGTTCCTTAAAACACTAGTGCTTAGGAAATCTATTGGAGGCAGAAGCAGTCAAGGGTAGCCTAGGGTTAGGGTTAGGCTTAGGGTTAGGCTTAGGGTACGGCTTAGGGTACGGGTTCGGGGAGGGGTTCGGTTACGGCGTAGGGTATGGGTTAGGATTAGTGTTAGGGTTAGTGTTAAGGTTAGGGCTCGGTTCAGGGAACGGGTTAGGATTAGGGTACGTGTTAGGGTTAGGGTAGGGGTTAGGGTTAGGGTACGCTTTAGGGTTAGGGTATTTATTAAACCTATCCCACTCTCTAGATACCCCTTAGCACGTAAAGGAATATTATTTGGGGGTCCAGCCTTGGAGAAGAGTTTAAACACTAGGATAAGATAAGGAACACACCCATTATAAAGAACTCACATTAGGATTCTCTTTTTAAGCTGTTCCTTAAAACACTAGTGCTTAGGAAAGCTATTGGAGGCAGAAGCAGTCAAGGGTAGCCTAGGGTTAGGGTTAGGCTTAGGGTTAGGCTTAGGGTAAGGCTTAGGGTACGGGTTCGTCGTAGGGTTAGGGTTAGGGTTAGGGTTAGGGTTAGTGTTAGTGTTAGGGCTCGGTTTAGGGTACGGGTTAGGATTAGGGTACGTGTTAGGGTTAGGGTAGGGGTTAGGGTTAGAGTACGCATTAGGGTTAGGGTAGTTATTAAACCTATCCCACTCTCTAGATACCCCTTAGCACGTAAGGGAATATTATTTGGGGGTGCAGCCATGGAGAAGAGTTTAGACACTAAGATAAGATAAGGAACACACCCATTATAAAGAAATCACATTAGGATTCTCTTTTTAAGCTGTTCCTTAAAACACTAGTGCTTAGGAAATCTATTGGAGGCAGAAGCAGTCAAGGGTAGCCTAGGGTTAGGGTTAGGCTTAGGGTTAGGCTTAGGGTACGGCTTAAGGTACGGGTTCGGGGAAGGGTGCGCGTACGGCGTAGGGTATGGGTTAGGGTTAGGGTTAGTGTTAGGGTTAGGGCTCGGTTTAGGGTACGGGTTAGGATTAGGGTACGTGTTAGGCTTAGGGTAGGGGTTAGGGTTAGGGTACGCATTAGGGTTAGGGTAGTTAGTAAACCTATCCCACTCTCTAGATACCCCTTAGCACGTAAAGGAATATTATTTGAGGGTCCAGCCATGGAGAAGAGTTTAGACACTAGGATAAGATAAGGAACACACCCATTATAAAGAAATCACATTAGGATTCTCTTTTTAAGCTGTTCCTTAAAACACTAGTGCTTAGGAAAGCTATTGGAGGCAGAAGCAGTCAAGGGTAGCCTAGGGTTAGGGTTAGGCTTAGGGTTAGGCTTAGGGTAAGGCTTAGGGTACGGGTTCGTCGTAGGGTTAGGGTTAGGGTTAGGGTTAGGGTTAGTGTTAGTGTTAGGGCTCGGTTTAGGGTACGGGTTAGGATTAGGGTACGTGTTAGGGTTAGGGTAGGGGTTAGGGTTAGAGTATGCATTAGGGTTAGGGTAGTTATTAAACCTATCCCACTCTCTAGATACCCCTTAGCACGTAAGGGAATATTATTTGGGGGTGCAGCCATGGAGAAGAGTTTAGACACTAAGATAAGATAAGGAACACACCCATTATAAAGAAATCACATTAGGATTCTCTTTTTAAGCTGTTCCTTAAAACACTAGTGCTTAGGAAATCTATTGGAGGCAGAAGCAGTCAAGGGTAGCCTAGGGTTAGGGTTAGGCTTAGGGTTAGGCTTAGGGTACGGCTTAGGGTACGGGTTCGGGGAAGGGTGCGCGTACGGCGTAGGGTATGGGTTAGGGTTAGGGTTAGGGTTAGTGTTAGGGTTAGGGCTCGGTTTATGGTACGGGTTAGGATTAGGGTACGTGTTAGGCTTAGGGTAGGGGTTAGGGTTAGGGTACGCGTTAGGGTTAGGGTAGTTAGTAAACCTATCCCACTCTCTAGATACCCCTTAGCACGTAAAGGAATATTATTTGAGTGTCCAGCCATGGAGAAGAGTTTAGACACTAGGATAAGATAAGGAACACACCCATTATAAAGAAATCACATTAGGATTCTCTTTTTAAGCTGTTCATTAAAACACTAGTGCTTAGGAAATCTATTGGAGGCAGAAGCAGTCAAGGGTAGCCTAGGGTTAGGGTTAGGCTTAGGGTTCGGCTTAGGGTACGGGTTCGGGGAGGGGTTCGGGTATGGCGTAGGGTATGGGTTAGGGTTAGGGTTAGGGTTAGTGTTAGGGTTAGGGCTCGGTTTAGGGTACGGTTAGGATTAGGGTACGTGTTAGGTTTAGGGTAGGGGTTAGGGTTAGGGTACGCGTTAGGGTTAGGGTAGTTAGTAAACCTATCCCACTCTCTAGATACCCCTTAGCACGTAAAGGAATATTATTTGGGGGTCCAGCCATGGAGAAGAGTTTAGACACTAGGATAAGATAAGGAACACACCCATTATAAAGAAATCACATTAGGATTCTCTTTTTCAGCTGTTCCTTAAAACACTAGTGCTTAGGAAATCTATTGGAGGCAGAAGCAGTCAAGGGTAGCCTAGGGTTAGGGTTAGGCTTAGGGTTCGGCTTAGGGTACGGGTTCGGGGAGGGGTTCGGGTACGGCGTAGGGTATGGGTTAGGGTTAGGGTTAGGGTTAGGTTTAGGGTTAGTGTTAGGGTTAGGGCTCGGTTTAGGGTACGGTTAGGATTAGGGTACGTGTTAGGTTTAGGGTAGGGGTTAGGGTTAGGGTACGCGTTAGGGTTAGGGTAGTTAGTAAACCTATCCCACTCTCTAGATACCCCTTAGCACGTAAAGGAATATTATTTGGGGGTCCAGCCATGGAGAAGAGTTTAGACACTAGGATAAGATAAGGAACACACCCATTATAAAGAAATCACATTAGGATTCTCTTTTTCAGCTGTTCCTTAAAACACTAGTGCTTAGGAAATCTATTGGAGGCAGAAGCAGTCAAGGGTAGCCTAGGGTTAGTGTTAGGCTTAGGGTTAGGCTTAGGGTATGGCTTAGGGTACGGGTTTGGGGAGGGGTTCGGGTACGGCGTAGGGTATGGGTTAGGGTTAGGGTTAGTGTTAGTGTTAGGGTTAGGGCTCGGTTTAGGGTACGGGTTAGGATTAGGGTACGTGTTAGTGTTAGGGTAGTGGTTAGGGTTAGAGTACGCATTAGGGTTAGGGTAGTTATTAAACCTATCCCACTCTCTAGATACCCCTTAGCACGTAAGGCAATATTATTTGGGGGTGCAGCCATGGAGAAGAGTTTAGACACTAGGTTAAGATAAGGAACACACCCATTATAAAGAAATCACATTAGGATTCTCTTTTTAAGCTGTTCCTTAAAACACTAGTGCTTAGGAAATCTATTGGAGGCAGAAGCAGTCAAGGGTAGCCTAGGGTTAATGTTAGGCTTAGGGTTAGGCTTAGGGTACGGCTTAGGGTACGGGTTTGGGGAGGGGTTCGGGTACGGCGTAGGGTATGGGTTAGGGTTAGGGTTAGTGTTAGGGTTAGGGCTCGGTTTAGGGTACCCGTTAGGATTAGGGTACATGTTAGGGTTAGGGTAGGGGTTAGGGTTAGAGTACGCATTAGGGTTAGGGTAGTTATTAAACCTATCCCACTCTCTAGATACCCCTTAGCACGTAAGGGAATATTATTTGGGGGTCCAGCCATGGAGAAGAGTTTAGACACTAGGATAAATAAGGAACACACCCATTATAAAGAAATCACATTAGGATTCTCTTTTTAAGCTGTTCCTTAAAACACTAGTGCTTAGGAAATCTATTGGAGGCAGAAGCAGTCAATGGTAGCCTAGGGTTAGTGTTAGGCTTAGGGTTAGGTTTAGGGTACGGGTTTGGGGAGGGGTTCGGGTACGGCGTAGGGTATGGGTTAGGGTTAGGGTTAGTGTTAGGGTTAGGGCTCGGTTTAGGGTACGGGTTAGGAGTAGGGTACGTGTTAGGGTTAGGGTAGGGGTTAGGGTTAGAGTACGCCTTAGGGTTAGCGTAGTTATTAAACCTATCCCACTCTCTAGATACCCCTTAGCACGTAAGGGAATATTATTTGGGGGTGCAGCCATGGAGAAGAGTTTAGACACTAGGATAAGATAAGGAACACACCCATTATAAAGAAATCAAATTAGGATTCTCTTTTTAAGCTGTTCCTTAAAACACTAGTGCTTAGGAAATCTATTGGAGGCAGAAGCAGTCAAGGGTAGCCTAGGGTTAATGTTAGGCTTAGGGTTAGGCTTAGGGTACGGCTTAGGGTACGGGTTTGGGGAGGGGTTCGGGTACGGCGTAGGGTATGGGTTAGGGTTAGGGTTAGTGTTAGGGTTAGGGCTCGGTTTAGGGTACCCGTTAGGATTAGGGTACGTGTTAGGGTTAGGGTAGGGGTTAGGGTTAGGGTATGCGTTAGGGTTAGGGTAGTTATTAAACCTATCCCACTCTCTAGATACCCCGTAGCACGTAAAGGAATATTATTTGGGGGTCCAGCCATGGAGAAGAGTTTAGACACTAGGATAAATAAGGAACACACCCATTATAAAAAAATCACATTAGGATTCTCTTTTTAAGCTGTTCCTTAAAACACTAGTGCTTAGGAAATCTATTGGAGGCAGAAGCAGTCAAGGGTAGCCTAGGGTTAGTGTTAGGCTTAGGGTTAGGTTTAGGGTACGGGTTTGGGGAGGGGTTCGGGTACGGCGTAGGGTATGGGTTAGGGTTAGGGTTAGGGTTAGTGTTAGTGTTAGGGCTCGGTTTAGGGTACGGGTTAGGATTAGGGTACGTGTTAGGGTTAGGGTAGGGGTTAGGGTTAGAGTACGCATTAGGGTTAGGGTAGTTATTAAACCTATCCCACTCTCTAGATACCCCTTAGCACGTAAGGGAATATTATTTGGGGGTGCAGCCATGGAGAAGAGTTTAGACACTAAGATAAGATAAGGAACACATCCATTATAAAGAAATCACATTAGGATTCTCTTTTTAAGCTGTTCCTTAAAACACTAGTGCTTAGGAAATCTATTGGAGGCAGAAGCAGTCAAGGGTAGCCTAGGGTTAGGGTTAGGCTTAGGGTTAGGCTTAGGGTACGGCTTAGGGTACGGGTTCGGGGAAGGGTGCGCGTACGGCGTAGGGTATGGGTTAGGGTTAGGGTTAGGGTTAGTGTTAGGGTTAGGGCTCGGTTTATGGTACGGGTTAGGATTAGGGTACGTGTTAGGCTTAGGGTAGGGGTTAGGGTTATGGTACGCGTTAGGGTTAGGGTAGTTAGTAAACCTATCCCACTCTCTAGATACCCCTTAGCACGTAAAGGAATATTATTTGAGTGTCCAGCCATGGAGAAGAGTTTAGACACTAGGATAAGATAAGGAACACACCCATTATAAAGAAATCACATTAGGATTCTCTTTTTAAGCTGTTCATTAAAACACTAGTGCTTAGGAAATCTATTGGAGGCAGAAGCAGTCAAGGGTAGCCTAGGGTTAGGGTTAGGCTTAGGGTTCGGCTTAGGGTACGGGTTCGGGGAGGGGTTCGGGTATGGCGTACGGTATGGGTTAGGGTTAGGGTTAGGGTTAGTGTTAGGGTTAGGGCTCGGTTTAGGGTACGGTTAGGATTAGGGTACGTGTTAGGTTTAGGGTAGGGGTTAGGGTTAGGGTACGCGTTAGGGTTAGGGTAGTTAGTAAACCTATCCCACTCTCTAGATACCCCTTAGCACGTAAAGGAATATTATTTGGGGGTCCAGCCATGGAGAAGAGTTTAGACACTAGGATAAGATAAGGAACACACCCATTATAAAGAAATCACATTAGGATTCTCTTTTTCAGCTGTTCCTTAAAACACTAGTGCTTAGGAAATCTATTGGAGGCAGAAGCAGTCAAGGGTAGCCTAGGGTTAGTGTTAGGCTTAGGGTTAGGCTTAGGGTATGGCTTAGGGTACGGGTTTGGGGAGGGGTTCGGGTACGGCGTAGGGTATGGGTTAGGGTTAGGGTTAGTGTTAGTGTTAGGGTTAGGGCTCGGTTTAGGGTACGGGTTAGGATTAGGGTACGTGTTAGTGTTAGGGTAGGGGTTAGGGTTAGAGTACGCATTAGGGTTAGGGTAGTTATTAAACCTATCCCACTCTCTAGATACCCCTTAGCACGTAAGGCAATATTATTTGGGGGTGCAGCCATGGAGAAGAGTTTAGACACTAGGTTAAGATAAGGAACACACCCATTATAAAGAAATCACATTAGGATTCTCTTTTTAAGCTGTTCCTTAAAACACTAGTGCTTAGGAAATCTATTGGAGGCAGAAGCATTCAAGGGTAGCCTAGGGTTAATGTTAGGCTTAGGGTTAGGCTTAGGGTACGGCTTAGGGCAAGGGTTTGGGGAGAGGTTCGGGTACGGCGTAGGGTATGGGTTAGGGTTAGGGTTAGTGTTAGGGTTAGGGCTCGGTTTAGGGTACCCGTTAGGATTAGGGTACATGTTAGGGTTAGGGTAGGGGTTAGGGTTAGAGTACGCATTAGGGTTAGGGTAGTTATTAACCCTATCCCACTCTCTAGATACCCCTTAGCACGTAAGGGAATATTATTTGGGGGTCCAGCCATGGAGAAGAGTTTAGACACAAGGATAAGATAAGGAACACACCCATTATAAAGAAATCATATTAGGATTCTCTTTTTAAGCTGTTCCTTAAAACACTAGTGCTTAGGAAATCTATTGGAGGCAGAAGCAGTCAAGGGTAGCCTAGGGTTAGTGTTAGGCTTAGGGTTAGGTTTAGGGTACGGGTTTGGGGAGGGGTTCGGGTACGGCGTAGGGTATGGGTTAGGGTTAGGGTTAGGGTTAGTGTTAGGGTTAGGGCTCGGTTTAGGGTACGGGTTAGGAGTAGGGTACGTGTTAGGGTTAGGGTAGGGGTTAGGGTTAGAGTACGCCTTAGGGTTAGGGTAGTTATTAAACCTATCCCACTCTCTAGATACCCCTTAGCACGTAAGGGAATATTATTTGGGGGTGCAGCCATGGAGAAGAGTTTAGACACGAAGATAAGATAAGGAACACACCCATTATAAAGAAATCACATTAGGATTCTCTTTTTAAGCTGTTCCTTAAAACACTAGTGCTTAGGAAATCTATTGGAGGCAGAAGCAGTCAAGGGTAGCCTAGGGTTAGGGTTAGGCTTAGGGTTAGGCTCTAGGGTACGGCTTAGGGTACGGGTTCGGGGAAGGGTGCGCATACGGCATAGGGTATGGGTTAGGGTTAGGGTTAGGGTTAGTGTTAGGGTTAGGGCTCGGTTTAGGGTACGGGTTAGGATTAGGGTACGTGTTAGGGTTAGGGTAGGGGTTAGGGTTAGGGTATGCGTTAGGGTTAGGGTAGTTAGTAAACCTATCCCACTCTCTAGATACCCCTTAGCACGTAAGGCAATATTATTTGGGGGTGCAGCCATGGAGAAGAGTTTAGACACTAGGATAAGATAAGGAACACACCCATTATAAAGAAATCACATTAGGATTCTCTTTTTAAGCTGTTCCTTAAAACACTAGTGCTTAGGAAATCTATTGGAGGCAGAAGCAGTCAAGGGTAGCCTAGGGTTAATGTTAGGCTTAGGGTTAGGCTTAGGGTACGGCTTAGGGTACGGGTTTGGGGAGGGGTTCGGGTACGGCGTAGGGTATGGGTTAGGGTTAGGGTTAGTGTTAGGGTTAGGGCTCGGTTTAGGGTACCCGTTAGGATTAGGGTACGTGTTAGGGTTAGGGTAGGGGTTAGGGTTAGGGTACGCGTTAGGGTTAGGGTAGTTAGTAAACCTATCCCACTCTCTAGATACCCCTTAGCACGTAAAGGAATATTATTTGAGGGTCCAGCCATGGAGAAGAGTTTAGACACTAGGATAAGATAAGGAACACACCCATTATAAAGAAATCACATTAGGATTCTCTTTTTAAGCTGTTCATTAAAACACTAGTGCTTAGGAAATCTATTGGAGGCAGAAGCAGTCAAGGGTAGCCTAGGGTTAGGGTTAGGCTTAGGGTTCGGCTTAGGGTACGGGTTCGGGGAGGGGTTCGGGTACGGCGTAGGGTATGGGTTAGGGTTAGGGTTAGGGTTAGGGTTAGGGTTAGTGTTAGGGTTAGGGCTCGGTTTAGGGTACGGTTAGGATTAGGTTACGTGTTAGGTTTAGGGTAGGGGTTAGGGTTAGGGTACGCGTTAGCGTTAGGGTAGTTAGTAAACCTATCCCACTCTCTAGATACCCCTTAGCACGTAAAGGAATATTATTTGGGGGTCCAGCCATGGAGAAGAGTTTAGACACTAGGATAAGATAAGGAACACACCCATTATAAAGAAATCACATTAGGATTCTCTTTTTCAGCTGTTCCTTAAAACACTAGTGCTTAGGAAATCTATTGGAGGCAGAAGCAGTCAAGGGTAGCCTAGGGTTAGTGTTAGGCTTAGGGTTAGGCTTAGGGTATGGCTTAGGGTACGGGTTTGGGGAGGGGTTCGGGTACGGCGTAGGGTATGGGTTAGGGTTAGGGTTAGTGTTAGTGTTAGGGTTAGGGCTCGGTTTAGGGTACGGGTTAGGATTAGGGTACGTGTTAGTGTTAGGGTAGGGGTTAGGGTTAGAGTACGCATTAGGGTTAGGGTAGTTATTAAACCTATCCCACTCTCTAGATACCCCTTAGCACGTAAGGCAATATTATTTGGGGGTGCAGCCATGGAGAAGAGTTTAGACACTAGGTTAAGATAAGGAACACACCCATTATAAAGAAATCACATTAGGATTCTCTTTTTAAGCTGTTCCTTAAAACACTAGTGCTTAGGAAATCTATTGGAGGCAGAAGCAGTCAAGGGTAGCCTAGGGTTAATGTTAGGCTTAGGGTTAGGCTTAGGGTACGGCTTAGGGTACGGGTTTGGGGAGGGGTTCGGGTACGGCGTAGGGTATGGGTTAGGGTTAGGGTTAGTGTTAGGGTTAGGGCTCGGTTTAGGGTACCCGTTAGGATTAGGGTACATGTTAGGGTTAGGGTAGGGGTTAGGGTTAGAGTACGCATTAGGGTTAGGGTAGTTTTTAAACCTATCCCACTCTCTAGATACCCCTTAGCACGTAAGGGAATATTATTTGGGGGTCCAGCCATGGAGAAGAGTTTAGACACTAGGATAAATAAGGAACACACCCATTATAAAGAAATCACATTAGGATTCTCTTTTTAAGCTGTTCCTTAAAACACTAGTGCTTAGGAAATCTATTGGAGGCAGAAGCAGTCAAGGGTAGCCTAGGGTTAGTGTTAGGCTTAGGGTTAGGTTTAGGGTACGGGTTTGGGGAGGGGTTCGGGTACGGCGTAGGGTATGGGTTAGGGTTAGTGTTAGGGTTAGTGTTAGGGTTAGGGCTCGGTTTAGGGTACGGGTTAGGAGTAGGGTACGTGTTAGGGTTAGGGTAGGGGTTAGGGTTAGAGTACGCCTTAGGGTTAGGGTAGTTATTAAACCTATCCCACTCTCTAGATACCCCTTAGCACGTAAGGGAATATTATTTGGGGGTGCAGCCATGGAGAAGAGTTTAGACACTAAGATAAGATAAGGAACACACCCATTATAAAGAAATCACATTAGGAGTCTCTTTTTAAGCTGTTCCTTAAAACACTAGTGCTTAGGAAATCTATTGGAGGCAGAAGCAGTCAAGGGTAGCCTAGGGTTAGGGTTAGGCTTAGGGTTAGGCTTAGGGTACGGCTTAGGGTACGGGTTCGGGGAAGGGTGCGCGTACGGCGTAGGGTATGGGTTAGGGTTAGGGTTAGGGTTAGTGTTAGGGTTAGGGCTCGGTTTAGGGTACGGGTTAGGATTAGGGTACGTGTTAGGTTTAGGGTAGAGGTTAGGGTTAGGGTACGCGTTAGGGTTAGGGTAGTTAGTAAACCTATCCCACTCTCTAGATACCCCTTAGCACGTAAAGGAATATTATTTGGGGGTCCAGCCATGGAGAAGAGTTTAGACACTAGGATAAGATAAGGAACACACCCATTATAAAGAAATCACATTAGGATTCTCTTTTTCAGCTGTTCCTTAAAACACTAGTGCTTAGGAAATCTATTGGAGGCAGAAGCAGTCAAGGGTAGCCTAGGGTTAGTGTTAGGCTTAGGGTTAGGCTTAGGGTATGGCTTAGGGTACGGGTTTGGGGAGGGGTTCGGGTACGGCGTAGGGTATGGGTTAGGGTTAGGTTTAGTGTTAGTGTTAGGGTTAGGGCTCGGTTTAGGGTACGGGTTAGGATTAGGGTATGTGTTAGTGTTAGGGTAGGGGTTAGGGTTAGAGTACGCATTAGGGTTAGGGTAGTTATTAAACCTATCCCACTCTCTAGATACCCCTTAGCACGTAAGGCAATATTATTTGGGGGTGCAGCCATGGAGAAGAGTTTAGACACTAGGTTAAGATAAGGAACACACCCATTATAAAGAAATCACATTAGGATTCTCTTTTTAAGCTGTTCCTTAAAACACTAGTGCTTAGGAAAGCTATTGGAGGCAGAAGCAGTCAAGGGTAGCCTAGGGTTAGGTTTAGGCTTAGGGTTAGGCTTAGGGTAAGGCTTAGGGTACGGGTTCGTCGTAGGGTATGGGTTTGGGTTAGGGTTAGGGTTAGTGTTAGGGTTAGGGATCGGTTTAGGGTATGGGTTAGGATTAGGGTACGTGTTAGGGTTAGGGTAGGGGTTAGGGTTAGGGTACGCGTTAGGGTTAGGGTAGTTAGTAAACCTATCCCACTCTCTAGATACCCCTTAGCACGTAAAGGAATATTATTTGAGGGTCCAGCCATGGAGAAGAGTTTAGACACTAAGATAAGATAAGGAACACACCCATTATAAAGAAATCACATTAGGATTCTCTTTTTAAGCTGTTCCTTAAAACACTAGTGCTTAGGAAATCTATTGGGGGCAGAAGCAGTCAAGGGTAGCCTAGGGTTAGTGTTAGGCTTAGGGTTAGGCTTAGGGTACGGCTTAGGGTACGGGTTCGGGGAGGGGTTCGGGTACAGCGTAGGGTATGGGTTAGGTTTAGGGTTAGGGTTAGTGTTAAGGTTAGGGCTCGGTTTAGGGTACGGGTTAGGATTAGGGTACGTGTTAGGGTTAGGGTAGGGGTTAGGGTTAGAGTACGCATTAGGGTTAGGGTAGTTATTAAACCTATCCCACTCTCTAGATACCCCTCAGCACGTAAAGGAATATTATTTGGGGTTCCAGCCATGGAGGAGAGTTTAAACACTAGGATAAGATAAGGAACACACCCATTATAAAGAAATCACATTAGGATTCTCTTTTTAAGCTGTTCCTTAAAACACTAGTGCTTAGGAAATCTATTGGAGGCAGAAGCAGTCAAGGGTAGCCTAGCGTTAGGGTTAGGCTTAGGGTTAGGCTTAGGGTACGGCTTAGGGTACGGGTTCGGGGAGGGGTTCGGTTACGGCGTAGGGTATGGTTTAGGGTTAGGGTTAGGGTTAGTGTTACGGTTAGGCCTCGGTTTAGGGTACGGGTCAGGATTAGGGTACGTGTTAGGGTTAGGGTAGGGGTTAGAGTTAGGGTACGCGTTAGGGTTAGGGTACTTATTAAACCTATCCCACTCTCTAGATACCCCTTAGCACGTAAAGGAATATTATTTGGGGGTCCAGCCATGGAGAAGAGTTTAGACACTAGGATAAATAAGGAACACACCCATTATAAAGAAATCACATTAGGATTCTCTTTTTAAGCTGTTCCTTAAAACACTAGTGCTTAGGAAATCTATTGGAGGCAGAAGCAGTCAAGGGTAGCCTAGGGTTAGTGTTAGGCTTAGGGTTAGGTTTAGGGTACGGGTTTGGGGAGGGGTTCGGGTACGGCGTAGGGTATGGGTTAGGGTTAGGGTTAGGGTTAGTGTTAGTGTTAGGGCTCGGTTTAGGGTACGGGTTAGGATTAGGGTACGTGTTAGGGTTAGGGTAGGGGTTAGGGTTAGAGTACGCATTAGGGTTAGGGTAGTTATTAAACCTATCCCACTCTCTAGATACCCCTTAGCACGTAAGGGAATATTATTTGGGGGTGCAGCCATGGAGAAGAGTTTAGACACTAAGATAAGATAAGGAACACACCCATTATAAAGAAATCACATTAGGATTCTCTTTTTAAGCTGTTCCTTAAAACACTAGTGCTTAGGAAATCTATTGGAGGCAGAAGCAGTCAAGGGTAGCCTAGGGTTAGGGTTAGGCTTAGGGTTAGGCTTAGGGTACGGCTTAGGGTACGGGTTCGGGGAAGGGTGCGCGTACGGCGTAGGGTATGGGTTAGGGTTAGGGTTAGGGTTAGTGTTAGGGTTAGGGCTCGGTTTAGGGTACGGGTTAGGATTAGGGTACGTGTTAGGCTTAGGGTAGGGGTTAGGGTTAGGGTACGCGTTAGGGTTAGGGTAGTTAGTAAACCTATCCCACTCTCTAGATACCCCTTAGCACGTAAAGGAATATTATTTGAGGGTCCAGCCATGGAGAAGAGTTTAGACACTAGGATAAGATAAGGAACACACCCATTATAAAGAAATCACATTAGGATTCTCTTTTTAAGCTGTTCATTAAAACACTAGTGCTTAGGAAATCTATTGGAGGCAGAAGCAGTCAAGGGTAGCCTAGGGTTAGGGTTAGGCTTAGGGTTCGGCTTAGGGTACGGGTTCGGGGAGGGGTTCGGGTACGGCGTAGGGTATGGGTTAGGGTTAGGGTTAGGGTTAGGGTTAGGGTTAGTGTTAGGGTTAGGGCTCGGTTTAGGGTACCCGTTAGGATTAGGGTACGTGTTAGGGTTAGGGTAGGGGTTAGGGTTAGGGTACGCGTTAGGGTTAGGGTAGTTAGTAAACCTATCCCACTCTCTAGATACCCCTTAGCACGTAAAGGAATATTATTTGGGGGTCCAGCCATGGAGAAGAGTTTAGACACTAGGATAAGATAAGGAACACACCCATTATAAAGAAATCACATTAGGATTCTCTTTTTCAGCTGTTCCTTAAAACACTAGTGCTTAGGAAATCTATTGGAGGCAGAAGCAGTCAAGGGTAGCCTAGGGTTAGTGTTAGGCTTAGGGTTAGGCTTAGGGTATGGCTTAGGGTACGGGTTTGGGGAGGGGTTCGGGTACGGCGTAGGGTATGGGTTAGGGTTAGGGTTAGTGTTAGTGTTAGGGTTAGGGCTCGGTTTAGGGTACGGGTTAGGATTAGGGTACGTGTTAGTGTTAGGGTAGGGGTTAGGGTTAGAGTACGCATTAGGGTTAGGGTAGTTATTAAACCTATCCCACTCTCTAGATACCCCTTAGCACGTAAGGCAATATTATTTGGGGGTGCAGCCATGGAGAAGAGTTTAGACACTAGGTTAAGATAAGGAACACACCCATTATAAAGAAATCACATTAGGATTCTCTTTTTAAGCTGTTCCTTAAAACACTAGTGCTTAGGAAATCTATTGGAGGCAGAAGCAGTCAAGGGTAGCCTAGGGTTAATGTTAGGCTTAGGGTTAGGCTTAGGGTACGGCTTAGGGTACGGGTTTGGGGAGGGGTTCGGGTACGGCGTAGGGTATGGGTTAGGGTTAGGGTTAGTGTTAGGGTTAGGGCTCGGTTTAGGGTACCCGTTAGGATTAGGGTACATGTTAGGGTTAGGGTAGGGGTTAGGGTTAGAGTACGCATTAGGGTTAGGGTAGTTTTTAAACCTATCCCACTCTCTAGATACCCCTTAGCACGTAAGGGAATATTATTTGGGGGTCCAGCCATGGAGAAGAGTTTAGACACTAGGATAAATAAGGAACACACCCATTATAAAGAAATCACATTAGGATTCTCTTTTTAAGCTGTTCCTTAAAACACTAGTGCTTAGGAAATCTATTGGAGGCAGAAGCAGTCAAGGGTAGCCTAGGGTTAGTGTTAGGCTTAGGGTTAGGTTTAGGGTACGGGTTTGGGGAGGGGTTCGGGTACGGCGTAGGGTATGGGTTAGGGTTAGTGTTAGGGTTAGGGCTCGGTTTAGGGTACGGGTTAGGAGTAGGGTACGTGTTAGGGTTAGGGTAGGGGTTAGGGTTAGAGTACGCCTTAGGGTTAGGGTAGTTATTAAACCTATCCCACTCTCTAGATACCCCTTAGCACGTAAGGGAATATTATTTGGGGGTGCAGCCATGGAGAAGAGTTTAGACACTAAGATAAGATAAGGAACACACCCATTATAAAGAAATCACATTAGGAGTCTCTTTTTAAGCTGTTCCTTAAAACACTAGTGCTTAGGAAATCTATTGGAGGCAGAAGCAGTCAAGGGTAGCCTAGGGTTAGGGTTAGGCTTAGGGTTAGGCTTAGGGTACGGCTTAGGGTACGGGTTCGGGGAAGGGTGCGTGTACGGCGTAGGGTATGGGTTAGGGTTAGGGTTAGGGTTAGTGTTAGGGTTAGGGCTCGGTTTAGGGTACGGGTTAGGATTAGGGTACGTGTTAGGTTTAGGGTAGAGGTTAGGGTTAGGGTACGCGTTAGGGTTAGGGTAGTTAGTAAACCTATCCCACTCTCTAGATACCCCTTAGCACGTAAGGCAATATTATTTGGGGGTGCAGCCATGGAGAAGAGTTTAGACACTAGGATAAGATAAGGAACACACCCATTATAAAGAAATCACATTAGGATTCTCTTTTTAAGCTGTTCCTTAAAACACTAGTGCTTAGGAAATCTATTGGAGGCAGAAGCTGTCAAGGGTAGCCTAGGGTTAATGTTAGGCTTAGGGTTAGGCTTAGGGTACGGCTTAGGGTACGGGTTTGGGGAGGGGTTCGGGTACGGCGTAGGGTATGGGTTAGGGTTAGGGTTAGTGTTAGGGTTAGGGCTCGGTTTAGGGTACCAGTTAGGATTAGGGTACGTGTTAGGGTTAGGGTAGGGGTTAGGGTTAGGGTATGCGTTAGGGTTAGGGTAGTTATTAAACCTATACCACTCTCTAGATACCCCTTAGCACGTAAAGGAATATTATTTGGGGGTCCAGCCATGGAGAAGAGTTTAGGCACTAGGATAATATAAGGAACACACCCATTATAAAGAAATCACATTAGGATTCTCTTTTTCAGCTGTTCCTTAAAACACTAGTGCTTAGGAAATCTATTGGAGGCAGAAGCAGTCAAGGGTAGCCTAGGGTTAGGGTTAGGCTTAGGGTTAGGCTTAGGGTACGGCTTAGGGTACGGGTTCGGGGAGGGGTTCGGTTACGGCGTAGGGTATGGGTTAGGGTTAGTGTTAGGGTTAGTGTTAGGGTTAGGGCTCGGTTCAGGGAACGTGTTAGGATTAGGGTACGTGTTAGGGTTAGGGTAGGGGTTAGGGTTAGGGTACGCTTTAGGGTTAGGGTATTTATTAAACCTATCCCACTCTCTAGATACCCCTTAGCACGTAAAGGAATATTATTTGGGGGTCCAGCCTTGGAGAAGAGTTTAAACACTAGGATAAGATAAGGAACACACCCATTATAAAGAACTCACATTAGGATACTCTTTTTAAGCTGTTCCTTAAAACACTAGTGCTTAGGAAAGCTATTGGAGGCAGAAGCAGTCAAGGGTAGCCTAGGGTTAGGGTTAGGCTTAGGGTTAGGCTTAGGGTAAGGCTTAGGGTACGGGTTCGTCGTAGGGTATGGGTTTGGGTTAGGGTTAGGGTTAGTGTTAGGGTTAGGGATCGGTTTAGGGTACGGGTTTGGATTAGGGTACGTGTTAGGGTTAGGGTAGGGGATAGGGTTAGGGTACGCGTTAGGGTTAGGGTAGTTAGTAAACCTATCCCACTCTCTAGATACCCCTTAGCACGTAAAGGAATATTATTTGAGGGTCCAGCCATGGAGAAGAGTTTAGACACTAGGATAAGATAAGGAACACACCCATTATAAAGAAATCACATTAGGATTCTCTTTTTAAGCTGTTCCTTAAAACACTAGTGCTTAGGAAATCTATTGGAGGCAGAAGCAGTCAAGGGTAGCCTAGGGTTAGTGTTAGGCTTAGGGTTAGGCTTAGGGTACGGCTTAGGGTACGGGTTTGGGGAGGGGTTCGGATACAGCGTAGGGTATGGGTTAGGTTTAGGGTTAGGGTTAGTGTTAAGGTTAGGGCTCGGTTTAGGGTACGGGTTAGGATTAGGGTACGTGTTAGGGTTAGGGTAGGGGTTAGGGTTAGAGTACGCATTAGGGTTAGGGTAGTTATTAAACCTATCCCACTCTCTAGATACCCCTTAGCACGTAAAGGAATATTATTTGGGGGTCCAGCCATGGAGAAGAGTTTAGACACTAGGATAAATAAGGAACACACCCATTATAAAGAAATCACATTAGGATTCTCTTTTTAAGCTGTTCCTTAAAACACTAGTGCTTAGGAAATCTATTGGAGGCAGAAGCAGTCAAGGGTAGCCTAGGGTTAGTGTTAGGCTTAGGGTTAGGTTTAGGGTACGGGTTTGGGGAGGGGTTCGGGTACGGCGTAGGGTATGGGTTAGGGTTAGGGTTAGGGTTAGTGTTAGTGTTAGGGCTCGGTTTAGGGTACGGGTTAGGATTAGGGTACGTGTTAGGGTTAGGGTAGGGGTTAGGGTTAGAGTACGCATTAGGGTTAGGGTAGTTATTAAACCTATCCCACTCTCTAGATACCCCTTAGCACGTAAGGGAATATTATTTGGGGGTGCAGCCATGGAGAAGAGTTTAGACACTAAGATAAGATAAGGAACACACCCATTATAAAGAAATCACATTAGGATTCTCTTTTTAAGCTGTTCCTTAAAACACTAGTGCTTAGGAAATCTATTGGAGGCAGAAGCAGTCAAGGGTAGCCTAGGGTTAGGGTTAGGCTTAGGGTTAGGCTTAGGGTACGGCTTAGGGTACGGGTTCGGGGAAGGGTGCGCGTACGGCGTAGGGTATGGGTTAGGGTTAGGGTTAGGGTTAGTGTTAGGGTTAGGGCTCGGTTTAGGGTACGGGTTAGGATTAGGGTACGTGTTAGGCTTAGGGTAGGGGTTAGGGTTAGGGTACGCGTTAGGGTTAGGGTAGTTAGTAAACCTATCCCACTCTCTAGATACCCCTTAGCACGTAAAGGAATATTATTTGAGGGTCCAGCCATGGAGAAGAGTTTAGACACTAGGATAAGATAAGGAACACACCCATTATAAAGAAATCACATTAGGATTCTCTTTTTAAGCTGTTCATTAAAACACTAGTGCTTAGGAAATCTATTGGAGGCAGAAGCAGTCAAGGGTAGCCTAGGGTTAGGGTTAGGCTTAGGGTTCGGCTTAGGGTACGGGTTCGGGGAGGGGTTCGGGTACGGCGTAGGGTATGGGTTAGGGTTAGGGTTAGGGTTAGGGTTAGTGTTAGGGTTAGGGCTCGGTTTAGGGTACCCGTTAGGATTAGGGTACGTGTTAGGGTTAGGGTAGGGGTTAGGGTTAGGGTACGCGTTAGGGTTAGGGTAGTTAGTAAACCTATCCCACTCTCTAGATACCCCTTAGCACGTAAAGGAATATTATTTGGGGGTCCAGCCATGGAGAAGAGTTTAGACACTAGGATAAGATAAGGAACACACCCATTATAAAGAAATCACATTAGGATTCTCTTTTTCAGCTGTTCCTTAAAACACTAGTGCTTAGGAAATCTATTGGAGGCAGAAGCAGTCAAGGGTAGCCTAGGGTTAGTGTTAGGCTTAGGGTTAGGCTTAGGGTATGGCTTAGGGTACGGGTTTGGGGAGGGGTTCGGGTACGGCGTAGGGTATGGGTTAGGGTTAGGGTTAGTGTTAGTGTTAGGGTTAGGGCTCGGTTTAGGGTACGGGTTAGGATTAGGGTACGTGTTAGTGTTAGGGTAGGGGTTAGGGTTAGAGTACGCATTAGGGTTAGGGTAGTTATTAAACCTATCCCACTCTCTAGATACCCCTTAGCACGTAAGGCAATATTATTTGGGGGTGCAGCCATGGAGAAGAGTTTAGACACTAGGTTAAGATAAGGAACACACCCATTATAAAGAAATCACATTAGGATTCTCTTTTTAAGCTGTTCCTTAAAACACTAGTGCTTAGGAAATCTATTGGAGGCAGAAGCAGTCAAGGGTAGCCTAGGGTTAATGTTAGGCTTAGGGTTAGGCTTAGGGTACGGCTTAGGGTACGGGTTTGGGGAGGGGTTCGGGTACGGCGTAGGGTATGGGTTAGGGTTAGGGTTAGTGTTAGGGTTAGGGCTCGGTTTAGGGTACCCGTTAGGATTAGGGTACATGTTAGGGTTAGGGTAGGGGTTAGGGTTAGAGTACGCATTAGGGTTAGGGTAGTTTTTAAACCTATCCCACTCTCTAGATACCCCTTAGCACGTAAGGGAATATTATTTGGGGGTCCAGCCATGGAGAAGAGTTTAGACACTAGGATAAATAAGGAACACACCCATTATAAAGAAATCACATTAGGATTCTCTTTTTAAGCTGTTCCTTAAAACACTAGTGCTTAGGAAATCTATTGGAGGCAGAAGCAGTCAAGGGTAGCCTAGGGTTAGTGTTAGGCTTAGGGTTAGGTTTAGGGTACGGGTTTGGGGAGGGGTTCGGGTACGGCGTAGGGTATGGGTTAGGGTTAGGGTTAGGGTTAGTGTTAGGGTTAGGGCTCGTTTTAGGGTACGGGTTAGGAGTAGGGTACGTGTTAGGGTTAGGGTAGGGGTTAGGGTTAGAGTACGCCTTAGGGTTAGGGTAGTTATTAAACCTATCCCACTCTCTAGATACCCCTTAGCACGTAAGGGAATATTATTTGGGGGTGCAGCCATGGAGAAAAGTTTAGACACTAAGATAAGATAAGGAACACACCCATTATAAAGAAATCACATTAGGAGTCTCTTTTTAAGCTGTTCCTTAAAACACTAGTGCTTAGGAAATCTATTGGAGGCAGAAGCAGTCAAGGGTAGCCTAGGGTTAGGGTTAGGCTTAGGGTTAGGCTTAGGGTACGGCTTAGGGTACGGGTTCGGGGAAGGGTGCGCGTACGGCGTAGGGTATGAGTTAGGGTTAGGGTTAGGGTTAGTGTTAGGGTTAGGGCTCGGTTTAGGGTACGGGTTAGGATTAGGGTACGTGTTAGGTTTAGGGTAGGGGTTAGGGTTAGGGTACGCGTTAGGGTTAGGGTAGTTAGTAAACCTATCCCACTCTCTAGATACCCCTTAGCACGTAAGGCAATATTATTTGGGGGTGCAGCCATGGAGAAGAGTTTAGACACTAGGATAAGATAAGGAACACACCCATTATAAAGAAATCACATTAGGATTCTCTTTTTAAGCTGTTCCTTAAAACACTAGTGTTTAGGAAATCTATTGGAGGCAGAAGCTGTCAAGGGTAGCCTAGGGTTAATGTTAGGCTTAGGGTTAGGCTTAGGGTACGGCTTAGGGTACGGGTTTGGGGAGGGGTTCGGGTACGGCGTAGGGTATGGGTTAGTGTTAGGGTTAGTGTTAGGGTTAGGGCTCGGTTTAGGGTACCCGTTAGGATTAGGGTACGTGTTACGGTTAGGGTAGGGGTTAGGGTTAGAGTACGCATTAGGGTTAGGGTAGTTATTAAACCTATCCCACTCTCTAGATACCCCTTAGCACGTAAAGGAATATTATTTGGGGGTCCAGCCATGGAGAAGAGTTTAGACACTAGGATAAATAAGGAACACACCCATTATAAAGAAATCACATTAGGATTCTCTTTTTAAGCTGTTCCTTAAAACACTAGTGCTTAGGAAATCTATTGGAGGCAGAAGCAGTCAAGGGTAGCCTAGGGTTAGTGTTAGGCTTAGGGTTAGGTTTAGGGTACGGGTTTGGGGAGGGGTTCGGGTACGGCGTAGGGTATGGGTTAGGGTTAGTGTTAGGGTTAGGGCTCGGTTTAGGGTACCTGTTAGGATTAGGGTACATGTTAGGGTTAGGGTAGGGGTTAGGGTTAGAGTACGCATTAGGGTTAGGGTAGTTATGAAACCTATCCCACTCTCTAGATACCCCTTAGCACGTAAGGGAATATTATTTGGGGGTGCAGCCATGGAGAAGAGTTTAGACACTAAGATAAGATAAGGAACACACCCATTATAAAGAAATCACATTAGGATTCTCTTTTTAAGCTGTTCCTTAAAACACTAGTGCTTAGGAAATCTATTGGAGGCAGAAGCAGTCAAGGGTAGCCTAGGGTTAGGGTTAGGCTTAGGGTTAGGCTTAGGGTACGGCTTAGGGTACGGGTTCGGTGAGGGGTGCGGGTACGGCGTAGGGTATGGGTTAGGGTTAGGGTTAGGGTTAGTGTTAGGGTTAGGGCTCGGTTTAGGGTACGTGTTAGGGTTAGGGTAGGGGTTAGGGTTAGGGTACGCATTAGGGTTAGGGTAGTTATTAAACCTATCCCACTCTCTAGATACCCCTTAGCACGTAAAGGAATATTATTTGAGGGTCCAGCCATGGAGAAGAGTTTAGACACTAGGATAAGATAAGGAACACACCCATTATAAAGAAATCACATTAGGATTCTCTTTTTAAGCTGTTCCTTAAAACACTAGTGCTTAGGAAATCTATTGGAGGCAGAAGCAGTCAAGGGTAGCCTAGGGTTAGGGTTAGGCTTAGGGTTAGGCTTAGGGTACGGCTTAGGGTACGGGTTCGGGGAGGGGTTCGGGTACGGCGTAGGGTATGGGTTAGGGTTAGTGTTAGGGTTAGTGTTAGGGTTAGGGTTCGGTTCAGGGTACGGGTTAGGATTAGGGTACGTGTTAGGGTTAGGGTAGGGGTTAGGGTTAGGGTACGCGTTAGGGTTAGGGTAGTTAGTAAACCTATCCCACTCTCTAGATACCCCTTAGCACGTAAGGCAATATTATTTGGGGGTGCAGCCATGGAGAAGAGTTTAGACACTAGGATAAGATAAGGAACACACCCATTATAAAGAAATCACATTAGGATTCTCTTTTTAAGCTGTTCCTTAAAACACTAGTGCTTAGGAAATCTATTGGAGGCAGAAGCTGTCAAGGGTAGCCTAGGGTTAATGTTAGGCTTAGGGTTAGGCTTAGGGTACGGCTTAGGGTACGGGTTTGGGGAGGGGTTCGGGTACGGCGTAGGGTATGGGTTAGGGTTAGGGTTAGTGTTAGGGTTAGGGCTCGGTTTAGGGTACCCGTTAGGATTAGGGTACGTGTTACGGTTAGGGTAGGGGTTAGGGTTAGGGTATGCGTTAGGGTTAGGGTAGTTATTAAACCTATCCCACTCTCTAGATACCCCTTAGCACGTAAAGGAATATTATTTGGGGGTCCAGCCATGGAGAAGAGTTTAGGCACTAGGATAATATAAGGAACACACCCATTATAAAGAAATCACATTAGGATTCTCTTTTTCAGCTGTTCCTTAAAACACTAGTGCTTAGGAAATCTATTGGAGGCAGAAGCAGTCAAGGGTAGCCTAGGGTTAGGGTTAGGCTTAGGGTTAGGCTTAGGGTACGGCTTAGGGTACGGGTTCGGGGAGGGGTTCGGTTACGGTGTAGGGTATGGGTTAGGGTTAGTGTTAGGGTTAGTGTTAGGGTTAGGGCTCGGTTCAGGGAACGGGTTAGGATTAGGGTACGTGTTAGGGTTAGGGTAGGGGTTAGGGTTAGGGTACGCTTTAGGGTTAGGGTATTTATTAAACCTATCCCACTCTCTAGATACCCCTTAGCACGTAAAGGAATATTATTTGGGGGTCCAGCCTTGGAGAAGAGTTTAAACACTAGGATAAGATAAGGAACACACCCATTATAAAGAACTCACATTAGGATTCTCTTTTTAAGCTGTTCCTTAAAACACTAGTGCTTAGCAAAGCTATTGGAGGCAGAAGCAGTCAAGGGTAGCCTAGGGTTAGGGTTAGGCTTAGGGTTAGGCTTAGGGTAAGGCTTAGGGTACGGGTTCGTCGTAGGGTATGGGTTTGGGTTAGGGTTAGGGTTAGTGTTAGGGTTAGGGATCGGTTTAGGGTACGGGTTTGGATTAGGGTACGTGTTAGGGTTAGGGTAGGGGTTAGGGTTAGGGTACGCGTTAGGGTTAGGGTAGTTAGTAAACCTATCCCACTCTCTAGATACCCCTTAGCACGTAAAGGAATATTATTTGAGGGTCCAGCCATGGAGAAGAGTTTAGACACTAGGATAAGATAAGGAACACACCCATTATAAAGAAATCACATTAGGATTCTCTTTTTAAGCTGTTCCTTAAAACACTAGTGCTTAGGAAATCTATTGGAGGCAGAAGCAGTCAAGGGTAGCCTAGGGTTAGTGTTAGGCTTAGGGTTAGGCTTAGGGTACGGCTTAGGGTACGGGTTTGGGGAGGGGTTTGGGTACAGCGTAGGGTATGGGTTAGGTTTAGGGTTAGGGTTAGTGTTAAGGTTAGGGCTCGGTTTAGGGTACGGGTTAGGATTAGGGTACGTGTTAGGGTTAGGGTAGGGGTTAGGGTTAGAGTACGCATTAGGGTTAGGGTAGTTATTAAACCTATCCCACTCTCTAGATACCCCTTAGCACGTAAAGGAATATTATTTGGGGGTCCAGCCATGGAGAAGAGTTTAGACACTAGGATAAATAAGGAACACACCCATTATAAAGAAATCACATTAGGATTCTCTTTTTAAGCTGTTCCTTAAAACACTAGTGCTTAGGAAATCTATTGGAGGCAGAAGCAGTCAAGGGTAGCCTAGGGTTAGTGTTAGGCTTAGGGTTAGGCTTAGGGTACGGCTTAGGGTACGGGTTTGGGGAGGGGTTCGGGTACGGCGTAGGGTATGGGTTAGGGTTAGTGTTAGGGTTAGGGCTCGGTTTACGGTACCTGTTAGGATTAGGGTACATGTTAGGGTTAGGGTAGGGGTTAGGGTTAGAGTACGCATTAGGGTTAGGGTAGTTATTAAACCTATCCCACTCTCTAGATACCCCTTAGCACGTAAGGGAATATTATTTGGGGGTGCAGCCATGGAGAAGAGTTTAGACACTAAGATAAGATAAGGAACACACCCATTATAAAGAAATCACATTAGGATTCTCTTTTTAAGCTGTTCCTTAAAACACTAGTGCTTAGGAAATCTATTGGAGGCAGAAGCAGTCAAGGGTAGCCTAGGGTTAGGGTTAGGCTTAGGGTTAGGCTTAGGGTACGGCTTAGGGTACGGGTTCGGTGAGGGGTGCGGGTACGGCGTAGGGTATGGGTTAGGGTTAGGGTTAGGGTTAGTGTTAGGGTTAGGGCTCGGTTTAGGGTACGTGTTAGGGTTAGGGTAGGGGTTAGGGTTAGGGTACGCATTAGGGTTAGGGTAGTTATTAAACCTATCCCACTCTCTAGATACCCCTTAGCACATAAAGGAATATTATTTGAGGGTCCAGCCATGGAGAAGAGTTTAGACACTAGGATAAGATAAGGAACACACCCATTATAAAGAAATCACATTAGGATTCTCTTTTTAAGCTGTTCCTTAAAACACTAGTGCTTAGGAAATCTATTGGAGGCAGAAGCAGTCAAGGGTAGCCTAGGGTTAGGGTTAGGCTTAGGGTAAGGCTTAGGGTACGGCTTAGGGTACGGGTTCGGGGAGGGGTTCGGGTACGGCGTAGGGTATGGGTTAGGGTTAGTGTTAGGGTTAGTGTTAGGGTTAGGGTTCGGTTCAGGGTATGGGTTAGGATTAGGGTACGTGTTAGGGTTAGGGTAGGGGTTAGGGTTAGGGTACGCGTTAGGGTTAGGGTAGTTATTAAACCTATCCCACTCTCTAGATACCCCTTAGCACGTAAAGGAATATTATTTGGGGTTCCAGCCATGGAGGAGAGTTTAAACACTAGGATAAGATAAGGAACACACCCATTATAAAGAAATCACATTAGGATTCTCTTTTTAAGCTGTTCATTAAAACACTAGTGCTTAGGAAATCTATTGGAGGCAGAAGCAGTCAAGGGTAGCCTAGGGTTAGGGTTAGGCTTAGGGTTCGGCTTAGGGTACGGGTTCGGGGAGGGGTTCGGGTACGGCGTAGGGTATGGGTTAGGGTTAGGGTTAGGGTTAGGGTTAGGGTTAGTGTTAGGGTTAGGGCTCGGTTTAGGGTACGGTTAGGATTAGGGTACGTGTTAGGTTTAGGGTAGGGGTTAGGGTTAGGGTACGCGTTAGGGTTAGGGTAGTTAGTAAACCTATCCCACTCTCTAGATACCCCTTAGCACGTAAAGGAATATTATTTGGGGGTCCAGCCATGGAGAAGAGTTTAGACACTAGGATAAGATAAGGAACACACCCATTATAAAGAAATCACATTAGGATTCTCTTTTTCAGCTGTTCCTTAAAACACTAGTGCTTAGGAAATCTATTGGAGGCAGAAGCAGTCAAGGGTAGCCTAGGGTTAGGGTTAGGCTTAGGGTTAGGCTTAGGGTATGGCTTAGGGAACGGGTTTGGGGAGGGGTTCGGGTACGGCGTAGGGTATGGGTTAGGGTTAGGGTTAGTGTTAGTGTTAGGGTTAGGGCTCGGTTTAGGGTACGGGTTAGGATTAGGGTACGTGTTAGTGTTAGGGTAGGGGTTAGGGTTAGAGTACGCATTAGGGTTAGGGTAGTTATTAAACCTATCCCACTCTCTAGATACCCCTTAGCACGTAAGGCAATATTATTTGGGGGTGCAGCCATGGAGAAGAGTTTAGACACTAGGTTAAGATAAGGAACACACCCATTATAAAGAAATCACATTAGGATTCTCTTTTTAAGCTGTTCCTTAAAACACTAGTGCTTAGGAAATCTATTGGAGGCAGAAGCAGTCAAGGGTAGCCTAGGGTTAATGTTAGGCTTAGGGTTAGGCTTAGGGTACGGCTTAGGGTACGGGTTTGGGGAGGGGTTCGGGTACGGCGTAGGGTATGGGTTAGGGTTAGGGTTAGTGTTAGGGTTAGGGCTCAGTTTAGGGTACCCGTTAGGATTAGGGTACATGTTAGGGTTAGGGTAGGGGTTAGGGTTAGAGTACGCATTAGGGTTAGGGTAGTTATTAAACCTATCCCACTCTCTAGATACCCCTTAGCACGTAAGGCAATATTATTTGGGGGTGCAGCCATGGAGAAGAGTTTAGACACTAGGATAAATAAGGAACACACCCATTATAAAGAAATCACATTAGGATTCTCTTTTTAAGCTGTTCCTTAAAACACTAGTGCTTAGGAAATCTATTGGAGGCAGAAGCAGTCAAGGGTAGCCTAGGGTTAGTGTTAGGCTTAGGGTTAGGTTTAGGGTACGGGTTTGGGGAGGGGTTCGGGTACGGCGTAGGGTATGGGTTAGGGTTAGGGTTAGGGTTAGTGTTAGGGTTAGGGCTCGGTTTAGGGTACGGGTTAGGAGTAGGGTACGTGTTAGGGTTAGGGTAGGGGTTAGGGTTAGAGTACGCCTTAGGGTTAGGGTAGTTATTAAACCTATCCCACTCTCTAGATACCCCTTAGCACGTAAGGGAATATTATTTGGGGGTGCAGCCATGGAGAAGAGTTTAGACACTAAGATAAGATAAGGAACACACCCATTATAAAGAAATCACATTAGGATTCTCTTTTTAAGCTGTTCCTTAAAACACTAGTGCTTAGGAAATCTATTGGAGGCAGAAGCAGTCAAGGGTAGCCTAGGGTTAGGGTTAGGCTTAGGGTTAGGCTTAGGGTACGGCTTAGGGTACTGGTTCGGGGAAGGGTGCGCGTACGGCGTAGGGTAAGGGTTAGGGTTAGGGTTAGTGTTAGGGTTAGGGCTCGGTTTAGGGTACGGGTTAGGATTAGGGTACGTGTTAGGGTTAGGGTAGGGGTTAGGGTTAGGGTACGCGTTAGGGTTAGGGTAGTTAGTAAACCTATCCCACTCTCTAGATACCCCTTAGCACGTAAGGCAATATTATTTGGGGGTGCAGCCATGGAGAAGAGTTTAGACACTAGGATAAGATAAGGAACACACCCATTATAAAGAAATCACATTAGGATTCTCTTTTTAAGCTGTTCCTTAAAACACTAGTGCTTAGGAAATCTATTGGAGGCAGAAGCAGTCAAGGGTAGCCTAGGGTTAGTGTTAGGCTTAGGGTTAGGCTTAGGGTACGGCTTAGGGTACGGGTTCGGGGAGGGGTTCGGGTACAGCGTAGGGTATGGGTTAGGTTTAGGGTTAGGGTTAGTGTTAAGGTTAGGGCTCGGTTTAGGGTACGGGTTAGGATTAGGGTACGTGTTAGGGTTAGGGTAGGGGTTAGGGTTAGAGTACGCATTAGGGTTAGGGTAGTTATTAAACCTATCCCACTCTCTAGATACCCCTTAGCACGTAAAGGAATATTATTTGGGGGTCCAGCCATGGAGAAGAGTTTAGACACTAGGATAAATAAGGAACACACCCATTATAAAGGAATCACATTAGGATTCTCTTTTTAAGCTGTTCCTTAAAACACTAGTGCTTAGGAAATCTATTGGAGGCAGAAGCAGTCAAGGGTAGCCTAGGGTTAGTGTTAGGCTTAGGGTTAGGCCTAGGGTACGGCTTATGGTACGGGTTTGGGGAGGGGTTCGGGTACGGCGTAGGGTATGGGTTAGGGTTAGTGTTAGGGTTAGGGCTCGGTTTAGGGTACCTGTTAGGATTAGGGTACATGTTAGGGTTAGGGTAGGGGTTAGGGTTAGAGTACGCATTAGGGTTAGGGTAGTTATGAAACCTATCCCACTCTCTAGATACCCCTTAGCACGTAAGGGAATATTATTTGGGGGTGCAGCCATGGAGAAGAGTTTAGACACTAAGATAAGATAAGGAACACACCCATTATAAAGAAATCACATTAGGATTCTCTTTTTAAGCTGTTCCTTAAAACACTAGTGCTTAGGAAATCTATTGGAGGCAGAAGCAGTCAAGGGTAGCCTAGGGTTAGGGTTAGGCTTAGGGTTAGGCTTAGGGTACGGCTTAGGGTACGGGTTCGGTGAGGGGTGCGGGTACGGCGTAGGGTATGGGTTAGGGTTAGGGTTAGGGTTAGTGTTAGGGTTAGGGCTCGGTTTAGGTTACGTGTTAGGGTTAGGGTAGGGGTTAGGGTTAGGGTACGCATTAGGGTTAGGGTAGTTATTAAACCTATCCCACTCTCTAGATACCCCTTAGCACGTAAAGGAATATTATTTGAGGGTCCAGCCATGGAGAAGAGTTTAGACACTAGGATAAGATAAGGAACACACCCATTATAAAGAAATCACATTAGGATTCTCTTTTTAAGCTGTTCCTTAAAACACTAGTGCTTAGGAAATCTATTGGAGGCAGAAGCAGTCAAGGGTAGCCTAGGGTTAGGGTTAGGCTTAGGGTTAGGCTTAGGGTACGGCTTAGGGTACGGGTTCGGGGAGGGGTTCGGGTACGGCGTAGGGTATGGGTTAGGGTTAGTGTTAGGGTTAGTGTTAGGGTTAGGGTTCGGTTCAGGGTACGGGTTAGGATTAGGGTACGTGTTAGGGTTAGGGTAGGGGTTAGGGTTAGGGTACGCGTTAGGGTTAGGGTAGTTAGTAAACCTATCCCACTCTCTAGATACCCCTTAGCACGTAAGGCAATATTATTTGGGGGTGCAGCCATGGAGAAGAGTTTAGACACTAGGATAAGATAAGGAACACACCCATTATAAAGAAATCACATTAGGATTCTCTTTTTAAGCTGTTCCTTAAAACACTAGTGCTTAGGAAATCTATTGGAGGCAGAAGCTGTCAAGGGTAGCCTAGGGTTAATGTTAGGCTTAGGGTTAGGCTTAGGGTACGGCTTAGGGTACGGGTTTGGGGAGGGGTTCGGGTACGGCGTAGGGTATGGGTTAGGGTTAGGGTTAGTGTTAGGGTTAGGGCTCGGTTTAGGGTACCCGTTAGGATTAGGGTACGTGTTACGGTTAGGGTAGGGGTTAGGGTTAGGGTATGCGTTAGGGTTAGGGTAGTTATTAAACCTATCCCACTCTCTAGATACCCCTTAGCACGTAAAGGAATATTATTTGGGGGTCCAGCCATGGAGAAGAGTTTAGGCACTAGGATAATATAAGGAACACACCCATTATAAAGAAATCACATTAGGATTCTCTTTTTCAGCTGTTCCTTAAAACACTAGTGCTTAGGAAATCTATTGGAGGCAGAAGCAGTCAAGGGTAGCCTAGGGTTAGGGTTACGCTTAGGGTTAGGCTTAGGGTACGGCTTAGGGTACGGGTTCGGGGAGGGGTTCGGTTACGGCGTAGGGTATGGGTTAGGGTTAGTGTTAGGGTTAGTGTTAGGGTTAGGGCTCGGTTCAGGGAACGGGTTAGGATTAGGGTACGTGTTAGGGTTAGGGTAGGGGTTAGGGTTAGGGTACGCTTTAGGGTTAGGGTATTTATTAAACCTATCCCACTCTCTAGATACCCCTTAGCACGTAAAGGAATATTATTTGGGGGTCCAGCCTTGGAGAAGAGTTTAAACACTAGGATAAGATAAGGAACACACCCATTATAAAGAACTCACATTAGGATTCTCTTTTTAAGCTGTTCCTTAAAACACTAGTGCTTAGCAAAGCTATTGGAGGCAGAAGCAGTCAAGGGTAGCCTAGGGTTAGGGTTAGGCTTAGGGTTAGGCTTAGGGTAAGGCTTAGGGTACGGGTTCGTCGTAGGGTATGGGTTTGGGTTAGGGTTAGGGTTAGTGTTAGGGTTAGGGATCGGTTTAGGGTACGGGTTTGGATTAGGGTACGTGTTAGGGTTAGGGTAGGGGTTAGGGTTAGGGTACGCGTTAGGGTTAGGGTAGTTAGTAAACCTATCCCACTCTCTACATACCCCTTAGCACGTAAAGGAATATTATTTGAGGGTCCAGCCATGGAGAAGAGTTTAGACACTAGGATAAGATAAGGAACACACCCATTATAAAGAAATCACATTAGGATTCTCTTTTTAAGCTGTTCCTTAAAACACTAGTGCTTAGGAAATCTATTGGAGGCAGAAGCAGTCAAGGGTAGCCTAGGGTTAGTGTTAGGCTTAGGGTTAGGCTTAGGGTACGGCTTAGGGTACGGGTTTGGGGAGGGGTTTGGGTACAGCGTAGGGTATGGGTTAGGTTTAGGGTTAGGGTTAGTGTTAAGGTTAGGGCTCGGTTTAGGGTACGGGTTAGGATTAGGGTACGTGTTAGGGTTAGGGTAGGGGTTAGGGTTAGAGTACGCATTAGGGTTAGGGTAGTTATTAAACCTATCCCACTCTCTAGATACCCCTTAGCACGTAAAGGAATATTATTTGGGGGTCCAGCCATGGAGAAGAGTTTAGACACTAGGATAAATAAGGAACACACCCATTATAAAGAAATCACATTAGGATTCTCTTTTTAAGCTGTTCCTTAAAACACTAGTGCTTAGGAAATCTATTGGAGGCAGAAGCAGTCAAGGGTAGCCTAGGGTTAGTGTTAGGCTTAGGGTTAGGCTTAGGGTACGGCTTAGGGTACGGGTTTGGGGAGGGGTTCGGGTACGGCGTAGGGTATGGGTTAGGGTTAGTGTTAGGGTTAGGGCTCGGTTTACGGTACCTGTTAGGATTAGGGTACATGTTAGGGTTAGGGTAGGGGTTAGGGTTAGAGTACGCATTAGGGTTAGGGTAGTTATTAAACCTATCCCACTCTCTAGATACCCCTTAGCACGTAAGGGAATATTATTTGGGGGTGCAGCCATGGAGAAGAGTTTAGACACTAAGATAAGATAAGGAACACACCCATTATAAAGAAATCACATTAGGATTCTCTTTTTAAGCTGTTCCTTAAAACACTAGTGCTTAGGAAATCTATTGGAGGCAGAAGCAGTCAAGGGTAGCCTAGGGTTAGGGTTAGGCTTAGGGTTAGGCTTAGGGTACGGCTTAGGGTACGGGTTCGGTGAGGGGTGCGGGTACGGCGTAGGGTATGGGTTAGGGTTAGGGTTAGGGTTAGTGTTAGGGTTAGGGCTCGGTTTAGGGTACGTGTTAGGGTTAGGGTAGGGGTTAGGGTTAGGGTACGCATTAGGGTTAGGGTAGTTATTAAACCTATCCCACTCTCTAGATACCCCTTAGCACGTAAAGGAATATTATTTGAGGGTCCAGCCATGGAGAAGAGTTTAGACACTAGGATAAGATAAGGAACACACCCATTATAAAGAAATCACATTAGGATTCTCTTTTTAAGCTGTTCCTTAAAACACTAGTGCTTAGGAAATCTATTGGAGGCAGAAGCAGTCAAGGGTAGCCTAGGGTTAGGGTTAGGCTTAGGGTAAGGCTTAGGGTACGGCTTAGGGTACGGGTTCGGGGAGGGGTTCGGGTACGGCGTAGGGTATGGGTTAGGGTTAGTGTTAGGGTTAGTGTTAGGGTTAGGGTTCGGTTCAGGGTACGGGTTAGGATTAGGGTACGTGTTAGGGTTAGGGTAGGGGTTAGGGTTAGGGTACGCGTTAGGGTTAGGGTAGTTATTAAACCTATCCCACTCTCTAGATACCCCTTAGCACGTAAAGGAATATTATTTGGGGTTCCAGCCATGGAGAAGAGTTTAAACACTAGGATAAGATAAGGAACACACCCATTATAAAGAAATCACATTAGGATTCTCTTTTTAAGCTGTTCATTAAAACACTAGTGCTTAGGAAATCTATTGGAGGCAGAAGCAGTCAAGGGTAGCCTAGGGTTAGGGTTAGGCTTAGGGTTCGGCTTAGGGTACGGGTTCGGGGAGGGGTTCGGGTACGGCGTAGGGTATGGGTTAGGGTTAGGGTTAGGGTTAGGGTTAGGGTTAGTGTTAGGGTTAGGGCTCGGTTTAGGGTACGGTTAGGATTAGGGTACGTGTTAGGTTTAGGGTAGGGGTTAGGGTTAGGGTACGCGTTAGGGTTAGGGTAGTTAGTAAACCTATCCCACTCTCTAGATACCCCTTAGCACGTAAAGGAATATTATTTGGGGGTCCAGCCATGGAGAAGAGTTTAGACACTAGGATAAGATAAGGAACACACCCATTATAAAGAAATCACATTAGGATTCTCTTTTTCAGCTGTTCCTTAAAACACTAGTGCTTAGGAAATCTATTGGAGGCAGAAGCAGTCAAGGGTAGCCTAGGGTTAGGGTTAGGCTTAGGGTTAGGCTTAGGGTATGGCTTAGGGAACGGGTTTGGGGAGGGGTTCGGGTACGGCGTAGGGTATGGGTTAGGGTTAGGGTTAGTGTTAGTGTTAGGGTTAGGGCTCGGTTTAGGGTACGGGTTAGGATTAGGGTACGTGTTAGTGTTAGGGTAGGGGTTAGGGTTAGAGTACGCATTAGGGTTAGGGTAGTTATTAAACCTATCCCACTCTCTAGATACCCCTTAGCACGTAAGGCAATATTATTTGGGGGTGCAGCCATGGAGAAGAGTTTAGACACTAGGTTAAGATAAGGAACACACCCATTATAAAGAAATCACATTAGGATTCTCTTTTTAAGCTGTTCCTTAAAACACTAGTGCTTAGGAAATCTATTGGAGGCAGAAGCAGTCAAGGGTAGCCTAGGGTTAGTGTTAGGCTTAGGGTTAGGTTTAGGGTACGGGTTTGGGGAGGGGTTCGGGTACGGCGTAGGGTATGGGTTAGGGTTAGGGTTAGGGTTAGTGTTAGGGTTAGGGCTCGGTTTAGGTTACGGGTTAGGAGTAGGGTACGTGTTAGGGTTAGGGTAGGGGTTAGGGTTAGAGTACGCCTTAGGGTTAGGGTAGTTATTAAACCTATCCCACTCTCTAGATACCCCTTAGCACGTAAGGGAATATTATTTGGGGGTGCAGCCATGGAGAAGAGTTTAGACACTAAGATAAGATAAGGAACACACCCATTATAAAGAAATCACATTAGGATTCTCTTTTTAAGCTGTTCCTTAAAACACTAGTGCTTAGGAAATCTATTGGAGGCAGAAGCAGTCAAGGGTAGCCTAGGGTTAGGGTTAGGCTTAGGGTTAGGCTTAGGGTACGGCTTAGGGTACTGGTTCGGGGAAGGGTGCGCGTACGACGTAGGGTAAGGGTTAGGGTTAGGGTTAGTGTTAGGGTTAGGGCTCGGTTTAGGGTACGGGTTAGGATTAGGGTACGTGTTAGGGTTAGGGTAGGGGTTAGGGTTAGGGTACGCGTTAGGGTTAGGGTAGTTAGTAAACCTATCCCACTCTCTAGATACCCCTTAGCACGTAAGGCAATATTATTTGGGGGTGCAGCCATGGAGAAGAGTTTAGACACTAGGATAAGATAAGGAACACACCCATTATAAAGAAATCACATTAGGATTCTCTTTTTAAGCTGTTCCTTAAAACACTAGTGCTTAGGAAATCTATTGGAGGCAGAAGCAGTCAAGGGTAGCCTAGGGTTAGTGTTAGGCTTAGGGTTAGGCTTAGGGTACGGCTTAGGGTACGGGTTCTGGGAGGGGTTCGGGTACAGCGTAGGGTATGGGTTAGGTTTAGGGTTAGGGTTAGTGTTAAGGTTAGGGCTCGGTTTAGGGTACGGGTTAGGATTAGGGTACGTGTTAGGGTTAGGGTAGGGGTTAGGGTTAGAGTACGCATTAGGGTTAGGGTAGTTATTAAACCTATCCCACTCTCTAGATACCCCTTAGCACGTAAAGGAATATTATTTGGGGGTCCAGGCATGGAGAAGAGTTTAGACACTAGGATAAATAAGGAACACACCCATTATAAAGAAATCACATTAGGATTCTCTTTTTAAGCTGTTCCTTAAAACACTAGTGCTTAGGAAATCTATTGGAGGCAGAAGCAGTCAAGGGTAGCCTAGGGTTAGTGTTAGGCTTAGGGTTAGGCCTAGGGTACGGCTTATGGTACGGGTTTGGGGAGGGGTTCGGGTACGGCGTAGGGTATGGTTTAGGGTTAGTGTTAGGGTTAGGGCTCGGTTTAGGGTACCTGTTAGGATTAGGGTACATGTTAGGGTTAGGGTAGGGGTTAGGGTTAGAGTACGCATTAGGGTTAGGGTAGTTATGAAACCTATCCCACTCTCTAGATACCCCTTAGCACGTAAGGGAATATTATTTGGGGGTGCAGCCATGGAGAAGAGTTTAGACACTAAGATAAGATAAGGAACACACCCATTATAAAGAAATCACATTAGGATTCTCTTTTTAAGCTGTTCCTTAAAACACTAGTGCTTAGGAAATCTATTGGAGGCAGAAGCAGTCAAGGGTAGCCTAGGGTTAGGGTTAGGCTTAGGGTTAGGCTTAGGGTACGGCTTAGGGTACGGGTTCGGTGAGGGGTGCGGGTACGGCGTAGGGTATGGGTTAGGGTTAGGGTTAGGGTTAGTGTTAGGGTTAGGGCTCGGTTTAGGGTACGTGTTAGGGTTAGGGTAGGGGTTAGGGTTAGGGTACGCATTAGGGTTAGGGTAGTTATTAAACCTATCCCACTCTCTAGATACCCCTTAGCACGTAAAGGAATATTATTTGAGGGTCCAGCCATGGAGAAGAGTTTAGACACTAGGATAAGATAAGGAACACACCCATTATAAAGAAATCACATTAGGATTCTCTTTTTAAGCTGTTCCTTAAAACACTAGTGCTTAGGAAATCTATTGGAGGCAGAAGCAGTCAAGGGTAGCCTAGGGTTAGGGTTAGGCTTAGGGTTAGGCTTAGGGTACGGCTTAGGGTACGGGTTCGGGGAGGGGTTCGGGTACGGCGTAGGGTATGGGTTAGGGTTAGTGTTAGGGTTAGTGTTAGGGTTAGGGTTCGGTTCAGGGTACGGGTTAGGATTAGGGTACGTGTTAGGGTTAGGGTAGGGGTTAGGGTTAGGGTACGCGTTAGGGTTAGGGTAGTTATTAAACCTATCCTACTCTCTAGATACCCCTTAGCACGTAAAGGAATATTATTTGGGGTTCCAGCCATGGAGGAGAGTTTAAACACTAGGATAAGATAAGGAACACACCCATTATAAAGAAATCACATTAGGATTCTCTTTTTAAGCTGTTCCTTAAAACACTAGTGCTTAGGAAATCTATTGGAGGCAGAAGCAGTCAAGGGTAGCCTAGGGTTAGGGTTAGGCTTAGGGTTAGGCTTAGGGTACGGCTTAGGGTACGGGTTCGGGGAGGGGTTTGGTTACGGCGTTGGGTATGGTTTAGGGTTAGGGTTAGGGTTAGTGTTACGGTTAGGGCTCGGTTTAGGGTACGGGTCAGGATTAGGGTACGTGTTAGGGTTAGGGTAGGGGTTAGAGTTAGGGTACGCGTTAGGGTTAGGGTAGTTATTAAACCTATCCCACTCTCTAGATACCCCTTAGCACGTAAAGGAATATTATTTGGGGGTCCAGCCATGGAGAAGAGTTTAGGCACTAGGATAATATAAGGAACACACCCATTATAAAGAAATCACATTAGGATTCTCTTTTTCAGCTGTTCCTTAAAACACTAGTGCTTAGGAAATCTATTGGAGGCAGAAGCAGTCAAGGGTAGCCTAGGGTTAGGGTTACGCTTAGGGTTAGGCTTAGGGTACGGCTTAGGGTACGGGTTCGGGGAGGGGTTCGGTTACGGCGTAGGGTATGGGTTAGGGTTAGTGTTAGGGTTAGTGTTAGGGTTAGGGCTCGGTTCAGGGAACGGGTTAGGATTAGGGTACGTGTTAGGGTTAGGGTAGGGGTTAGGGTTAGGGTACGCTTTAGGGTTAGGGTATTTATTAAACCTATCCCACTCTCTAGATACCCCTTAGCACGTAAAGGAATATTATTTGGGGGTCCAGCCTTGGAGAAGAGTTTAAACACTAGGATAAGATAAGGAACACACCCATTATAAAGAACTCACATTAGGATTCTCTTTTTAAGCTGTTCCTTAAAACACTAGTGCTTAGCAAAGCTATTGGAGGCAGAAGCAGTCAAGGGTAGCCTAGGGTTAGGGTTAGGCTTAGGGTTAGGCTTAGGGTAAGGCTTAGGGTACGGGTTCGTCGTAGGGTATGGGTTTGGGTTAGGGTTAGGGTTAGTGTTAGGGTTAGGGATCGGTTTAGGGTACGGGTTTGGATTAGGGTACGTGTTAGGGTTAGGGTAGGGGTTAGGGTTAGGGTACGCGTTAGGGTTAGGGTAGTTAGTAAACCTATCCCACTCTCTACATACCCCTTAGCACGTAAAGGAATATTATTTGAGGGTCCAGCCATGGAGAAGAGTTTAGACACTAGGATAAGATAAGGAACACACCCATTATAAAGAAATCACATTAGGATTCTCTTTTTAAGCTGTTCCTTAAAACACTAGTGCTTAGGAAATCTATTGGAGGCAGAAGCAGTCAAGGGTAGCCTAGGGTTAGTGTTAGGCTTAGGGTTAGGCTTAGGGTACGGCTTAGGGTACGGGTTTGGGGAGGGGTTTGGGTACAGCGTAGGGTATGGGTTAGGTTTAGGGTTAGGGTTAGTGTTAAGGTTAGGGCTCGGTTTAGGGTACGGGTTAGGATTAGGGTACGTGTTAGGGTTAGGGTAGGGGTTAGGGTTAGAGTACGCATTAGGGTTAGGGTAGTTATTAAACCTATCCCACTCTCTAGATACCCCTTAGCACGTAAAGGAATATTATTTGGGGGTCCAGCCATGGAGAAGAGTTTAGACACTAGGATAAATAAGGAACACACCCATTATAAAGAAATCACATTAGGATTCTCTTTTTAAGCTGTTCCTTAAAACACTAGTGCTTAGGAAATCTATTGGAGGCAGAAGCAGTCAAGGGTAGCCTAGGGTTAGTGTTAGGCTTAGGGTTAGGCTTAGGGTACGGCTTAGGGTACGGGTTTGGGGAGGGGTTCGGGTACGGCGTAGGGTATGGGTTAGGGTTAGTGTTAGGGTTAGGGCTCGGTTTACGGTACCTGTTAGGATTAGGGTACATGTTAGGGTTAGGGTAGGGGTTAGGGTTAGAGTACGCATTAGGGTTAGGGTAGTTATTAAACCTATCCCACTCTCTAGATACCCCTTAGCACGTAAGGGAATATTATTTGGGGGTGCAGCCATGGAGAAGAGTTTAGACACTAAGATAAGATAAGGAACACACCCATTATAAAGAAATCACATTAGGATTCTCTTTTTAAGCTGTTCCTTAAAACACTAGTGCTTAGGAAATCTATTGGAGGCAGAAGCAGTCAAGGGTAGCCTAGGGTTAGGGTTAGGCTTAGGGTTAGGCTTAGGGTACGGCTTAGGGTACGGGTTCGGTGAGGGGTGCGGGTACGGCGTAGGGTATGGGTTAGGGTTAGGGTTAGGGTTAGTGTTAGGGTTAGGGCTCGGTTTAGGGTACGTGTTAGGGTTAGGGTAGGGGTTAGGGTTAGGGTACGCATTAGGGTTAGGGTAGTTATTAAACCTATCCCACTCTCTAGATACCCCTTAGCACGTAAAGGAATATTATTTGAGGGTCCAGCCATGGAGAAGAGTTTAGACACTAGGATAAGATAAGGAACACACCCATTATAAAGAAATCACATTAGGATTCTCTTTTTAAGCTGTTCCTTAAAACACTAGTGCTTAGGAAATCTATTGGAGGCAGAAGCAGTCAAGGGTAGCCTAGGGTTAGGGTTAGGCTTAGGGTAAGGCTTAGGGTACGGCTTAGGGTACGGGTTCGGGGAGGGGTTCGGGTACGGCGTAGGGTATGGGTTAGGGTTAGTGTTAGGGTTAGTGTTAGGGTTAGGGTTCGGTTCAGGGTACGGGTTAGGATTAGGGTACGTGTTAGGGTTAGGGTAGGGGTTAGGGTTAGGGTACGCGTTAGGGTTAGGGTAGTTATTAAACCTATCCCACTCTCTAGATACCCCTTAGCACGTAAAGGAATATTATTTGGGGTTCCAGCCATGGAGAAGAGTTTAAACACTAGGATAAGATAAGGAACACACCCATTATAAAGAAATCACATTAGGATTCTCTTTTTAAGCTGTTCATTAAAACACTAGTGCTTAGGAAATCTATTGGAGGCAGAAGCAGTCAAGGGTAGCCTAGGGTTAGGGTTAGGCTTAGGGTTCGGCTTAGGGTACGGGTTCGGGGAGGGGTTCGGGTACGGCGTAGGGTATGGGTTAGGGTTAGGGTTAGGGTTAGGGTTAGGGTTAGTGTTAGGGTTAGGGCTCGGTTTAGGGTACGGTTAGGATTAGGGTACGTGTTAGGTTTAGGGTAGGGGTTAGGGTTAGGGTACGCGTTAGGGTTAGGGTAGTTAGTAAACCTATCCCACTCTCTAGATACCCCTTAGCACGTAAAGGAATATTATTTGGGGGTCCAGCCATGGAGAAGAGTTTAGACACTAGGATAAGATAAGGAACACACCCATTATAAAGAAATCACATTAGGATTCTCTTTTTCAGCTGTTCCTTAAAACACTAGTGCTTAGGAAATCTATTGGAGGCAGAAGCAGTCAAGGGTAGCCTAGGGTTAGGGTTAGGCTTAGGGTTAGGCTTAGGGTATGGCTTAGGGAACGGGTTTGGGGAGGGGTTCGGGTACGGCGTAGGGTATGGGTTAGGGTTAGGGTTAGTGTTAGTGTTAGGGTTAGGGCTCGGTTTAGGGTACGGGTTAGGATTAGGGTACGTGTTAGTGTTAGGGTAGGGGTTAGGGTTAGAGTACGCATTAGGGTTAGGGTAGTTATTAAACCTATCCCACTCTCTAGATACCCCTTAGCACGTAAGGCAATATTATTTGGGGGTGCAGCCATGGAGAAGAGTTTAGACACTAGGTTAAGATAAGGAACACACCCATTATAAAGAAATCACATTAGGATTCTCTTTTTAAGCTGTTCCTTAAAACACTAGTGCTTAGGAAATCTATTGGAGGCAGAAGCAGTCAAGGGTAGCCTAGGGTTAGTGTTAGGCTTAGGGTTAGGTTTAGGGTACGGGTTTGGGGAGGGGTTCGGGTACGGCGTAGGGTATGGGTTAGGGTTAGGGTTAGGGTTAGTGTTAGGGTTAGGGCTCGGTTTAGGTTACGGGTTAGGAGTAGGGTACGTGTTAGGGTTAGGGTAGGGGTTAGGGTTAGAGTACGCCTTAGGGTTAGGGTAGTTATTAAACCTATCCCACTCTCTAGATACCCCTTAGCACGTAAGGGAATATTATTTGGGGGTGCAGCCATGGAGAAGAGTTTAGACACTAAGATAAGATAAGGAACACACCCATTATAAAGAAATCACATTAGGATTCTCTTTTTAAGCTGTTCCTTAAAACACTAGTGCTTAGGAAATCTATTGGAGGCAGAAGCAGTCAAGGGTAGCCTAGGGTTAGGGTTAGGCTTAGGGTTAGGCTTAGGGTACGGCTTAGGGTACTGGTTCGGGGAAGGGTGCGCGTACGACGTAGGGTAAGGGTTAGGGTTAGGGTTAGTGTTAGGGTTAGGGCTCGGTTTAGGGTACGGGTTAGGATTAGGGTACGTGTTAGGGTTAGGGTAGGGGTTAGGGTTAGGGTACGCGTTAGGGTTAGGGTAGTTAGTAAACCTATCCCACTCTCTAGATACCCCTTAGCACGTAAGGCAATATTATTTGGGGGTGCAGCCATGGAGAAGAGTTTAGACACTAGGATAAGATAAGGAACACACCCATTATAAAGAAATCACATTAGGATTCTCTTTTTAAGCTGTTCCTTAAAACACTAGTGCTTAGGAAATCTATTGGAGGCAGAAGCAGTCAAGGGTAGCCTAGGGTTAGTGTTAGGCTTAGGGTTAGGCTTAGGGTACGGCTTAGGGTACGGGTTCTGGGAGGGGTTCGGGTACAGCGTAGGGTATGGGTTAGGTTTAGGGTTAGGGTTAGTGTTAAGGTTAGGGCTCGGTTTAGGGTACGGGTTAGGATTAGGGTACGTGTTAGGGTTAGGGTAGGGGTTAGGGTTAGAGTACGCATTAGGGTTAGGGTAGTTATTAAACCTATCCCACTCTCTAGATACCCCTTAGCACGTAAAGGAATATTATTTGGGGGTCCAGGCATGGAGAAGAGTTTAGACACTAGGATAAATAAGGAACACACCCATTATAAAGAAATCACATTAGGATTCTCTTTTTAAGCTGTTCCTTAAAACACTAGTGCTTAGGAAATCTATTGGAGGCAGAAGCAGTCAAGGGTAGCCTAGGGTTAGTGTTAGGCTTAGGGTTAGGCCTAGGGTACGGCTTATGGTACGGGTTTGGGGAGGGGTTCGGGTACGGCGTAGGGTATGGTTTAGGGTTAGTGTTAGGGTTAGGGCTCGGTTTAGGGTACCTGTTAGGATTAGGGTACATGTTAGGGTTAGGGTAGGGGTTAGGGTTAGAGTACGCATTAGGGTTAGGGTAGTTATGAAACCTATCCCACTCTCTAGATACCCCTTAGCACGTAAGGGAATATTATTTGGGGGTGCAGCCATGGAGAAGAGTTTAGACACTAAGATAAGATAAGGAACACACCCATTATAAAGAAATCACATTAGGATTCTCTTTTTAAGCTGTTCCTTAAAACACTAGTGCTTAGGAAATCTATTGGAGGCAGAAGCAGTCAAGGGTAGCCTAGGGTTAGGGTTAGGCTTAGGGTTAGGCTTAGGGTACGGCTTAGGGTACGGGTTCGGTGAGGGGTGCGGGTACGGCGTAGGGTATGGGTTAGGGTTAGGGTTAGGGTTAGTGTTAGGGTTAGGGCTCGGTTTAGGGTACGTGTTAGGGTTAGGGTAGGGGTTAGGGTTAGGGTACGCATTAGGGTTAGGGTAGTTATTAAACCTATCCCACTCTCTAGATACCCCTTAGCACGTAAAGGAATATTATTTGAGGGTCCAGCCATGGAGAAGAGTTTAGACACTAGGATAAGATAAGGAACACACCCATTATAAAGAAATCACATTAGGATTCTCTTTTTAAGCTGTTCCTTAAAACACTAGTGCTTAGGAAATCTATTGGAGGCAGAAGCAGTCAAGGGTAGCCTAGGGTTAGGGTTAGGCTTAGGGTTAGGCTTAGGGTACGGCTTAGGGTACGGGTTCGGGGAGGGGTTCGGGTACGGCGTAGGGTATGGGTTAGGGTTAGTGTTAGGGTTAGTGTTAGGGTTAGGGTTCGGTTCAGGGTACGGGTTAGGATTAGGGTACGTGTTAGGGTTAGGGTAGGGGTTAGGGTTAGGGTACGCGTTAGGGTTAGGGTAGTTATTAAACCTATCCTACTCTCTAGATACCCCTTAGCACGTAAAGGAATATTATTTGGGGTTCCAGCCATGGAGGAGAGTTTAAACACTAGGATAAGATAAGGAACACACCCATTATAAAGAAATCACATTAGGATTCTCTTTTTAAGCTGTTCCTTAAAACACTAGTGCTTAGGAAATCTATTGGAGGCAGAAGCAGTCAAGGGTAGCCTAGGGTTAGGGTTAGGCTTAGGGTTAGGCTTAGGGTACGGCTTAGGGTACGGGTTCGGGGAGGGGTTTGGTTACGGCGTAGGGTATGGTTTAGGGTTAGGGTTAGGGTTAGTGTTACGGTTAGGGCTCGGTTTAGGGTACGGGTCAGGATTAGGGTACGTGTTAGGGTTAGGGTAGGGGTTAGAGTTAGGGTACGCGTTAGGGTTAGGGTAGTTATTAAACCTATCCCACTCTCTAGATACCCCTTAGCACGTAAAGGAATATTATTTGGGGGTCCAGCCATGGAGAAGAGTTTAGACACTAGGATAAATAAGGAACACACCCATTAAAAAGAAATCACATTAGGATTCTCTTTTTAAGCTGTTCCTTAAAACACTAGTGCTTAGGAAATCTATTGGAGGCAGAAGCAGTCAAGGGTAGCCTAGGGTTAGTGTTAGGCTTAGGGTTAGGTTTAGGGTACGGGTTTGGGGAGGGGTTCGGGTACGGCGTAGGGTATGGGTTAGGGTTAGGATTAGGGTTAGTGTTAGTGTTAGGGCTCGGTTTAGGGTACGGGTTAGGATTAGGGTACGTGTTAGGCTTAGGGTAGGGGTTAGGGTTAGGGTACGCATTAGGGTTAGGGTAGTTAGTAAACCTATCCCACTCTCTAGATACCCCTTAGCACGTAAAGGAATATTATTTGAGGGTCCAGCCATGGAGAAGAGTTTAGACACTAGGATAAGATAAGGAACACACCCATTATAAAGAAATCACATTAGGATTCTCTTTTTAAGCTGTTCATTAAAACACTAGTGCTTAGGAAATCTATTGGAGGCAGAAGCAGTCAAGGGTAGCCTAGGGTTAGTGTTAGGCTTAGGGTTAGGCTTAGGGTATGGCTTAGGGTACGGGTTTGGGGAGGGGTTCGGGTACGGCGTAGGGTATGGGTTAGGGTTAGGGTTAGGGTTAGTGTTAGGGTTAGGGCTCGGTTTAGGGTACGGGTTAGGATTAGGGTACGTGTTAGGGTTAGGGTAGGGGTTAGGGTTAGAGTACGCATTAGGGTTAGGGTAGTTATTAAACCTATCCCACTCTCTACATACCCCTTAGCACGTAAGGGAATATTATTTGGGGGTGCAGCCATGGAGAAGAGTTTAGACACTAAGATAAGATAAGGAACACACCCATTATAAAGAAATCACATTAGGATTCTCTTTTTAAGCTGTTCCTTAAAACACTAGTGCTTAGGAAATCTATTGGAGGCAGAAGCAGTCAAGGGTAGCCTAGGGGTAGGGTTAGGCTTAGGGTTAGGCTTAGGGTACGGCTTAGGGTACGGGTTCGGGGACGGGTGCGCGTACGGCGTAGGGTATGGGTTAGGGTTAGGGTTAGGGTTAGTGTTAGGGTTAGGGCTCGGTTTAGGGTACGGGTTAGGATTAGGGTACGTGTTAGGCTTAGGGTAGGGGTTAGGGTTAGGGTACGCGTTAGGGTTAGGGTAGTTAGTAAACCTATCCCACTCTCTAGATACCCCTTAGCACGTAAAGGAATATTATTTGAGGGTCCAGCCATGGAGAAGAGTTTAGACACTAGGATAAGATAAGGAACACACCCATTATAAAGAAATCACATTAGGATTCTCTTTTTAAGCTGTTCATTAAAACACTAGTGCTTAGGAAATCTATTGGAGGCAGAAGCAGTCAAGGGTAGCCTAGGGTTAGGGTTAGGCTTAGGGTTCGGCTTAGGGTACGGGTTCGGGGAGGGGTTCGGGTACGGCGTAGGGTATGGGTTAGGGTTAGAGTTAGGGTTAGGGTTAGGGTTAGTGTTAGGGTTAGGGCTCGGTTTAGGGTACCCGTTAGGATTAGGGTACGTGTTAGGGTTAGGGTAGGGGTTAGGGTTAGGGTACGCGTTAGGGTTAGGGTAGTTAGTAAACCTATCCCACTCTCTAGATACCCCTTAGCACCTAAAGGAATATTATTTGGGGGTCCAGCCATGGAGAAGAGTTTAGACACTAGGATAAGATAAGGAACACACCCATTATAAAGAAATCACATTAGGATTCTCTTTTTCAGCTGTTCCTTAAAACACTAGTGCTTAGGAAATCTATTGGAGGCAGAAGCAGTCAAGGGTAGCCTAGGGTTAGTGTTAGGCTTAGGGTTAGGCTTAGGGTATGGCTTAGGGTACGGGTTTGGGGAGGGGTTCGGGTACGGCGTAGGGTATGGGTTAGGGTTAGGGTTAGTGTTAGTGTTAGGGTTAGGGCTCGGTTTAGGGTACGGGTTAGGATTAGGGTACGTGTTAGTGTTAGGGTAGGGGTTAGGGTTAGAGTACGCATTAGGGTTAGGGTAGTTATTAAACCTATCCCACTCTCTAGATACCCCTTAGCACGTAAGGCAATATTATTTGGGGGTGCAGCCATGGAGAAGAGTTTAGACACTAGGTTAAGATAAGGAACACACCCATTATAAAGAAATCACATTAGGATTCTCTTTTTAAGCTGTTCCTTAAAACACTAGTGCTTAGGAAATCTATTGGAGGCAGAAGCAGTCAAGGGTAGCCTAGGGTTAATGTTAGGCTTAGGGTTAGGCTTAGGGTACGGCTTAGGGTACGGGTTTGGGGAGGGGTTCGGGTACGGCGTAGGGTATGGGTTAGGGTTAGGGTTAGTGTTAGGGTTAGGGCTCGGTTTAGGGTACCCGTTAGGATTAGGGTACATGTTAGGGTTAGGGTAGGGGTTAGGGTTAGAGTACGCATTAGGGTTAGGGTAGTTTTTAAACCTATCCCACTCTCTAGATACCCCTTAGCACGTAAGGCAATATTATTTGGGGGTGCAGCCATGGAGAAGAGTTTAGACACTAGGATAAGATAAGGAACACACCCATTATAAAGAAATCACATTAGGATTCTCTTTTTCAGCTGTTCCTTAAAACACTAGTGCTTAGGAAATCTATTGGAGGCAGAAGCAGTCAAGGGTAGCCTAGGGTTAGTGTTAGGCTTAGGGTTAGGCTTAGGGTATGGCTTAGGGTACGGGTTTGGGGAGGGGTTCGGGTACGGCGTAGGGTATGGGTTAGGGTTAGGTTTAGTGTTAGTGTTAGGGTTAGGGCTCGGTTTAGGGTACGGGTTAGGATTAGGGTACGTGTTAGTGTTAGGGTAGGGGTTAGGGTTAGAGTACGCATTAGGGTTAGGGTAGTTATTAAACCTATCCCACTCTCTAGATACCCCTTAGCACGTAAGGCAATATTATTTGGGGGTGCAGCCATGGAGAAGAGTTTAGACACTAGGATAAATAAGGAACACACCCATTATAAAGAAATCACATTGGGATTCTCTTTTTAAGCTGTTCCTTAAAACACTAGTGCTTAGGAAATCTATTGGAGGCAGAAGCAGTCAAGGGTAGCCTAGGGTTAATGTTAGGCTTAGGGTTAGGCTTAGGGTACGGCTTAGGGTACGGGTTTGGGGAGGGGTTCGGGTACGGCGTAGGGTATGGGTTAGGGTTAGGGTTAGTGTTAGGGTTAGGGCTCGGTTTAGGGTACCCGTTAGGATTAGGGTACATGTTAGGTTTAGGGTAGGGGTTAGGGTTAGAGTACGCATTAGGGTTAGGGTAGTTATTAAACCTATCCCACTCTCTAGATACCCCTTAGCACGTAAGGGAATATTATTTGGGGGTCCAGCCATGGAGAAGAGTTTAGACACTAGGATAAATAAGGAACACACCCATTATAAAGAAATCACATTAGGATTCTCTTTTTAAGCTGTTCCTTAAAACACTAGTGCTTAGGAAATCTATTGGAGGCAGAAGCAGTCAATGGTAGCCTAGGGTTAGTGTTAGGCTTAGGGTTAGGTTTAGGGTACGGGTTTGGGGAGGGGTTCGGGTACGGCGTAGGGTATGGGTTAGGGTTAGGGTTAGTGTTAGGGTTAGGGCTCGGTTTAGGGTACGGGTTAGGAGTAGGGTACGTGTTAGGGTTAGGGTAGGGGTTAGGGTTAGAGTACGCCTTAGGGTTAGGGTAGTTATTAAACCTATCCCACTCTCTAGATACCCCTTAGCACGTAAGGGAATATTATTTGGGGGTGCAGCCATGGAGAAGAGTTTAGACACTAGGATAAGATAAGGAACACACCCATTATAAAGAAATCAAATTAGGATTCTCTTTTTAAGCTGTTCCTTAAAACACTAGTGCTTAGGAAATCTATTGGAGGCAGAAGCAGTCAAGGGTAGCCTAGGGTTAATGTTAGGCTTAGGGTTAGGCTTAGGGTACGGCTTAGGGTACGGGTTTGGGGAGGGGTTCGGGTACGGCGTAGGGTATGGGTTAGGGTTAGGGTTAGTGTTAGGGTTAGGGCTCGGTTTAGGGTACCCGTTAGGATTAGGGTACGTGTTAGGGTTAGGGTAGGGGTTAGGGTTAGGGTATGCGTTAGGGTTAGGGTAGTTATTAAACCTATCCCACTCTCTAGATACCCCGTAGCACGTAAAGAAATATTATTTGGGGGTCCAGCCATGGAGAAGAGTTTAGACACTAGGATAAATAAGGAACACACCCATTATAAAGAAATCACATTAGGATTCTCTTTTTAAGCTGTTCCTTAAAACACTAGTGCTTAGGAAATCTATTGGAGGCAGAAGCAGTCAAGGGTAGCCTAGGGTTAGTGTTAGGCTTAGGGTTAGGTTTAGGGTACGGGTTTGGGGAGGGGTTCGGGTACGGCGTAGGGTATGGGTTAGGGTTAGGGTTAGGGTTAGTGTTAGGGTTAGGGCTCGGTTTAGGGTACGGGTTAGGATTAGGGTACGTGTTAGGGTTAGGGTAGGGGTTAGGGTTAGAGTACGCATTAGGGTTAGGGTAGTTATTAAACCTATCCCACTCTCTAGATACCCCTTAGCACGTAAGGGAATATTATTTGGGGGTGCAGCCATGGAGAAGAGTTTAGACACTAAGATAAGATAAGGAACACACCCATTATAAAGAAATCACATTAGGATTCTCTTTTTAAGCTGTTCCTTAAAACACTAGTGCTTAGGAAATCTATTGGAGGCAGAAGCAGTCAAGGGTAGCCTAGGGTTAGGGTTAGGCTTAGGGTTAGGCTTAGGGTACGGCTTAGGGTACGGGTTCGGGGAAGGGTGCGCGTACGGCGTAGGGTATGGGTTAGGGTTAGGGTTAGGGTTAGTGTTAGGGTTAGGGCTCGGTTTATGGTACGGGTTAGGATTAGGGTACGTGTTAGGCTTAGGGTAGGGGTTAGGGTTAGGGTACGCGTTAGGGTTAGGGTAGTTAGTAAACCTATCCCACTCTCTAGATACCCCTTAGCACGTAAAGGAATATTATTTGAGTGTCCAGCCATGGAGAAGAGTTTAGACACTAGGATAAGATAAGGAACACACCCATTATAAAGAAATCACATTAGGATTCTCTTTTTAAGCTGTTCATTAAAACACTAGTGCTTAGGAAATCTATTGGAGGCAGAAGCAGTCAAGGGTAGCCTAGGGTTAGGGTTAGGCTTAGGGTTCGGCTTAGGGTACGGGTTCGGGGAGGGGTTCGGGTATGGCGTAGGGTATGGGTTAGGGTTAGGGTTAGGGTTAGTGTTAGGGTTAGGGCTCGGTTTAGGGTACGGTTAGGATTAGGGTACGTGTTAGGTTTAGGGTAGGGGTTAGGGTTAGGGTACGCGTTAGGGTTAGGGTAGTTAGTAAACCTATCCCACTCTCTAGATACCCCTTAGCACGTAAAGGAATATTATTTGGGGGTCCAGCCATGGAGAAGAGTTTAGACACTAGGATAAGATAAGGAACACACCCATTATAAAGAAATCACATTAGGATTCTCTTTTTCAGCTGTTCCTTAAAACACTAGTGCTTAGGAAATCTATTGGAGGCAGAAGCAGTCAAGGGTAGCCTAGGGTTAGTGTTAGGCTTAGGGTTAGGCTTAGGGTATGGCTTAGGGTACGGGTTTGGGGAGGGGTTCGGGTACGGCGTAGGGTATGGGTTAGGGTTAGGGTTAGTGTTAGTGTTAGGGTTAGGGCTCGGTTTAGGGTACGGGTTAGGATTAGGGTACGTGTTAGTGTTAGGGTAGGGGTTAGGGTTAGAGTACGCATTAGGGTTAGGGTAGTTATTAAACCTATCCCACTCTCTAGATACCCCTTAGCACGTAAGGCAATATTATTTGGGGGTGCAGCCATGGAGAAGAGTTTAGACACTAGGTTAAGATAAGGAACACACCCATTATAAAGAAATCACATTAGGATTCTCTTTTTAAGCTGTTCCTTAAAACACTAGTGCTTAGGAAATCTATTGGAGGCAGAAGCATTCAAGGGTAGCCTAGGGTTAATGTTAGGCTTAGGGTTAGGCTTAGGGTACGGCTTAGGGCACGGGTTTGGGGAGAGGTTCGGGTACGGCGTAGGGTATGGGTTAGGGTTAGGGTTAGTGTTAGGGTTAGGGCTCGGTTTAGGGTACCCGTTAGGATTAGGGTACATGTTAGGGTTAGGGTAGGGGTTAGGGTTAGAGTACGCATTAGGGTTAGGGTAGTTTTTAAACCTATCCCACTCTCTAGATACCCCTTAGCACGTAAGGGAATATTATTTGGGGGTCCAGCCATGGAGAAGAGTTTAGACACAAGTATAAGATAAAGAACACACCCATTATAAAGAAATCATATTAGGATTCTCTTTTTAAGCTGTTCCTTAAAACACTAGTGCTTAGGAAATCTATTGGAGGCAGAAGCAGTCAAGGGTAGCCTAGGGTTAGTGTTAGGCTTAGGGTTAGGTTTAGGGTACGGGTTTGGGGAGGGGTTCGGGTACGGCGTAGGGTATGGGTTAGGGTTAGTGTTAGGGTTAGTGTTAGGGTTAGGGCTCGGTTTAGGGTACGGGTTAGGAGTAGGGTACGTGTTAGGGTTAGGGTAGGGGTTAGGGTTAGAGTACGCCTTAGGGTTAGGGTAGTTATTAAACCTATCCCACTCTCTAGATACCCCTTAGCACGTAAGGGAATATTATTTGGGGGTGCAGCCATGGAGAAGAGTTTAGACACGAAGATAAGATAAGGAACACACCCATTATAAAGAAATCACATTAGGATTCTCTTTTTAAGCTGTTCCTTAAAACACTAGTGCTTAGGAAATCTATTGGAGGCAGAAGCAGTCAAGGGTAGCCTAGGGTTAGGGTTAGGCTTAGGGTTAGGCTCTAGGGTACGGCTTAGGGTACGGGTTCGGGGAAGGGTGCGCATACGGCATAGGGTATGGGTTAGGGTTAGGGTTAGGGTTAGTGTTAGGGTTAGGGCTCGGTTTAGGGTACGGGTTAGGATTAGGGTACGTGTTAGGGTTAGGGTAGGGGTTAGGGTTAGGGTACGCGTTAGGGTTAGGGTAGTTAGTAAACCTATCCCACTCTCTAGATACCCCTTAGCACGTAAGGCAATATTATTTGGGGGTGCAGCCATGGAGAAGAGTTTAGACACTAGGATAAGATAAGGAACACACCCATTATAAAGAAATCACATTAGGATTCTCTTTTTAAGCTGTTCCTTAAAACACTAGTGCTTAGGAAATCTATTGGAGGCAGAAGCAGTCAAGGGTAGCCTAGGGTTAATGTTAGGCTTAGGGTTAGGCTTAGGGTACGGCTTAGGGTACGGGTTTGGGGAGGGGTTCGGGTACGGCGTAGGGTATGGGTTAGGGTTAGGGTTAGTGTTAGGGTTAGGGCTCGGTTTAGGGTACCCGTTAGGATTAGGGTACGTGTTAGGGTTAGGGTAGGGGTTAGGGTTAGGGTACGCGTTAGGGTTAGGGTAGTTAGTAAACCTATCCCACTCTCTAGATACCCCTTAGCACGTAAAGGAATATTATTTGAGGGTCCAGCCATGGAGAAGAGTTTAGACACTAGGATAAGATAAGGAACACACCCATTATAAAGAAATCACATTAGGATTCTCTTTTTAAGCTGTTCATTAAAACACTAGTGCTTAGGAAATCTATTGGAGGCAGAAGCAGTCAAGGGTAGCCTAGGGTTAGGGTTAGGCTTAGGGTTCGGCTTAGGGTACGGGTTCGGGGAGGGGTTCGGGTACGGCGTAGGGTATGGGTTAGGGTTAGGGTTAGGGTTAGGGTTAGGGTTAGTGTTAGGGTTAGGGCTCGGTTTAGGGTACGGTTAGGATTAGGGTACGTGTTAGGTTTAGGGTAGGGGTTAGGGTTAGGGTACGCGTTAGGGTTAGGGTAGTTAGTAAACCTATCCCACTCTCTAGATACCCCTTAGCACGTAAAGGAATATTATTTGGGGGTCCAGCCATGGAGAAGAGTTTAGACACTAGGATAAGATAAGGAACACACCCATTATAAAGAAATCACATTAGGATTCTCTTTTTCAGCTGTTCCTTAAAACACTAGTGCTTAGGAAATCTATTGCAGGCAGAAGCAGTCAAGGGTAGCCTAGGGTTAGTGTTAGGCTTAGGGTTAGGCTTAGGGTATGGCTTAGGGTACGGGTTTGGGGAGGGGTTCGGGTACGGCGTAGGGTATGGGTTAGGGTTAGGGTTAGTGTTAGTGTTAGGGTTAGGGCTCGGTTTAGGGTACGGGTTAGGATTAGGGTACGTGTTAGTGTTAGGGTAGGGGTTAGGGTTAGAGTACGCATTAGGGTTAGGGTAGTTATTAAACCTATCCCACTCTCTAGATACCCCTTAGCACGTAAGGCAATATTATTTGGGGGTGCAGCCATGGAGAAGAGTTTAGACACTAGGTTAAGATAAGGAACACACCCATTATAAAGAAATCACATTAGGATTCTCTTTTTAAGCTGTTCCTTAAAACACTAGTGCTTAGGAAATCTATTGGAGGCAGAAGCAGTCAAGGGTAGCCTAGGGTTAATGTTAGGCTTAGGGTTAGGCTTAGGGTACGGCTTAGGGTACGGGTTTGGGGAGGGGTTCGGGTACGGCGTAGGGTATGGGTTAGGGTTAGGGTTAGTGTTAGGGTTAGGGCTCGGTTTAGGGTACCCGTTAGGATTAGGGTACATGTTAGGGTTAGGGTAGGGGTTAGGGTTAGAGTACGCATTAGGGTTAGGGTAGTTTTTAAACCTATCCCACTCTCTAGATACCCCTTAGCACGTAAGGGAATATTATTTGGGGGTCCAGCCATGGAGAAGAGTTTAGACACTAGGATAAATAAGGAACACACCCATTATAAAGAAATCACATTAGGATTCTCTTTTTAAGCTGTTCCTTAAAACACTAGTGCTTAGGAAATCTATTGGAGGCAGAAGCAGTCAAGGGTAGCCTAGGGTTAGTGTTAGGCTTAGGGTTAGGTTTAGGGTACGGGTTTGGGGAGGGGTTCGGGTACGGCGTAGGGTATGGGTTAGGGTTAGTGTTAGGGTTAGTGTTAGGGTTAGGGCTCGGTTTAGGGTACGGGTTAGGAGTAGGGTACGTGTTAGGGTTAGGGTAGGGGTTAGGGTTAGAGTACGCCTTAGGGTTAGGGTAGTTATTAAACCTATCCCACTCTCTAGATACCCCTTAGCACGTAAGGGAATATTATTTGGGGGTGCAGCCATGGAGAAGAGTTTAGACACTAAGATAAGATAAGGAACACACCCATTATAAAGAAATCACATTAGGAGTCTCTTTTTAAGCTGTTCCTTAAAACACTAGTGCTTAGGAAATCTATTGGAGGCAGAAGCAGTCAAGGGTAGCCTAGGGTTAGGGTTAGGCTTAGGGTTAGGCTTAGGGTACGGCTTAGGGTACGGGTTCGGGGAAGGGTGCGCGTACGGCGTAGGGTATGGGTTAGGGTTAGGGTTAGGGTTAGTGTTAGGGTTAGGGCTCGGTTTAGGGTACGGGTTAGGATTAGGGTACGTGTTAGGTTTAGGGTAGAGGTTAGGGTTAGGGTACGCGTTAGGGTTAGGGTAGTTAGTAAACCTATCCCACTCTCTAGATACCCCTTAGCACGTAAGGCAATATTATTTGGGGGTGCAGCCATGGAGAAGAGTTTAGACACTAGGATAAGATAAGGAACACACCCATTATAAAGAAATCACATTAGGATTCTCTTTTTAAGCTGTTCCTTAAAACACTAGTGCTTAGGAAATCTATTGGAGGCAGAAGCTGTCAAGGGTAGCCTAGGGTTAATGTTAGGCTTAGGGTTAGGCTTAGGGTACGGCTTAGGGTACGGGTTTGGGGAGGGGTTCGGGTACGGCGTAGGGTATGGGTTAGGGTTAGGGTTAGTGTTAGGGTTAGGGCTCGGTTTAGGGTACCAGTTAGGATTAGGGTACGTGTTAGGGTTAGGGTAGGGGTTAGGGTTAGGGTATGCGTTAGGGTTAGGGTAGTTATTAAACCTATCCCACTCTCTAGATACCCCTTAGCACGTAAAGGAATATTATTTGGGGGTCCAGCCATGGAGAAGAGTTTAGGCACTAGGATAATATAAGGAACACACCCATTATAAAGAAATCACATTAGGATTCTCTTTTTCAGCTGTTCCTTAAAACACTAGTGCTTAGGAAATCTATTGGAGGCAGAAGCAGTCAAGGGTAGCCTAGGGTTAGGGTTAGGCTTAGGGTTAGGCTTAGGGTACGGCTTAGGGTACGGGTTCGGGGAGGGGTTCGGTTACGGCGTAGGGTATGGGTTAGGGTTAGTGTTAGGGTTAGTGTTAGGGTTAGGGCTCGGTTCAGGGAACGTGTTAGGATTAGGGTACGTGTTAGGGTTAGGGTAGGGGTTAGGGTTAGGGTACGCTTTAGGGTTAGGGTATTTATTAAACCTATCCCACTCTCTAGATACCCCTTAGCACGTAAAGGAATATTATTTGGGGGTCCAGCCTTGGAGAAGAGTTTAAACACTAGGATAAGATAAGGAACACACCCATTATAAAGAACTCACATTAGGATACTCTTTTTAAGCTGTTCCTTAAAACACTAGTGCTTAGGAAAGCTATTGGAGGCAGAAGCAGTCAAGGGTAGCCTAGGGTTAGGGTTAGGCTTAGGGTTAGGCTTAGGGTAAGGCTTAGGGTACGGGTTCGTCGTAGGGTATGGGTTTGGGTTAGGGTTAGGGTTAGTGTTAGGGTTAGGGATCGGTTTAGGGTACGGGTTTGGATTAGGGTACGTGTTAGGGTTAGGGTAGGGGATAGGGTTAGGGTACGCGTTAGGGTTAGGGTAGTTAGTAAACCTATCCCACTCTCTAGATACCCCTTAGCACGTAAAGGAATATTATTTGAGGGTCCAGCCATGGAGAAGAGTTTAGACACTAGGATAAGATAAGGAACACACCCATTATAAAGAAATCACATTAGGATTCTCTTTTTAAGCTGTTCCTTAAAACACTAGTGCTTAGGAAATCTATTGGAGGCAGAAGCAGTCAAGGGTAGCCTAGGGTTAGTGTTAGGCTTAGGGTTAGGCTTAGGGTACGGCTTAGGGTACGGGTTTGGGGAGGGGTTCGGATACAGCGTAGGGTATGGGTTAGGTTTAGGGTTAGGGTTAGTGTTAAGGTTAGGGCTCGGTTTAGGGTACGGGTTAGGATTAGGGTACGTGTTAGGGTTAGGGTAGGGGTTAGGGTTAGAGTACGCATTAGGGTTAGGGTAGTTATTAAACCTATCCCACTCTCTAGATACCCCTTAGCACGTAAAGGAATATTATTTGGGTGTCCAGCCATGGAGAAGAGTTTAGACACTAGGATAAATAAGGAACACACCCATTATAAAGAAATCACATTAGGATTCTCTTTTTAAGCTGTTCCTTAAAACACTAGTGCTTAGGAAATCTATTGGAGGCAGAAGCAGTCAAGGGTAGCCTAGGGTTAGTGTTAGGCTTAGGGTTAGGCTTAGGGTACGGCTTAGGGTACGGGTTTGGGGAGGGGTTCGGGTACGGCGTAGGGTATGGGTTAGGGTTAGTGTTAGGGTTAGGGCTCGGTTTACGGTACCTGTTAGGATTAGGGTACATGTTAGGGTTAGGGTAGGGGTTAGGGTTAGAGTACGCATTAGGGTTAGGGTAGGTATTAAACCTATCCCACTCTCTAGATACCCCTTAGCACGTAAGGGAATATTATTTGGGGGTGCAGCCATGGAGAAGAGTTTAGACACTAAGATAAGATAAGGAACACACCCATTATAAAGAAATCACATTAGGATTCTCTTTTTAAGCTGTTCCTTAAAACACTAGTGCTTAGGAAATCTATTGGAGGCAGAAGCAGTCAAGGGTAGCCTAGGGTTAGGGTTAGGCTTAGGGTTAGGCTTAGGGTACGGCTTAGGGTACGGGTTAGGTGAGGGGTGCGGGTACGGCGTAGGGTATGGGTTAGGGTTAGGGTTAGGGTTAGTGTTAGGGTTAGGGCTCGGTTTAGGGTACGTGTTAGGGTTAGGGTAGGGGTTAGGGTTAGGGTACGCATTAGGGTTAGGGTAGTTATTAAACCTATCCCACTCTCTAGATACCCCTTAGCACGTAAAGGAATATTATTTGAGGGTCCAGCCATGGAGAAGAGTTTAGACACTAGGATAAGATAAGGAACACACCCATTATAAAGAAATCACATTAGGATTCTCTTTTTAAGCTGTTCCTTAAAACACTAGTGCTTAGGAAATCTATTGGAGGCAGAAGCAGTCAAGGGTAGCCTAGGGTTAATGTTAGGCTTAGGGTTAGGCTTAGGGTACGGCTTAGGGTACGGGTTTGGGGAGGGGTTCGGGTACGGCGTAGGGTATGGGTTAGGGTTAGGGTTAGTGTTAGGGTTAGGGCTCGGTTTAGGGTACCCGTTAGGATTAGGGTACATGTTAGGGTTAGGGTAGGGGTTAGGGTTAGAGTACGCATTAGGGTTAGGGTAGTTTTTAAACCTATCCCACTCTCTAGATACCCCTTAGCACGTAAGGGAATATTATTTGGGGGTCCAGCCATGGAGAAGAGTTTAGACACTAGGATAAATAAGGAACACACCCATTATAAAGAAATCACATTAGGATTCTCTTTTTAAGCTGTTCCTTAAAACACTAGTGCTTAGGAAATCTATTGGAGGCAGAAGCAGTCAAGGGTAGCCTAGGGTTAGTGTTAGGCTTAGGGTTAGGTTTAGGGTACGGGTTTGGGGAGGGGTTCGGGTACGGCGTAGGGTATGGGTTAGGGTTAGTGTTAGGGTTAGTGTTAGGGTTAGGGCTCGGTTTAGGGTACGGGTTAGGAGTAGGGTACGTGTTAGGGTTAGGGTAGGGGTTAGGGTTAGAGTACGCCTTAGGGTTAGGGTAGTTATTAAACCTATCCCACTCTCTAGATACCCCTTAGCACGTAAGGGAATATTATTTGGGGGTGCAGCCATGGAGAAGAGTTTAGACACTAAGATAAGATAAGGAACACACCCATTATAAAGAAATCACATTAGGAGTCTCTTTTTAAGCTGTTCCTTAAAACACTAGTGCTTAGGAAATCTATTGGAGGCAGAAGCAGTCAAGGGTAGCCTAGGGTTAGGGTTAGGCTTAGGGTTAGGCTTAGGGTACGGCTTAGGGTACGGGTTCGGGGAAGGGTGCGCGTACGGCGTAGGGTATGGGTTAGGGTTAGGGTTAGGGTTAGTGTTAGGGTTAGGGCTCGGTTTAGGGTACGGGTTAGGATTAGGGTACGTGTTAGGTTTAGGGTAGAGGTTAGGGTTAGGGTACGCGTTAGGGTTAGGGTAGTTAGTAAACCTATCCCACTCTCTAGATACCCCTTAGCACGTAAGGCAATATTATTTGGGGGTGCAGCCATGGAGAAGAGTTTAGACACTAGGATAAGATAAGGAACACACCCATTATAAAGAAATCACATTAGGATTCTCTTTTTAAGCTGTTCCTTAAAACACTAGTGCTTAGGAAATCTATTGGAGGCAGAAGCTGTCAAGGGTAGCCTAGGGTTAATGTTAGGCTTAGGGTTAGGCTTAGGGTACGGCTTAGGGTACGGGTTTGGGGAGGGGTTCGGGTACGGCGTAGGGTATGGGTTAGGGTTAGGGTTAGTGTTAGGGTTAGGGCTCGGTTTAGGGTACCAGTTAGGATTAGGGTACGTGTTAGGGTTAGGGTAGGGGTTAGGGTTAGGGTATGCGTTAGGGTTAGGGTAGTTATTAAACCTATCCCACTCTCTAGATACCCCTTAGCACGTAAAGGAATATTATTTGGGGGTCCAGCCATGGAGAAGAGTTTAGGCACTAGGATAATATAAGGAACACACCCATTATAAAGAAATCACATTAGGATTCTCTTTTTCAGCTGTTCCTTAAAACACTAGTGCTTAGGAAATCTATTGGAGGCAGAAGCAGTCAAGGGTAGCCTAGGGTTAGGGTTAGGCTTAGGGTTAGGCTTAGGGTACGGCTTAGGGTACGGGTTCGGGGAGGGGTTCGGTTACGGCGTAGGGTATGGGTTAGGGTTAGTGTTAGGGTTAGTGTTAGGGTTAGGGCTCGGTTCAGGGAACGTGTTAGGATTAGGGTACGTGTTAGGGTTAGGGTAGGGGTTAGGGTTAGGGTACGCTTTAGGGTTAGGGTATTTATTAAACCTATCCCACTCTCTAGATACCCCTTAGCACGTAAAGGAATATTATTTGGGGGTCCAGCCTTGGAGAAGAGTTTAAACACTAGGATAAGATAAGGAACACACCCATTATAAAGAACTCACATTAGGATACTCTTTTTAAGCTGTTCCTTAAAACACTAGTGCTTAGGAAAGCTATTGGAGGCAGAAGCAGTCAAGGGTAGCCTAGGGTTAGGGTTAGGCTTAGGGTTAGGCTTAGGGTAAGGCTTAGGGTACGGGTTCGTCGTAGGGTATGGGTTTGGGTTAGGGTTAGGGTTAGTGTTAGGGTTAGGGATCGGTTTAGGGTACGGGTTTGGATTAGGGTACGTGTTAGGGTTAGGGTAGGGGATAGGGTTAGGGTACGCGTTAGGGTTAGGGTAGTTAGTAAACCTATCCCACTCTCTAGATACCCCTTAGCACGTAAAGGAATATTATTTGAGGGTCCAGCCATGGAGAAGAGTTTAGACACTAGGATAAGATAAGGAACACACCCATTATAAAGAAATCACATTAGGATTCTCTTTTTAAGCTGTTCCTTAAAACACTAGTGCTTAGGAAATCTATTGGAGGCAGAAGCAGTCAAGGGTAGCCTAGGGTTAGTGTTAGGCTTAGGGTTAGGCTTAGGGTACGGCTTAGGGTACGGGTTTGGGGAGGGGTTCGGATACAGCGTAGGGTATGGGTTAGGTTTAGGGTTAGGGTTAGTGTTAAGGTTAGGGCTCGGTTTAGGGTACGGGTTAGGATTAGGGTACGTGTTAGGGTTAGGGTAGGGGTTAGGGTTAGAGTACGCATTAGGGTTAGGGTAGTTATTAAACCTATCCCACTCTCTAGATACCCCTTAGCACGTAAAGGAATATTATTTGGGTGTCCAGCCATGGAGAAGAGTTTAGACACTAGGATAAATAAGGAACACACCCATTATAAAGAAATCACATTAGGATTCTCTTTTTAAGCTGTTCCTTAAAACACTAGTGCTTAGGAAATCTATTGGAGGCAGAAGCAGTCAAGGGTAGCCTAGGGTTAGGGTTAGGCTTAGGGTTAGGCTTAGGGTACGGCTTAGGGTACGGGTTCGGGGAGGGGTTCGGGTACGGCGTAGGGTATGGGTTAGGGTTAGTGTTAGGGTTAGTGTTAGGGTTAGGGTTCGGTTCAGGGTACGGGTTAGGATTAGGGTACGTGTTAGGGTTAGGGTAGGGGTTAGGGTTAGGGTACGCGTTAGGGTTAGGGTAGTTATTAAACCTATCCCACTCTCTAGATACCCCTTAGCACGTAAAGGAATATTATTTGGGGTTCCAGCCATGGAGGAGAGTTTAAACACTAGGATAAGATAAGGAACACACCCATTATAAAGAAATCACATTAGGATTCTCTTTTTAAGCTGTTCATTAAAACACTAGTGCTTAGGAAATCTATTGGAGGCAGAAGCAGTCAAGGGTAGCCTAGGGTTAGGGTTAGGCTTAGGGTTCAGCTTAGGGTACGGGTTCGGGGAGGGGTTCGGGTACGGCGTAGGGTATGGGTTAGGGTTAGGGTTAGGGTTAGGGTTAGGGTTAGGGTTAGTGTTAGGGTTAGGGCTCGGCTTAGGGTACGGTTAGGATTAGGGTACGTGTTAGGTTTAGGGTAGGGGTTAGGGTTAGGGTACGCGTTAGGGTTAGAGTAGTTAGTAAACCTATCCCACTCTCTAGATACCCCTTAGCACGTAAAGGAATATTATTTGGGGGTCCAGCCATGGAGAAGAGTTTAGACACTAGGATAAGATAAGGAACACACCCATTATAAAGAAATCACATTAGGATTCTCTTTTTCAGCAGTTCCTTAAAACACTAGTGCTTAGGAAATCTATTGGAGGCAGAAGCAGTCAAGGGTAGCCTAGGGTTAGTGTTAGGCTTAGGGTTAGGCTTAGGGTATGGCTTAGGGTACGGGTTTGGGGAGGGGTTCGGGTACGGCGTAGGGTATGGGTTAGGGTTAGGTTTAGTGTTAGTGTTAGGGTTAGGGCTCGGTTTAGGGTACGGGTTAGGATTAGGGTACGTGTTAGTGTTAGGGTAGGGGTTAGGGTTAGAGTACGCATTAGGGTTAGGGTAGTTATTAAACCTATCCCACTCTCTAGATACCCCTTAGCACGTAAGGCAATATTATTTGGGGGTGCAGCCATGGAGAAGAGTTTAGACACTAGGTTAAGATAAGGAACACACCCATTATAAAGAAATCACATTAGGATTCTCTTTTTAAGCTGTTCCTTAAAACACTAGTGCTTAGGAAAGCTATTGGAGGCAGAAGCAGTCAAGGGTAGCCTAGGGTTAGGTTTAGGCTTAGGGTTAGGCTTAGGGTAAGGCTTAGGGTACGGGTTCATCGTAGGGTATGGGTTTGGGTTAGGGTTAGGGTTAGTGTTAGGGTTAGGGATCGGTTTAGGGTATGGGTTAGGATTAGGGTACGTGTTAGGGTTAGGGTAGGGGTTAGGGTTAGGGTACGCGTTAGGGTTAGGGTAGTTAGTAAACCTATCCCACTCTCTAGATACCCCTTAGCACGTAAAGGAATATTATTTGAGGGTCCAGCCATGGAGAAGAGTTTAGACACTAAGATAAGATAAGGAACACACCCATTATAAAGAAATCACATTAGGATTCTCTTTTTAAGCTGTTCCTTAAAACACTAGTGCTTAGGAAATCTATTGGGGGCAGAAGCAGTCAAGGGTAGCCTAGGGTTAGTGTTAGGCTTAGGGTTAGGCTTAGGGTACGGCTTAGGGTACGGGTTCGGGGAGGGGTTCGGGTACAGCGTAGGGTATGTGTTAGGTTTAGGGTTAGGGTTAGTGTTAAGGTTAGGGCTCGGTTTAGGGTACGGGTTAGGATTAGGGTACGTGTTAGGGTTAGGGTAGGGGTTAGGGTTAGAGTACGCATTAGGGTTAGGGTAGTTATTAAACCTATCCCACTCTCTAGATACCCCTCAGCACGTAAAGGAATATTATTTGGGGTTCCAGCCATGGAGGAGAGTTTAAACACTAGGATAAGATAAGGAACACACCCATTATAAAGAAATCACATTAGGATTCTCTTTTTAAGCTGTTCCTTAAAACACTAGTGCTTAGGAAATCTATTGGAGGCAGAAGCAGTCAAGGGTAGCCTAGCGTTAGGGTTAGGCTTAGGGTTAGGCTTAGGGTACGGCTTAGGGTACGGGTTCGGGGAGGGGTTCGGTTACGGCGTAGGGTATGGTTTAGGGTTAGGGTTAGGGTTAGTGTTACGGTTAGGCCTCGGTTTAGGGTACGGGTCAGGATTAGGGTACGTGTTAGGGTTAGGGTAGGGGTTAGAGTTAGGGTACGCGTTAGGGTTAGGGTACTTATTAAACCTATCCCACTCTCTAGATACCCCTTAGCACGTAAAGGAATATTATTTGGGGGTCCAGCCATGGAGAAGAGTTTAGACACTAGGATAAATAAGGAACACACCCATTATAAAGAAATCACATTAGGATTCTCTTTTTAAGCTGTTCCTTAAAACACTAGTGCTTAGGAAATCTATTGGAGGCAGAAGCAGTCAAGGGTAGCCTAGGGTTAGTGTTAGGCTTAGGGTTAGGTTTAGGGTACGGGTTTGGGGAGGGGTTCGGGTACGGCGTAGGGTATGGGTTAGGGTTAGGGTTAGGGTTAGTGTTAGTGTTAGGGCTCGGTTTAGGGTACGGGTTAGGATTAGGGTACGTGTTAGGGTTAGGGTAGGGGTTAGGGTTAGAGTACGCATTAGGGTTAGGGTAGTTATTAAACCTATCCCACTCTCTAGATACCCCTTAGCACGTAAGGGAATATTATTTGGGGGTGCAGCCATGGAGAAGAGTTTAGACACTAAGATAAGATAAGGAACACACCCATTATAAAGAAATCACATTAGGATTCTCTTTTTAAGCTGTTCCTTAAAACACTAGTGCTTAGGAAATCTATTGGAGGCAGAAGCAGTCAAGGGTAGCCTAGGGTTAGGGTTAGGCTTAGGGTTAGGCTTAGGGTACGGCTTAGGGTACGGGTTCGGGGAAGGGTGCGCGTACGGCGTAGGGTATGGGTTAGGGTTAGGGTTAGGGTTACTGTTAGGGTTAGGGCTCGGTTTAGGGTACGGGTTAGGATTAGGGTACGTGTTAGGCTTAGGGTAGGGGTTAGGGTTAGGGTACGCGTTAGGGTTAGGGTAGTTAGTAAACCTATCCCACTCTCTAGATACCCCTTAGCACCTAAAGGAATATTATTTGGGGGTCCAGCCATGGAGAAGAGTTTAGACACTAGGATAAGATAAGGAACACACCCATTATAAAGAAATCACATTAGGATTCTCTTTTTCAGCTGTTCCTTAAAACACTAGTGCTTAGGAAATCTATTGGAGGCAGAAGCAGTCAAGGGTAGCCTAGGGTTAGTGTTAGGCTTAGGGTTAGGCTTAGGGTATGGCTTAGGGTACGGGTTTGGGGAGGGGTTCGGGTACGGCGTAGGGTATGGGTTAGGGTTAGGGTTAGTGTTAGTGTTAGGGTTAGGGCTCGGTTTAGGGTACGGGTTAGGATTAGGGTACGTGTTAGTGTTAGGGTAGGGGTTAGGGTTAGAGTACGCATTAGGGTTAGGGTAGTTATTAAACCTATCCCACTCTCTAGATACCCCTTAGCACGTAAGGCAATATTATTTGGGGGTGCAGCCATGGAGAAGAGTTTAGACACTAGGTTAAGATAAGGAACACACCCATTATAAAGAAATCACATTAGGATTCTCTTTTTAAGCTGTTCCTTAAAACACTAGTGCTTAGGAAATCTATTGGAGGCAGAAGCAGTCAAGGGTAGCCTAGGGTTAATGTTAGGCTTAGGGTTAGGCTTAGGGTACGGCTTAGGGTACGGGTTTGGGGAGGGGTTCGGGTACGGCGTAGGGTATGGGTTAGGGTTAGGGTTAGTGTTAGGGTTAGGGCTCGGTTTAGGGTACCCGTTAGGATTAGGGTACATGTTAGGGTTAGGGTAGGGGTTAGGGTTAGAGTACGCATTAGGGTTAGGGTAGTTTTTAAACCTATCCCACTCTCTAGATACCCCTTAGCACGTAAGGCAATATTATTTGGGGGTGCAGCCATGGAGAAGAGTTTAGACACTAGGATAAGATAAGGAACACACCCATTATAAAGAAATCACATTAGGATTCTCTTTTTCAGCTGTTCCTTAAAACACTAGTGCTTAGGAAATCTATTGGAGGCAGAAGCAGTCAAGGGTAGCCTAGGGTTAGTGTTAGGCTTAGGGTTAGGCTTAGGGTATGGCTTAGGGTACGGGTTTGGGGAGGGGTTCGGGTACGGCGTAGGGTATGGGTTAGGGTTAGGTTTAGTGTTAGTGTTAGGGTTAGGGCTCGGTTTAGGGTACGGGTTAGGATTAGGGTACGTGTTAGTGTTAGGGTAGGGGTTAGGGTTAGAGTACGCATTAGGGTTAGGGTAGTTATTAAACCTATCCCACTCTCTAGATACCCCTTAGCACGTAAGGCAATATTATTTGGGGGTGCAGCCATGGAGAAGAGTTTAGACACTAGGATAAATAAGGAACACACCCATTATAAAGAAATCACATTAGGATTCTCTTTTTAAGCTGTTCCTTAAAACACTAGTGCTTAGGAAATCTATTGGAGGCAGAAGCAGTCAAGGGTAGCCTAGGGTTAATGTTAGGCTTAGGGTTAGGCTTAGGGTACGGCTTAGGGTACGGGTTTGGGGAGGGGTTCGGGTACGGCGTAGGGTATGGGTTAGGGTTAGGGTTAGTGTTAGGGTTAGGGCTCGGTTTAGGGTACCCGTTAGGATTAGGGTACATGTTAGGGTTAGGGTAGGGGTTAGGGTTAGAGTACGCATTAGGGTTAGGGTAGTTATTAAACCTATCCCACTCTCTAGATACCCCTTAGCACGTAAGGGAATATTATTTGGGGGTCCAGCCATGGAGAAGAGTTTAGACACTAGGATAAATAAGGAACACACCCATTATAAAGAAATCACATTAGGATTCTCTTTTTAAGCTGTTCCTTAAAACACTAGTGCTTAGGAAATCTATTGGAGGCAGAAGCAGTCAATGGTAGCCTAGGGTTAGTGTTAGGCTTAGGGTTAGGTTTAGGGTACGGGTTTGGGGAGGGGTTCGGGTACGGCGTAGGGTATGGGTTAGGGTTAGGGTTAGTGTTAGGGTTAGGGCTCGGTTTAGGGTACGGGTTAGGAGTAGGGTACGTGTTAGGGTTAGGGTAGGGGTTAGGGTTAGAGTACGCCTTAGGGTTAGGGTAGTTATTAAACCTATCCCACTCTCTAGATACCCCTTAGCACGTAAGGGAATATTATTTGGGGGTGCAGCCATGGAGAAGAGTTTAGACACTAGGATAAGATAAGGAACACACCCATTATAAAGAAATCAAATTAGGATTCTCTTTTTAAGCTGTTCCTTAAAACACTAGTGCTTAGGAAATCTATTGGAGGCAGAAGCAGTCAAGGGTAGCCTAGGGTTAATGTTAGGCTTAGGGTTAGGCTTAGGGTACGGCTTAGGGTACGGGTTTGGGGAGGGGTTCGGGTACGGCGTAGGGTATGGGTTAGGGTTAGGGTTAGTGTTAGGGTTAGGGCTCGGTTTAGGGTACCCGTTAGGATTAGGGTACGTGTTAGGGTTAGGGTAGGGGTTAGGGTTAGGGTATGCGTTAGGGTTAGGGTAGTTATTAAACCTATCCCACTCTCTAGATACCCCGTAGCACGTAAAGAAATATTATTTGGGGGTCCAGCCATGGAGAAGAGTTTAGACACTAGGATAAATAAGGAACACACCCATTATAAAGAAATCACATTAGGATTCTCTTTTTAAGCTGTTCCTTAAAACACTAGTGCTTAGGAAATCTATTGGAGGCAGAAGCAGTCAAGGGTAGCCTAGGGTTAGTGTTAGGCTTAGGGTTAGGTTTAGGGTACGGGTTTGGGGAGGGGTTCGGGTACGGCGTAGGGTATGGGTTAGGGTTAGGGTTAGGGTTAGTGTTAGTGTTAGGGCTCGGTTTAGGGTACGGGTTAGGATTAGGGTACGTGTTAGGGTTAGGGTAGGGGTTAGGGTTAGAGTACGCATTAGGGTTAGGGTAGTTATTAAACCTATCCCACTCTCTAGATACCCCTTAGCACGTAAGGGAATATTATTTGGGGGTGCAGCCATGGAGAAGAGTTTAGACACTAAGATAAGATAAGGAACACACCCATTATAAAGAAATCACATTAGGATTCTCTTTTTAAGCTGTTCCTTAAAACACTAGTGCTTAGGAAATCTATTGGAGGCAGAAGCAGTCAAGGGTAGCCTAGGGTTAGGGTTAGGCTTAGGGTTCGGCTTAGGGTACGGGTTCGGGGAGGGGTTCGGGTATGGCGTAGGGTATGGGTTAGGGTTAGGGTTAGGGTTAGTGTTAGGGTTAGGGCTCGGTTTAGGGTACGGTTAGGATTAGGGTACGTGTTAGGTTTAGGGTAGGGGTTAGGGTTAGGGTACGCGTTAGGGTTAGGGTAGTTAGTAAACCTATCCCACTCTCTAGATACCCCTTAGCACGTAAAGGAATATTATTTGGGGGTCCAGCCATGGAGAAGAGTTTAGACACTAGGATAAGATAAGGAACACACCCATTATAAAGAAATCACATTAGGATTCTCTTTTTCAGCTGTTCCTTAAAACACTAGTGCTTAGGAAATCTATTGGAGGCAGAAGCAGTCAAGGGTAGCCTAGGGTTAGTGTTAGGCTTAGGGTTAGGCTTAGGGTATGGCTTAGGGTACGGGTTTGGGGAGGGGTTCGGGTACGGCGTAGGGTATGGGTTAGGGTTAGGGTTAGTGTTAGTGTTAGGGTTAGGGCTCGGTTTAGGGTACGGGTTAGGATTAGGGTACGTGTTAGTGTTAGGGTAGGGGTTAGGGTTAGAGTACGCATTAGGGTTAGGGTAGTTATTAAACCTATCCCACTCTCTAGATACCCCTTAGCACGTAAGGCAATATTATTTGGGGGTGCAGCCATGGAGAAGAGTTTAGACACTAGGTTAAGATAAGGAACACACCCATTATAAAGAAATCACATTAGGATTCTCTTTTTAAGCTGTTCCTTAAAACACTAGTGCTTAGGAAATCTATTGGAGGCAGAAGCATTCAAGGGTAGCCTAGGGTTAATGTTAGGCAGAGGGTTAGGCTTAGGGTACGGCTTAGGGCACGGGTTTGGGGAGAGGTTCGGGTACGGCGTAGGGTATGGGTTAGGGTTAGGGTTAGTGTTAGGGTTAGGGCTCGGTTTAGGGTACCCGTTAGGATTAGGGTACATGTTAGGGTTAGGGTAGGGGTTAGGGTTAGAGTACGCATTAGGGTTAGGGTAGTTTTTAAACCTATCCCACTCTCTAGATACCCCTTAGCACGTAAGGGAATATTATTTGGGGGTCCAGCCATGGAGAAGAGTTTAGACACAAGTATAAGATAAAGAACACACCCATTATAAAGAAATCATATTAGGATTCTCTTTTTAAGCTGTTCCTTAAAACACTAGTGCTTAGGAAATCTATTGGAGGCAGAAGCAGTCAAGGGTAGCCTAGGGTTAGTGTTAGGCTTAGGGTTAGGTTTAGGGTACGGGTTTGGGGAGGGGTTCGGGTACGGCGTAGGGTATGGGTTAGGGTTAGTGTTAGGGTTAGTGTTAGGGTTAGGGCTCGGTTTAGGGTACGGGTTAGGAGTAGGGTACGTGTTAGGGTTAGGGTAGGGGTTAGGGTTAGAGTACGCCTTAGGGTTAGGGTAGTTATTAAACCTATCCCACTCTCTAGATACCCCTTAGCACGTAAGGGAATATTATTTGGGGGTGCAGCCATGGAGAAGAGTTTAGACACGAAGATAAGATAAGGAACACACCCATTATAAAGAAATCACATTAGGATTCTCTTTTTAAGCTGTTCCTTAAAACACTAGTGCTTAGGAAATCTATTGGAGGCAGAAGCAGTCAAGGGTAGCCTAGGGTTAGGGTTAGGCTTAGGGTTAGGCTCTAGGGTACGGCTTAGGGTACGGGTTCGGGGAAGGGTGCGCATACGGCATAGGGTATGGGTTAGGGTTAGGGTTAGGGTTAGTGTTAGGGTTAGGGCTCGGTTTAGGGTACGGGTTAGGATTAGGGTACGTGTTAGGGTTAGGGTAGGGGTTAGGGTTAGGGTACGCGTTAGGGTTAGGGTAGTTAGTAAACCTATCCCACTCTCTAGATACCCCTTAGCACGTAAGGCAATATTATTTGGGGGTGCAGCCATGGAGAAGAGTTTAGACACTAGGATAAGATAAGGAACACACCCATTATAAAGAAATCACATTAGGATTCTCTTTTTAAGCTGTTCCTTAAAACACTAGTGCTTAGGAAATCTATTGGAGGCAGAAGCAGTCAAGGGTAGCCTAGGGTTAATGTTAGGCTTAGGGTTAGGCTTAGGGTACGGCTTAGGGTACGGGTTTGGGGAGGGGTTCGGGTACGGCGTAGGGTATGGGTTAGGGTTAGGGTTAGTGTTAGGGTTAGGGCTCGGTTTAGGGTACCCATTAGGATTAGGGTACGTGTTAGGGTTAGGGTAGGGGTTAGGGTTAGGGTACGCGTTAGGGTTAGGGTAGTTAGTAAACCTATCCCACTCTCTAGATACCCCTTAGCACGTAAAGGAATATTATTTGAGGGTCCAGCCATGGAGAAGAGTTTAGACACTAGGATAAGATAAGGAACACACCCATTATAAAGAAATCACATTAGGATTCTCTTTTTAAGCTGTTCATTAAAACACTAGTGCTTAGGAAATCTATTGGAGGCAGAAGCAGTCAAGGGTAGCCTAGGGTTAGGGTTAGGCTTAGGGTTCGGCTTAGGGTACGGGTTCGGGGAGGGGTTCGGGTACGGCGTAGGGTATGGGTTAGGGTTAGGGTTAGGGTTAGGGTTAGGGTTAGTGTTAGGGTTAGGGCTCGGTTTAGGGTACGGTTAGGATTAGGGTACGTGTTAGGTTTAGGGTAGGGGTTAGGGTTAGGGTACGCGTTAGGGTTAGGGTAGTTAGTAAACCTATCCCACTCTCTAGATACCCCTTAGCACGTAAAGGAATATTATTTGGGGGTCCAGCCATGGAGAAGAGTTTAGACACTAGGATAAGATAAGGAACACACCCATTATAAAGAAATCACATTAGGATTCTCTTTTTCAGCTGTTCCTTAAAACACTAGTGCTTAGGAAATCTATTGCAGGCAGAAGCAGTCAAGGGTAGCCTAGGGTTAGTGTTAGGCTTAGGGTTAGGCTTAGGGTATGGCTTAGGGTACGGGTTTGGGGAGGGGTTCGGGTACGGCGTAGGGTATGGGTTAGGGTTAGGGTTAGTGTTAGTGTTAGGGTTAGGGCTCGGTTTAGGGTACGGGTTAGGATTAGGGTACGTGTTAGTGTTAGGGTAGGGGTTAGGGTTAGAGTACGCATTAGGGTTAGGGTAGTTATTAAACCTATCCCACTCTCTAGATACCCCTTAGCACGTAAGGCAATATTATTTGGGGGTGCAGCCATGGAGAAGAGTTTAGACACTAGGTTAAGATAAGGAACACACCCATTATAAAGAAATCACATTAGGATTCTCTTTTTAAGCTGTTCCTTAAAACACTAGTGCTTAGGAAATCTATTGGAGGCAGAAGCAGTCAAGGGTAGCCTAGGGTTAATGTTAGGCTTAGGGTTAGGCTTAGGGTACGGCTTAGGGTACGGGTTTGGGGAGGGGTTCGGGTACGGCGTAGGGTATGGGTTAGGGTTAGGGTTAGTGTTAGGGTTAGGGCTCGGTTTAGGGTACCCGTTAGGATTAGGGTACATGTTAGGGTTAGGGTAGGGGTTAGGGTTAGAGTACGCATTAGGGTTAGGGTAGTTTTTAAACCTATCCCACTCTCTAGATACCCCTTAGCACGTAAGGGAATATTATTTGGGGGTCCAGCCATGGAGAAGAGTTTAGACACTAGGATAAATAAGGAACACACCCATTATAAAGAAATCACATTAGGATTCTCTTTTTAAGCTGTTCCTTAAAACACTAGTGCTTAGGAAATCTATTGGAGGCAGAAGCAGTCAAGGGTAGCCTAGGGTTAGTGTTAGGCTTAGGGTTAGGTTTAGGGTACGGGTTTGGGGAGGGGTTCGGGTACGGCGTAGGGTATGGGTTAGGGTTAGTGTTAGGGTTAGTGTTAGGGTTAGGGCTCGGTTTAGGGTACGGGTTAGGAGTAGGGTACGTGTTAGGGTTAGGGTAGGGGTTAGGGTTAGAGTACGCCTTAGGGTTAGGGTAGTTATTAAACCTATCCCACTCTCTAGATACCCCTTAGCACGTAAGGGAATATTATTTGGGGGTGCAGCCATGGAGAAGAGTTTAGACACTAAGATAAGATAAGGAACACACCCATTATAAAGAAATCACATTAGGAGTCTCTTTTTAAGCTGTTCCTTAAAACACTAGTGCTTAGGAAATCTATTGGAGGCAGAAGCAGTCAAGGGTAGCCTAGGGTTAGGGTTAGGCTTAGGGTTAGGCTTAGGGTACGGCTTAGGGTACGGGTTCGGGGAAGGGTGCGCGTACGGCGTAGGGTATGGGTTAGGGTTAGGGTTAGGGTTAGTGTTAGGGTTAGGGCTCGGTTTAGGGTACGGGTTAGGATTAGGGTACGTGTTAGGTTTAGGGTAGAGGTTAGGGTTAGGGTACGCGTTAGGGTTAGGGTAGTTAGTAAACCTATCCCACTCTCTAGATACCCCTTAGCACGTAAGGCAATATTATTTGGGGGTGCAGCCATGGAGAAGAGTTTAGACACTAGGATAAGATAAGGAACACACCCATTATAAAGAAATCACATTAGGATTCTCTTTTTAAGCTGTTCCTTAAAACACTAGTGCTTAGGAAATCTATTGGAGGCAGAAGCTGTCAAGGGTAGCCTAGGGTTAATGTTAGGCTTAGGGTTAGGCTTAGGGTACGGCTTAGGGTACGGGTTTGGGGAGGGGTTCGGGTACGGCGTAGGGTATGGGTTAGGGTTAGGGTTAGTGTTAGGGTTAGGGCTCGGTTTAGGGTACCAGTTAGGATTAGGGTACGTGTTAGGGTTAGGGTAGGGGTTAGGGTTAGGGTATGCGTTAGGGTTAGGGTAGTTATTAAACCTATCCCACTCTCTAGATACCCCTTAGCACGTAAAGGAATATTATTTGGGGGTCCAGCCATGGAGAAGAGTTTAGGCACTAGGATAATATAAGGAACACACCCATTATAAAGAAATCACATTAGGATTCTCTTTTTCAGCTGTTCCTTAAAACACTAGTGCTTAGGAAATCTATTGGAGGCAGAAGCAGTCAAGGGTAGCCTAGGGTTAGGGTTAGGCTTAGGGTTAGGCTTAGGGTACGGCTTAGGGTACGGGTTCGGGGAGGGGTTCGGTTACGGCGTAGGGTATGGGTTAGGGTTAGTGTTAGGGTTAGTGTTAGGGTTAGGGCTCGGTTCAGGGAACGTGTTAGGATTAGGGTACGTGTTAGGGTTAGGGTAGGGGTTAGGGTTAGGGTACGCTTTAGGGTTAGGGTATTTATTAAACCTATCCCACTCTCTAGATACCCCTTAGCACGTAAAGGAATATTATTTGGGGGTCCAGCCTTGGAGAAGAGTTTAAACACTAGGATAAGATAAGGAACACACCCATTATAAAGAACTCACATTAGGATACTCTTTTTAAGCTGTTCCTTAAAACACTAGTGCTTAGGAAAGCTATTGGAGGCAGAAGCAGTCAAGGGTAGCCTAGGGTTAGGGTTAGGCTTAGGGTTAGGCTTAGGGTAAGGCTTAGGGTACGGGTTCGTCGTAGGGTATGGGTTTGGGTTAGGGTTAGGGTTAGTGTTAGGGTTAGGGATCGGTTTAGGGTACGGGTTTGGATTAGGGTACGTGTTAGGGTTAGGGTAGGGGATAGGGTTAGGGTACGCGTTAGGGTTAGGGTAGTTAGTAAACCTATCCCACTCTCTAGATACCCCTTAGCACGTAAAGGAATATTATTTGAGGGTCCAGCCATGGAGAAGAGTTTAGACACTAGGATAAGATAAGGAACACACCCATTATAAAGAAATCACATTAGGATTCTCTTTTTAAGCTGTTCCTTAAAACACTAGTGCTTAGGAAATCTATTGGAGGCAGAAGCAGTCAAGGGTAGCCTAGGGTTAGTGTTAGGCTTAGGGTTAGGCTTAGGGTACGGCTTAGGGTACGGGTTTGGGGAGGGGTTCGGATACAGCGTAGGGTATGGGTTAGGTTTAGGGTTAGGGTTAGTGTTAAGGTTAGGGCTCGGTTTAGGGTACGGGTTAGGATTAGGGTACGTGTTAGGGTTAGGGTAGGGGTTAGGGTTAGAGTACGCATTAGGGTTAGGGTAGTTATTAAACCTATCCCACTCTCTAGATACCCCTTAGCACGTAAAGGAATATTATTTGGGTGTCCAGCCATGGAGAAGAGTTTAGACACTAGGATAAATAAGGAACACACCCATTATAAAGAAATCACATTAGGATTCTCTTTTTAAGCTGTTCCTTAAAACACTAGTGCTTAGGAAATCTATTGGAGGCAGAAGCAGTCAAGGGTAGCCTAGGGTTAGTGTTAGGCTTAGGGTTAGGCTTAGGGTACGGCTTAGGGTACGGGTTTGGGGAGGGGTTCGGGTACGGCGTAGGGTATGGGTTAGGGTTAGTGTTAGGGTTAGGGCTCGGTTTACGGTACCTGTTAGGATTAGGGTACATGTTAGGGTTAGGGTAGGGGTTAGGGTTAGAGTACGCATTAGGGTTAGGGTAGGTATTAAACCTATCCCACTCTCTAGATACCCCTTAGCACGTAAGGGAATATTATTTGGGGGTGCAGCCATGGAGAAGAGTTTAGACACTAAGATAAGATAAGGAACACACCCATTATAAAGAAATCACATTAGGATTCTCTTTTTAAGCTGTTCCTTAAAACACTAGTGCTTAGGAAATCTATTGGAGGCAGAAGCAGTCAAGGGTAGCCTAGGGTTAGGGTTAGGCTTAGGGTTAGGCTTAGGGTACGGCTTAGGGTACGGGTTAGGTGAGGGGTGCGGGTACGGCGTAGGGTATGGGTTAGGGTTAGGGTTAGGGTTAGTGTTAGGGTTAGGGCTCGGTTTAGGGTACGTGTTAGGGTTAGGGTAGGGGTTAGGGTTAGGGTACGCATTAGGGTTAGGGTAGTTATTAAACCTATCCCACTCTCTAGATACCCCTTAGCACGTAAAGGAATATTATTTGAGGGTCCAGCCATGGAGAAGAGTTTAGACACTAGGATAAGATAAGGAACACACCCATTATAAAGAAATCACATTAGGATTCTCTTTTTAAGCTGTTCCTTAAAACACTAGTGCTTAGGAAATCTATTGGAGGCAGAAGCAGTCAAGGGTAGCCTAGGGTTAATGTTAGGCTTAGGGTTAGGCTTAGGGTACGGCTTAGGGTACGGGTTTGGGGAGGGGTTCGGGTACGGCGTAGGGTATGGGTTAGGGTTAGGGTTAGTGTTAGGGTTAGGGCTCGGTTTAGGGTACCCGTTAGGATTAGGGTACATGTTAGGGTTAGGGTAGGGGTTAGGGTTAGAGTACGCATTAGGGTTAGGGTAGTTTTTAAACCTATCCCACTCTCTAGATACCCCTTAGCACGTAAGGGAATATTATTTGGGGGTCCAGCCATGGAGAAGAGTTTAGACACTAGGATAAATAAGGAACACACCCATTATAAAGAAATCACATTAGGATTCTCTTTTTAAGCTGTTCCTTAAAACACTAGTGCTTAGGAAATCTATTGGAGGCAGAAGCAGTCAAGGGTAGCCTAGGGTTAGTGTTAGGCTTAGGGTTAGGTTTAGGGTACGGGTTTGGGGAGGGGTTCGGGTACGGCGTAGGGTATGGGTTAGGGTTAGTGTTAGGGTTAGTGTTAGGGTTAGGGCTCGGTTTAGGGTACGGGTTAGGAGTAGGGTACGTGTTAGGGTTAGGGTAGGGGTTAGGGTTAGAGTACGCCTTAGGGTTAGGGTAGTTATTAAACCTATCCCACTCTCTAGATACCCCTTAGCACGTAAGGGAATATTATTTGGGGGTGCAGCCATGGAGAAGAGTTTAGACACTAAGATAAGATAAGGAACACACCCATTATAAAGAAATCACATTAGGAGTCTCTTTTTAAGCTGTTCCTTAAAACACTAGTGCTTAGGAAATCTATTGGAGGCAGAAGCAGTCAAGGGTAGCCTAGGGTTAGGGTTAGGCTTAGGGTTAGGCTTAGGGTACGGCTTAGGGTACGGGTTCGGGGAAGGGTGCGCGTACGGCGTAGGGTATGGGTTAGGGTTAGGGTTAGGGTTAGTGTTAGGGTTAGGGCTCGGTTTAGGGTACGGGTTAGGATTAGGGTACGTGTTAGGTTTAGGGTAGAGGTTAGGGTTAGGGTACGCGTTAGGGTTAGGGTAGTTAGTAAACCTATCCCACTCTCTAGATACCCCTTAGCACGTAAGGCAATATTATTTGGGGGTGCAGCCATGGAGAAGAGTTTAGACACTAGGATAAGATAAGGAACACACCCATTATAAAGAAATCACATTAGGATTCTCTTTTTAAGCTGTTCCTTAAAACACTAGTGCTTAGGAAATCTATTGGAGGCAGAAGCTGTCAAGGGTAGCCTAGGGTTAATGTTAGGCTTAGGGTTAGGCTTAGGGTACGGCTTAGGGTACGGGTTTGGGGAGGGGTTCGGGTACGGCGTAGGGTATGGGTTAGGGTTAGGGTTAGTGTTAGGGTTAGGGCTCGGTTTAGGGTACCAGTTAGGATTAGGGTACGTGTTAGGGTTAGGGTAGGGGTTAGGGTTAGGGTATGCGTTAGGGTTAGGGTAGTTATTAAACCTATCCCACTCTCTAGATACCCCTTAGCACGTAAAGGAATATTATTTGGGGGTCCAGCCATGGAGAAGAGTTTAGGCACTAGGATAATATAAGGAACACACCCATTATAAAGAAATCACATTAGGATTCTCTTTTTCAGCTGTTCCTTAAAACACTAGTGCTTAGGAAATCTATTGGAGGCAGAAGCAGTCAAGGGTAGCCTAGGGTTAGGGTTAGGCTTAGGGTTAGGCTTAGGGTACGGCTTAGGGTACGGGTTCGGGGAGGGGTTCGGTTACGGCGTAGGGTATGGGTTAGGGTTAGTGTTAGGGTTAGTGTTAGGGTTAGGGCTCGGTTCAGGGAACGTGTTAGGATTAGGGTACGTGTTAGGGTTAGGGTAGGGGTTAGGGTTAGGGTACGCTTTAGGGTTAGGGTATTTATTAAACCTATCCCACTCTCTAGATACCCATTAGCACGTAAAGGAATATTATTTGGGGGTCCAGCCTTGGAGAAGAGTTTAAACACTAGGATAAGATAAGGAACACACCCATTATAAAGAACTCACATTAGGATACTCTTTTTAAGCTGTTCCTTAAAACACTAGTGCTTAGGAAAGCTATTGGAGGCAGAAGCAGTCAAGGGTAGCCTAGGGTTAGGGTTAGGCTTAGGGTTAGGCTTAGGGTAAGGCTTAGGGTACGGGTTCGTCGTAGGGTATGGGTTTGGGTTAGGGTTAGGGTTAGTGTTAGGGTTAGGGATCGGTTTAGGGTACGGGTTTGGATTAGGGTACGTGTTAGGGTTAGGGTAGGGGATAGGGTTAGGGTACGCGTTAGGGTTAGGGTAGTTAGTAAACCTATCCCACTCTCTAGATACCCCTTAGCACGTAAAGTAATATTATTTGAGGGTCCAGCCATGGAGAAGAGTTTAGACACTAGGATAAGATAAGGAACACACCCATTATAAAGAAATCACATTAGGATTCTCTTTTTAAGCTGTTCCTTAAAACACTAGTGCTTAGGAAATCTATTGGAGGCAGAAGCAGTCAAGGGTAGCCTAGGGTTAGTGTTAGGCTTAGGGTTAGGCTTAGGGTACGGCTTAGGGTACGGGTTTGGGGAGGGGTTCGGATACAGCGTAGGGTATGGGTTAGGTTTAGGGTTAGGGTTAGTGTTAAGGTTAGGGCTCGGTTTAGGGTACGGGTTAGGATTAGGGTACGTGTTAGGGTTAGGGTAGGGGTTAGGGTTAGAGTACGCATTAGGGTTAGGGTAGTTATTAAACCTATCCCACTCTCTAGATACCCCTTAGCACGTAAAGGAATATTATTTGGGTGTCCAGCCATGGAGAAGAGTTTAGACACTAGGATAAATAAGGAACACACCCATTATAAAGAAATCACATTAGGATTCTCTTTTTAAGCTGTTCCTTAAAACACTAGTGCTTAGGAAATCTATTGGAGGCAGAAGCAGTCAAGGGTAGCCTAGGGTTAGTGTTAGGCTTAGGGTTAGGCTTAGGGTACGGCTTAGGGTACGGGTTTGGGGAGGGGTTCGGGTACGGCGTAGGGTATGGGTTAGGGTTAGTGTTAGGGTTAGGGCTCGGTTTACGGTACCTGTTAGGATTAGGGTACATGTTAGGGTTAGGGTAGGGGTTAGGGTTAGAGTACGCATTAGGGTTAGGGTAGGTATTAAACCTATCCCACTCTCTAGATACCCCTTAGCACGTAAGGGAATATTATTTGGGGGTGCAGCCATGGAGAAGAGTTTAGACACTAAGATAAGATAAGGAACACACCCATTATAAAGAAATCACATTAGGATTCTCTTTTTAAGCTGTTCCTTAAAACACTAGTGCTTAGGAAATCTATTGGAGGCAGAAGCAGTCAAGGGTAGCCTAGGGTTAGGGTTAGGCTTAGGGTTAGGCTTAGGGTACGGCTTAGGGTACGGGTTAGGTGAGGGGTGCGGGTACGGCGTAGGGTATGGGTTAGGGTTAGGGTTAGGGTTAGTGTTAGGGTTAGGGCTCGGTTTAGGGTACGTGTTAGGGTTAGGGTAGGGGTTAGGGTTAGGGTACGCATTAGGGTTAGGGTAGTTATTAAACCTATCCCACTCTCTAGATACCCCTTAGCACGTAAAGGAATATTATTTGAGGGTCCAGCCATGGAGAAGAGTTTAGACACTAGGATAAGATAAGGAACACACCCATTATAAAGAAATCACATTAGGATTCTCTTTTTAAGCTGTTCCTTAAAACACTAGTGCTTAGGAAATCTATTGGAGGCAGAAGCAGTCAAGGGTAGCCTAGGGTTAGGGTTAGGCTTAGGGTTAGGCTTAGGGTACGGCTTAGGGTACGGGTTCGGGGAGGGGTTCGGGTACGGCGTAGGGTATGGGTTAGGGTTAGTGTTAGGGTTAGTGTTAGGGTTAGGGTTCGGTTCAGGGTACGGGTTAGGATTAGGGTACGTGTTAGGGTTAGGGTAGGGGTTAGGGTTAGGGTACGCGTTAGGGTTAGGGTAGTTATTAAACCTATCCCACTCTCTAGATACCCCTTAGCACGTAAAGGAATATTATTTGGGGTTCCAGCCATGGAGGAGAGTTTAAACACTAGGATAAGATAAGGAACACACCCATTATAAAGAAATCACATTAGGATTCTCTTTTTAAGCTGTTCATTAAAACACTAGTGCTTAGGAAATCTATTGGAGGCAGAAGCAGTCAAGGGTAGCCTAGGGTTAGGGTTAGGCTTAGGGTTCAGCTTAGGGTACGGGTTCGGGGAGGGGTTCGGGTACGGCGTAGGGTATGGGTTAGGGTTAGGGTTAGGGTTAGGGTTAGGGTTAGGGTTAGTGTTAGGGTTAGGGCTCGGCTTAGGGTACGGTTAGGATTAGGGTACGTGTTAGGTTTAGGGTAGGGGTTAGGGTTAGGGTACGCGTTAGGGTTAGAGTAGTTAGTAAACCTATCCCACTCTCTAGATACCCCTTAGCACGTAAAGGAATATTATTTGGGGGTCCAGCCATGGAGAAGAGTTTAGACACTAGGATAAGATAAGGAACACACCCATTATAAAGAAATCACATTAGGATTCTCTTTTTCAGCTGTTCCTTAAAACACTAGTGCTTAGGAAATCTATTGGAGGCAGAAGCAGTCAAGGGTAGCCTAGGGTTAGTGTTAGGCTTAGGGTTAGGCTTAGGGTATGGCTTAGGGTACGGGTTTGGGGAGGGGTTCGGGTACGGCGTAGGGTATGGGTTAGGGTTAGGTTTAGTGTTAGTGTTAGGGTTAGGGCTCGGTTTAGGGTACGGGTTAGGATTAGGGTACGTGTTAGTGTTAGGGTAGGGGTTAGGGTTAGAGTACGCATTAGGGTTAGGGTAGTTATTAAACCTATCCCACTCTCTAGATACCCCTTAGCACGTAAGGCAATATTATTTGGGGGTGCAGCCATGGAGAAGAGTTTAGACACTAGGTTAAGATAAGGAACACACCCATTATAAAGAAATCACATTAGGATTCTCTTTTTAAGCTGTTCCTTAAAACACTAGTGCTTAGGAAAGCTATTGGAGGCAGAAGCAGTCAAGGGTAGCCTAGGGTTAGGTTTAGGCTTAGGGTTAGGCTTAGGGTAAGGCTTAGGGTACGGGTTCGTCGTAGGGTATGGGTTTGGGTTAGGGTTAGGGTTAGTGTTAGGGTTAGGGATCGGTTTAGGGTATGGGTTAGGATTAGGGTACGTGTTAGGGTTAGGGTAGGGGTTAGGGTTAGGGTACGCGTTAGGGTTAGGGTAGTTAGTAAACCTATCCCACTCTCTAGATACCCCTTAGCACGTAAAGGAATATTATTTGAGGGTCCAGCCATGGAGAAGAGTTTAGACACTAAGATAAGATAAGGAACACACCCATTATAAAGAAATCACATTAGGATTCTCTTTTTAAGCTGTTCCTTAAAACACTAGTGCTTAGGAAATCTATTGGGGGCAGAAGCAGTCAAGGGTAGCCTAGGGTTAGTGTTAGGCTTAGGGTTAGGCTTAGGGTACGGCTTAGGGTACGGGTTCGGGGAGGGGTTCGGGTACAGCGTAGGGTATGTGTTAGGTTTAGGGTTAGGGTTAGTGTTAAGGTTAGGGCTCGGTTTAGGGTACGGGTTAGGATTAGGGTACGTGTTAGGGTTAGGGTAGGGGTTAGGGTTAGAGTACGCATTAGGGTTAGGGTAGTTATTAAACCTATCCCACTCTCTAGATACCCCTCAGCACGTAAAGGAATATTATTTGGGGTTCCAGCCATGGAGGAGAGTTTAAACACTAGGATAAGATAAGGAACACACCCATTATAAAGAAATCACATTAGGATTCTCTTTTTAAGCTGTTCCTTAAAACACTAGTGCTTAGGAAATCTATTGGAGGCAGAAGCAGTCAAGGGTAGCCTAGCGTTAGGGTTAGGCTTAGGGTTAGGCTTAGGGTACGGCTTAGGGTACGGGTTCGGGGAGGGGTTCGGTTACGGCGTAGGGTATGGTTTAGGGTTAGGGTTAGGGTTAGTGTTACGGTTAGGCCTCGGTTTAGGGTACGGGTCAGGATTAGGGTACGTGTTAGGGTTAGGGTAGGGGTTAGAGTTAGGGTACGCGTTAGGGTTAGGGTACTTATTAAACCTATCCCACTCTCTAGATACCCCTTAGCACGTAAAGGAATATTATTTGGGGGTCCAGCCATGGAGAAGAGTTTAGACACTAGGATAAATAAGGAACACACCCATTATAAAGAAATCACATTAGGATTCTCTTTTTAAGCTGTTCCTTAAAACACTAGTGCTTAGGAAATCTATTGGAGGCAGAAGCAGTCAAGGGTAGCCTAGGGTTAGTGTTAGGCTTAGGGTTAGGTTTAGGGTACGGGTTTGGGGAGGGGTTCGGGTACGGCGTAGGGTATGGGTTAGGGTTAGGGTTAGGGTTAGTGTTAGTGTTAGGGCTCGGTTTAGGGTACGGGTTAGGATTAGGGTACGTGTTAGGGTTAGGGTAGGGGTTAGGGTTAGAGTACGCATTAGGGTTAGGGTAGTTATTAAACCTATCCCACTCTCTAGATACCCCTTAGCACGTAAGGGAATATTATTTGGGGGTGCAGCCATGGAGAAGAGTTTAGACACTAAGATAAGATAAGGAACACACCCATTATAAAGAAATCACATTAGGATTCTCTTTTTAAGCTGTTCCTTAAAACACTAGTGCTTAGGAAATCTATTGGAGGCAGAAGCAGTCAAGGGTAGCCTAGGGTTAGGGTTAGGCTTAGGGTTAGGCTTAGGGTACGGCTTAGGGTACGGGTTCGGGGAAGGGTGCGCGTACGGCGTAGGGTATGGGTTAGGGTTAGGGTTAGGGTTACTGTTAGGGTTAGGGCTCGGTTTAGGGTACGGGTTAGGATTAGGGTACGTGTTAGGCTTAGGGTAGGGGTTAGGGTTAGGGTACGCGTTAGGGTTAGGGTAGTTAGTAAACCTATCCCACTCTCTAGATACCCCTTAGCACGTAAAGGAATATTATTTGAGGGTCCAGCCATGGAGAAGAGTTTAGACACTAGGATAAGATAAGGAACACACCCATTATAAAGAAATCACATTAGGATTCTCTTTTTAAGCTGTTCATTAAAACACTAGTGCTTAGGAAATCTATTGGAGGCAGAAGCAGTCAAGGGTAGCCTAGGGTTAGGGTTAGGCTTAGGGTTCGGCTTAGGGTACGGGTTCGGGGAGGGGTTCGGGTACGGCGTAGGGTATGGGTTAGGGTTAGGGTTAGGGTTAGGGTTAGGGTTAGTGTTAGGGTTAGGGCTCGGTTTAGGGTACCCGTTAGGATTAGGGTACGTGTTAGGGTTAGGGTAGGGGTTAGGGTTAGGGTACGCGTTAGGGTTAGGGTAGTTAGTAAACCTATCCCACTCTCTAGATACCCCTTAGCACGTAAAGGAATATTATTTGGGGGTCCAGCCATGGAGAAGAGTTTAGACACTAGGATAAGATAAGGAACACACCCATTATAAAGAAATCACATTAGGATTCTCTTTTTCAGCTGTTCCTTAAAACACTAGTGCTTAGGAAATCTATTGGAGGCAGAAGCAGTCAAGGGTAGCCTAGGGTTAGTGTTAGGCTTAGGGTTAGGCTTAGGGTATGGCTTAGGGTACGGGTTTGGGGAGGGGTTCGGGTACGGCGTAGGGTATGGGTTAGGGTTAGGGTTAGTGTTAGTGTTAGGGTTAGGGCTCGGTTTAGGGTACGGGTTAGGATTAGGGTACGTGTTAGTGTTAGGGTAGGGGTTAGGGTTAGAGTACGCATTAGGGTTAGGGTAGTTATTAAACCTATCCCACTCTCTAGATACCCCTTAGCACGTAAGGCAATATTATTTGGGGGTGCAGCCATGGAGAAGAGTTTAGACACTAGGTTAAGATAAGGAACACACCCATTATAAAGAAATCACATTAGGATTCTCTTTTTAAGCTGTTCCTTAAAACACTAGTGCTTAGGAAATCTATTGGAGGCAGAAGCAGTCAAGGGTAGCCTAGGGTTAATGTTAGGCTTAGGGTTAGGCTTAGGGTACGGCTTAGGGTACGGGTTTGGGGAGGGGTTCGGGTACGGCGTAGGGTATGGGTTAGGGTTAGGGTTAGTGTTAGGGTTAGGGCTCGGTTTAGGGTACCCGTTAGGATTAGGGTACATGTTAGGGTTAGGGTAGGGGTTAGGGTTAGAGTACGCATTAGGGTTAGGGTAGTTTTTAAACCTATCCCACTCTCTAGATACCCCTTAGCACGTAAGGGAATATTATTTGGGGGTCCAGCCATGGAGAAGAGTTTAGACACTAGGATAAATAAGGAACACACCCATTATAAAGAAATCACATTAGGATTCTCTTTTTAAGCTGTTCCTTAAAACACTAGTGCTTAGGAAATCTATTGGAGGCAGAAGCAGTCAAGGGTAGCCTAGGGTTAGTGTTAGGCTTAGGGTTAGGTTTAGGGTACGGGTTTGGGGAGGGGTTCGGGTACGGCGTAGGGTATGGGTTAGGGTTAGTGTTAGGGTTAGTGTTAGGGTTAGGGCTCGGTTTAGGGTACGGGTTAGGAGTAGGGTACGTGTTAGGGTTAGGGTAGGGGTTAGGGTTAGAGTACGCCTTAGGGTTAGGGTAGTTATTAAACCTATCCCACTCTCTAGATACCCCTTAGCACGTAAGGGAATATTATTTGGGGGTGCAGCCATGGAGAAGAGTTTAGACACTAAGATAAGATAAGGAACACACCCATTATAAAGAAATCACATTAGGAGTCTCTTTTTAAGCTGTTCCTTAAAACACTAGTGCTTAGGAAATCTATTGGAGGCAGAAGCAGTCAAGGGTAGCCTAGGGTTAGGGTTAGGCTTAGGGTACGGCTTAGGGTACGGGTTCGGGGAAGGGTGCGCGTACGGCGTAGGGTATGGGTTAGGGTTAGGGTTAGGGTTAGTGTTAGGGTTAGGGCTCGGTTTAGGGTACGGGTTAGGATTAGGGTACGTGTTAGGTTTAGGGTAGAGGTTAGGGTTAGGGTACGCGTTAGGGTTAGGGTAGTTAGTAAACCTATCCCACTCTCTAGATACCCCTTAGCACGTAAGGCAATATTATTTGGGGGTGCAGCCATGGAGAAGAGTTTAGACACTAGGATAAGATAAGGAACACACCCATTATAAAGAAATCACATTAGGATTCTCTTTTTAAGCTGTTCCTTAAAACACTAGTGCTTAGGAAATCTATTGGAGGCAGAAGCTGTCAAGGGTAGCCTAGGGTTAATGTTAGGCTTAGGGTACGGCTTAGGGTACGGCTTAGGGTACGGGTTTGGGGAGGGGTTCGGGTACGGCATAGGGTATGGGTTAGGGTTAGGGTTAGTGTTAGGGTTAGGGCTCGGTTTAGGGTACCAGTTAGGATTAGGGTACGTGTTAGGGTTAGGGTAGGGGTTAGGGTTAGGGTATGCGTTAGGGTTAGGGTAGTTATTAAACCTATACCACTCTCTAGATACCCCTTAGCACGTAAAGGAATATTATTTGGGGGTCCAGCCATGGAGAAGAGTTTAGGCACTAGGATAATATAAGGAACACACCCATTATAAAGAAATCACATTAGGATTCTCTTTTTCAGCTGTTCCTTAAAACACTAGTGCTTAGGAAATCTATTGGAGGCAGAAGCAGTCAAGGGTAGCCTAGGGTTAGGGTTAGGCTTAGGGTTAGGCTTAGGGTACGGCTTAGGGTACGGGTTCGGGGAGGGGTTCGGTTACGGCGTAGGGTATGGGTTAGGGTTAGTGTTAGGGTTAGTGTTAGGGTTAGGGCTCGGTTCAGGGAACGTGTTAGGATTAGGGTACGTGTTAGGGTTAGGGTAGGGGTTAGGGTTAGGGTACGCTTTAGGGTTAGGGTATTTATTAAACCTATCCCACTCTCTAGATACCCCTTAGCACGTAAAGGAATATTATTTGGGGGTCCAGCCTTGGAGAAGAGTTTAAACACTAGGATAAGATAAGGAACACACCCATTATAAAGAACTCACATTAGGATACTCTTTTTAAGCTGTTCCTTAAAACACTAGTGCTTAGGAAAGCTATTGGAGGCAGAAGCAGTCAAGGGTAGCCTAGGGTTAGGGTTAGGCTTAGGGTTAGGCTTAGGGTAAGGCTTAGGGTACGGGTTCGTCGTAGGGTATGGGTTTGGGTTAGGGTTAGGGTTAGTGTTAGGGTTAGGGATCGGTTTAGGGTACGGGTTTGGATTAGGGTACGTGTTAGGGTTAGGGTAGGGGATAGGGTTAGGGTACGCGTTAGGGTTAGGGTAGTTAGTAAACCTATCCCACTCTCTAGATACCCCTTAGCACGTAAAGGAATATTATTTGAGGGTCCAGCCATGGAGAAGAGTTTAGACACTAGGATAAGATAAGGAACACACCCATTATAAAGAAATCACATTAGGATTCTCTTTTTAAGCTGTTCCTTAAAACACTAGTGCTTAGGAAATCTATTGGAGGCAGAAGCAGTCAAGGGTAGCCTAGGGTTAGTGTTAGGCTTAGGGTTAGGCTTAGGGTACGGCTTAGGGTACGGGTTTGGGGAGGGGTTCGGATACAGCGTAGGGTATGGGTTAGGTTTAGGGTTAGGGTTAGTGTTAAGGTTAGGGCTCGGTTTAGGGTACGGGTTAGGATTAGGGTACGTGTTAGGGTTAGGGTAGGGGTTAGGGTTAGAGTACGCATTAGGGTTAGGGTAGTTATTAAACCTATCCCACTCTCTAGATACCCCTTAGCACGTAAAGGAATATTATTTGGGGGTCCAGCCATGGAGAAGAGTTTAGACACTAGGATAAATAAGGAACACACCCATTATAAAGAAATCACATTAGGATTCTCTTTTTAAGCTGTTCCTTAAAACACTAGTGCTTAGGAAATCTATTGGAGGCAGAAGCAGTCAAGGGTAGCCTAGGGTTAGTGTTAGGCTTAGGGTTAGGCTTAGGGTACGGCTTAGGGTACGGGTTTGGGGAGGGGTTCGGGTACGGCGTAGGGTATGGGTTAGGGTTAGTGTTAGGGTTAGGGCTCGGTTTACGGTACCTGTTAGGATTAGGGTACATGTTAGGGTTAGGGTAGGGGTTAGGGTTAGAGTACGCATTAGGGTTAGGGTAGGTATTAAACCTATCCCACTCTCTAGATACCCCTTAGCACGTAAGGGAATATTATTTGGGGGTGCAGCCATGGAGAAGAGTTTAGACACTAAGATAAGATAAGGAACACACCCATTATAAAGAAATCACATTAGGATTCTCTTTTTAAGCTGTTCCTTAAAACACTAGTGCTTAGGAAATCTATTGGAGGCAGAAGCAGTCAAGGGTAGCCTAGGGTTAGGGTTAGGCTTAGGGTTAGGCTTAGGGTACGGCTTAGGGTACGGGTTAGGTGAGGGGTGCGGGTACGGCGTAGGGTATGGGTTAGGGTTAGGGTTAGGGTTAGTGTTAGGGTTAGGGCTCGGTTTAGGGTACGTGTTAGGGTTAGGGTAGGGGTTAGGGTTAGGGTACGCATTAGGGTTAGGGTAGTTATTAAACCTATCCCACTCTCTAGATACCCCTTAGCACGTAAAGGAATATTATTTGAGGGTCCAGCCATGGAGAAGAGTTTAGACACTAGGATAAGATAAGGAACACACCCATTATAAAGAAATCACATTAGGATTCTCTTTTTAAGCTGTTCCTTAAAACACTAGTGCTTAGGAAATCTATTGGAGGCAGAAGCAGTCAAGGGTAGCCTAGGGTTAGGGTTAGGCTTAGGGTTAGGCTTAGGGTACGGCTTAGGGTACGGGTTCGGGGAGGGGTTCGGGTACGGCGTAGGGTATGGGTTAGGGTTAGTGTTAGGGTTAGTGTTAGGGTTAGGGTTCGGTTCAGGGTACGGGTTAGGATTAGGGTACGTGTTAGGGTTAGGGTAGGGGTTAGGGTTAGGGTACGCGTTAGGGTTAGGGTAGTTATTAAACCTATCCCACTCTCTAGATACCCCTTAGCACGTAAAGGAATATTATTTGGGGTTCCAGCCATGGAGGAGAGTTTAAACACTAGGATAAGATAAGGAACACACCCATTATAAAGAAATCACATTAGGATTCTCTTTTTAAGCTGTTCATTAAAACACTAGTGCTTAGGAAATCTATTGGAGGCAGAAGCAGTCAAGGGTAGCCTAGGGTTAGGGTTAGGCTTAGGGTTCAGCTTAGGGTACGGGTTCGGGGAGGGGTTCGGGTACGGCGTAGGGTATGGGTTAGGGTTAGGGTTAGGGTTAGGGTTAGGGTTAGGGTTAGTGTTAGGGTTAGGGATCGGTTTAGGGTATGGGTTAGGATTAGGGTACGTGTTAGGGTTAGGGTAGGGGTTAGGGTTAGGGTACGCGTTAGGGTTAGGGTAGTTAGTAAACCTATCCCACTCTCTAGATACCCCTTAGCACGTAAAGGAATATTATTTGAGGGTCCAGCCATGGAGAAGAGTTTAGACACTAAGATAAGATAAGGAACACACCCATTATAAAGAAATCACATTAGGATTCTCTTTTTAAGCTGTTCCTTAAAACACTAGTGCTTAGGAAATCTATTGGGGGCAGAAGCAGTCAAGGGTAGCCTAGGGTTAGTGTTAGGCTTAGGGTTAGGCTTAGGGTACGGCTTAGGGTACGGGTTCGGGGAGGGGTTCGGGTACAGCGTAGGGTATGTGTTAGGTTTAGGGTTAGGGTTAGTGTTAAGGTTAGGGCTCGGTTTAGGGTACGGGTTAGGATTAGGGTACGTGTTAGGGTTAGGGTAGGGGTTAGGGTTAGAGTACGCATTAGGGTTAGGGTAGTTATTAAACCTATACCACTCTCTAGATACCCCTCAGCACGTAAAGGAATATTATTTGGGGTTCCAGCCATGGAGGAGAGTTTAAACACTAGGATAAGATAAGGAACACACCCATTATAAAGAAATCACATTAGGATTCTCTTTTTAAGCTGTTCCTTAAAACACTAGTGCTTAGGAAATCTATTGGAGGCAGAAGCAGTCAAGGGTAGCCTAGCGTTAGGGTTAGGCTTAGGGTTAGGCTTAGGGTACGGCTTAGGGTACGGGTTCGGGGAGGGGTTCGGTTACGGCGTAGGGTATGGTTTAGGGTTAGGGTTAGGGTTAGTGTTACGGTTAGGCCTCGGTTTAGGGTACGGGTCAGGATTAGGGTACGTGTTAGGGTTAGGGTAGGGGTTAGAGTTAGGGTACGCGTTAGGGTTAGGGTACTTATTAAACCTATCCCACTCTCTAGATACCCCTTAGCACGTAAAGGAATATTATTTGGGGGTCCAGCCATGGAGAAGAGTTTAGACACTAGGATAAATAAGGAACACACCCATTATAAAGAAATCACATTAGGATTCTCTTTTTAAGCTGTTCCTTAAAACACTAGTGCTTAGGAAATCTATTGGAGGCAGAAGCAGTCAAGGGTAGCCTAGGGTTAGTGTTAGGCTTAGGGTTAGGTTTAGGGTACGGGTTTGGGGAGGGGTTCGGGTACGGCGTAGGGTATGGGTTAGGGTTAGGGTTAGTGTTAGTGTTAGGGCTCGGTTTAGGGTACGGGTTAGGATTAGGGTACGTGTTAGGGTTAGGGTAGGGGTTAGGGTTAGAGTACGCATTAGGGTTAGGGTAGTTATTAAACCTATCCCACTCTCTAGATACCCCTTAGCACGTAAGGGAATATTATTTGGGGGTGCAGCCATGGAGAAGAGTTTAGACACTAAGATAAGATAAGGAACACACCCATTATAAAGAAATCACATTAGGATTCTCTTTTTAAGCTGTTCCTTAAAACACTAGTGCTTAGGAAATCTATTGGAGGCAGAAGCAGTCAAGGGTAGCCTAGGGTTAGGGTTAGGCTTAGGGTTAGGCTTAGGGTACGGCTTAGGGTACGGGTTCGGGGAAGGGTGCGCGTACGGCGTAGGGTATGGGTTAGGGTTAGGGTTAGGGTTAGTGATAGGGTTAGGGCTCGGTTTAGGGTACGGGTTAGGATTAGGGTACGTGTTAGGCTTAGGGTAGGGGTTAGGGTTAGGGTACGCGTTAGGGTTAGGGTAGTTAGTAAACCTATCCCACTCTCTAGATACCCCTTAGCACGTAAAGGAATATTATTTGAGGGTCCAGCCATGGCGAAGAGTTTAGACACTAGGATAAGATAAGGAACACACCCATTATAAAGAAATCACATTAGGATTCTCTTTTTAAGCTGTTCATTAAAACACTAGTGCTTAGGAAATCTATTGGAGGCAGAAGCAGTCAAGGGTAGCCTAGGGTTAGGGTTAGGCTTAGGGTTCGGCTTAGGGTACGGGTTCGGGGAGGGGTTCGGGTACGGCGTAGGGTATGGGTTAGGGTTAGGGTTAGGGTTAGGGTTAGGGTTAGTGTTAGGGTTAGGGCTCGGTTTAGGGTACCCGTTAGGATTAGGGTACGTGTTAGGGTTAGGGTAGGGGTTAGGGTTAGGGTACGCGTTAGGGTTAGGGTAGTTAGTAAACCTATCCCACTCTCTAGATACCCCTTAGCACGTAAAGGAATATTATTTGGGGGTCCAGCCATGGAGAAGAGTTTAGACACTAGTATAAGATAAGGAACACACCCATTATAAAGAAATCACATTAGGATTCTCTTTTTCAGCTGTTCCTTAAAACACTAGTGCTTAGGAAATCTATTGGAGGCAGAAGCAGTCAAGGGTAGCCTAGGGTTAGTGTTAGGCTTAGGGTTAGGCTTAGGGTATGGCTTAGGGTACGGGTTTGGGGAGGGGTTCGGGTACGGCGTAGGGTATGGGTTAGGGTTAGGGTTAGTGTTAGTGTTAGGGTTAGGGCTCGGTTTAGGGTACGGGTTAGGATTAGGGTACGTGTTAGTGTTAGGGTAGGGGTTAGGGTTAGAGTACGCATTAGGGTTAGGGTAGTTATTAAACCTATCCCACTCTCTAGATACCCCTTAGCACGTAAGGCAATATTATTTGGGGGTGCAGCCATGGAGAAGAGTTTAGACACTAGGTTAAGATAAAGAACACACCCATTATAAAGAAATCACATTAGGATTCTCTTTTTAAGCTGTTCCTTAAAACACTAGTGCTTAGGAAATCTATTGGAGGCAGAAGCAGTCAAGGGTAGCCTAGGGTTAATGTTAGGCTTAGGGTTAGGCTTAGGGTACGGCTTAGGGTACGGGTTTGGGGAGGGGTTCGGGTACGGCGTAGGGTATGGGTTAGGGTTAGGGTTAGTGTTAGGGTTAGGGCTCGGTTTAGGGTACCCGTTAGGATTAGGGTACATGTTAGGGTTAGGGTAGGGGTTAGGGTTAGAGTACGCATTAGGGTTAGGGTAGTTTTTAAACCTATCCCACTCTCTAGATACCCCTTAGCACGTAAGGGAATATTATTTGGGGGTCCAGCCATGGAGAAGAGTTTAGACACTAGGATAAATAAGGAACACACCCATTATAAAGAAATCACATTAGGATTCTCTTTTTAAGCTGTTCCTTAAAACACTAGTGCTTAGGAAATCTATTGGAGGCAGAAGCAGTCAAGGGTAGCCTAGGGTTAGTGTTAGGCTTAGGGTTAGGTTTAGGGTACGGGTTTGGGGAGGGGTTCGGGTACGGCGTAGGGTATGGGTTAGGGTTAGTGTTAGGGTTAGTGTTAGGGTTAGGGCTCGGTTTAGGGTACGGGTTAGGAGTAGGGTACGTGTTAGGGTTAGGGTAGGGGTTAGGGTTAGAGTACGCCTTAGGGTTAGGGTAGTTATTAAACCTATCCCACTCTCTAGATACCCCTTAGCACGTAAGGGAATATTATTTGGGGGTGCAGCCATGGAGAAGAGTTTAGACACTAAGATAAGATAAGGAACACACCCATTATAAAGAAATCACATTAGGAGTCTCTTTTTAAGCTGTTCCTTAAAACACTAGTGCTTAGGAAATCTATTGGAGGCAGAAGCAGTCAAGGGTAGCCTAGGGTTAGGGTTAGGCTTAGGGTTAGGCTTAGGGTACGGCTTAGGGTACGGGTTCGGGGAAGGGTGCGCGTACGGCGTAGGGTATGGGTTAGGGTTAGGGTTAGGGTTAGTGTTAGGGTTAGGGCTCGGTTTAGGGTACGGGTTAGGATTAGGGTACGTGTTAGGTTTAGGGTAGAGGTTAGGGTTAGGGTACGCGTTAGGGTTAGGGTAGTTAGTAAACCTATCCCACTCTCTAGATACCCCTTAGCACGTAAGGCAATATTATTTGGGGGTGCAGCCATGGAGAAGAGTTTAGACACTAGGATAAGATAAGGAACACACCCATTATAAAGAAATCACATTAGGATTCTCTTTTTAAGCTGTTCCTTAAAACACTAGTGCTTAGGAAATCTATTGGAGGCAGAAGCTGTCAAGGGTAGCCTAGGGTTAATGTTAGGCTTAGGGTTAGGCTTAGGGTACGGCTTAGGGTACGGGTTTGGGGAGGGGTTCGGGTACGGCGTAGGGTATGGGTTAGGGTTAGGGTTAGTGTTAGGGTTAGGGCTCGGTTTAGGGTACCAGTTAGGATTAGGGTACGTGTTAGGGTTAGGGTAGGGGTTAGGGTTAGGGTATGCGTTAGGGTTAGGGTAGTTATTAAACCTATACCACTCTCTAGATACCCCTTAGCACGTAAAGGAATATTATTTGGGGGTCCAGCCATGGAGAAGAGTTTAGGCACTAGGATAATATAAGGAACACACCCATTATAAAGAAATCACATTAGGATTCTCTTTTTCAGCTGTTCCTTAAAACACTAGTGCTTAGGAAATCTATTGGAGGCAGAAGCAGTCAAGGGTAGCCTAGGGTTAGGGTTAGGCTTAGGGTTAGGCTTAGGGTACGGCTTAGGGTACGGGTTCGGGGAGGGGTTCGGTTACGGCGTAGGGTATGGGTTAGGGTTAGTGTTAGGGTTAGTGTTAGGGTTAGGGCTCCGTTCAGGGAACGTGTTAGGATTAGGGTACGTGTTAGGGTTAGGGTAGGGGTTAGGGTTAGGGTACGCTTTAGGGTTAGGGTATTTATTAAACCTATCCCACTCTCTAGATACCCCTTAGCACGTAAAGGAATATTATTTGGGGGTCCAGCCTTGGAGAAGAGTTTAAACACTAGGATAAGATAAGGAACACACCCATTATAAAGAACTCACATTAGGATACTCTTTTTAAGCTGTTCCTTAAAACACTAGTGCTTAGGAAAGCTATTGGAGGCAGAAGCAGTCAAGGGTAGCCTAGGGTTAGGGTTAGGCTTAGGGTTAGGCTTAGGGTAAGGCTTAGGGTACGGGTTCGTCGTAGGGTATGGGTTTGGGTTAGGGTTAGGGTTAGTGTTAGGGTTAGGGATCGGTTTAGGGTACGGGTTTGGATTAGGGTACGTGTTAGGGTTAGGGTAGGGGATAGGGTTAGGGTACGCGTTAGGGTTAGGGTAGTTAGTAAACCTATCCCACTCTCTAGATACCCCTTAGCACGTAAAGGAATATTATTTGAGGGTCCAGCCATGGAGAAGAGTTTAGACACTAGGATAAGATAAGGAACACACCCATTATAAAGAAATCACATTAGGATTCTCTTTTTAAGCTATTCCTTAAAACACTAGTGCTTAGGAAATCTATTGGAGGCAGAAGCAGTCAAGGGTAGCCTAGGGTTAGTGTTAGGCTTAGGGTTAGGCTTAGGGTACGGCTTAGGGTACGGGTTTGGGGAGGGGTTCGGATACAGCGTAGGGTATGGGTTAGGTTTAGGGTTAGGGTTAGTGTTAAGGTTAGGGCTCGGTTTAGGGTACGGGTTAGGATTAGGGTACGTGTTAGGGTTAGGGTAGGGGTTAGGGTTAGAGTACGCATTAGGGTTAGGGTAGTTATTAAACCTATCCCACTCTCTAGATACCCCTTAGCACGTAAAGGAATATTATTTGGGGGTCCAGCCATGGAGAAGAGTTTAGACACTAGGATAAATAAGGAACACACCCATTATAAAGAAATCACATTAGGATTCTCTTTTTAAGCTGTTCCTTAAAACACTAGTGCTTAGGAAATCTATTGGAGGCAGAAGCAGTCAAGGGTAGCCTAGGGTTAGTGTTAGGCTTAGGGTTAGGCTTAGGGTACGGCTTAGGGTACGGGTTTGGGGAGGGGTTCGGGTACGGCGTAGGGTATGGGTTAGGGTTAGTGTTAGGGTTAGGGCTCGGTTTACGGTACCTGTTAGGATTAGGGTACATGTTAGGGTTAGGGTAGGGGTTAGGGTTAGAGTACGCATTAGGGTTAGGGTAGGTATTAAACCTATCCCACTCTCTAGATACCCCTTAGCACGTAAGGGAATATTATTTGGGGGTGCAGCCATGGAGAAGAGTTTAGACACTAAGATAAGATACGGAACACACCCATTATAAAGAAATCACATTAGGATTCTCTTTTTAAGCTGTTCCTTAAAACACTAGTGCTTAGGAAATCTATTGGAGGCAGAAGCAGTCAAGGGTAGCCTAGGGTTAGGGTTAGGCTTAGGGTTAGGCTTAGGGTACGGCTTAGGGTACGGGTTAGGTGAGGGGTGCGGGTACGGCGTAGGGTATGGGTTAGGGTTAGGGTTAGGGTTAGTGTTAGGGTTAGGGCTCGGTTTAGGGTACGTGTTAGGGTTAGGGTAGGGGTTAGGGTTAGGGTACGCATTAGGGTTAGGGTAGTTATTAAACCTATCCCACTCTCTAGATACCCCTTAGCACGTAAAGGAATATTATTTGAGGGTCCAGCCATGGAGAAGAGTTTAGACACTAGGATAAGATAAGGAACACACCCATTATAAAGAAATCACATTAGGATTCTCTTTTTAAGCTGTTCCTTAAAACACTAGTGCTTAGGAAATCTATTGGAGGCAGAAGCAGTCAAGGGTAGCCTAGGGTTAGGGTTAGGCTTAGGGTTAGGCTTAGGGTACGGCTTAGGGTACGGGTTCGGGGAGGGGTTCGGGTACGGCGTAGGGTATGGGTTAGGGTTAGTGTTAGGGTTAGTGTTAGGGTTAGGGTTCGGTTCAGGGTACGGGTTAGGATTAGGGTACGTGTTAGGGTTAGGGTAGGGGTTAGGGTTAGGGTACGCGTTAGGGTTAGGGTAGTTATTAAACCTATCCCACTCTCTAGATACCCCTTAGCACGTAAAGGAATATTATTTGGGGTTCCAGCCATGGAGGAGAGTTTAAACACTAGGATAAGATAAGGAACACACCCATTATAAAGAAATCACATTAGGATTCTCTTTTTAAGCTGTTCATTAAAACACTAGTGCTTAGGAAATCTATTGGAGGCAGAAGCAGTCAAGGGTAGCCTAGGGTTAGGGTTAGGCTTAGGGTTCAGCTTAGGGTACGGGTTCGGGGAGGGGTTCGGGTACGGCGTAGGGTATGGGTTAGGGTTAGGGTTAGGGTTAGGGTTAGGGTTAGGGTTAGTGTTAGGGTTAGGGCTCGGCTTAGGGTACGGTTAGGATTAGGGTACGTGTTAGGTTTAGGGTAGGGGTTAGGGTTAGGGTACGCGTTAGGGTTAGAGTAGTTAGTAAACCTATCCCACTCTCTAGATACCCCTTAGCACGTAAAGGAATATTATTTGGGGGTCCAGCCATGGAGAAGAGTTTAGACACTAGGATAAGATAAGGAACACACCCATTATAAAGAAATCACATTAGGATTCTCTTTTTCAGCTGTTCCTTAAAACACTAGTGCTTAGGAAATCTATTGGAGGCAGAAGCAGTCAAGGGTAGCCTAGGGTTAGTGTTAGGCTTAGGGTTAGGCTTAGGGTATGGCTTAGGGTACGGGTTTGGGGAGGGGTTCGGGTACGGCGTAGGGTATGGGTTAGGGTTAGGTTTAGTGTTAGTGTTAGGGTTAGGGCTCGGTTTAGGGTACGGGTTAGGATTAGGGTACGTGTTAGTGTTAGGGTAGGGGTTAGGGTTAGAGTACGCATTAGGGTTAGGGTAGTTATTAAACCTATCCCACTCTCTAGATACCCCTTAGCACGTAAGGCAATATTATTTGGGGGTGCAGCCATGGAGAAGAGTTTAGACACTAGGTTAAGATAAGGAACACACCCATTATAAAGAAATCACATTAGGATTCTCTTTTTAAGCTGTTCCTTAAAACACTAGTGCTTAGGAAAGCTATTGGAGGCAGAAGCAGTCAAGGGTAGCCTAGGGTTAGGTTTAGGCTTAGGGTTAGGCTTAGGGTAAGGCTTAGGGTACGGGTTCGTCGTAGGGTATGGGTTTGGGTTAGGGTTAGGGTTAGTGTTAGGGTTAGGGATCGGTTTAGGGTATGGGTTAGGATTAGGGTACGTGTTAGGGTTAGGGTAGGGGTTAGGGTTAGGGTACGCGTTAGGGTTAGGGTAGTTAGTAAACCTATCCCACTCTCTAGATACCCCTTAGCACGTAAAGGAATATTATTTGAGGGTCCAGCCATGGAGAAGAGTTTAGACACTAAGATAAGATAAGGAACACACCCATTATAAAGAAATCACATTAGGATTCTCTTTTTAAGCTGTTCCTTAAAACACTAGTGCTTAGGAAATCTATTGGGGGCAGAAGCAGTCAAGGGTAGCCTAGGGTTAGTGTTAGGCTTAGGGTTAGGCTTAGGGTACGGCTTAGGGTACGGGTTCGGGGAGGGGTTCGGGTACAGCGTAGGGTATGTGTTAGGTTTAGGGTTAGGGTTAGTGTTAAGGTTAGGGCTCGGTTTAGGGTACGGGTTAGGATTAGGGTACGTGTTAGGGTTAGGGTAGGGGTTAGGGTTAGAGTACGCATTAGGGTTAGGGTAGTTATTAAACCTATCCCACTCTCTAGATACCCCTCAGCACGTAAAGGAATATTATTTGGGGTTCCAGCCATGGAGGAGAGTTTAAACACTAGGATAAGATAAGGAACACACCCATTATAAAGAAATCACATTAGGATTCTCTTTTTAAGCTGTTCCTTAAAACACTAGTGCTTAGGAAATCTATTGGAGGCAGAAGCAGTCAAGGGTAGCCTAGCGTTAGGGTTAGGCTTAGGGTTAGGCTTAGGGTACGGCTTAGGGTACGGGTTCGGGGAGGGGTTCGGTTACGGCGTAGGGTATGGTTTAGGGTTAGGGTTAGGGTTAGTGTTACGGTTAGGCCTCGGTTTAGGGTACGGGTCAGGATTAGGGTACGTGTTAGGGTTAGGGTAGGGGTTAGAGTTAGGGTACGCGTTAGGGTTAGGGTACTTATTAAACCTATCCCACTCTCTAGATACCCCTTAGCACGTAAAGGAATATTATTTGGGGGTCCAGCCATGGAGAAGAGTTTAGACACTAGGATAAATAAGGAACACACCCATTATAAAGAAATCACATTAGGATTCTCTTTTTAAGCTGTTCCTTAAAACACTAGTGCTTAGGAAATCTATTGGAGGCAGAAGCAGTCAAGGGTAGCCTAGGGTTAGTGTTAGGCTTAGGGTTAGGTTTAGGGTACGGGTTTGGGGAGGGGTTCGGGTACGGCGTAGGGTATGGGTTAGGGTTAGGGTTAGGGTTAGTGTTAGTGTTAGGGCTCGGTTTAGGGTACGGGTTAGGATTAGGGTACGTGTTAGGGTTAGGGTAGGGGTTAGGGTTAGAGTACGCATTAGGGTTAGGGTAGTTATTAAACCTATCCCACTCTCTAGATACCCCTTAGCACGTAAGGGAATATTATTTGGGGGTGCAGCCATGGAGAAGAGTTTAGACACTAAGATAAGATAAGGAACACACCCATTATAAAGAAATCACATTAGGATTCTCTTTTTAAGCTGTTCCTTAAAACACTAGTGCTTAGGAAATCTATTGGAGGCAGAAGCAGTCAAGGGTAGCCTAGGGTTAGGGTTAGGCTTAGGGTTAGGCTTAGGGTACGGCTTAGGGTACGGGTTCGGGGAAGGGTGCGCGTACGGCGTAGGGTATGGGTTAGGGTTAGGGTTAGGGTTACTGTTAGGGTTAGGGCTCGGTTTAGGGTACGGGTTAGGATTAGGGTACGTGTTAGGCTTAGGGTAGGGGTTAGGGTTAGGGTACGCGTTAGGGTTAGGGTAGTTAGTAAACCTATCCCACTCTCTAGATACCCCTTAGCACGTAAAGGAATATTATTTGAGGGTCCAGCCATGGAGAAGAGTTTAGACACTAGGATAAGATAAGGAACACACCCATTATAAAGAAATCACATTAGGATTCTCTTTTTAAGCTGTTCATTAAAACACTAGTGCTTAGGAAATCTATTGGAGGCAGAAGCAGTCAAGGGTAGCCTAGGGTTAGGGTTAGGCTTAGGGTTCGGCTTAGGGTACGGGTTCGGGGAGGGGTTCGGGTACGGCGTAGGGTATGGGTTAGGGTTAGGGTTAGGGTTAGGGTTAGGGTTAGTGTTAGGGTTAGGGCTCGGTTTAGGGTACCCGTTAGGATTAGGGTACGTGTTAGGGTTAGGGTAGGGGTTAGGGTTAGGGTACGCGTTAGGGTTAGGGTAGTTAGTAAACCTATCCCACTCTCTAGATACCCCTTAGCACGTAAAGGAATATTATTTGGGGGTCCAGCCATGGAGAAGAGTTTAGACACTAGGATAAGATAAGGAACACACCCATTATAAAGAAATCACATTAGGATTCTCTTTTTCAGCTGTTCCTTAAAACACTAGTGCTTAGGAAATCTATTGGAGGCAGAAGCAGTCAAGGGTAGCCTAGGGTTAGTGTTAGGCTTAGGGTTAGGCTTAGGGTATGGCTTAGGGTACGGGTTTGGGGAGGGGTTCGGGTACGGCGTAGGGTATGGGTTAGGGTTAGGGTTAGTGTTAGTGTTAGGGTTAGGGCTCGGTTTAGGGTACGGGTTAGGATTAGGGTACGTGTTAGTGTTAGGGTAGGGGTTAGGGTTAGAGTACGCATTAGGGTTAGGGTAGTTATTAAACCTATCCCACTCTCTAGATACCCCTTAGCACGTAAGGCAATATTATTTGGGGGTGCAGCCATGGAGAAGAGTTTAGACACTAGGTTAAGATAAGGAACACACCCATTATAAAGAAATCACATTAGGATTCTCTTTTTAAGCTGTTCCTTAAAACACTAGTGCTTAGGAAATCTATTGGAGGCAGAAGCAGTCAAGGGTAGCCTAGGGTTAATGTTAGGCTTAGGGTTAGGCTTAGGGTACGGCTTAGGGTACGGGTTTGGGGAGGGGTTCGGGTACGGCGTAGGGTATGGGTTAGGGTTAGGGTTAGTGTTAGGGTTAGGGCTCGGTTTAGGGTACCCGTTAGGATTAGGGTACATGTTAGGGTTAGGGTAGGGGTTAGGGTTAGAGTACGCATTAGGGTTAGGGTAGTTTTTAAACCTATCCCACTCTCTAGATACCCCTTAGCACGTAAGGGAATATTATTTGGGGGTCCAGCCATGGAGAAGAGTTTAGACACTAGGATAAATAAGGAACACACCCATTATAAAGAAATCACATTAGGATTCTCTTTTTAAGCTGTTCCTTAAAACACTAGTGCTTAGGAAATCTATTGGAGGCAGAAGCAGTCAAGGGTAGCCTAGGGTTAGTGTTAGGCTTAGGGTTAGGTTTAGGGTACGGGTTTGGGGAGGGGTTCGGGTACGGCGTAGGGTATGGGTTAGGGTTAGTGTTAGGGTTAGTGTTAGGGTTAGGGCTCGGTTTAGGGTACGGGTTAGGAGTAGGGTACGTGTTAGGGTTAGGGTAGGGGTTAGGGTTAGAGTACGCCTTAGGGTTAGGGTAGTTATTAAACCTATCCCACTCTCTAGATACCCCTTAGCACGTAAGGGAATATTATTTGGGGGTGCAGCCATGGAGAAGAGTTTAGACACGAAGATAAGATAAGGAACACACCCATTATAAAGAAATCACATTAGGATTCTCTTTTTAAGCTGTTCCTTAAAACACTAGTGCTTAGGAAATCTATTGGAGGCAGAAGCAGTCAAGGGTAGCCTAGGGTTAGGGTTAGGCTTAGGGTTAGGCTCTAGGGTACGGCTTAGGGTACGGGTTCGGGGAAGGGTGCGCATACGGCATAGGGTATGGGTTAGGGTTAGGGTTAGGGTTAGTGTTAGGGTTAGGGCTCGGTTTAGGGTACGGGTTAGGATTAGGGTACGTGTTAGGGTTAGGGTAGGGGTTAGGGTTAGGGTACGCGTTAGGGTTAGGGTAGTTAGTAAACCTATCCCACTCTCTAGATACCCCTTAGCACGTAAGGCAATATTATTTGGGGGTGCAGCCATGGAGAAGAGTTTAGACACTAGGATAAGATAAGGAACACACCCATTATAAAGAAATCACATTAGGATTCTCTTTTTAAGCTGTTCCTTAAAACACTAGTGCTTAGGAAATCTATTGGAGGCAGAAGCAGTCAAGGGTAGCCTAGGGTTAATGTTAGGCTTAGGGTTAGGCTTAGGGTACGGCTTAGGGTACGGGTTTGGGGAGGGGTTCGGGTACGGCGTAGGGTATGGGTTAGGGTTAGGGTTAGTGTTAGGGTTAGGGCTCGGTTTAGGGTACCCATTAGGATTAGGGTACGTGTTAGGGTTAGGGTAGGGGTTAGGGTTAGGGTACGCGTTAGGGTTAGGGTAGTTAGTAAACCTATCCCACTCTCTAGATACCCCTTAGCACGTAAAGGAATATTATTTGAGGGTCCAGCCATGGAGAAGAGTTTAGACACTAGGATAAGATAAGGAACACACCCATTATAAAGAAATCACATTAGGATTCTCTTTTTAAGCTGTTCATTAAAACACTAGTGCTTAGGAAATCTATTGGAGGCAGAAGCAGTCAAGGGTAGCCTAGGGTTAGGGTTAGGCTTAGGGTTCGGCTTAGGGTACGGGTTCGGGGAGGGGTTCGGGTACGGCGTAGGGTATGGGTTAGGGTTAGGGTTAGGGTTAGGGTTAGGGTTAGTGTTAGGGTTAGGGCTCGGTTTAGGGTACGGTTAGGATTAGGGTACGTGTTAGGTTTAGGGTAGGGGTTAGGGTTAGGGTACGCGTTAGGGTTAGGGTAGTTAGTAAACCTATCCCACTCTCTAGATACCCCTTAGCACGTAAAGGAATATTATTTGGGGGTCCAGCCATGGAGAAGAGTTTAGACACTAGGATAAGATAAGGAACACACCCATTATAAAGAAATCACATTAGGATTCTCTTTTTCAGCTGTTCCTTAAAACACTAGTGCTTAGGAAATCTATTGCAGGCAGAAGCAGTCAAGGGTAGCCTAGGGTTAGTGTTAGGCTTAGGGTTAGGCTTAGGGTATGGCTTAGGGTACGGGTTTGGGGAGGGGTTCGGGTACGGCGTAGGGTATGGGTTAGGGTTAGGGTTAGTGTTAGTGTTAGGGTTAGGGCTCGGTTTAGGGTACGGGTTAGGATTAGGGTACGTGTTAGTGTTAGGGTAGGGGTTAGGGTTAGAGTACGCATTAGGGTTAGGGTAGTTATTAAACCTATCCCACTCTCTAGATACCCCTTAGCACGTAAGGCAATATTATTTGGGGGTGCAGCCATGGAGAAGAGTTTAGACACTAGGTTAAGATAAGGAACACACCCATTATAAAGAAATCACATTAGGATTCTCTTTTTAAGCTGTTCCTTAAAACACTAGTGCTTAGGAAATCTATTGGAGGCAGAAGCAGTCAAGGGTAGCCTAGGGTTAATGTTAGGCTTAGGGTTAGGCTTAGGGTACGGCTTAGGGTACGGGTTTGGGGAGGGGTTCGGGTACGGCGTAGGGTATGGGTTAGGGTTAGTGTTAGGGTTAGTGTTAGGGTTAGGGCTCGGTTTAGGGTACGGGTTAGGAGTAGGGTACGTGTTAGGGTTAGGGTAGGGGTTAGGGTTAGAGTACGCCTTAGGGTTAGGGTAGTTATTAAACCTATCCCACTCTCTAGATACCCCTTAGCACGTAAGGGAATATTATTTGGGGGTGCAGCCATGGAGAAGAGTTTAGACACTAAGATAAGATAAGGAACACACCCATTATAAAGAAATCACATTAGGAGTCTCTTTTTAAGCTGTTCCTTAAAACACTAGTGCTTAGGAAATCTATTGGAGGCAGAAGCAGTCAAGGGTAGCCTAGGGTTAGGGTTAGGCTTAGGGTTAGGCTTAGGGTACGGCTTAGGGTACGGGTTCGGGGAAGGGTGCGCGTACGGCGTAGGGTATGGGTTAGGGTTAGGGTTAGGGTTAGTGTTAGGGTTAGGGCTCGGTTTAGGGTACGGGTTAGGATTAGGGTACGTGTTAGGTTTAGGGTAGAGGTTAGGGTTAGGGTACGCGTTAGGGTTAGGGTAGTTAGTAAACCTATCCCACTCTCTAGATACCCCTTAGCACGTAAGGCAATATTATTTGGGGGTGCAGCCATGGAGAAGAGTTTAGACACTAGGATAAGATAAGGAACACACCCATTATAAAGAAATCACATTAGGATTCTCTTTTTAAGCTGTTCCTTAAAACACTAGTGCTTAGGAAATCTATTGGAGGCAGAAGCTGTCAAGGGTAGCCTAGGGTTAATGTTAGGCTTAGGGTTAGGCTTAGGGTACGGCTTAGGGTACGGGTTTGGGGAGGGGTTCGGGTACGGCGTAGGGTATGGGTTAGGGTTAGGGTTAGTGTTAGGGTTAGGGCTCGGTTTAGGGTACCAGTTAGGATTAGGGTACGTGTTAGGGTTAGGGTAGGGGTTAGGGTTAGGGTATGCGTTAGGGTTAGGGTAGTTATTAAACCTATCCCACTCTCTAGATACCCCTTAGCACGTAAAGGAATATTATTTGGGGGTCCAGCCATGGAGAAGAGTTTAGGCACTAGGATAATATAAGGAACACACCCATTATAAAGAAATCACATTAGGATTCTCTTTTTCAGCTGTTCCTTAAAACACTAGTGCTTAGGAAATCTATTGGAGGCAGAAGCAGTCAAGGGTAGCCTAGGGTTAGGGTTAGGCTTAGGGTTAGGCTTAGGGTACGGCTTAGGGTACGGGTTCGGGGAGGGGTTCGGTTACGGCGTAGGGTATGGGTTAGGGTTAGTGTTAGGGTTAGTGTTAGGGTTAGGGCTCGGTTCAGGGAACGTGTTAGGATTAGGGTACGTGTTAGGGTTAGGGTAGGGGTTAGGGTTAGGGTACGCTTTAGGGTTAGGGTATTTATTAAACCTATCCCACTCTCTAGATACCCCTTAGCACGTAAAGGAATATTATTTGGGGGTCCAGCCTTGGAGAAGAGTTTAAACACTAGGATAAGATAAGGAACACACCCATTATAAAGAACTCACATTAGGATACTCTTTTTAAGCTGTTCCTTAAAACACTAGTGCTTAGGAAAGCTATTGGAGGCAGAAGCAGTCAAGGGTAGCCTAGGGTTAGGGTTAGGCTTAGGGTTAGGCTTAGGGTAAGGCTTAGGGTACGGGTTCGTCGTAGGGTATGGGTTTGGGTTAGGGTTAGGGTTAGTGTTAGGGTTAGGGATCGGTTTAGGGTACGGGTTTGGATTAGGGTACGTGTTAGGGTTAGGGTAGGGGATAGGGTTAGGGTACGCGTTAGGGTTAGGGTAGTTAGTAAACCTATCCCACTCTCTAGATACCCCTTAGCACGTAAAGGAATATTATTTGAGGGTCCAGCCATGGAGAAGAGTTTAGACACTAGGATAAGATAAGGAACACACCCATTATAAAGAAATCACATTAGGATTCTCTTTTTAAGCTGTTCCTTAAAACACTAGTGCTTAGGAAATCTATTGGAGGCAGAAGCAGTCAAGGGTAGCCTAGGGTTAGTGTTAGGCTTAGGGTTAGGCTTAGGGTACGGCTTAGGGTACGGGTTTGGGGAGGGGTTCGGATACAGCGTAGGGTATGGGTTAGGTTTAGGGTTAGGGTTAGTGTTAAGGTTAGGGCTCGGTTTAGGGTACGGGTTAGGATTAGGGTACGTGTTAGGGTTAGGGTAGGGGTTAGGGTTAGAGTACGCATTAGGGTTAGGGTAGTTATTAAACCTATCCCACTCTCTAGATACCCCTTAGCACGTAAAGGAATATTATTTGGGTGTCCAGCCATGGAGAAGAGTTTAGACACTAGGATAAATAAGGAACACACCCATTATAAAGAAATCACATTAGGATTCTCTTTTTAAGCTGTTCCTTAAAACACTAGTGCTTAGGAAATCTATTGGAGGCAGAAGCAGTCAAGGGTAGCCTAGGGTTAGTGTTAGGCTTAGGGTTAGGCTTAGGGTACGGCTTAGGGTACGGGTTTGGGGAGGGGTTCGGGTACGGCGTAGGGTATGGGTTAGGGTTAGTGTTAGGGTTAGGGCTCGGTTTACGGTACCTGTTAGGATTAGGGTACATGTTAGGGTTAGGGTAGGGGTTAGGGTTAGAGTACGCATTAGGGTTAGGGTAGGTATTAAACCTATCCCACTCTCTAGATACCCCTTAGCACGTAAGGGAATATTATTTGGGGGTGCAGCCATGGAGAAGAGTTTAGACACTAAGATAAGATAAGGAACACACCCATTATAAAGAAATCACATTAGGATTCTCTTTTTAAGCTGTTCCTTAAAACACTAGTGCTTAGGAAATCTATTGGAGGCAGAAGCAGTCAAGGGTAGCCTAGGGTTAGGGTTAGGCTTAGGGTTAGGCTTAGGGTACGGCTTAGGGTACGGGTTAGGTGAGGGGTGCGGGTACGGCGTAGGGTATGGGTTAGGGTTAGGGTTAGGGTTAGTGTTAGGGTTAGGGCTCGGTTTAGGGTACGTGTTAGGGTTAGGGTAGGGGTTAGGGTTAGGGTACGCATTAGGGTTAGGGTAGTTATTAAACCTATCCCACTCTCTAGATACCCCTTAGCACGTAAAGGAATATTATTTGAGGGTCCAGCCATGGAGAAGAGTTTAGACACTAGGATAAGATAAGGAACACACCCATTATAAAGAAATCACATTAGGATTCTCTTTTTAAGCTGTTCCTTAAAACACTAGTGCTTAGGAAATCTATTGGAGGCAGAAGCAGTCAAGGGTAGCCTAGGGTTAATGTTAGGCTTAGGGTTAGGCTTAGGGTACGGCTTAGGGTACGGGTTTGGGGAGGGGTTCGGGTACGGCGTAGGGTATGGGTTAGGGTTAGGGTTAGTGTTAGGGTTAGGGCTCGGTTTAGGGTACCCGTTAGGATTAGGGTACATGTTAGGGTTAGGGTAGGGGTTAGGGTTAGAGTACGCATTAGGGTTAGGGTAGTTTTTAAACCTATCCCACTCTCTAGATACCCCTTAGCACGTAAGGGAATATTATTTGGGGGTCCAGCCATGGAGAAGAGTTTAGACACTAGGATAAATAAGGAACACACCCATTATAAAGAAATCACATTAGGATTCTCTTTTTAAGCTGTTCCTTAAAACACTAGTGCTTAGGAAATCTATTGGAGGCAGAAGCAGTCAAGGGTAGCCTAGGGTTAGTGTTAGGCTTAGGGTTAGGTTTAGGGTACGGGTTTGGGGAGGGGTTCGGGTACGGCGTAGGGTATGGGTTAGGGTTAGTGTTAGGGTTAGTGTTAGGGTTAGGGCTCGGTTTAGGGTACGGGTTAGGAGTAGGGTACGTGTTAGGGTTAGGGTAGGGGTTAGGGTTAGAGTACGCCTTAGGGTTAGGGTAGTTATTAAACCTATCCCACTCTCTAGATACCCCTTAGCACGTAAGGGAATATTATTTGGGGGTGCAGCCATGGAGAAGAGTTTAGACACTAAGATAAGATAAGGAACACACCCATTATAAAGAAATCACATTAGGAGTCTCTTTTTAAGCTGTTCCTTAAAACACTAGTGCTTAGGAAATCTATTGGAGGCAGAAGCAGTCAAGGGTAGCCTAGGGTTAGGGTTAGGCTTAGGGTTAGGCTTAGGGTACGGCTTAGGGTACGGGTTCGGGGAAGGGTGCGCGTACGGCGTAGGGTATGGGTTAGGGTTAGGGTTAGGGTTAGTGTTAGGGTTAGGGCTCGGTTTAGGGTACGGGTTAGGATTAGGGTACGTGTTAGGTTTAGGGTAGAGGTTAGGGTTAGGGTACGCGTTAGGGTTAGGGTAGTTAGTAAACCTATCCCACTCTCTAGATACCCCTTAGCACGTAAGGCAATATTATTTGGGGGTGCAGCCATGGAGAAGAGTTTAGACACTAGGATAAGATAAGGAACACACCCATTATAAAGAAATCACATTAGGATTCTCTTTTTAAGCTGTTCCTTAAAACACTAGTGCTTAGGAAATCTATTGGAGGCAGAAGCTGTCAAGGGTAGCCTAGGGTTAATGTTAGGCTTAGGGTTAGGCTTAGGGTACGGCTTAGGGTACGGGTTTGGGGAGGGGTTCGGGTACGGCGTAGGGTATGGGTTAGGGTTAGGGTTAGTGTTAGGGTTAGGGCTCGGTTTAGGGTACCAGTTAGGATTAGGGTACGTGTTAGGGTTAGGGTAGGGGTTAGGGTTAGGGTATGCGTTAGGGTTAGGGTAGTTATTAAACCTATCCCACTCTCTAGATACCCCTTAGCACGTAAAGGAATATTATTTGGGGGTCCAGCCATGGAGAAGAGTTTAGGCACTAGGATAATATAAGGAACACACCCATTATAAAGAAATCACATTAGGATTCTCTTTTTCAGCTGTTCCTTAAAACACTAGTGCTTAGGAAATCTATTGGAGGCAGAAGCAGTCAAGGGTAGCCTAGGGTTAGGGTTAGGCTTAGGGTTAGGCTTAGGGTACGGCTTAGGGTACGGGTTCGGGGAGGGGTTCGGTTACGGCGTAGGGTATGGGTTAGGGTTAGTGTTAGGGTTAGTGTTAGGGTTAGGGCTCGGTTCAGGGAACGTGTTAGGATTAGGGTACGTGTTAGGGTTAGGGTAGGGGTTAGGGTTAGGGTACGCTTTAGGGTTAGGGTATTTATTAAACCTATCCCACTCTCTAGATACCCATTAGCACGTAAAGGAATATTATTTGGGGGTCCAGCCTTGGAGAAGAGTTTAAACACTAGGATAAGATAAGGAACACACCCATTATAAAGAACTCACATTAGGATACTCTTTTTAAGCTGTTCCTTAAAACACTAGTGCTTAGGAAAGCTATTGGAGGCAGAAGCAGTCAAGGGTAGCCTAGGGTTAGGGTTAGGCTTAGGGTTAGGCTTAGGGTAAGGCTTAGGGTACGGGTTCGTCGTAGGGTATGGGTTTGGGTTAGGGTTAGGGTTAGTGTTAGGGTTAGGGATCGGTTTAGGGTACGGGTTTGGATTAGGGTACGTGTTAGGGTTAGGGTAGGGGATAGGGTTAGGGTACGCGTTAGGGTTAGGGTAGTTAGTAAACCTATCCCACTCTCTAGATACCCCTTAGCACGTAAAGGAATATTATTTGAGGGTCCAGCCATGGAGAAGAGTTTAGACACTAGGATAAGATAAGGAACACACCCATTATAAAGAAATCACATTAGGATTCTCTTTTTAAGCTGTTCCTTAAAACACTAGTGCTTAGGAAATCTATTGGAGGCAGAAGCAGTCAAGGGTAGCCTAGGGTTAGTGTTAGGCTTAGGGTTAGGCTTAGGGTACGGCTTAGGGTACGGGTTTGGGGAGGGGTTCGGATACAGCGTAGGGTATGGGTTAGGTTTAGGGTTAGGGTTAGTGTTAAGGTTAGGGCTCGGTTTAGGGTACGGGTTAGGATTAGGGTACGTGTTAGGGTTAGGGTAGGGGTTAGGGTTAGAGTACGCATTAGGGTTAGGGTAGTTATTAAACCTATCCCACTCTCTAGATACCCCTTAGCACGTAAAGGAATATTATTTGGGTGTCCAGCCATGGAGAAGAGTTTAGACACTAGGATAAATAAGGAACACACCCATTATAAAGAAATCACATTAGGATTCTCTTTTTAAGCTGTTCCTTAAAACACTAGTGCTTAGGAAATCTATTGGAGGCAGAAGCAGTCAAGGGTAGCCTAGGGTTAGTGTTAGGCTTAGGGTTAGGCTTAGGGTACGGCTTAGGGTACGGGTTTGGGGAGGGGTTCGGGTACGGCGTAGGGTATGGGTTAGGGTTAGTGTTAGGGTTAGGGCTCGGTTTACGGTACCTGTTAGGATTAGGGTACATGTTAGGGTTAGGGTAGGGGTTAGGGTTAGAGTACGCATTAGGGTTAGGGTAGGTATTAAACCTATCCCACTCTCTAGATACCCCTTAGCACGTAAGGGAATATTATTTGGGGGTGCAGCCATGGAGAAGAGTTTAGACACTAAGATAAGATAAGGAACACACCCATTATAAAGAAATCACATTAGGATTCTCTTTTTAAGCTGTTCCTTAAAACACTAGTGCTTAGGAAATCTATTGGAGGCAGAAGCAGTCAAGGGTAGCCTAGGGTTAGGGTTAGGCTTAGGGTTAGGCTTAGGGTACGGCTTAGGGTACGGGTTAGGTGAGGGGTGCGGGTACGGCGTAGGGTATGGGTTAGGGTTAGGGTTAGGGTTAGTGTTAGGGTTAGGGCTCGGTTTAGGGTACGTGTTAGGGTTAGGGTAGGGGTTAGGGTTAGGGTACGCATTAGGGTTAGGGTAGTTATTAAACCTATCCCACTCTCTAGATACCCCTTAGCACGTAAAGGAATATTATTTGAGGGTCCAGCCATGGAGAAGAGTTTAGACACTAGGATAAGATAAGGAACACACCCATTATAAAGAAATCACATTAGGATTCTCTTTTTAAGCTGTTCCTTAAAACACTAGTGCTTAGGAAATCTATTGGAGGCAGAAGCAGTCAAGGGTAGCCTAGGGTTAGGGTTAGGCTTAGGGTTAGGCTTAGGGTACGGCTTAGGGTACGGGTTCGGGGAGGGGTTCGGGTACGGCGTAGGGTATGGGTTAGGGTTAGTGTTAGGGTTAGTGTTAGGGTTAGGGTTCGGTTCAGGGTACGGGTTAGGATTAGGGTACGTGTTAGGGTTAGGGTAGGGGTTAGGGTTAGGGTACGCGTTAGGGTTAGGGTAGTTATTAAACCTATCCCACTCTCTAGATACCCCTTAGCACGTAAAGGAATATTATTTGGGGTTCCAGCCATGGAGGAGAGTTTAAACACTAGGATAAGATAAGGAACACACCCATTATAAAGAAATCACATTAGGATTCTCTTTTTAAGCTGTTCATTAAAACACTAGTGCTTAGGAAATCTATTGGAGGCAGAAGCAGTCAAGGGTAGCCTAGGGTTAGGGTTAGGCTTAGGGTTCAGCTTAGGGTACGGGTTCGGGGAGGGGTTCGGGTACGGCGTAGGGTATGGGTTAGGGTTAGGGTTAGGGTTAGGGTTAGGGTTAGGGTTAGTGTTAGGGTTAGGGCTCGGCTTAGGGTACGGTTAGGATTAGGGTACGTGTTAGGTTTAGGGTAGGGGTTAGGGTTAGGGTACGCGTTAGGGTTAGAGTAGTTAGTAAACCTATCCCACTCTCTAGATACCCCTTAGCACGTAAAGGAATATTATTTGGGGGTCCAGCCATGGAGAAGAGTTTAGACACTAGGATAAGATAAGGAACACACCCATTATAAAGAAATCACATTAGGATTCTCTTTTTCAGCTGTTCCTTAAAACACTAGTGCTTAGGAAATCTATTGGAGGCAGAAGCAGTCAAGGGTAGCCTAGGGTTAGTGTTAGGCTTAGGGTTAGGCTTAGGGTATGGCTTAGGGTACGGGTTTGGGGAGGGGTTCGGGTACGGCGTAGGGTATGGGTTAGGGTTAGGTTTAGTGTTAGTGTTAGGGTTAGGGCTCGGTTTAGGGTACGGGTTAGGATTAGGGTACGTGTTAGTGTTAGGGTAGGGGTTAGGGTTAGAGTACGCATTAGGGTTAGGGTAGTTATTAAACCTATCCCACTCTCTAGATACCCCTTAGCACGTAAGGCAATATTATTTGGGGGTGCAGCCATGGAGAAGAGTTTAGACACTAGGTTAAGATAAGGAACACACCCATTATAAAGAAATCACATTAGGATTCTCTTTTTAAGCTGTTCCTTAAAACACTAGTGCTTAGGAAAGCTATTGGAGGCAGAAGCAGTCAAGGGTAGCCTAGGGTTAGGTTTAGGCTTAGGGTTAGGCTTAGGGTAAGGCTTAGGGTACGGGTTCGTCGTAGGGTATGGGTTTGGGTTAGGGTTAGGGTTAGTGTTAGGGTTAGGGATCGGTTTAGGGTATGGGTTAGGATTAGGGTACGTGTTAGGGTTAGGGTAGGGGTTAGGGTTAGGGTACGCGTTAGGGTTAGGGTAGTTAGTAAACCTATCCCACTCTCTAGATACCCCTTAGCACGTAAAGGAATATTATTTGAGGGTCCAGCCATGGAGAAGAGTTTAGACACTAAGATAAGATAAGGAACACACCCATTATAAAGAAATCACATTAGGATTCTCTTTTTAAGCTGTTCCTTAAAACACTAGTGCTTAGGAAATCTATTGGGGGCAGAAGCAGTCAAGGGTAGCCTAGGGTTAGTGTTAGGCTTAGGGTTAGGCTTAGGGTACGGCTTAGGGTACGGGTTCGGGGAGGGGTTCGGGTACAGCGTAGGGTATGTGTTAGGTTTAGGGTTAGGGTTAGTGTTAAGGTTAGGGCTCGGTTTAGGGTACGGGTTAGGATTAGGGTACGTGTTAGGGTTAGGGTAGGGGTTAGGGTTAGAGTACGCATTAGGGTTAGGGTAGTTATTAAACCTATCCCACTCTCTAGATACCCCTCAGCACGTAAAGGAATATTATTTGGGGTTCCAGCCATGGAGGAGAGTTTAAACACTAGGATAAGATAAGGAACACACCCATTATAAAGAAATCACATTAGGATTCTCTTTTTAAGCTGTTCCTTAAAACACTAGTGCTTAGGAAATCTATTGGAGGCAGAAGCAGTCAAGGGTAGCCTAGCGTTAGGGTTAGGCTTAGGGTTAGGCTTAGGGTACGGCTTAGGGTACGGGTTCGGGGAGGGGTTCGGTTACGGCGTAGGGTATGGTTTAGGGTTAGGGTTAGGGTTAGTGTTACGGTTAGGCCTCGGTTTAGGGTACGGGTCAGGATTAGGGTACGTGTTAGGGTTAGGGTAGGGGTTAGAGTTAGGGTACGCGTTAGGGTTAGGGTACTTATTAAACCTATCCCACTCTCTAGATACCCCTTAGCACGTAAAGGAATATTATTTGGGGGTCCAGCCATGGAGAAGAGTTTAGACACTAGGATAAATAAGGAACACACCCATTATAAAGAAATCACATTAGGATTCTCTTTTTAAGCTGTTCCTTAAAACACTAGTGCTTAGGAAATCTATTGGAGGCAGAAGCAGTCAAGGGTAGCCTAGGGTTAGTGTTAGGCTTAGGGTTAGGTTTAGGGTACGGGTTTGGGGAGGGGTTCGGGTACGGCGTAGGGTATGGGTTAGGGTTAGGGTTAGGGTTAGTGTTAGTGTTAGGGCTCGGTTTAGGGTACGGGTTAGGATTAGGGTACGTGTTAGGGTTAGGGTAGGGGTTAGGGTTAGAGTACGCATTAGGGTTAGGGTAGTTATTAAACCTATCCCACTCTCTAGATACCCCTTAGCACGTAAGGGAATATTATTTGGGGGTGCAGCCATGGAGAAGAGTTTAGACACTAAGATAAGATAAGGAACACACCCATTATAAAGAAATCACATTAGGATTCTCTTTTTAAGCTGTTCCTTAAAACACTAGTGCTTAGGAAATCTATTGGAGGCAGAAGCAGTCAAGGGTAGCCTAGGGTTAGGGTTAGGCTTAGGGTTAGGCTTAGGGTACGGCTTAGGGTACGGGTTCGGGGAAGGGTGCGCGTACGGCGTAGGGTATGGGTTAGGGTTAGGGTTAGGGTTACTGTTAGGGTTAGGGCTCGGTTTAGGGTACGGGTTAGGATTAGGGTACGTGTTAGGCTTAGGGTAGGGGTTAGGGTTAGGGTACGCGTTAGGGTTAGGGTAGTTAGTAAACCTATCCCACTCTCTAGATACCCCTTAGCACGTAAAGGAATATTATTTGAGGGTCCAGCCATGGAGAAGAGTTTAGACACTAGGATAAGATAAGGAACACACCCATTATAAAGAAATCACATTAGGATTCTCTTTTTAAGCTGTTCATTAAAACACTAGTGCTTAGGAAATCTATTGGAGGCAGAAGCAGTCAAGGGTAGCCTAGGGTTAGGGTTAGGCTTAGGGTTCGGCTTAGGGTACGGGTTCGGGGAGGGGTTCGGGTACGGCGTAGGGTATGGGTTAGGGTTAGGGTTAGGGTTAGGGTTAGGGTTAGTGTTAGGGTTAGGGCTCGGTTTAGGGTACCCGTTAGGATTAGGGTACGTGTTAGGGTTAGGGTAGGGGTTAGGGTTAGGGTACGCGTTAGGGTTAGGGTAGTTAGTAAACCTATCCCACTCTCTAGATACCCCTTAGCACGTAAAGGAATATTATTTGGGGGTCCAGCCATGGAGAAGAGTTTAGACACTAGGATAAGATAAGGAACACACCCATTATAAAGAAATCACATTAGGATTCTCTTTTTCAGCTGTTCCTTAAAACACTAGTGCTTAGGAAATCTATTGGAGGCAGAAGCAGTCAAGGGTAGCCTAGGGTTAGTGTTAGGCTTAGGGTTAGGCTTAGGGTATGGCTTAGGGTACGGGTTTGGGGAGGGGTTCGGGTACGGCGTAGGGTATGGGTTAGGGTTAGGGTTAGTGTTAGTGTTAGGGTTAGGGCTCGGTTTAGGGTACGGGTTAGGATTAGGGTACGTGTTAGTGTTAGGGTAGGGGTTAGGGTTAGAGTACGCATTAGGGTTAGGGTAGTTATTAAACCTATCCCACTCTCTAGATACCCCTTAGCACGTAAGGCAATATTATTTGGGGGTGCAGCCATGGAGAAGAGTTTAGACACTAGGTTAAGATAAGGAACACACCCATTATAAAGAAATCACATTAGGATTCTCTTTTTAAGCTGTTCCTTAAAACACTAGTGCTTAGGAAATCTATTGGAGGCAGAAGCAGTCAAGGGTAGCCTAGGGTTAATGTTAGGCTTAGGGTTAGGCTTAGGGTACGGCTTAGGGTACGGGTTTGGGGAGGGGTTCGGGTACGGCGTAGGGTATGGGTTAGGGTTAGGGTTAGTGTTAGGGTTAGGGCTCGGTTTAGGGTACCCGTTAGGATTAGGGTACATGTTAGGGTTAGGGTAGGGGTTAGGGTTAGAGTACGCATTAGGGTTAGGGTAGTTTTTAAACCTATCCCACTCTCTAGATACCCCTTAGCACGTAAGGGAATATTATTTGGGGGTCCAGCCATGGAGAAGAGTTTAGACACTAGGATAAATAAGGAACACACCCATTATAAAGAAATCACATTAGGATTCTCTTTTTAAGCTGTTCCTTAAAACACTAGTGCTTAGGAAATCTATTGGAGGCAGAAGCAGTCAAGGGTAGCCTAGGGTTAGTGTTAGGCTTAGGGTTAGGTTTAGGGTACGGGTTTGGGGAGGGGTTCGGGTACGGCGTAGGGTATGGGTTAGGGTTAGTGTTAGGGTTAGTGTTAGGGTTAGGGCTCGGTTTAGGGTACGGGTTAGGAGTAGGGTACGTGTTAGGGTTAGGGTAGGGGTTAGGGTTAGAGTACGCCTTAGGGTTAGGGTAGTTATTAAACCTATCCCACTCTCTAGATACCCCTTAGCACGTAAGGGAATATTATTTGGGGGTGCAGCCATGGAGAAGAGTTTAGACACTAAGATAAGATAAGGAACACACCCATTATAAAGAAATCACATTAGGAGTCTCTTTTTAAGCTGTTCCTTAAAACACTAGTGCTTAGGAAATCTATTGGAGGCAGAAGCAGTCAAGGGTAGCCTAGGGTTAGGGTTAGGCTTAGGGTACGGCTTAGGGTACGGGTTCGGGGAAGGGTGCGCGTACGGCGTAGGGTATGGGTTAGGGTTAGGGTTAGGGTTAGTGTTAGGGTTAGGGCTCGGTTTAGGGTACGGGTTAGGATTAGGGTACGTGTTAGGTTTAGGGTAGAGGTTAGGGTTAGGGTACGCGTTAGGGTTAGGGTAGTTAGTAAACCTATCCCACTCTCTAGATACCCCTTAGCACGTAAGGCAATATTATTTGGGGGTGCAGCCATGGAGAAGAGTTTAGACACTAGGATAAGATAAGGAACACACCCATTATAAAGAAATCACATTAGGATTCTCTTTTTAAGCTGTTCCTTAAAACACTAGTGCTTAGGAAATCTATTGGAGGCAGAAGCTGTCAAGGGTAGCCTAGGGTTAATGTTAGGCTTAGGGTACGGCTTAGGGTACGGCTTAGGGTACGGGTTTGGGGAGGGGTTCGGGTACGGCATAGGGTATGGGTTAGGGTTAGGGTTAGTGTTAGGGTTAGGGCTCGGTTTAGGGTACCAGTTAGGATTAGGGTACGTGTTAGGGTTAGGGTAGGGGTTAGGGTTAGGGTATGCGTTAGGGTTAGGGTAGTTATTAAACCTATACCACTCTCTAGATACCCCTTAGCACGTAAAGGAATATTATTTGGGGGTCCAGCCATGGAGAAGAGTTTAGGCACTAGGATAATATAAGGAACACACCCATTATAAAGAAATCACATTAGGATTCTCTTTTTCAGCTGTTCCTTAAAACACTAGTGCTTAGGAAATCTATTGGAGGCAGAAGCAGTCAAGGGTAGCCTAGGGTTAGGGTTAGGCTTAGGGTTAGGCTTAGGGTACGGCTTAGGGTACGGGTTCGGGGAGGGGTTCGGTTACGGCGTAGGGTATGGGTTAGGGTTAGTGTTAGGGTTAGTGTTAGGGTTAGGGCTCGGTTCAGGGAACGTGTTAGGATTAGGGTACGTGTTAGGGTTAGGGTAGGGGTTAGGGTTAGGGTACGCTTTAGGGTTAGGGTATTTATTAAACCTATCCCACTCTCTAGATACCCCTTAGCACGTAAAGGAATATTATTTGGGGGTCCAGCCTTGGAGAAGAGTTTAAACACTAGGATAAGATAAGGAACACACCCATTATAAAGAACTCACATTAGGATACTCTTTTTAAGCTGTTCCTTAAAACACTAGTGCTTAGGAAAGCTATTGGAGGCAGAAGCAGTCAAGGGTAGCCTAGGGTTAGGGTTAGGCTTAGGGTTAGGCTTAGGGTAAGGCTTAGGGTACGGGTTCGTCGTAGGGTATGGGTTTGGGTTAGGGTTAGGGTTAGTGTTAGGGTTAGGGATCGGTTTAGGGTACGGGTTTGGATTAGGGTACGTGTTAGGGTTAGGGTAGGGGATAGGGTTAGGGTACGCGTTAGGGTTAGGGTAGTTAGTAAACCTATCCCACTCTCTAGATACCCCTTAGCACGTAAAGGAATATTATTTGAGGGTCCAGCCATGGAGAAGAGTTTAGACACTAGGATAAGATAAGGAACACACCCATTATAAAGAAATCACATTAGGATTCTCTTTTTAAGCTGTTCCTTAAAACACTAGTGCTTAGGAAATCTATTGGAGGCAGAAGCAGTCAAGGGTAGCCTAGGGTTAGTGTTAGGCTTAGGGTTAGGCTTAGGGTACGGCTTAGGGTACGGGTTTGGGGAGGGGTTCGGATACAGCGTAGGGTATGGGTTAGGTTTAGGGTTAGGGTTAGTGTTAAGGTTAGGGCTCGGTTTAGGGTACGGGTTAGGATTAGGGTACGTGTTAGGGTTAGGGTAGGGGTTAGGGTTAGAGTACGCCTTAGGGTTAGGGTAGTTATTAAACCTATCCCACTCTCTAGATACCCCTTAGCACGTAAAGGAATATTATTTGGGGGTCCAGCCATGGAGAAGAGTTTAGACACTAGGATAAATAAGGAACACACCCATTATAAAGAAATCACATTAGGATTCTCTTTTTAAGCTGTTCCTTAAAACACTAGTGCTTAGGAAATCTATTGGAGGCAGAAGCAGTCAAGGGTAGCCTAGGGTTAGTGTTAGGCTTAGGGTTAGGCTTAGGGTACGGCTTAGGGTACGGGTTTGGGGAGGGGTTCGGGTACGGCGTAGGGTATGGGTTAGGGTTAGTGTTAGGGTTAGGGCTCGGTTTACGGTACCTGTTAGGATTAGGGTACATGTTAGGGTTAGGGTAGGGGTTAGGGTTAGAGTACGCATTAGGGTTAGGGTAGGTATTAAACCTATCCCACTCTCTAGATACCCCTTAGCACGTAAGGGAATATTATTTGGGGGTGCAGCCATGGAGAAGAGTTTAGACACTAAGATAAGATAAGGAACACACCCATTATAAAGAAATCACATTAGGATTCTCTTTTTAAGCTGTTCCTTAAAACACTAGTGCTTAGGAAATCTATTGGAGGCAGAAGCAGTCAAGGGTAGCCTAGGGTTAGGGTTAGGCTTAGGGTTAGGCTTAGGGTACGGCTTAGGGTACGGGTTAGGTGAGGGGTGCGGGTACGGCGTAGGGTATGGGTTAGGGTTAGGGTTAGGGTTAGTGTTAGGGTTAGGGCTCGGTTTAGGGTACGTGTTAGGGTTAGGGTAGGGGTTAGGGTTAGGGTACGCATTAGGGTTAGGGTAGTTATTAAACCTATCCCACTCTCTAGATACCCCTTAGCACGTAAAGGAATATTATTTGAGGGTCCAGCCATGGAGAAGAGTTTAGACACTAGGATAAGATAAGGAACACACCCATTATAAAGAAATCACATTAGGATTCTCTTTTTAAGCTGTTCCTTAAAACACTAGTGCTTAGGAAATCTATTGGAGGCAGAAGCAGTCAAGGGTAGCCTAGGGTTAGGGTTAGGCTTAGGGTTAGGCTTAGGGTACGGCTTAGGGTACGGGTTCGGGGAGGGGTTCGGGTACGGCGTAGGGTATGGGTTAGGGTTAGTGTTAGGGTTAGTGTTAGGGTTAGGGTTCGGTTCAGGGTACGGGTTAGGATTAGGGTACGTGTTAGGGTTAGGGTAGGGGTTAGGGTTAGGGTACGCGTTAGGGTTAGGGTAGTTATTAAACCTATCCCACTCTCTAGATACCCCTTAGCACGTAAAGGAATATTATTTGGGGTTCCAGCCATGGAGGAGAGTTTAAACACTAGGATAAGATAAGGAACACACCCATTATAAAGAAATCACATTAGGATTCTCTTTTTAAGCTGTTCATTAAAACACTAGTGCTTAGGAAATCTATTGGAGGCAGAAGCAGTCAAGGGTAGCCTAGGGTTAGGGTTAGGCTTAGGGTTCAGCTTAGGGTACGGGTTCGGGGAGGGGTTCGGGTACGGCGTAGGGTATGGGTTAGGGTTAGGGTTAGGGTTAGGGTTAGGGTTAGGGTTAGTGTTAGGGTTAGGGATCGGTTTAGGGTATGGGTTAGGATTAGGGTACGTGTTAGGGTTAGGGTAGGGGTTAGGGTTAGGGTACGCGTTAGGGTTAGGGTAGTTAGTAAACCTATCCCACTCTCTAGATACCCCTTAGCACGTAAAGGAATATTATTTGAGGGTCCAGCCATGGAGAAGAGTTTAGACACTAAGATAAGATAAGGAACACACCCATTATAAAGAAATCACATTAGGATTCTCTTTTTAAGCTGTTCCTTAAAACACTAGTGCTTAGGAAATCTATTGGGGGCAGAAGCAGTCAAGGGTAGCCTAGGGTTAGTGTTAGGCTTAGGGTTAGGCTTAGGGTACGGCTTAGGGTACGGGTTCGGGGAGGGGTTCGGGTACAGCGTAGGGTATGTGTTAGGTTTAGGGTTAGGGTTAGTGTTAAGGTTAGGGCTCGGTTTAGGGTACGGGTTAGGATTAGGGTACGTGTTAGGGTTAGGGTAGGGGTTAGGGTTAGAGTACGCATTAGGGTTAGGGTAGTTATTAAACCTATACCACTCTCTAGATACCCCTCAGCACGTAAAGGAATATTATTTGGGGTTCCAGCCATGGAGGAGAGTTTAAACACTAGGATAAGATAAGGAACACACCCATTATAAAGAAATCACATTAGGATTCTCTTTTTAAGCTGTTCCTTAAAACACTAGTGCTTAGGAAATCTATTGGAGGCAGAAGCAGTCAAGGGTAGCCTAGCGTTAGGGTTAGGCTTAGGGTTAGGCTTAGGGTACGGCTTAGGGTACGGGTTCGGGGAGGGGTTCGGTTACGGCGTAGGGTATGGTTTAGGGTTAGGGTTAGGGTTAGTGTTACGGTTAGGCCTCGGTTTAGGGTACGGGTCAGGATTAGGGTACGTGTTAGGGTTAGGGTAGGGGTTAGAGTTAGGGTACGCGTTAGGGTTAGGGTACTTATTAAACCTATCCCACTCTCTAGATACCCCTTAGCACGTAAAGGAATATTATTTGGGGGTCCAGCCATGGAGAAGAGTTTAGACACTAGGATAAATAAGGAACACACCCATTATAAAGAAATCACATTAGGATTCTCTTTTTAAGCTGTTCCTTAAAACACTAGTGCTTAGGAAATCTATTGGAGGCAGAAGCAGTCAAGGGTAGCCTAGGGTTAGTGTTAGGCTTAGGGTTAGGTTTAGGGTACGGGTTTGGGGAGGGGTTCGGGTACGGCGTAGGGTATGGGTTAGGGTTAGGGTTAGTGTTAGTGTTAGGGCTCGGTTTAGGGTACGGGTTAGGATTAGGGTACGTGTTAGGGTTAGGGTAGGGGTTAGGGTTAGAGTACGCATTAGGGTTAGGGTAGTTATTAAACCTATCCCACTCTCTAGATACCCCTTAGCACGTAAGGGAATATTATTTGGGGGTGCAGCCATGGAGAAGAGTTTAGACACTAAGATAAGATAAGGAACACACCCATTATAAAGAAATCACATTAGGATTCTCTTTTTAAGCTGTTCCTTAAAACACTAGTGCTTAGGAAATCTATTGGAGGCAGAAGCAGTCAAGGGTAGCCTAGGGTTAGGGTTAGGCTTAGGGTTAGGCTTAGGGTACGGCTTAGGGTACGGGTTCGGGGAAGGGTGCGCGTACGGCGTAGGGTATGGGTTAGGGTTAGGGTTAGGGTTAGTGATAGGGTTAGGGCTCGGTTTAGGGTACGGGTTAGGATTAGGGTACGTGTTAGGCTTAGGGTAGGGGTTAGGGTTAGGGTACGCGTTAGGGTTAGGGTAGTTAGTAAACCTATCCCACTCTCTAGATACCCCTTAGCACGTAAAGGAATATTATTTGAGGGTCCAGCCATGGCGAAGAGTTTAGACACTAGGATAAGATAAGGAACACACCCATTATAAAGAAATCACATTAGGATTCTCTTTTTAAGCTGTTCATTAAAACACTAGTGCTTAGGAAATCTATTGGAGGCAGAAGCAGTCAAGGGTAGCCTAGGGTTAGGGTTAGGCTTAGGGTTCGGCTTAGGGTACGGGTTCGGGGAGGGGTTCGGGTACGGCGTAGGGTATGGGTTAGGGTTAGGGTTAGGGTTAGGGTTAGGGTTAGTGTTAGGGTTAGGGCTCGGTTTAGGGTACCCGTTAGGATTAGGGTACGTGTTAGGGTTAGGGTAGGGGTTAGGGTTAGGGTACGCGTTAGGGTTAGGGTAGTTAGTAAACCTATCCCACTCTCTAGATACCCCTTAGCACGTAAAGGAATATTATTTGGGGGTCCAGCCATGGAGAAGAGTTTAGACACTAGTATAAGATAAGGAACACACCCATTATAAAGAAATCACATTAGGATTCTCTTTTTCAGCTGTTCCTTAAAACACTAGTGCTTAGGAAATCTATTGGAGGCAGAAGCAGTCAAGGGTAGCCTAGGGTTAGTGTTAGGCTTAGGGTTAGGCTTAGGGTATGGCTTAGGGTACGGGTTTGGGGAGGGGTTCGGGTACGGCGTAGGGTATGGGTTAGGGTTAGGGTTAGTGTTAGTGTTAGGGTTAGGGCTCGGTTTAGGGTACGGGTTAGGATTAGGGTACGTGTTAGTGTTAGGGTAGGGGTTAGGGTTAGAGTACGCATTAGGGTTAGGGTAGTTATTAAACCTATCCCACTCTCTAGATACCCCTTAGCACGTAAGGCAATATTATTTGGGGGTGCAGCCATGGAGAAGAGTTTAGACACTAGGTTAAGATAAAGAACACACCCATTATAAAGAAATCACATTAGGATTCTCTTTTTAAGCTGTTCCTTAAAACACTAGTGCTTAGGAAATCTATTGGAGGCAGAAGCAGTCAAGGGTAGCCTAGGGTTAATGTTAGGCTTAGGGTTAGGCTTAGGGTACGGCTTAGGGTACGGGTTTGGGGAGGGGTTCGGGTACGGCGTAGGGTATGGGTTAGGGTTAGGGTTAGTGTTAGGGTTAGGGCTCGGTTTAGGGTACCCGTTAGGATTAGGGTACATGTTAGGGTTAGGGTAGGGGTTAGGGTTAGAGTACGCATTAGGGTTAGGGTAGTTTTTAAACCTATCCCACTCTCTAGATACCCCTTAGCACGTAAGGGAATATTATTTGGGGGTCCAGCCATGGAGAAGAGTTTAGACACTAGGATAAATAAGGAACACACCCATTATAAAGAAATCACATTAGGATTCTCTTTTTAAGCTGTTCCTTAAAACACTAGTGCTTAGGAAATCTATTGGAGGCAGAAGCAGTCAAGGGTAGCCTAGGGTTAGTGTTAGGCTTAGGGTTAGGTTTAGGGTACGGGTTTGGGGAGGGGTTCGGGTACGGCGTAGGGTATGGGTTAGGGTTAGTGTTAGGGTTAGTGTTAGGGTTAGGGCTCGGTTTAGGGTACGGGTTAGGAGTAGGGTACGTGTTAGGGTTAGGGTAGGGGTTAGGGTTAGAGTACGCCTTAGGGTTAGGGTAGTTATTAAACCTATCCCACTCTCTAGATACCCCTTAGCACGTAAGGGAATATTATTTGGGGGTGCAGCCATGGAGAAGAGTTTAGACACTAAGATAAGATAAGGAACACACCCATTATAAAGAAATCACATTAGGAGTCTCTTTTTAAGCTGTTCCTTAAAACACTAGTGCTTAGGAAATCTATTGGAGGCAGAAGCAGTCAAGGGTAGCCTAGGGTTAGGGTTAGGCTTAGGGTTAGGCTTAGGGTACGGCTTAGGGTACGGGTTCGGGGAAGGGTGCGCGTACGGCGTAGGGTATGGGTTAGGGTTAGGGTTAGGGTTAGTGTTAGGGTTAGGGCTCGGTTTAGGGTACGGGTTAGGATTAGGGTACGTGTTAGGTTTAGGGTAGAGGTTAGGGTTAGGGTACGCGTTAGGGTTAGGGTAGTTAGTAAACCTATCCCACTCTCTAGATACCCCTTAGCACGTAAGGCAATATTATTTGGGGGTGCAGCCATGGAGAAGAGTTTAGACACTAGGATAAGATAAGGAACACACCCATTATAAAGAAATCACATTAGGATTCTCTTTTTAAGCTGTTCCTTAAAACACTAGTGCTTAGGAAATCTATTGGAGGCAGAAGCTGTCAAGGGTAGCCTAGGGTTAATGTTAGGCTTAGGGTTAGGCTTAGGGTACGGCTTAGGGTACGGGTTTGGGGAGGGGTTCGGGTACGGCGTAGGGTATGGGTTAGGGTTAGGGTTAGTGTTAGGGTTAGGGCTCGGTTTAGGGTACCAGTTAGGATTAGGGTACGTGTTAGGGTTAGGGTAGGGGTTAGGGTTAGGGTATGCGTTAGGGTTAGGGTAGTTATTAAACCTATACCACTCTCTAGATACCCCTTAGCACGTAAAGGAATATTATTTGGGGGTCCAGCCATGGAGAAGAGTTTAGGCACTAGGATAATATAAGGAACACACCCATTATAAAGAAATCACATTAGGATTCTCTTTTTCAGCTGTTCCTTAAAACACTAGTGCTTAGGAAATCTATTGGAGGCAGAAGCAGTCAAGGGTAGCCTAGGGTTAGGGTTAGGCTTAGGGTTAGGCTTAGGGTACGGCTTAGGGTACGGGTTCGGGGAGGGGTTCGGTTACGGCGTAGGGTATGGGTTAGGGTTAGTGTTAGGGTTAGTGTTAGGGTTAGGGCTCCGTTCAGGGAACGTGTTAGGATTAGGGTACGTGTTAGGGTTAGGGTAGGGGTTAGGGTTAGGGTACGCTTTAGGGTTAGGGTATTTATTAAACCTATCCCACTCTCTAGATACCCCTTAGCACGTAAAGGAATATTATTTGGGGGTCCAGCCTTGGAGAAGAGTTTAAACACTAGGATAAGATAAGGAACACACCCATTATAAAGAACTCACATTAGGATACTCTTTTTAAGCTGTTCCTTAAAACACTAGTGCTTAGGAAAGCTATTGGAGGCAGAAGCAGTCAAGGGTAGCCTAGGGTTAGGGTTAGGCTTAGGGTTAGGCTTAGGGTAAGGCTTAGGGTACGGGTTCGTCGTAGGGTATGGGTTTGGGTTAGGGTTAGGGTTAGTGTTAGGGTTAGGGATCGGTTTAGGGTACGGGTTTGGATTAGGGTACGTGTTAGGGTTAGGGTAGGGGATAGGGTTAGGGTACGCGTTAGGGTTAGGGTAGTTAGTAAACCTATCCCACTCTCTAGATACCCCTTAGCACGTAAAGGAATATTATTTGAGGGTCCAGCCATGGAGAAGAGTTTAGACACTAGGATAAGATAAGGAACACACCCATTATAAAGAAATCACATTAGGATTCTCTTTTTAAGCTATTCCTTAAAACACTAGTGCTTAGGAAATCTATTGGAGGCAGAAGCAGTCAAGGGTAGCCTAGGGTTAGTGTTAGGCTTAGGGTTAGGCTTAGGGTACGGCTTAGGGTACGGGTTTGGGGAGGGGTTCGGATACAGCGTAGGGTATGGGTTAGGTTTAGGGTTAGGGTTAGTGTTAAGGTTAGGGCTCGGTTTAGGGTACGGGTTAGGATTAGGGTACGTGTTAGGGTTAGGGTAGGGGTTAGGGTTAGAGTACGCATTAGGGTTAGGGTAGTTATTAAACCTATCCCACTCTCTAGATACCCCTTAGCACGTAAAGGAATATTATTTGGGGGTCCAGCCATGGAGAAGAGTTTAGACACTAGGATAAATAAGGAACACACCCATTATAAAGAAATCACATTAGGATTCTCTTTTTAAGCTGTTCCTTAAAACACTAGTGCTTAGGAAATCTATTGGAGGCAGAAGCAGTCAAGGGTAGCCTAGGGTTAGTGTTAGGCTTAGGGTTAGGCTTAGGGTACGGCTTAGGGTACGGGTTTGGGGAGGGGTTCGGGTACGGCGTAGGGTATGGGTTAGGGTTAGTGTTAGGGTTAGGGCTCGGTTTACGGTACCTGTTAGGATTAGGGTACATGTTAGGGTTAGGGTAGGGGTTAGGGTTAGAGTACGCATTAGGGTTAGGGTAGGTATTAAACCTATCCCACTCTCTAGATACCCCTTAGCACGTAAGGGAATATTATTTGGGGGTGCAGCCATGGAGAAGAGTTTAGACACTAAGATAAGATACGGAACACACCCATTATAAAGAAATCACATTAGGATTCTCTTTTTAAGCTGTTCCTTAAAACACTAGTGCTTAGGAAATCTATTGGAGGCAGAAGCAGTCAAGGGTAGCCTAGGGTTAGGGTTAGGCTTAGGGTTAGGCTTAGGGTACGGCTTAGGGTACGGGTTAGGTGAGGGGTGCGGGTACGGCGTAGGGTATGGGTTAGGGTTAGGGTTAGGGTTAGTGTTAGGGTTAGGGCTCGGTTTAGGGTACGTGTTAGGGTTAGGGTAGGGGTTAGGGTTAGGGTACGCATTAGGGTTAGGGTAGTTATTAAACCTATCCCACTCTCTAGATACCCCTTAGCACGTAAAGGAATATTATTTGAGGGTCCAGCCATGGAGAAGAGTTTAGACACTAGGATAAGATAAGGAACACACCCATTATAAAGAAATCACATTAGGATTCTCTTTTTAAGCTGTTCCTTAAAACACTAGTGCTTAGGAAATCTATTGGAGGCAGAAGCAGTCAAGGGTAGCCTAGGGTTAGGGTTAGGCTTAGGGTTAGGCTTAGGGTACGGCTTAGGGTACGGGTTCGGGGAGGGGTTCGGGTACGGCGTAGGGTATGGGTTAGGGTTAGTGTTAGGGTTAGTGTTAGGGTTAGGGTTCGGTTCAGGGTACGGGTTAGGATTAGGGTACGTGTTAGGGTTAGGGTAGGGGTTAGGGTTAGGGTACGCGTTAGGGTTAGGGTAGTTATTAAACCTATCCCACTCTCTAGATACCCCTTAGCACGTAAAGGAATATTATTTGGGGTTCCAGCCATGGAGGAGAGTTTAAACACTAGGATAAGATAAGGAACACACCCATTATAAAGAAATCACATTAGGATTCTCTTTTTAAGCTGTTCATTAAAACACTAGTGCTTAGGAAATCTATTGGAGGCAGAAGCAGTCAAGGGTAGCCTAGGGTTAGGGTTAGGCTTAGGGTTCAGCTTAGGGTACGGGTTCGGGGAGGGGTTCGGGTACGGCGTAGGGTATGGGTTAGGGTTAGGGTTAGGGTTAGGGTTAGGGTTAGGGTTAGTGTTAGGGTTAGGGCTCGGCTTAGGGTACGGTTAGGATTAGGGTACGTGTTAGGTTTAGGGTAGGGGTTAGGGTTAGGGTACGCGTTAGGGTTAGAGTAGTTAGTAAACCTATCCCACTCTCTAGATACCCCTTAGCACGTAAAGGAATATTATTTGGGGGTCCAGCCATGGAGAAGAGTTTAGACACTAGGATAAGATAAGGAACACACCCATTATAAAGAAATCACATTAGGATTCTCTTTTTCAGCTGTTCCTTAAAACACTAGTGCTTAGGAAATCTATTGGAGGCAGAAGCAGTCAAGGGTAGCCTAGGGTTAGTGTTAGGCTTAGGGTTAGGCTTAGGGTATGGCTTAGGGTACGGGTTTGGGGAGGGGTTCGGGTACGGCGTAGGGTATGGGTTAGGGTTAGGTTTAGTGTTAGTGTTAGGGTTAGGGCTCGGTTTAGGGTACGGGTTAGGATTAGGGTACGTGTTAGTGTTAGGGTAGGGGTTAGGGTTAGAGTACGCATTAGGGTTAGGGTAGTTATTAAACCTATCCCACTCTCTAGATACCCCTTAGCACGTAAGGCAATATTATTTGGGGGTGCAGCCATGGAGAAGAGTTTAGACACTAGGTTAAGATAAGGAACACACCCATTATAAAGAAATCACATTAGGATTCTCTTTTTAAGCTGTTCCTTAAAACACTAGTGCTTAGGAAAGCTATTGGAGGCAGAAGCAGTCAAGGGTAGCCTAGGGTTAGGTTTAGGCTTAGGGTTAGGCTTAGGGTAAGGCTTAGGGTACGGGTTCGTCGTAGGGTATGGGTTTGGGTTAGGGTTAGGGTTAGTGTTAGGGTTAGGGATCGGTTTAGGGTATGGGTTAGGATTAGGGTACGTGTTAGGGTTAGGGTAGGGGTTAGGGTTAGGGTACGCGTTAGGGTTAGGGTAGTTAGTAAAACTATCCCACTCTCTAGATACCCCTTAGCACGTAAAGGAATATTATTTGAGGGTCCAGCCATGGAGAAGAGTTTAGACACTAAGATAAGATAAGGAACACACCCATTATAAAGAAATCACATTAGGATTCTCTTTTTAAGCTGTTCCTTAAAACACTAGTGCTTAGGAAATCTATTGGGGGCAGAAGCAGTCAAGGGTAGCCTAGGGTTAGTGTTAGGCTTAGGGTTAGGCTTAGGGTACGGCTTAGGGTACGGGTTCGGGGAGGGGTTCGGGTACAGCGTAGGGTATGTGTTAGGTTTAGGGTTAGGGTTAGTGTTAAGGTTAGGGCTCGGTTTAGGGTACGGGTTAGGATTAGGGTACGTGTTAGGGTTAGGGTAGGGGTTAGGGTTAGAGTACGCATTAGGGTTAGGGTAGTTATTAAACCTATCCCACTCTCTAGATACCCCTCAGCACGTAAAGGAATATTATTTGGGGTTCCAGCCATGGAGGAGAGTTTAAACACTAGGATAAGATAAGGAACACACCCATTATAAAGAAATCACATTAGGATTCTCTTTTTAAGCTGTTCCTTAAAACACTAGTGCTTAGGAAATCTATTGGAGGCAGAAGCAGTCAAGGGTAGCCTAGCGTTAGGGTTAGGCTTAGGGTTAGGCTTAGGGTACGGCTTAGGGTACGGGTTCGGGGAGGGGTTCGGTTACGGCGTAGGGTATGGTTTAGGGTTAGGGTTAGGGTTAGTGTTACGGTTAGGCCTCGGTTTAGGGTACGGGTCAGGATTAGGGTACGTGTTAGGGTTAGGGTAGGGGTTAGAGTTAGGGTACGCGTTAGGGTTAGGGTACTTATTAAACCTATCCCACTCTCTAGATACCCCTTAGCACGTAAAGGAATATTATTTGGGGGTCCAGCCATGGAGAAGAGTTTAGACACTAGGATAAATAAGGAACACACCCATTATAAAGAAATCACATTAGGATTCTCTTTTTAAGCTGTTCCTTAAAACACTAGTGCTTAGGAAATCTATTGGAGGCAGAAGCAGTCAAGGGTAGCCTAGGGTTAGTGTTAGGCTTAGGGTTAGGTTTAGGGTACGGGTTTGGGGAGGGGTTCGGGTACGGCGTAGGGTATGGGTTAGGGTTAGGGTTAGGGTTAGTGTTAGTGTTAGGGCTCGGTTTAGGGTACGGGTTAGGATTAGGGTACGTGTTAGGGTTAGGGTAGGGGTTAGGGTTAGAGTACGCATTAGGGTTAGGGTAGTTATTAAACCTATCCCACTCTCTAGATACCCCTTAGCACGTAAGGGAATATTATTTGGGGGTGCAGCCATGGAGAAGAGTTTAGACACTAAGATAAGATAAGGAACACACCCATTATAAAGAAATCACATTAGGATTCTCTTTTTAAGCTGTTCCTTAAAACACTAGTGCTTAGGAAATCTATTGGAGGCAGAAGCAGTCAAGGGTAGCCTAGGGTTAGGGTTAGGCTTAGGGTTAGGCTTAGGGTACGGCTTAGGGTACGGGTTCGGGGAAGGGTGCGCGTACGGCGTAGGGTATGGGTTAGGGTTAGGGTTAGGGTTACTGTTAGGGTTAGGGCTCGGTTTAGGGTACGGGTTAGGATTAGGGTACGTGTTAGGCTTAGGGTAGGGGTTAGGGTTAGGGTACGCGTTAGGGTTAGGGTAGTTAGTAAACCTATCCCACTCTCTAGATACCCCTTAGCACGTAAAGGAATATTATTTGAGGGTCCAGCCATGGAGAAGAGTTTAGACACTAGGATAAGATAAGGAACACACCCATTATAAAGAAATCACATTAGGATTCTCTTTTTAAGCTGTTCATTAAAACACTAGTGCTTAGGAAATCTATTGGAGGCAGAAGCAGTCAAGGGTAGCCTAGGGTTAGGGTTAGGCTTAGGGTTCGGCTTAGGGTACGGGTTCGGGGAGGGGTTCGGGTACGGCGTAGGGTATGGGTTAGGGTTAGGGTTAGGGTTAGGGTTAGGGTTAGTGTTAGGGTTAGGGCTCGGTTTAGGGTACCCGTTAGGATTAGGGTACGTGTTAGGGTTAGGGTAGGGGTTAGGGTTAGGGTACGCGTTAGGGTTAGGGTAGTTAGTAAACCTATCCCACTCTCTAGATACCCCTTAGCACGTAAAGGAATATTATTTGGGGGTCCAGCCATGGAGAAGAGTTTAGACACTAGGATAAGATAAGGAACACACCCATTATAAAGAAATCACATTAGGATTCTCTTTTTCAGCTGTTCCTTAAAACACTAGTGCTTAGGAAATCTATTGGAGGCAGAAGCAGTCAAGGGTAGCCTAGGGTTAGTGTTAGGCTTAGGGTTAGGCTTAGGGTATGGCTTAGGGTACGGGTTTGGGGAGGGGTTCGGGTACGGCGTAGGGTATGGGTTAGGGTTAGGGTTAGTGTTAGTGTTAGGGTTAGGGCTCGGTTTAGGGTACGGGTTAGGATTAGGGTACGTGTTAGTGTTAGGGTAGGGGTTAGGGTTAGAGTACGCATTAGGGTTAGGGTAGTTATTAAACCTATCCCACTCTCTAGATACCCCTTAGCACGTAAGGCAATATTATTTGGGGGTGCAGCCATGGAGAAGAGTTTAGACACTAGGTTAAGATAAGGAACACACCCATTATAAAGAAATCACATTAGGATTCTCTTTTTAAGCTGTTCCTTAAAACACTAGTGCTTAGGAAATCTATTGGAGGCAGAAGCAGTCAAGGGTAGCCTAGGGTTAATGTTAGGCTTAGGGTTAGGCTTAGGGTACGGCTTAGGGTACGGGTTTGGGGAGGGGTTCGGGTACGGCGTAGGGTATGGGTTAGGGTTAGGGTTAGTGTTAGGGTTAGGGCTCGGTTTAGGGTACCCGTTAGGATTAGGGTACATGTTAGGGTTAGGGTAGGGGTTAGGGTTAGAGTACGCATTAGGGTTAGGGTAGTTTTTAAACCTATCCCACTCTCTAGATACCCCTTAGCACGTAAGGGAATATTATTTGGGGGTCCAGCCATGGAGAAGAGTTTAGACACTAGGATAAATAAGGAACACACCCATTATAAAGAAATCACATTAGGATTCTCTTTTTAAGCTGTTCCTTAAAACACTAGTGCTTAGGAAATCTATTGGAGGCAGAAGCAGTCAAGGGTAGCCTAGGGTTAGTGTTAGGCTTAGGGTTAGGTTTAGGGTACGGGTTTGGGGAGGGGTTCGGGTACGGCGTAGGGTATGTGTTAGGGTTAGTGTTAGGGTTAGTGTTAGGGTTAGGGCTCGGTTTAGGGTACGGGTTAGGAGTAGGGTACGTGTTAGGGTTAGGGTAGGGGTTAGGGTTAGAGTACGCCTTAGGGTTAGGGTAGTTATTAAACCTATCCCACTCTCTAGATACCCCTTAGCACGTAAGGGAATATTATTTGGGGGTGCAGCCATGGAGAAGAGTTTAGACACTAAGATAAGATAAGGAACACACCCATTATAAAGAAATCACATTAGGAGTCTCTTTTTAAGCTGTTCCTTAAAACACTAGTGCTTAGGAAATCTATTGGAGGCAGAAGCAGTCAAGGGTAGCCTAGGGTTAGGGTTAGGCTTAGGGTTAGGCTTAGGGTACGGCTTAGGGTACGGGTTCGGGGAAGGGTGCGCGTACGGCGTAGGGTATGGGTTAGGGTTAGGGTTAGGGTTAGTGTTAGGGTTAGGGCTCGGTTTAGGGTACGGGTTAGGATTAGGGTACGTGTTAGGTTTAGGGTAGAGGTTAGGGTTAGGGTACGCGTTAGGGTTAGGGTAGTTAGTAAACCTATCCCACTCTCTAGATACCCCTTAGCACGTAAGGCAATATTATTTGGGGGTGCAGCCATGGAGAAGAGTTTAGACACTAGGATAAGATAAGGAACACACCCATTATAAAGAAATCACATTAGGATTCTCTTTTTAAGCTGTTCCTTAAAACACTAGTGCTTAGGAAATCTATTGGAGGCAGAAGCTGTCAAGGGTAGCCTAGGGTTAATGTTAGGCTTAGGGTACGGCTTAGGGTACGGCTTAGGGTACGGGTTTGGGGAGGGGTTCGGGTACGGCGTAGGGTATGGGTTAGGGTTAGGGTTAGTGTTAGGGTTAGGGCTCGGTTTAGGGTACCAGTTAGGATTAGGGTACGTGTTAGGGTTAGGGTAGGGGTTAGGGTTAGGGTATGCGTTAGGGTTAGGGTAGTTATTAAACCTATACCACTCTCTAGATACCCCTTAGCACGTAAAGGAATATTATTTGGGGGTCCAGCCATGGAGAAGAGTTTAGGCACTAGGATAATATAAGGAACACACCCATTATAAAGAAATCACATTAGGATTCTCTTTTTCAGCTGTTCCTTAAAACACTAGTGCTTAGGAAATCTATTGGAGGCAGAAGCAGTCAAGGGTAGCCTAGGGTTAGGGTTAGGCTTAGGGTTAGGCTTAGGGTACGGCTTAGGGTACGGGTTCGGGGAGGGGTTCGGTTACGGCGTAGGGTATGGGTTAGGGTTAGTGTTAGGGTTAGTGTTAGGGTTAGGGCTCGGTTCAGGGAACGTGTTAGGATTAGGGTACGTGTTAGGGTTAGGGTAGGGGTTAGGGTTAGGGTACGCTTTAGGGTTAGGGTATTTATTAAACCTATCCCACTCTCTAGATACCCCTTAGCACGTAAAGGAATATTATTTGGGGGTCCAGCCTTGGAGAAGAGTTTAAACACTAGGATAAGATAAGGAACACACCCATTATAAAGAACTCACATTAGGATACTCTTTTTAAGCTGTTCCTTAAAACACTAGTGCTTAGGAAAGCTATTGGAGGCAGAAGCAGTCAAGGGTAGCCTAGGGTTAGGGTTAGGCTTAGGGTTAGGCTTAGGGTAAGGCTTAGGGTACGGGTTCGTCGTAGGGTATGGGTTTGGGTTAGGGTTAGGGTTAGTGTTAGGGTTAGGGATCGGTTTAGGGTACGGGTTTGGATTAGGGTACGTGTTAGGGTTAGGGTAGGGGATAGGGTTAGGGTACGCGTTAGGGTTAGGGTAGTTAGTAAACCTATCCCACTCTCTAGATACCCCTTAGCACGTAAAGGAATATTATTTGAGGGTCCAGCCATGGAGAAGAGTTTAGACACTAGGATAAGATAAGGAACACACCCATTATAAAGAAATCACATTAGGATTCTCTTTTTAAGCTGTTCCTTAAAACACTAGTGCTTAGGAAATCTATTGGAGGCAGAAGCAGTCAAGGGTAGCCTAGGGTTAGTGTTAGGCTTAGGGTTAGGCTTAGGGTACGGCTTAGGGTACGGGTTTGGGGAGGGGTTCGGATACAGCGTAGGGTATGGGTTAGGTTTAGGGTTAGGGTTAGTGTTAAGGTTAGGGCTCGGTTTAGGGTACGGGTTAGGATTAGGGTACGTGTTAGGGTTAGGGTAGGGGTTAGGGTTAGAGTACGCATTAGGGTTAGGGTAGTTATTAAACCTATCCCACTCTCTAGATACCCCTTAGCACGTAAAGGAATATTATTTGGGGGTCCAGCCATGGAGAAGAGTTTAGACACTAGGATAAATAAGGAACACACCCATTATAAAGAAATCACATTAGGATTCTCTTTTTAAGCTGTTCCTTAAAACACTAGTGCTTAGGAAATCTATTGGAGGCAGAAGCAGTCAAGGGTAGCCTAGGGTTAGTGTTAGGCTTAGGGTTAGGCTTAGGGTACGGCTTAGGGTACGGGTTTGGGGAGGGGTTCGGGTACGGCGTAGGGTATGGGTTAGGGTTAGTGTTAGGGTTAGGGCTCGGTTTACGGTACCTGTTAGGATTAGGGTACATGTTAGGGTTAGGGTAGGGGTTAGGGTTAGAGTACGCATTAGGGTTAGGGTAGGTATTAAACCTATCCCACTCTCTAGATACCCCTTAGCACGTAAGGGAATATTATTTGGGGGTGCAGCCATGGAGAAGAGTTTAGACACTAAGATAAGATAAGGAACACACCCATTATAAAGAAATCACATTAGGATTCTCTTTTTAAGCTGTTCCTTAAAACACTAGTGCTTAGGAAATCTATTGGAGGCAGAAGCAGTCAAGGGTAGCCTAGGGTTAGGGTTAGGCTTAGGGTTAGGCTTAGGGTACGGCTTAGGGTACGGGTTAGGTGAGGGGTGCGGGTACGGCGTAGGGTATGGGTTAGGGTTAGGGTTAGGGTTAGTGTTAGGGTTAGGGCTCGGTTTAGGGTACGTGTTAGGGTTAGGGTAGGGGTTAGGGTTAGGGTACGCATTAGGGTTAGGGTAGTTATTAAACCTATCCCACTCTCTAGATACCCCTTAGCACGTAAAGGAATATTATTTGAGGGTCCAGCCATGGAGAAGAGTTTAGACACTAGGATAAGATAAGGAACACACCCATTATAAAGAAATCACATTAGGATTCTCTTTTTAAGCTGTTCCTTAAAACACTAGTGCTTAGGAAATCTATTGGAGGCAGAAGCAGTCAAGGGTAGCCTAGGGTTAGGGTTAGGCTTAGGGTTAGGCTTAGGGTACGGCTTAGGGTACGGGTTCGGGGAGGGGTTCGGGTACGGCGTAGGGTATGGGTTAGGGTTAGTGTTAGGGTTAGTGTTAGGGTTAGGGTTCGGTTCAGGGTACGGGTTAGGATTAGGGTACGTGTTAGGGTTAGGGTAGGGGTTAGGGTTAGGGTACGCGTTAGGGTTAGGGTAGTTATTAAACCTATCCCACTCTCTAGATACCCCTTAGCACGTAAAGGAATATTATTTGGGGTTCCAGCCATGGAGGAGAGTTTAAACACTAGGATAAGATAAGGAACACACCCATTATAAAGAAATCACATTAGGATTCTCTTTTTAAGCTGTTCATTAAAACACTAGTGCTTAGGAAATCTATTGGAGGCAGAAGCAGTCAAGGGTAGCCTAGGGTTAGGGTTAGGCTTAGGGTTCAGCTTAGGGTACGGGTTCGGGGAGGGGTTCGGGTACGGCGTAGGGTATGGGTTAGGGTTAGGGTTAGGGTTAGGGTTAGGGTTAGGGTTAGTGTTAGGGTTAGGGCTCGGCTTAGGGTACGGTTAGGATTAGGGTACGTGTTAGGTTTAGGGTAGGGGTTAGGGTTAGGGTACGCGTTAGGGTTAGAGTAGTTAGTAAACCTATCCCACTCTCTAGATACCCCTTAGCACGTAAAGGAATATTATTTGGGGGTCCAGCCATGGAGAAGAGTTTAGACACTAGGATAAGATAAGGAACACACCCATTATAAAGAAATCACATTAGGATTCTCTTTTTCAGCTGTTCCTTAAAACACTAGTGCTTAGGAAATCTATTGGAGGCAGAAGCAGTCAAGGGTAGCCTAGGGTTAGTGTTAGGCTTAGGGTTAGGCTTAGGGTATGGCTTAGGGTACGGGTTTGGGGAGGGGTTCGGGTACGGCGTAGGGTATGGGTTAGGGTTAGGTTTAGTGTTAGTGTTAGGGTTAGGGCTCGGTTTAGGGTACGGGTTAGGATTAGGGTACGTGTTAGTGTTAGGGTAGGGGTTAGGGTTAGAGTACGCATTAGGGTTAGGGTAGTTATTAAACCTATCCCACTCTCTAGATACCCCTTAGCACGTAAGGCAATATTATTTGGGGGTGCAGCCATGGAGAAGAGTTTAGACACTAGGTTAAGATAAGGAACACACCCATTATAAAGAAATCACATTAGGATTCTCTTTTTAAGCTGTTCCTTAAAACACTAGTGCTTAGGAAAGCTATTGGAGGCAGAAGCAGTCAAGGGTAGCCTAGGGTTAGGTTTAGGCTTAGGGTTAGGCTTAGGGTAAGGCTTAGGGTACGGGTTCGTCGTAGGGTATGGGTTTGGGTTAGGGTTAGGGTTAGTGTTAGGGTTAGGGATCGGTTTAGGGTATGGGTTAGGATTAGGGTACGTGTTAGGGTTAGGGTAGGGGTTAGGGTTAGGGTACGCGTTAGGGTTAGGGTAGTTAGTAAACCTATCCCACTCTCTAGATACCCCTTAGCACGTAAAGGAATATTATTTGGGGTTCCAGCCATGGAGGAGAGTTTAAACACTAGGATAAGATAAGGAACACACCCATTATAAAGAAATCACATTAGGATTCTCTTTTTAAGCTGTTCATTAAAACACTAGTGCTTAGGAAATCTATTGGAGGCAGAAGCAGTCAAGGGTAGCCTAGGGTTAGGGTTAGGCTTAGGGTTCGGCTTAGGGTACGGGTTCGGGGAGGGGTTCGGGTACGGCGTAGGGTATGGGTTAGGGTTAGGGTTAGGGTTAGGGTTAGGGTTAGTGTTAGGGTTAGGGCTCGGTTTAGGGTACGGTTAGGATTAGGGTACGTGTTAGGTTTAGGGTAGGGGTTAGGGTTAGGGTACGCGTTAGGGTTAGGGTAGTTAGTAAACCTATCCCACTCTCTAGATACCCCTTAGCACGTAAAGGAATATTATTTGGGGGTCCAGCCATGGAGAAGAGTTTAGACACTAGGATAAGATAAGGAACACACCCATTATAAAGAAATCACATTAGGATTCTCTTTTTCAGCTGTTCCTTAAAACACTAGTGCTTAGGAAATCTATTGGAGGCAGAAGCAGTCAAGGGTAGCCTAGGGTTAGTGTTAGGCTTAGGGTTAGGCTTAGGGTATGGCTTAGGGTACGGGTTTGGGGAGGGGTTCGGGTACGGCGTAGGGTATGGGTTAGGGTTAGGGTTAGTGTTAGTGTTAGGGTTAGGGCTCGGTTTAGGGTACGGGTTAGGATTAGGGTACGTGTTAGTGTTAGGGTAGGGGTTAGGGTTAGAGTACGCATTAGGGTTAGGGTAGTTATTAAACCTATCCCACTCTCTAGATACCCCTTAGCACGTAAGGCAATATTATTTGGGGGTGCAGCCATGGAGAAGAGTTTAGACACTAGGTTAAGATAAAGAACACACCCATTATAAAGAAATCACATTAGGATTCTCTTTTTAAGCTGTTCCTTAAAACACTAGTGCTTAGGAAATCTATTGGAGGCAGAAGCAGTCAAGGGTAGCCTAGGGTTAATGTTAGGCTTAGGGTTAGGCTTAGGGTACGGCTTAGGGTACGGGTTTGGGGAGGGGTTCGGGTACGGCGTAGGGTATGGGTTAGGGTTAGGGTTAGTGTTAGGGTTAGGGCTCGGTTTAGGGTACCCGTTAGGATTAGGGTACATGTTAGGGTTAGGGTAGGGGTTAGGGTTAGAGTACGCATTAGGGTTAGGGTAGTTTTTAAACCTATCCCACTCTCTAGATACCCCTTAGCACGTAAGGGAATATTATTTGGGGGTCCAGCCATGGAGAAGAGTTTAGACACTAGGATAAATAAGGAACACACCCATTATAAAGAAATCACATTAGGATTCTCTTTTTAAGCTGTTCCTTAAAACACTAGTGCTTAGGAAATCTATTGGAGGCAGAAGCAGTCAAGGGTAGCCTAGGGTTAGTGTTAGGCTTAGGGTTAGGTTTAGGGTACGGGTTTGGGGAGGGGTTCGGGTACGGCGTAGGGTATGGGTTAGGGTTAGTGTTAGGGTTAGTGTTAGGGTTAGGGCTCGGTTTAGGGTACGGGTTAGGAGTAGGGTACGTGTTAGGGTTAGGGTAGGGGTTAGGGTTAGAGTACGCCTTAGGGTTAGGGTAGTTATTAAACCTATCCCACTCTCTAGATACCCCTTAGCACGTAAGGGAATATTATTTGGGGGTGCAGCCATGGAGAAGAGTTTAGACACTAAGATAAGATAAGGAACACACCCATTATAAAGAAATCACATTAGGAGTCTCTTTTTAAGCTGTTCCTTAAAACACTAGTGCTTAGGAAATCTATTGGAGGCAGAAGCAGTCAAGGGTAGCCTAGGGTTAGGGTTAGGCTTAGGGTTAGGCTTAGGGTACGGCTTAGGGTACGGGTTCGGGGAAGGGTGCGCGTACGGCGTAGGGTATGGGTTAGGGTTAGGGTTAGGGTTAGTGTTAGGGTTAGGGCTCGGTTTAGGGTACGGGTTAGGATTAGGGTACGTGTTAGGTTTAGGGTAGAGGTTAGGGTTAGGGTACGCGTTAGGGTTAGGGTAGTTAGTAAACCTATCCCACTCTCTAGATACCCCTTAGCACGTAAGGCAATATTATTTGGGGGTGCAGCCATGGAGAAGAGTTTAGACACTAGGATAAGATAAGGAACACACCCATTATAAAGAAATCACATTAGGATTCTCTTTTTAAGCTGTTCCTTAAAACACTAGTGCTTAGGAAATCTATTGGAGGCAGAAGCTGTCAAGGGTAGCCTAGGGTTAATGTTAGGCTTAGGGTTAGGCTTAGGGTACGGCTTAGGGTACGGGTTTGGGGAGGGGTTCGGGTACGGCGTAGGGTATGGGTTAGGGTTAGGGTTAGTGTTAGGGTTAGGGCTCGGTTTAGGGTACCAGTTAGGATTAGGGTACGTGTTAGGGTTAGGGTAGGGGTTAGGGTTAGGGTATGCGTTAGGGTTAGGGTAGTTATTAAACCTATACCACTCTCTAGATACCCCTTAGCACGTAAAGGAATATTATTTGGGGGTCCAGCCATGGAGAAGAGTTTAGGCACTAGGATAATATAAGGAACACACCCATTATAAAGAAATCACATTAGGATTCTCTTTTTCAGCTGTTCCTTAAAACACTAGTGCTTAGGAAATCTATTGGAGGCAGAAGCAGTCAAGGGTAGCCTAGGGTTAGGGTTAGGCTTAGGGTTAGGCTTAGGGTACGGCTTAGGGTACGGGTTCGGGGAGGGGTTCGGTTACGGCGTAGGGTATGGGTTAGGGTTAGTGTTAGGGTTAGTGTTAGGGTTAGGGCTCCGTTCAGGGAACGTGTTAGGATTAGGGTACGTGTTAGGGTTAGGGTAGGGGTTAGGGTTAGGGTACGCTTTAGGGTTAGGGTATTTATTAAACCTATCCCACTCTCTAGATACCCCTTAGCACGTAAAGGAATATTATTTGGGGGTCCAGCCTTGGAGAAGAGTTTAAACACTAGGATAAGATAAGGAACACACCCATTATAAAGAACTCACATTAGGATACTCTTTTTAAGCTGTTCCTTAAAACACTAGTGCTTAGGAAAGCTATTGGAGGCAGAAGCAGTCAAGGGTAGCCTAGGGTTAGGGTTAGGCTTAGGGTTAGGCTTAGGGTAAGGCTTAGGGTACGGGTTCGTCGTAGGGTATGGGTTTGGGTTAGGGTTAGGGTTAGTGTTAGGGTTAGGGATCGGTTTAGGGTACGGGTTTGGATTAGGGTACGTGTTAGGGTTAGGGTAGGGGATAGGGTTAGGGTACGCGTTAGGGTTAGGGTAGTTAGTAAACCTATCCCACTCTCTAGATACCCCTTAGCACGTAAAGGAATATTATTTGAGGGTCCAGCCATGGAGAAGAGTTTAGACACTAGGATAAGATAAGGAACACACCCATTATAAAGAAATCACATTAGGATTCTCTTTTTAAGCTATTCCTTAAAACACTAGTGCTTAGGAAATCTATTGGAGGCAGAAGCAGTCAAGGGTAGCCTAGGGTTAGTGTTAGGCTTAGGGTTAGGCTTAGGGTACGGCTTAGGGTACGGGTTTGGGGAGGGGTTCGGATACAGCGTAGGGTATGGGTTAGGTTTAGGGTTAGGGTTAGTGTTAAGGTTAGGGCTCGGTTTAGGGTACGGGTTAGGATTAGGGTACGTGTTAGGGTTAGGGTAGGGGTTAGGGTTAGAGTACGCATTAGGGTTAGGGTAGTTATTAAACCTATCCCACTCTCTAGATACCCCTTAGCACGTAAAGGAATATTATTTGGGGGTCCAGCCATGGAGAAGAGTTTAGACACTAGGATAAATAAGGAACACACCCATTATAAAGAAATCACATTAGGATTCTCTTTTTAAGCTGTTCCTTAAAACACTAGTGCTTAGGAAATCTATTGGAGGCAGAAGCAGTCAAGGGTAGCCTAGGGTTAGTGTTAGGCTTAGGGTTAGGCTTAGGGTACGGCTTAGGGTACGGGTTTGGGGAGGGGTTCGGGTACGGCGTAGGGTATGGGTTAGGGTTAGTGTTAGGGTTAGGGCTCGGTTTACGGTACCTGTTAGGATTAGGGTACATGTTAGGGTTAGGGTAGGGGTTAGGGTTAGAGTACGCATTAGGGTTAGGGTAGGTATTAAACCTATCCCACTCTCTAGATACCCCTTAGCACGTAAGGGAATATTATTTGGGGGTGCAGCCATGGAGAAGAGTTTAGACACTAAGATAAGATAAGGAACACACCCATTATAAAGAAATCACATTAGGATTCTCTTTTTAAGCTGTTCCTTAAAACACTAGTGCTTAGGAAATCTATTGGAGGCAGAAGCAGTCAAGGGTAGCCTAGGGTTAGGGTTAGGCTTAGGGTTAGGCTTAGGGTACGGCTTAGGGTACGGGTTAGGTGAGGGGTGCGGGTACGGCGTAGGGTATGGGTTAGGGTTAGGGTTAGGGTTAGTGTTAGGGTTAGGGCTCGGTTTAGGGTACGTGTTAGGGTTAGGGTAGGGGTTAGGGTTAGGGTACGCATTAGGGTTAGGGTAGTTATTAAACCTATCCCACTCTCTAGATACCCCTTAGCACGTAAAGGAATATTATTTGAGGGTCCAGCCATGGAGAAGAGTTTAGACACTAGGATAAGATAAGGAACACACCCATTATAAAGAAATCACATTAGGATTCTCTTTTTAAGCTGTTCCTTAAAACACTAGTGCTTAGGAAATCTATTGGAGGCAGAAGCAGTCAAGGGTAGCCTAGGGTTAGGGTTAGGCTTAGGGTTAGGCTTAGGGTACGGCTTAGGGTACGGGTTCGGGGAGGGGTTCGGGTACGGCGTAGGGTATGGGTTAGGGTTAGTGTTAGGGTTAGTGTTAGGGTTAGGGTTCGGTTCAGGGTACGGGTTAGGATTAGGGTACGTGTTAGGGTTAGGGTAGGGGTTAGGGTTAGGGTACGCGTTAGGGTTAGGGTAGTTATTAAACCTATCCCACTCTCTAGATACCCCTTAGCACGTAAACGAATATTATTTGGGGTTCCAGCCATGGAGGAGAGTTTAAACACTAGGATAAGATAAGGAACACACCCATTATAAAGAAATCACATTAGGATTCTCTTTTTAAGCTGTTCATTAAAACACTAGTGCTTAGGAAATCTATTGGAGGCAGAAGCAGTCAAGGGTAGCCTAGGGTTAGGGTTAGGCTTAGGGTTCAGCTTAGGGTACGGGTTCGGGGAGGGGTTCGGGTACGGCGTAGGGTATGGGTTAGGGTTAGGGTTAGGGTTAGGGTTAGGGTTAGGGTTAGTGTTAGGGTTAGGGCTCGGCTTAGGGTACGGTTAGGATTAGGGTACGTGTTAGGTTTAGGGTAGGGGTTAGGGTTAGGGTACGCGTTAGGGTTAGAGTAGTTAGTAAACCTATCCCACTCTCTAGATACCCCTTAGCACGTAAAGGAATATTATTTGGGGGTCCAGCCATGGAGAAGAGTTTAGACACTAGGATAAGATAAGGAACACACCCATTATAAAGAAATCACATTAGGATTCTCTTTTTCAGCTGTTCCTTAAAACACTAGTGCTTAGGAAATCTATTGGAGGCAGAAGCAGTCAAGGGTAGCCTAGGGTTAGTGTTAGGCTTAGGGTTAGGCTTAGGGTATGGCTTAGGGTACGGGTTTGGGGAGGGGTTCGGGTACGGCGTAGGGTATGGGTTAGGGTTAGGTTTAGTGTTAGTGTTAGGGTTAGGGCTCGGTTTAGGGTACGGGTTAGGATTAGGGTACGTGTTAGTGTTAGGGTAGGGGTTAGGGTTAGAGTACGCATTAGGGTTAGGGTAGTTATTAAACCTATCCCACTCTCTAGATACCCCTTAGCACGTAAGGCAATATTATTTGGGGGTGCAGCCATGGAGAAGAGTTTAGACACTAGGTTAAGATAAGGAACACACCCATTATAAAGAAATCACATTAGGATTCTCTTTTTAAGCTGTTCCTTAAAACACTAGTGCTTAGGAAAGCTATTGGAGGCAGAAGCAGTCAAGGGTAGCCTAGGGTTAGGTTTAGGCTTAGGGTTAGGCTTAGGGTAAGGCTTAGGGTACGGGTTCGTCGTAGGGTATGGGTTTGGGTTAGGGTTAGGGTTAGTGTTAGGGTTAGGGATCGGTTTAGGGTATGGGTTAGGATTAGGGTACGTGTTAGGGTTAGGGTAGGGGTTAGGGTTAGGGTACGCGTTAGGGTTAGGGTAGTTAGTAAACCTATCCCACTCTCTAGATACCCCTTAGCACGTAAAGGAATATTATTTGAGGGTCCAGCCATGGAGAAGAGTTTAGACACTAAGATAAGATAAGGAACACACCCATTATAAAGAAATCACATTAGGATTCTCTTTTTAAGCTGTTCCTTAAAACACTAGTGCTTAGGAAATCTATTGGGGGCAGAAGCAGTCAAGGGTAGCCTAGGGTTAGTGTTAGGCTTAGGGTTAGGCTTAGGGTACGGCTTAGGGTACGGGTTCGGGGAGGGGTTCGGGTACAGCGTAGGGTATGTGTTAGGTTTAGGGTTAGGGTTAGTGTTAAGGTTAGGGCTCGGTTTAGGGTACGGGTTAGGATTAGGGTACGTGTTAGGGTTAGGGTAGGGGTTAGGGTTAGAGTACGCATTAGGGTTAGGGTAGTTATTAAACCTATCCCACTCTCTAGATACCCCTCAGCACGTAAAGGAATATTATTTGGGGTTCCAGCCATGGAGGAGAGTTTAAACACTAGGATAAGATAAGGAACACACCCATTATAAAGAAATCACATTAGGATTCTCTTTTTAAGCTGTTCCTTAAAACACTAGTGCTTAGGAAATCTATTGGAGGCAGAAGCAGTCAAGGGTAGCCTAGCGTTAGGGTTAGGCTTAGGGTTAGGCTTAGGGTACGGCTTAGGGTACGGGTTCGGGGAGGGGTTCGGTTACGGCGTAGGGTATGGTTTAGGGTTAGGGTTAGGGTTAGTGTTACGGTTAGGCCTCGGTTTAGGGTACGGGTCAGGATTAGGGTACGTGTTAGGGTTAGGGTAGGGGTTAGAGTTAGGGTACGCGTTAGGGTTAGGGTACTTATTAAACCTATCCCACTCTCTAGATACCCCTTAGCACGTAAAGGAATATTATTTGGGGGTCCAGCCATGGAGAAGAGTTTAGACACTAGGATAAATAAGGAACACACCCATTATAAAGAAATCACATTAGGATTCTCTTTTTAAGCTGTTCCTTAAAACACTAGTGCTTAGGAAATCTATTGGAGGCAGAAGCAGTCAAGGGTAGCCTAGGGTTAGTGTTAGGCTTAGGGTTAGGTTTAGGGTACGGGTTTGGGGAGGGGTTCGGGTACGGCGTAGGGTATGGGTTAGGGTTAGGGTTAGTGTTAGTGTTAGGGCTCGGTTTAGGGTACGGGTTAGGATTAGGGTACGTGTTAGGGTTAGGGTAGGGGTTAGGGTTAGAGTACGCATTAGGGTTAGGGTAGTTATTAAACCTATCCCACTCTCTAGATACCCCTTAGCACGTAAGGGAATATTATTTGGGGGTGCAGCCATGGAGAAGAGTTTAGACACTAAGATAAGATAAGGAACACACCCATTATAAAGAAATCACATTAGGATTCTCTTTTTAAGCTGTTCCTTAAAACACTAGTGCTTAGGAAATCTATTGGAGGCAGAAGCAGTCAAGGGTAGCCTAGGGTTAGGGTTAGGCTTAGGGTTAGGCTTAGGGTACGGCTTAGGGTACGGGTTCGGGGAAGGGTGCGCGTACGGCGTAGGGTATGGGTTAGGGTTAGGGTTAGGGTTAGTGATAGGGTTAGGGCTCGGTTTAGGGTACGGGTTAGGATTAGGGTACGTGTTAGGCTTAGGGTAGGGGTTAGGGTTAGGGTACGCGTTAGGGTTAGGGTAGTTAGTAAACCTATCCCACTCTCTAGATACCCCTTAGCACGTAAAGGAATATTATTTGAGGGTCCAGCCATGGCGAAGAGTTTAGACACTAGGATAAGATAAGGAACACACCCATTATAAAGAAATCACATTAGGATTCTCTTTTTAAGCTGTTCATTAAAACACTAGTGGTTAGGAAATCTATTGGAGGCAGAAGCAGTCAAGGGTAGCCTAGGGTTAGGGTTAGGCTTAGGGTTCGGCTTAGGGTACGGGTTCGGGGAGGGGTTCGGGTACGGCGTAGGGTATGGGTTAGGGTTAGGGTTAGGGTTAGGGTTAGGGTTAGTGTTAGGGTTAGGGCTCGGTTTAGGGTACCCGTTAGGATTAGGGTACATGTTAGGGTTAGGGTAGGGGTTAGGGTTAGGGTACGCGTTAGGGTTAGGGTAGTTAGTAAACCTATCCCACTCTCTAGATACCCCTTAGCACGTAAAGGAATATTATTTGGGGGTCCAGCCATGGAGAAGAGTTTAGACACTAGTATAAGATAAGGAACACACCCATTATAAAGAAATCACATTAGGATTCTCTTTTTCAGCTGTTCCTTAAAACACTAGTGCTTAGGAAATCTATTGGAGGCAGAAGCAGTCAAGGGTAGCCTAGGGTTAGTGTTAGGCTTAGGGTTAGGCTTAGGGTATGGCTTAGGGTACGGGTTTGGGGAGGGGTTCGGGTACGGCGTAGGGTATGGGTTAGGGTTAGGGTTAGTGTTAGTGTTAGGGTTAGGGCTCGGTTTAGGGTACGGGTTAGGATTAGGGTACGTGTTAGTGTTAGGGTAGGGGTTAGGGTTAGAGTACGCATTAGGGTTAGGGTAGTTATTAAACCTATCCCACTCTCTAGATACCCCTTAGCACGTAAGGCAATATTATTTGGGGGTGCAGCCATGGAGAAGAGTTTAGACACTAGGTTAAGATAAAGAACACACCCATTATAAAGAAATCACATTAGGATTCTCTTTTTAAGCTGTTCCTTAAAACACTAGTGCTTAGGAAATCTATTGGAGGCAGAAGCAGTCAAGGGTAGCCTAGGGTTAATGTTAGGCTTAGGGTTAGGCTTAGGGTACGGCTTAGGGTACGGGTTTGGGGAGGGGTTCGGGTACGGCGTAGGGTATGGGTTAGGGTTAGGGTTAGTGTTAGGGTTAGGGCTCGGTTTAGGGTACCCGTTAGGATTAGGGTACATGTTAGGGTTAGGGTAGGGGTTAGGGTTAGAGTACGCATTAGGGTTAGGGTAGTTTTTAAACCTATCCCACTCTCTAGATACCCCTTAGCACGTAAGGGAATATTATTTGGGGGTCCAGCCATGGAGAAGAGTTTAGACACTAGGATAAATAAGGAACACACCCATTATAAAGAAATCACATTAGGATTCTCTTTTTAAGCTGTTCCTTAAAACACTAGTGCTTAGGAAATCTATTGGAGGCAGAAGCAGTCAAGGGTAGCCTAGGGTTAGTGTTAGGCTTAGGGTTAGGTTTAGGGTACGGGTTTGGGGAGGGGTTCGGGTACGGCGTAGGGTATGGGTTAGGGTTAGTGTTAGGGTTAGTGTTAGGGTTAGGGCTCGGTTTAGGGTACGGGTTAGGAGTAGGGTACGTGTTAGGGTTAGGGTAGGGGTTAGGGTTAGAGTACGCCTTAGGGTTAGGGTAGTTATTAAACCTATCCCACTCTCTAGATACCCCTTAGCACGTAAGGGAATATTATTTGGGGGTGCAGCCATGGAGAAGAGTTTAGACACTAAGATAAGATAAGGAACACACCCATTATAAAGAAATCACATTAGGAGTCTCTTTTTAAGCTGTTCCTTAAAACACTAGTGCTTAGGAAATCTATTGGAGGCAGAAGCAGTCAAGGGTAGCCTAGGGTTAGGGTTAGGCTTAGGGTTAGGCTTAGGGTACGGCTTAGGGTACGGGTTCGGGGAAGGGTGCGCGTACGGCGTAGGGTATGGGTTAGGGTTAGGGTTAGGGTTAGTGTTAGGGTTAGGGCTCGGTTTAGGGTACGGGTTAGGATTAGGGTACGTGTTAGGTTTAGGGTAGAGGTTAGGGTTAGGGTACGCGTTAGGGTTAGGGTAGTTAGTAAACCTATCCCACTCTCTAGATACCCCTTAGCACGTAAGGCAATATTATTTGGGGGTGCAGCCATGGAGAAGAGTTTAGACACTAGGATAAGATAAGGAACACACCCATTATAAAGAAATCACATTAGGATTCTCTTTTTAAGCTGTTCCTTAAAACACTAGTGCTTAGGAAATCTATTGGAGGCAGAAGCTGTCAAGGGTAGCCTAGGGTTAATGTTAGGCTTAGGGTTAGGCTTAGGGTACGGCTTAGGGTACGGGTTTGGGGAGGGGTTCGGGTACGGCGTAGGGTATGGGTTAGGGTTAGGGTTAGTGTTAGGGTTAGGGCTCGGTTTAGGGTACCAGTTAGGATTAGGGTACGTGTTAGGGTTAGGGTAGGGGTTAGGGTTAGGGTATGCGTTAGGGTTAGGGTAGTTATTAAACCTATACCACTCTCTAGATACCCCTTAGCACGTAAAGGAATATTATTTGGGGGTCCAGCCATGGAGAAGAGTTTAGGCACTAGGATAATATAAGGAACACACCCATTATAAAGAAATCACATTAGGATTCTCTTTTTCAGCTGTTCCTTAAAACACTAGTGCTTAGGAAATCTATTGGAGGCAGAAGCAGTCAAGGGTAGCCTAGGGTTAGGGTTAGGCTTAGGGTTAGGCTTAGGGTACGGCTTAGGGTACGGGTTCGGGGAGGGGTTCGGTTACGGCGTAGGGTATGGGTTAGGGTTAGTGTTAGGGTTAGTGTTAGGGTTAGGGCTCCGTTCAGGGAACGTGTTAGGATTAGGGTACGTGTTAGGGTTAGGGTAGGGGTTAGGGTTAGGGTACGCTTTAGGGTTAGGGTATTTATTAAACCTATCCCACTCTCTAGATACCCCTTAGCACGTAAAGGAATATTATTTGGGGGTCCAGCCTTGGAGAAGAGTTTAAACACTAGGATAAGATAAGGAACACACCCATTATAAAGAACTCACATTAGGATACTCTTTTTAAGCTGTTCCTTAAAACACTAGTGCTTAGGAAAGCTATTGGAGGCAGAAGCAGTCAAGGGTAGCCTAGGGTTAGGGTTAGGCTTAGGGTTAGGCTTAGGGTAAGGCTTAGGGTACGGGTTCGTCTTAGGGTATGGGTTTGGGTTAGGGTTAGGGTTAGTGTTAGGGTTAGGGATCGGTTTAGGGTACGGGTTTGGATTAGGGTACGTGTTAGGGTTAGGGTAGGGGATAGGGTTAGGGTACGCGTTAGGGTTAGGGTAGTTAGTAAACCTATCCCACTCTCTAGATACCCCTTAGCACGTAAAGGAATATTATTTGAGGGTCCAGCCATGGAGAAGAGTTTAGACACTAGGATAAGATAAGGAACACACCCATTATAAAGAAATCACATTAGGATTCTCTTTTTAAGCTGTTCCTTAAAACACTAGTGCTTAGGAAATCTATTGGAGGCAGAAGCAGTCAAGGGTAGCCTAGGGTTAGTGTTAGGCTTAGGGTTAGGCTTAGGGTACGGCTTAGGGTACGGGTTTGGGGAGGGGTTCGGATACAGCGTAGGGTATGGGTTAGGTTTAGGGTTAGGGTTAGTGTTAAGGTTAGGGCTCGGTTTAGGGTACGGGTTAGGATTAGGGTACGTGTTAGGGTTAGGGTAGGGGTTAGGGTTAGAGTACGCATTAGGGTTAGGGTAGTTATTAAACCTATCCCACTCTCTAGATACCCCTTAGCACGTAAAGGAATATTATTTGGGGGTCCAGCCATGGAGAAGAGTTTAGACACTAGGATAAATAAGGAACACACCCATTATAAAGAAATCACATTAGGATTCTCTTTTTAAGCTGTTCCTTAAAACACTAGTGCTTAGGAAATCTATTGGAGGCAGAAGCAGTCAAGGGTAGCCTAGGGTTAGTGTTAGGCTTAGGGTTAGGCTTAGGGTACGGCTTAGGGTACGGGTTTGGGGAGGGGTTCGGGTACGGCGTAGGGTATGGGTTAGGGTTAGTGTTAGGGTTAGGGCTCGGTTTACGGTACCTGTTAGGATTAGGGTACATGTTAGGGTTAGGGTAGGGGTTAGGGTTAGAGTACGCATTAGGGTTAGGGTAGGTATTAAACCTATCCCACTCTCTAGATACCCCTTAGCACGTAAGGGAATATTATTTGGGGGTGCAGCCATGGAGAAGAGTTTAGACACTAAGATAAGATAAGGAACACACCCATTATAAAGAAATCACATTAGGATTCTCTTTTTAAGCTGTTCCTTAAAACACTAGTGCTTAGGAAATCTATTGGAGGCAGAAGCAGTCAAGGGTAGCCTAGGGTTAGGGTTAGGCTTAGGGTTAGGCTTAGGGTACGGCTTAGGGTACGGGTTAGGTGAGGGGTGCGGGTACGGCGTAGGGTATGGGTTAGGGTTAGGGTTAGGGTTAGTGTTAGGGTTAGGGCTCGGTTTAGGGTACGTGTTAGGGTTAGGGTAGGGGTTAGGGTTAGGGTACGCATTAGGGTTAGGGTAGTTATTAAACCTATCCCACTCTCTAGATACCCCTTAGCACGTAAAGGAATATTATTTGAGGGTCCAGCCATGGAGAAGAGTTTAGACACTAGGATAAGATAAGGAACACACCCATTATAAAGAAATCACATTAGGATTCTCTTTTTAAGCTGTTCCTTAAAACACTAGTGCTTAGGAAATCTATTGGAGGCAGAAGCAGTCAAGGGTAGCCTAGGGTTAGGGTTAGGCTTAGGGTTAGGCTTAGGGTACGGCTTAGGGTACGGGTTCGGGGAGGGGTTCGGGTACGGCGTAGGGTATGGTTTAGGGTTAGTGTTAGGGTTAGTGTTAGGGTTAGGGTTCGGTTCAGGGTACGGGTTAGGATTAGGGTACGTGTTAGGGTTAGGGTAGGGGTTAGGGTTAGGGTACGCGTTAGGGTTAGGGTAGTTATTAAACCTATCCCACTCTCTAGATACCCCTTAGCACGTAAAGGAATATTATTTGGGGTTCCAGCCATGGAGGAGAGTTTAAACACTAGGATAAGATAAGGAACACACCCATTATAAAGAAATCACATTAGGATTCTCTTTTTAAGCTGTTCATTAAAACACTAGTGCTTAGGAAATCTATTGGAGGCAGAAGCAGTCAAGGGTAGCCTAGGGTTAGGGTTAGGCTTAGGGTTCAGCTTAGGGTACGGGTTCGGGGAGGGGTTCGGGTACGGCGTAGGGTATGGGTTAGGGTTAGGGTTAGGGTTAGGGTTAGGGTTAGGGTTAGTGTTAGGGTTAGGGCTCGGCTTAGGGTACGGTTAGGATTAGGGTACGTGTTAGGTTTAGGGTAGGGGTTAGGGTTAGGGTACGCGTTAGGGTTAGAGTAGTTAGTAAACCTATCCCACTCTCTAGATACCCCTTAGCACGTAAAGGAATATTATTTGGGGGTCCAGCCATGGAGAAGAGTTTAGACACTAGGATAAGATAAGGAACACACCCATTATAAAGAAATCACATTAGGATTCTCTTTTTCAGCTGTTCCTTAAAACACTAGTGCTTAGGAAATCTATTGGAGGCAGAAGCAGTCAAGGGTAGCCTAGGGTTAGTGTTAGGCTTAGGGTTAGGCTTAGGGTATGGCTTAGGGTACGGGTTTGGGGAGGGGTTCGGGTACGGCGTAGGGTATGGGTTAGGGTTAGGTTTAGTGTTAGTGTTAGGGTTAGGGCTCGGTTTAGGGTACGGGTTAGGATTAGGGTACGTGTTAGTGTTAGGGTAGGGGTTAGGGTTAGAGTACGCATTAGGGTTAGGGTAGTTATTAAACCTATCCCACTCTCTAGATACCCCTTAGCACGTAAGGCAATATTATTTGGGGGTGCAGCCATGGAGAAGAGTTTAGACACTAGGTTAAGATAAGGAACACACCCATTATAAAGAAATCACATTAGGATTCTCTTTTTAAGCTGTTCCTTAAAACACTAGTGCTTAGGAAAGCTATTGGAGGCAGAAGCAGTCAAGGGTAGCCTAGGGTTAGGTTTAGGCTTAGGGTTAGGCTTAGGGTAAGGCTTAGGGTACGGGTTCGTCGTAGGGTATGGGTTTGGGTTAGGGTTAGGGTTAGTGTTAGGGTTAGGGATCGGTTTAGGGTATGGGTTAGGATTAGGGTACGTGTTAGGGTTAGGGTAGGGGTTAGGGTTAGGGTACGCGTTAGGGTTAGGGTAGTTAGTAAACCTATCCCACTCTCTAGATACCCCTTAGCACGTAAAGGAATATTATTTGAGGGTCCAGCCATGGAGAAGAGTTTAGACACTAAGATAAGATAAGGAACACACCCATTATAAAGAAATCACATTAGGATTCTCTTTTTAAGCTGTTCCTTAAAACACTAGTGCTTAGGAAATCTATTGGGGGCAGAAGCAGTCAAGGGTAGCCTAGGGTTAGTGTTAGGCTTAGGGTTAGGCTTAGGGTACGGCTTAGGGTACGGGTTCGGGGAGGGGTTCGGGTACAGCGTAGGGTATGTGTTAGGTTTAGGGTTAGGGTTAGTGTTAAGGTTAGGGCTCGGTTTAGGGTACGGGTTAGGATTAGGGTACGTGTTAGGGTTAGGGTAGGGGTTAGGGTTAGAGTACGCATTAGGGTTAGGGTAGTTATTAAACCTATCCCACTCTCTAGATACCCCTCAGCACGTAAAGGAATATTATTTGGGGTTCCAGCCATGGAGGAGAGTTTAAACACTAGGATAAGATAAGGAACACACCCATTATAAAGAAATCACATTAGGATTCTCTTTTTAAGCTGTTCCTTAAAACACTAGTGCTTAGGAAATCTATTGGAGGCAGAAGCAGTCAAGGGTAGCCTAGCGTTAGGGTTAGGCTTAGGGTTAGGCTTAGGGTACGGCTTAGGGTACGGGTTCGGGGAGGGGTTCGGTTACGGCGTAGGGTATGGTTTAGGGTTAGGGTTAGGGTTAGTGTTACGGTTAGGCCTCGGTTTAGGGTACGGGTCAGGATTAGGGTACGTGTTAGGGTTAGGGTAGGGGTTAGAGTTAGGGTACGCGTTAGGGTTAGGGTACTTATTAAACCTATCCCACTCTCTAGATACCCCTTAGCACGTAAAGGAATATTATTTGGGGGTCCAGCCATGGAGAAGAGTTTAGACACTAGGATAAATAAGGAACACACCCATTATAAAGAAATCACATTAGGATTCTCTTTTTAAGCTGTTCCTTAAAACACTAGTGCTTAGGAAATCTATTGGAGGCAGAAGCAGTCAAGGGTAGCCTAGGGTTAGTGTTAGGCTTAGGGTTAGGTTTAGGGTACGGGTTTGGGGAGGGGTTCGGGTACGGCGTAGGGTATGGGTTAGGGTTAGGGTTAGTGTTAGTGTTAGGGCTCGGTTTAGGGTACGGGTTAGGATTAGGGTACGTGTTAGGGTTAGGGTAGGGGTTAGGGTTAGAGTACGCATTAGGGTTAGGGTAGTTATTAAACCTATCCCACTCTCTAGATACCCCTTAGCACGTAAGGGAATATTATTTGGGGGTGCAGCCATGGAGAAGAGTTTAGACACTAAGATAAGATAAGGAACACACCCATTATAAAGAAATCACATTAGGATTCTCTTTTTAAGCTGTTCCTTAAAACACTAGTGCTTAGGAAATCTATTGGAGGCAGAAGCAGTCAAGGGTAGCCTAGGGTTAGGGTTAGGCTTAGGGTTAGGCTTAGGGTACGGCTTAGGGTACGGGTTCGGGGAAGGGTGCGCGTACGGCGTAGGGTATGGGTTAGGGTTAGGGTTAGGGTTAGTGATAGGGTTAGGGCTCGGTTTAGGGTACGGGTTAGGATTAGGGTACGTGTTAGGCTTAGGGTAGGGGTTAGGGTTAGGGTACGCGTTAGGGTTAGGGTAGTTAGTAAACCTATCCCACTCTCTAGATACCCCTTAGCACGTAAAGGAATATTATTTGAGGGTCCAGCCATGGCGAAGAGTTTAGACACTAGGATAAGATAAGGAACACACCCATTATAAAGAAATCACATTAGGATTCTCTTTTTAAGCTGTTCATTAAAACACTAGTGGTTAGGAAATCTATTGGAGGCAGAAGCAGTCAAGGGTAGCCTAGGGTTAGGGTTAGGCTTAGGGTTCGGCTTAGGGTACGGGTTCGGGGAGGGGTTCGGGTACGGCGTAGGGTATGGGTTAGGGTTAGGGTTAGGGTTAGGGTTAGGGTTAGTGTTAGGGTTAGGGCTCGGTTTAGGGTACCCGTTAGGATTAGGGTACGTGTTAGGGTTAGGGTAGGGGTTAGGGTTAGGGTACGCGTTAGGGTTAGGGTAGTTAGTAAACCTATCCCACTCTCTAGATACCCCTTAGCACGTAAAGGAATATTATTTGGGGGTCCAGCCATGGAGAAGAGTTTAGACACTAGTATAAGATAAGGAACACACCCATTATAAAGAAATCACATTAGGATTCTCTTTTTCAGCTGTTCCTTAAAACACTAGTGCTTAGGAAATCTATTGGAGGCAGAAGCAGTCAAGGGTAGCCTAGGGTTAGTGTTAGGCTTAGGGTTAGGCTTAGGGTATGGCTTAGGGTACGGGTTTGGGGAGGGGTTCGGGTACGGCGTAGGGTATGGGTTAGGGTTAGGGTTAGTGTTAGTGTTAGGGTTAGGGCTCGGTTTAGGGTACGGGTTAGGATTAGGGTACGTGTTAGTGTTAGGGTAGGGGTTAGGGTTAGAGTACGCATTAGGGTTAGGGTAGTTATTAAACCTATCCCACTCTCTAGATACCCCTTAGCACGTAAGGCAATATTATTTGGGGGTGCAGCCATGGAGAAGAGTTTAGACACTAGGTTAAGATAAAGAACACACCCATTATAAAGAAATCACATTAGGATTCTCTTTTTAAGCTGTTCCTTAAAACACTAGTGCTTAGGAAATCTATTGGAGGCAGAAGCAGTCAAGGGTAGCCTAGGGTTAATGTTAGGCTTAGGGTTAGGCTTAGGGTACGGCTTAGGGTACGGGTTTGGGGAGGGGTTCGGGTACGGCGTAGGGTATGGGTTAGGGTTAGGGTTAGTGTTAGGGTTAGGGCTCGGTTTAGGGTACCCGTTAGGATTAGGGTACATGTTAGGGTTAGGGTAGGGGTTAGGGTTAGAGTACGCATTAGGGTTAGGGTAGTTTTTAAACCTATCCCACTCTCTAGATACCCCTTAGCACGTAAGGGAATATTATTTGGGGGTCCAGCCATGGAGAAGAGTTTAGACACTAGGATAAATAAGGAACACACCCATTATAAAGAAATCACATTAGGATTCTCTTTTTAAGCTGTTCCTTAAAACACTAGTGCTTAGGAAATCTATTGGAGGCAGAAGCAGTCAAGGGTAGCCTAGGGTTAGTGTTAGGCTTAGGGTTAGGTTTAGGGTACGGGTTTGGGGAGGGGTTCGGGTACGGCGTAGGGTATGGGTTAGGGTTAGTGTTAGGGTTAGTGTTAGGGTTAGGGCTCGGTTTAGGGTACGGGTTAGGAGTAGGGTACGTGTTAGGGTTAGGGTAGGGGTTAGGGTTAGAGTACGCCTTAGGGTTAGGGTAGTTATTAAACCTATCCCACTCTCTAGATACCCCTTAGCACGTAAGGGAATATTATTTGGGGGTGCAGCCATGGAGAAGAGTTTAGACACTAAGATAAGATAAGGAACACACCCATTATAAAGAAATCACATTAGGAGTCTCTTTTTAAGCTGTTCCTTAAAACACTAGTGCTTAGGAAATCTATTGGAGGCAGAAGCAGTCAAGGGTAGCCTAGGGTTAGGGTTAGGCTTAGGGTTAGGCTTAGGGTACGGCTTAGGGTACGGGTTCGGGGAAGGGTGCGCGTACGGCGTAGGGTATGGGTTAGGGTTAGGGTTAGGGTTAGTGTTAGGGTTAGGGCTCGGTTTAGGGTACGGGTTAGGATTAGGGTACGTGTTAGGTTTAGGGTAGAGGTTAGGGTTAGGGTACGCGTTAGGATTAGGGTAGTTAGTAAACCTATCCCACTCTCTAGATACCCCTTAGCACGTAAGGCAATATTATTTGGGGGTGCAGCCATGGAGAAGAGTTTAGACACTAGGATAAGATAAGGAACACACCCATTATAAAGAAATCACATTAGGATTCTCTTTTTAAGCTGTTCCTTAAAACACTAGTGCTTAGGAAATCTATTGGAGGCAGAAGCTGTCAAGGGTAGCCTAGGGTTAATGTTAGGCTTAGGGTTAGGCTTAGGGTACGGCTTAGGGTACGGGTTTGGGGAGGGGTTCGGGTACGGCGTAGGGTATGGGTTAGGGTTAGGGTTAGTGTTAGGGTTAGGGCTCGGTTTAGGGTACCAGTTAGGATTAGGGTACGTGTTAGGGTTAGGGTAGGGGTTAGGGTTAGGGTATGCGTTAGGGTTAGGGTAGTTATTAAACCTATACCACTCTCTAGATACCCCTTAGCACGTAAAGGAATATTATTTGGGGGTCCAGCCATGGAGAAGAGTTTAGGCACTAGGATAATATAAGGAACACACCCATTATAAAGAAATCACATTAGGATTCTCTTTTTCAGCTGTTCCTTAAAACACTAGTGCTTAGGAAATCTATTGGAGGCAGAAGCAGTCAAGGGTAGCCTAGGGTTAGGGTTAGGCTTAGGGTTAGGCTTAGGGTACGGCTTAGGGTACGGGTTCGGGGAGGGGTTCGGTTACGGCGTAGGGTATGGGTTAGGGTTAGTGTTAGGGTTAGTGTTAGGGTTAGGGCTCCGTTCAGGGAACGTGTTAGGATTAGGGTACGTGTTAGGGTTAGGGTAGGGGTTAGGGTTAGGGTACGCTTTAGGGTTAGGGTATTTATTAAACCTATCCCACTCTCTAGATACCCCTTAGCACGTAAAGGAATATTATTTGGGGGTCCAGCCTTGGAGAAGAGTTTAAACACTAGGATAAGATAAGGAACACACCCATTATAAAGAACTCACATTAGGATACTCTTTTTAAGCTGTTCCTTAAAACACTAGTGCTTAGGAAAGCTATTGGAGGCAGAAGCAGTCAAGGGTAGCCTAGGGTTAGGGTTAGGCTTAGGGTTAGGCTTAGGGTAAGGCTTAGGGTACGGGTTCGTCGTAGGGTATGGGTTTGGGTTAGGGTTAGGGTTAGTGTTAGGGTTAGGGATCGGTTTAGGGTACGGGTTTGGATTAGGGTACGTGTTAGGGTTAGGGTAGGGGATAGGGTTAGGGTACGCGTTAGGGTTAGGGTAGTTAGTAAACCTATCCCACTCTCTAGATACCCCTTAGCACGTAAAGGAATATTATTTGAGGGTCCAGCCATGGAGAAGAGTTTAGACACTAGGATAAGATAAGGAACACACCCATTATAAAGAAATCACATTAGGATTCTCTTTTTAAGCTATTCGTTAAAACACTAGTGCTTAGGAAATCTATTGGAGGCAGAAGCAGTCAAGGGTAGCCTAGGGTTAGTGTTAGGCTTAGGGTTAGGCTTAGGGTACGGCTTAGGGTACGGGTTTGGGGAGGGGTTCGGATACAGCGTAGGGTATGGGTTAGGTTTAGGGTTAGGGTTAGTGTTAAGGTTAGGGCTCGGTTTAGGGTACGGGTTAGGATTAGGGTACGTGTTAGGGTTAGGGTAGGGGTTAGGGTTAGAGTACGCATTAGGGTTAGGGTAGTTATTAAACCTATCCCACTCTCTAGATACCCGTTAGCACGTAAAGGAATATTATTTGGGGGTCCAGCCATGGAGAAGAGTTTAGACACTAGGATAAATAAGGAACACACCCATTATAAAGAAATCACATTAGGATTCTCTTTTTAAGCTGTTCCTTAAAACACTAGTGCTTAGGAAATCTATTGGAGGCAGAAGCAGTCAAGGGTAGCCTAGGGTTAGTGTTAGGCTTAGGGTTAGGCTTAGGGTACGGCTTAGGGTACGGGTTTGGGGAGGGGTTCGGGTACGGCGTAGGGTATGGGTTAGGGTTAGTGTTAGGGTTAGGGCTCGGTTTACGGTACCTGTTAGGATTAGGGTACATGTTAGGGTTAGGGTAGGGGTTAGGGTTAGAGTACGCATTAGGGTTAGGGTAGGTATTAAACCTATCCCACTCTCTAGATACCCCTTAGCACGTAAGGGAATATTATTTGGGGGTGCAGCCATGGAGAAGAGTTTAGACACTAAGATAAGATAAGGAACACACCCATTATAAAGAAATCACATTAGGATTCTCTTTTTAAGCTGTTCCTTAAAACACTAGTGCTTAGGAAATCTATTGGAGGCAGAAGCAGTCAAGGGTAGCCTAGGGTTAGGGTTAGGCTTAGGGTTAGGCTTAGGGTACGGCTTAGGGTACGGGTTAGGTGAGGGGTGCGGGTACGGCGTAGGGTATGGGTTAGGGTTAGGGTTAGGGTTAGTGTTAGGGTTAGGGCTCGGTTTAGGGTACGTGTTAGGGTTAGGGTAGGGGTTAGGGTTAGGGTACGCATTAGGGTTAGGGTAGTTATTAAACCTATCCCACTCTCTAGATACCCCTTAGCACGTAAAGGAATATTATTTGAGGGTCCAGCCATGGAGAAGAGTTTAGACACTAGGATAAGATAAGGAACACACCCATTATAAAGAAATCACATTAGGATTCTCTTTTTAAGCTGTTCCTTAAAACACTAGTGCTTAGGAAATCTATTGGAGGCAGAAGCAGTCAAGGGTAGCCTAGGGTTAGGGTTAGGCTTAGGGTTAGGCTTAGGGTACGGCTTAGGGTACGGGTTCGGGGAGGGGTTCGGGTACGGCGTAGGGTATGGGTTAGGGTTAGTGTTAGGGTTAGTGTTAGGGTTAGGGTTCGGTTCAGGGTACGGGTTAGGATTAGGGTACGTGTTAGGGTTAGGGTAGGGGTTAGGGTTAGGGTACGCGTTAGGGTTAGGGTAGTTATTAAACCTATCCCACTCTCTAGATACCCCTTAGCACGTAAAGGAATATTATTTGGGGTTCCAGCCATGGAGGAGAGTTTAAACACTAGGATAAGATAAGGAACACACCCATTATAAAGAAATCACATTAGGATTCTCTTTTTAAGCTGTTCATTAAAACACTAGTGCTTAGGAAATCTATTGGAGGCAGAAGCAGTCAAGGGTAGCCTAGGGTTAGGGTTAGGCTTAGGGTTCAGCTTAGGGTACGGGTTCGGGGAGGGGTTCGGGTACGGCGTAGGGTATGGGTTAGGGTTAGGGTTAGGGTTAGGGTTAGGGTTAGGGTTAGTGTTAGGGTTAGGGCTCGGCTTAGGGTACGGTTAGGATTAGGGTACGTGTTAGGTTTAGGGTAGGGGTTAGGGTTAGGGTACGCGTTAGGGTTAGAGTAGTTAGTAAACCTATCCCACTCTCTAGATACCCCTTAGCACGTAAAGGAATATTATTTGGGGGTCCAGCCATGGAGAAGAGTTTAGACACTAGGATAAGATAAGGAACACACCCATTATAAAGAAATCACATTAGGATTCTCTTTTTCAGCTGTTCCTTAAAACACTAGTGCTTAGGAAATCTATTGGAGGCAGAAGCAGTCAAGGGTAGCCTAGGGTTAGTGTTAGGCTTAGGGTTAGGCTTAGGGTATGGCTTAGGGTACGGGTTTGGGGAGGGGTTCGGGTACGGCGTAGGGTATGGGTTAGGGTTAGGTTTAGTGTTAGTGTTAGGGTTAGGGCTCGGTTTAGGGTACGGGTTAGGATTAGGGTACGTGTTAGTGTTAGGGTAGGGGTTAGGGTTAGAGTACGCATTAGGGTTAGGGTAGTTATTAAACCTATCCCACTCTCTAGATACCCCTTAGCACGTAAGGCAATATTATTTGGGGGTGCAGCCATGGAGAAGAGTTTAGACACTAGGTTAAGATAAGGAACACACCCATTATAAAGAAATCACATTAGGATTCTCTTTTTAAGCTGTTCCTTAAAACACTAGTGCTTAGGAAAGCTATTGGAGGCAGAAGCAGTCAAGGGTAGCCTAGGGTTAGGTTTAGGCTTAGGGTTAGGCTTAGGGTAAGGCTTAGGGTACGGGTTCGTCGTAGGGTATGGGTTTGGGTTAGGGTTAGGGTTAGTGTTAGGGTTAGGGATCGGTTTAGGGTATGGGTTAGGATTAGGGTACGTGTTAGGGTTAGGGTAGGGGTTAGGGTTAGAGTACGCATTAGGGTTAGGGTAGTTATTAAACCTATCCCACTCTCTAGATACCCCTCAGCACGTAAAGGAATATTATTTGGGGTTCCAGCCATGGAGGAGAGTTTAAACACTAGGATAAGATAAGGAACACACCCATTATAAAGAAATCACATTAGGATTCTCTTTTTAAGCTGTTCCTTAAAACACTAGTGCTTAGGAAATCTATTGGAGGCAGAAGCAGTCAAGGGTAGCCTAGCGTTAGGGTTAGGCTTAGGGTTAGGCTTAGGGTACGGCTTAGGGTACGGGTTCGGGGAGGGGTTCGGTTACGGCGTAGGGTATGGTTTAGGGTTAGGGTTAGGGTTAGTGTTACGGTTAGGCCTCGGTTTAGGGTACGGGTCAGGATTAGGGTACGTGTTAGGGTTAGGGTAGGGGTTAGAGTTAGGGTACGCGTTAGGGTTAGGGTACTTATTAAACCTATCCCACTCTCTAGATACCCCTTAGCACGTAAAGGAATATTATTTGGGGGTCCAGCCATGGAGAAGAGTTTAGACACTAGGATAAATAAGGAACACACCCATTATAAAGAAATCACATTAGGATTCTCTTTTTAAGCTGTTCCTTAAAACACTAGTGCTTAGGAAATCTATTGGAGGCAGAAGCAGTCAAGGGTAGCCTAGGGTTAGTGTTAGGCTTAGGGTTAGGTTTAGGGTACGGGTTTGGGGAGGGGTTCGGGTACGGCGTAGGGTATGGGTTAGGATTAGGGTTAGTGTTAGTGTTAGGGCTCGGTTTAGGGTACGGGTTAGGATTAGGGTACGTGTTAGGGTTAGGGTAGGGGTTAGGGTTAGAGTACGCATTAGGGTTAGGGTAGTTATTAAACCTATCCCACTCTCTAGATACCCCTTAGCACGTAAGGGAATATTATTTGGGGGTGCAGCCATGGAGAAGAGTTTAGACACTAAGATAAGATAAGGAACACACCCATTATAAAGAAATCACATTAGGATTCTCTTTTTAAGCTGTTCCTTAAAACACTAGTGCTTAGGAAATCTATTGGAGGCAGAAGCAGTCAAGGGTAGCCTAGGGTTAGGGTTAGGCTTAGGGTTAGGCTTAGGGTACGGCTTAGGGTACGGGTTCGGGGAAGGGTGCGCGTACGGCGTAGGGTATGGGTTAGGGTTAGGGTTAGGGTTAGTGATAGGGTTAGGGCTCGGTTTAGGGTACGGGTTAGGATTAGGGTACGTGTTAGGCTTAGGGTAGGGGTTAGGGTTAGGGTACGCGTTAGGGTTAGGGTAGTTAGTAAACCTATCCCACTCTCTAGATACCCCTTAGCACGTAAAGGAATATTATTTGAGGGTCCAGCCATGGCGAAGAGTTTAGACACTAGGATAAGATAAGGAACACACCCATTATAAAGAAATCACATTAGGATTCTCTTTTTAAGCTGTTCATTAAAACACTAGTGCTTAGGAAATCTATTGGAGGCAGAAGCAGTCAAGGGTAGCCTAGGGTTAGGGTTAGGCTTAGGGTTCGGCTTAGGGTACGGGTTCGGGGAGGGGTTCGGGTACGGCGTAGGGTATGGGTTAGGGTTAGGGTTAGGGTTAGGGTTAGGGTTAGTGTTAGGGTTAGGGCTCGGTTTAGGGTACCCGTTAGGATTAGGGTACGTGTTAGGGTTAGGGTAGGGGTTAGGGTTAGGGTACGCGTTAGGGTTAGGGTAGTTAGTAAACCTATCCCACTCTCTAGATACCCCTTAGCACGTAAAGGAATATTATTTGGGGGTCCAGCCATGGAGAAGAGTTTAGACACTAGGATAAGATAAGGAACACACCCATTATAAAGAAATCACATTAGGATTCTCTTTTTCAGCTGTTCCTTAAAACACTAGTGCTTAGGAAATCTATTGGAGGCAGAAGCAGTCAAGGGTAGCCTAGGGTTAGTGTTAGGCTTAGGGTTAGGCTTAGGGTATGGCTTAGGGTACGGGTTTGGGGAGGGGTTCGGGTACGGCGTAGGGTATGGGTTAGGGTTAGGGTTAGTGTTAGTGTTAGGGTTAGGGCTCGGTTTAGGGTACGGGTTAGGATTAGGGTACGTGTTAGTGTTAGGGTAGGGGTTAGGGTTAGAGTACGCATTAGGGTTAGGGTAGTTATTAAACCTATCCCACTCTCTAGATACCCCTTAGCACGTAAGGCAATATTATTTGGGGGTGCAGCCATGGAGAAGAGTTTAGACACTAGGTTAAGATAAGGAACACACCCATTATAAAGAAATCACATTAGGATTCTCTTTTTAAGCTGTTCCTTAAAACACTAGTGCTTAGGAAAGCTATTGGAGGCAGAAGCAGTCAAGGGTAGCCTAGGGTTAGGTTTAGGCTTAGGGTTAGGCTTAGGGTAAGGCTTAGGGTACGGGTTCGTCGTAGGGTATGGGTTTGGGTTAGGGTTAGGGATAGTGTTAGGGTTAGGGATCGGTTTAGGGTATGGGTTAGGATTAGGGTACGTGTTAGGGTTAGGGTAGGGGTTAGGGTTAGAGTACGCATTAGGGTTAGGGTAGTTATTAAACCTATCCCACTCTCTAGATACCCCTCAGCACGTAAAGGAATATTATTTGGGGTTCCAGCCATGGAGGAGAGTTTAAACACTAGGATAAGATAAGGAACACACCCATTATAAAGAAATCACATTAGGATTCTCTTTTTAAGCTGTTCCTTAAAACACTAGTGCTTAGGAAATCTATTGGAGGCAGAAGCAGTCAAGGGTAGCCTAGCGTTAGGGTTAGGCTTAGGGTTAGGCTTAGGGTACGGCTTAGGGTACGGGTTCGGGGAGGGGTTCGGTTACGGCGTAGGGTATGGTTTAGGGTTAGGGTTAGGGTTAGTGTTACGGTTAGGCCTCGGTTTAGGGTACGGGTCAGGATTAGGGTACGTGTTAGGGTTAGGGTAGGGGTTAGAGTTAGGGTACGCGTTAGGGTTAGGGTATTTATTAAACCTATCCCACTCTCTAGATACCCCTTAGCACGTAAAGGAATATTATTTGGGGGTCCAGCCATGGAGAAGAGTTTAGACACTAGGATAAATAAGGAACACACCCATTATAAAGAAATCACATTAGGATTCTCTTTTTAAGCTGTTCCTTAAAACACTAGTGCTTAGGAAATCTATTGGAGGCAGAAGCAGTCAAGGGTAGCCTAGGGTTAGTGTTAGGCTTAGGGTTAGGTTTAGGGTACGGGTTTGGGGAGGGGTTCGGGTACGGCGTAGGGTATGGGTTAGGATTAGGGTTAGTGTTAGTGTTAGGGCTCGGTTTAGGGTACGGGTTAGGATTAGGGTACGTGTTAGGGTTAGGGTAGGGGTTAGGGTTAGAGTACGCATTAGGGTTAGGGTAGTTATTAAACCTATCCCACTCTCTAGATACCCCTTAGCACGTAAGGGAATATTATTTGGGGGTGCAGCCATGGAGAAGAGTTTAGACACTAAGATAAGATAAGGAACACACCCATTATAAAGAAATCACATTAGGATTCTCTTTTTAAGCTGTTCCTTAAAACACTAGTGCTTAGGAAATCTATTGGAGGCAGAAGCAGTCAAGGGTAGCCTAGGGTTAGGGTTAGGCTTAGGGTTAGGCTTAGGGTACGGCTTAGGGTACGGGTTCGGGGAAGGGTGCGCGTACGGCGTAGGGTATGGGTTAGGGTTAGGGTTAGGGTTAGTGATAGGGTTAGGGCTCGGTTTAGGGTACGGGTTAGGATTAGGGTACGTGTTAGGCTTAGGGTAGGGGTTAGGGTTAGGGTACGCGTTAGGGTTAGGGTAGTTAGTAAACCTATCCCACTCTCTAGATACCCCTTAGCACGTAAAGGAATATTATTTGAGGGTCCAGCCATGGCGAAGAGTTTAGACACTAGGATAAGATAAGGAACACACCCATTATAAAGAAATCACATTAGGATTCTCTTTTTAAGCTGTTCATTAAAACACTAGTGCTTAGGAAATCTATTGGAGGCAGAAGCAGTCAAGGGTAGCCTAGGGTTAGGGTTAGGCTTAGGGTTCGGCTTAGGGTACGGGTTCGGGGAGGGGTTCGGGTACGGCGTAGGGTATGGGTTAGGGTTAGGGTTAGGGTTAGGGTTAGGGTTAGGGCTCGGTTTAGGGTACGGGTTAGGATTAGGGTACGTGTTAGTGTTAGGGTAGGGGTTAGGGTTAGAGTACGCATTAGGGTTAGGGTAGTTATTAAACCTATCCCACTCTCTAGATACCCCTTAGCACGTAAGGCAATATTATTTGGGGGTGCAGCCATGGAGAAGAGTTTAGACACTAGGTTAAGATAAAGAACACACCCATTATAAAGAAATCACATTAGGATTCTCTTTTTAAGCTGTTCCTTAAAACACTAGTGCTTAGGAAATCTATTGGAGGCAGAAGCAGTCAAGGGTAGCCTAGGGTTAATGTTAGGCTTAGGGTTAGGCTTAGGGTACGGCTTAGGGTACGGGTTTGGGGAGGGGTTCGGGTACGGCGTAGGGTATGGGTTAGGGTTAGGGTTAGTGTTAGGGTTAGGGCTCGGTTTAGGGTACCCGTTAGGATTAGGGTACATGTTAGGGTTAGGGTAGGGGTTAGGGTTAGAGTACGCATTAGGGTTAGGGTAGTTTTTAAACCTATCCCACTCTCTAGATACCCCTTAGCACGTAAGGGAATATTATTTGGGGGTCCAGCCATGGAGAAGAGTTTAGACACTAGGATAAATAAGGAACACACCCATTATAAAGAAATCACATTAGGATTCTCTTTTTAAGCTGTTCCTTAAAACACTAGTGCTTAGGAAATCTATTGGAGGCAGAAGCAGTCAAGGGTAGCCTAGGGTTAGTGTTAGGCTTAGGGTTAGGTTTAGGGTACGGGTTTGGGGAGGGGTTCGGGTACGGCGTAGGGTATGGGTTAGGGTTAGGGTTAGGGTTAGTGTTAGGGTTAGGGCTCGTTTTAGGGTACGGGTTAGGAGTAGGGTACGTGTTAGGGTTAGGGTAGGGGTTAGGGTTAGAGTACGCCTTAGGGTTAGGGTAGTTATTAAACCTATCCCACTCTCTAGATACCCCTTAGCACGTAAGGGAATATTATTTGGGGGTGCAGCCATGGAGAAGAGTTTAGACACTAAGATAAGATAAGGAACACACCCATTATAAAGAAATCACATTAGGATTCTCTTTTTAAGCTGTTCATTAAAACACTAGTGCTTAGGAAATCTATTGGAGGCAGAAGCAGTCAAGGGTAGCCTAGGGTTAGGGTTAGGCTTAGGGTTAGGCTTAGGGTACGGCTTAGGGTACGGGTTCGGGGAAGGGTGCGCGTACGGCGTAGGGTATGAGTTAGGGTTAGGGTTAGGGTTAGTGTTAGGGTTAGGGCTCGGTTTAGGGTACGGGTTAGGATTAGGGTACGTGTTAGGTTTAGGGTAGGGGTTAGGGTTAGGGTACGCGTTAGGGTTAGGGTAGTTAGTAAACCTATCCCACTCTCTAGATACCCCTTAGCACGTAAGGCAATATTATTTGGGGGTGCAGCCATGGAGAAGAGTTTAGACACTAGGATAAGATAAGGAACACACCCATTATAAAGAAATCACATTAGGATTCTCTTTTTAAGCTGTTCCTTAAAACACTAGTGCTTAGGAAATCTATTGGAGGCAGAAGCTGTCAAGGGTAGCCTAGGGTTAATGTTAGGCTTAGGGTTAGGCTTAGGGTACGGCTTAGGGTACGGGTTTGGGGAGGGGTTCGGGTACGGCGTAGGGTATGGGTTAGGGTTAGGGTTAGTGTTAGGGTTAGGGCTCGGTTTAGGGTACCCGTTAGGATTAGGGTACGTGTTACGGTTAGGGTAGGGGTTAGGGTTAGGGTATGCGTTAGGGTTAGGGTAGTTATTAAACCTATCCCACTCTCTAGATACCCCTTAGCACGTAAAGGAATATTATTTGGGGGTCCAGCCATGGAGAAGAGTTTAGGCACTAGGATAATATAAGGAACACACCCATTATAAAGAAATCACATTACGATTCTCTTTTTCAGCTGTTCCTTAAAACACTAGTGCTTAGGAAATCTATTGGAGGCAAAAGCAGTCAAGGGTAGCCTAGGGTTAGGGTTAGGCTTAGGGTTAGGCTTAGGGTACGGCTTAGGGTACGGGTTCGGGGAGGGGTTCGGTTACGGCGTAGGGTATGGGTTAGGGTTAGTGTTAGGGTTAGTGTTAGGGTTAGGGCTCGGTTCAGGGAACGGGTTAGGATTAGGGTACTTGTTAGGGTTAGGGTAGGGGTTAGGGTTAGGGTACGCTTTAGGGTTAGGGTATTTATTAAACCTATCCCACTCTCTAGATACCCCTTAGCACGTAAAGGAATATTATTTGGGGGTCCAGCCTTGGAGAAGAGTTTAAACACTAGGATAAGATAAGGAACACACCCATTATAAAGAACTCACATTAGGATTCTCTTTTTAAGCTGTTCCTTAAAACACTAGTGCTTAGCAAAGCTATTGGAGGCAGAAGCAGTCAAGGGTAGCCTAGGGTTAGGGTTAGGCTTAGGGTTAGGCTTAGGGTAAGGCTTAGGGTACGGGTTCGTCGTAGGGTATGGGTTTGGGTTAGGGTTAGGGTTAGTGTTAGGGTTAGGGATCGGTTTAGGGTACGGGTTTGGATTAGGGTACGTGTTAGGGTTAGGGTAGGGGTTAGGGTTAGGGTACGCGTTAGGGTTAGGGTAGTTAGTAAACCTATCCCACTCTCTAGATACCCCTTAGCACGTAAAGGAATATTATTTGAGGGTCCAGCCATGGAGAAGAGTTTAGACACTAGGATAAGATAAGGAACACACCCATTATAAAGAAATCACATTAGGATTCTCTTTTTAAGCTGTTCCTTAAAACACTAGTGCTTAGGAAATCTATTGGAGGCAGAAGCAGTCAAGGGTAGCCTAGGGTTAGTGTTAGGCTTAGGGTTAGGCTTAGGGTACGGCTTAGGGTACGGGTTTGGGGAGGGGTTTGGGTACAGCGTAGGGTATGGGTTAGGTTTAGGGTTAGGGTTAGTGTTAAGGTTAGGGCTCGGTTTAGGGTACGGGTTAGGATTAGGGTACGTGTTACGGTTAGGGTAGGGGTTAGGGTTAGAGTACGCATTAGGGTTAGGGTAGTTATTAAACCTATCCCACTCTCTAGATACCCCTTAGCACGTAAAGGAATATTATTTGGGGGTCCAGCCATGGAGAAGAGTTTAGACACTAGGATAAATAAGGAACACACCCATTATAAAGAAATCACATTAGGATTCTCTTTTTAAGCTGTTCCTTAAAACACTAGTGCTTAGGAAATCTATTGGAGGCAGAAGCAGTCAAGGGTAGCCTAGGGTTAGTGTTAGGCTTAGGGTTAGGTTTAGGGTACGGGTTTGGGGAGGGGTTCGGGTACGGCGTAGGGTATGGGTTAGGGTTAGGGTTAGGGTTAGTGTTAGTGTTAGGGCTCGGTTTAGGGTACGGGTTAGGATTAGGGTACGTGTTAGGGTTAGGGTAGGGGTTAGGGTTAGAGTACGCATTAGGGTTAGGGTAGTTATTAAACCTATCCCACTCTCTAGATACCCCTTAGCACGTAAGGGAATATTATTTGGGGGTGCAGCCATGGAGAAGAGTTTAGACACTAAGATAAGATAAGGAACACACCCATTATAAAGAAATCACATTAGGATTCTCTTTTTAAGCTGTTCCTTAAAACACTAGTGCTTAGGAAATCTATTGGAGGCAGAAGCAGTCAAGGGTAGCCTAGGGTTAGGGTTAGGCTTAGGGTTAGGCTTAGGGTACGGCTTAGGGTACGGGTTCGGGGAAGGGTGCGCGTACGGCGTAGGGTATGGGTTAGGGTTAGGGTTAGGGTTAGTGTTAGGGTTAGGGCTCGGTTTAGGGTACGGGTTAGGATTAGGGTACGTGTTAGGCTTAGGGTAGGGGTTAGGGTTAGGGTACGCATTAGGGTTAGGGTAGTTAGTAAACCTATCCCACTCTCTAGATACCCCTTAGCACGTAAAGGAATATTATTTGAGGGTCCAGCCATGGAGAAGAGTTTAGACACTAGGATAAGATAAGGAACACACCCATTATAAAGAAATCACATTAGGATTCTCTTTTTAAGCTGTTCATTAAAACACTAGTGCTTAGGAAATCTATTGGAGGCAGAAGCAGTCAAGGGTAGCCTAGGGTTAGGGTTAGGCTTAGGGTTCGGCTTAGGGTACGGGTTCGGGGAGGGGTTCGGGTACGGCGTAGGGTATGGGTTAGGGTTAGGGTTAGGGTTAGGGTTAGTGTTAGGGTTAGGGCTCGGTTTAGGGTACCCGTTAGGATTAGGGTACGTGTTAGGGTTAGGGTAGGGGTTAGGGTTAGGGTACGCGTTAGGGTTAGGGTAGTTAGTAAACCTATCCCACTCTCTAGATACCCCTTAGCACGTAAAGGAATATTATTTGGGGGTCCAGCCATGGAGAAGAGTTTAGACACTAGGATAAGATAAGGAACACACCCATTATAAAGAAATCACATTAGGATTCTCTTTTTCAGCTGTTCCTTAAAACACTAGTGCTTAGGAAATCTATTGGAGGCAGAAGCAGTCAAGGGTAGCCTAGGGTTAGTGTTAGGCTTAGGGTTAGGCTTAGGGTATGGCTTAGGGTACGGGTTTGGGGAGGGGTTCGGGTACGGCGTAGGGTATGGGTTAGGGTTAGGGTTAGTGTTAGGGTTAGGGCTCGGTTTAGGGTACGGGTTAGGATTAGGGTACGTGTTAGTGTTAGGGTAGGGGTTAGGGTTAGAGTACGCATTAGGGTTAGGGTAGTTATTAAACCTATCCCACTCTCTAGATACCCCTTAGCACGTAAGGCAATATTATTTGGGGGTGCAGCCATGGAGAAGAGTTTAGACACTAGGTTAAGATAAGGAACACACCCATTATAAAGAAATCACATTAGGATTCTCTTTTTAAGCTGTTCCTTAAAACACTAGTGCTTAGGAAATCTATTGGAGGCAGAAGCAGTCAAGGGTAGCCTAGGGTTAATGTTAGGCTTAGGGTTAGGCTTAGGGTACGGCTTAGGGTACGGGTTTGGGGAGGGGTTCGGGTACGGCGTAGGGTATGGGTTAGGGTTAGGGTTAGTGTTAGGGTTAGGGCTCGGTTTAGGGTACCCGTTAGGATTAGGGTACATGTTAGGGTTAGGGTAGGGGTTAGGGTTAGAGTACGCATTAGGGTTAGGGTAGTTTTTAAACCTATCCCACTCTCTAGATACCCCTTAGCACGTAAGGGAATATTATTTGGGGGTCCAGCCATGGAGAAGAGTTTAGACACTAGGATAAATAAGGAACACACCCATTATAAAGAAATCACATTAGGATTCTCTTTTTAAGCTGTTCCTTAAAACACTAGTGCTTAGGAAATCTATTGGAGGCAGAAGCAGTCAAGGGTAGCCTAGGGTTAGTGTTAGGCTTAGGGTTAGGTTTAGGGTACGGGTTTGGGGAGGGGTTCGGGTACGGCGTAGGGTATGGGTTAGGGTTAGGGTTAGGGTTAGTGTTAGGGTTAGGGCTCGTTTTAGGGTACGGGTTAGGAGTAGGGTACGTGTTAGGGTTAGGGTAGGGGTTAGGGTTAGAGTACGCCTTAGGGTTAGGGTAGTTATTAAACCTACCCCACTCTCTAGATACCCCTTAGCACGTAAGGGAATATTATTTGGGGGTGCAGCCATGGAGAAAAGTTTAGACACTAAGATAAGATAAGGAACACACCCATTATAAAGAAATCACATTAGGAGTCTCTTTTTAAGCTGTTCCTTAAAACACTAGTGCTTAGGAAATCTATTGGAGGCAGAAGCAGTCAAGGGTAGCCTAGGGTTAGGGTTAGGCTTAGGGTTAGGCTTAGGGTACGGCTTAGGGTACGGGTTCGGGGAAGGGTGCGCGTACGGCGTAGGGTATGAGTTAGGGTTAGGGTTAGGGTTAGTGTTAGGGTTAGGGCTCGGTTTAGGGTACGGGTTAGGATTAGGGTACGTGTTAGGTTTAGGGTAGGGGTTAGGGTTAGGGTACGCGTTAGGGTTAGGGTAGTTAGTAAACCTATCCCACTCTCTAGATACCCCTTAGCACGTAAGGCAATATTATTTGGGGGTGCAGCCATGGAGAAGAGTTTAGACACTAGGATAAGATAAGGAACACACCCATTATAAAGAAATCACATTAGGATTCTCTTTTTAAGCTGTTCCTTAAAACACTAGTGCTTAGGAAATCTATTGGAGGCAGAAGCTGTCAAGGGTAGCCTAGGGTTAATGTTAGGCTTAGGGTTAGGCTTAGGGTACGGCTTAGGGTACGGGTTTGGGGAGGGGTTCGGGTACGGCGTAGGGTATGGGTTAGGGTTAGGGTTAGTGTTAGGGTTAGGGCTCGGTTTAGGGTACCCGTTAGGATTAGGGTACGTGTTACGGTTAGGGTAGGGGTTAGGGTTAGAGTACGCATTAGGGTTAGGGTAGTTATTAAACCTATCCCACTCTCTAGATACCCCTTAGCACGTAAAGGAATATTATTTGGGGGTCCAGCCATGGAGAAGAGTTTAGACACTAGGATAAATAAGGAACACACCCATTATAAAGAAATCACATTAGGATTCTCTTTTTAAGCTGTTCCTTAAAACACTAGTGCTTAGGAAATCTATTGGAGGCAGAAGCAGTCAAGGGTAGCCTAGGGTTAGTGTTAGGCTTAGGGTTAGGTTTAGGGTACGGGTTTGGGGAGGGGTTCGGGTACGGCGTAGGGTATGGGTTAGGGTTAGGGTTAGGGTTAGTGTTAGTGTTAGGGCTCGGTTTAGGGTACGGGTTAGGATTAGGGTACGTGTTAGGGTTAGGGTAGGGGTTAGGGTTAGAGTACGCATTAGGGTTAGGGTAGTTATTAAACCTATCCCACTCTCTAGATACCCCTTAGCACGTAAGGGAATATTATTTGGGGGTGCAGCCATGGAGAAGAGTTTAGACACTAAGATAAGATAAGGAACACACCCATTATAAAGAAATCACATTAGGATTCTCTTTTTAAGCTGTTCCTTAAAACACTAGTGCTTAGGAAATCTATTGGAGGCAGAAGCAGTCAAGGGTAGCCTAGGGTTAGGGTTAGGCTTAGGGTTAGGCTTAGGGTACGGCTTAGGGTACGGGTTCGGTGAGGGGTGCGGGTACGGCGTAGGGTATGGGTTAGGGTTAGGGTTAGGGTTAGTGTTAGGGTTAGGGCTCGGTTTAGGGTACGTGTTAGGGTTAGGGTAGGGGTTAGGGTTAGGGTACGCATTAGGGTTAGGGTAGTTATTAAACCTATCCCACTCTCTAGATACCCCTTAGCACGTAAAGGAATATTATTTGAGGGTCCAGCCATGGAGAAGAGTTTAGACACTAGGATAAGATAAGGAACACACCCATTATAAAGAAATCACATTAGGATTCTCTTTTTAAGCTGTTCCTTAAAACACTAGTGCTTAGGAAATCTATTGGAGGCAGAAGCAGTCAAGGGTAGCCTAGGGTTAGGGTTAGGCTTAGGGTAAGGCTTAGGGTACGGCTTAGGGTACGGGTTCGGGGAGGGGTTCGGGTACGGCGTAGGGTATGGGTTAGGGTTAGTGTTAGGGTTAGTGTTAGGGTTAGGGTTCGGTTCAGGGTACGGGTTAGGATTAGGGTACGTGTTAGGGTTAGGGTAGGGGTTAGGGTTAGGGTACGCGTTAGGGTTAGGGTAGTTATTAAACCTATCCCACTCTCTAGATACCCCTTAGCACGTAAAGAAATATTATTTGGGGTTCCAGCCATGGAGGAGAGTTTAAACACTAGGATAAGATAAGGAACACACCCATTATAAAGAAATCACATTAGGATTCTCTTTTTAAGCTGTTCATTAAAACACTAGTGCTTAGGAAATCTATTGGAGGCAGAAGCAGTCAAGGGTAGCCTAGGGTTAGGGTTAGGCTTAGGGTTCGGCTTAGGGTACGGGTTCGGGGAGGGGTTCGGGTACGGCGTAGGGTATGGGTTAGGGTTAGGGTTAGGGTTAGGGTTAGGGTTAGTGTTAGGGTTAGGGCTCGGTTTAGGGTACGGTTAGGATTAGGGTACGTGTTAGGTGTAGGGTAGGGGTTAGGGTTAGGGTACGCGTTAGGGTTAGGGTAGTTAGTAAACCTATCCCACTCTCTAGATACCCCTTAGCACGTAAAGGAATATTATTTGGGGGTCCAGCCATGGAGAAGAGTTTAGACACTAGGATAAGATAAGGAACACACCCATTATAAAGAAATCACATTAGGATTCTCTTTTTCAGCTGTTCCTTAAAACACTAGTGCTTAGGAAATCTATTGGAGGCAGAAGCAGTCAAGGGTAGCCTAGGGTTAGTGTTAGGCTTAGGGTTAGGCTTAGGGTATGGCTTAGGGAACGGGTTTGGGGAGGGGTTCGGGTACGGCGTAGGGTATGGGTTAGGGTTAGGGTTAGTGTTAGTGTTAGGGTTAGGGCTCGGTTTAGGGTACGGGTTAGGATTAGGGTACGTGTTAGTGTTAGGGTAGGGGTTAGGGTTAGAGTACGCATTAGGGTTAGGGTAGTTATTAAACCTATCCCACTCTCTAGATACCCCTTAGCACGTAAGGCAATATTATTTGGGGGTGCAGCCATGGAGAAGAGTTTAGACACTAGGTTAAGATAAGGAACACACCCATTATAAAGAAATCACATTAGGATTCTCTTTTTAAGCTGTTCCTTAAAACACTAGTGCTTAGGAAATCTATTGGAGGCAGAAGCAGTCAAGGGTAGCCTAGGGTTAATGTTAGGCTTAGGGTTAGGCTTAGGGTACGGCTTAGGGTACGGGTTTGGGGAGGGGTTCGGGTACGGCGTAGGGTATGGGTTAGGGTTAGGGTTAGTGTTAGGGTTAGGGCTCGGTTTAGGGTACCCGTTAGGATTAGGGTACATGTTAGGGTTAGGGTAGGGGTTAGGGTTAGAGTACGCATTAGGGTTAGGGTAGTTATTAAACCTATCCCACTCTCTAGATACCCCTTAGCACGTAAGGGAATATTATTTGGGGGTCCAGCCATGGAGAAGAGTTTAGACACTAGGATAAATAAGGAACACACCCATTATAAAGAAATCACATTAGGATTCTCTTTTTAAGCTGTTCCTTAAAACACTAGTGCTTAGGAAATCTATTGGAGGCAGAAGCAGTCAAGGGTAGCCTAGGGTTAGTGTTAGGCTTAGGGTTAGGTTTAGGGTACGGGTTTGGGGAGGGGTTCGGGTACGGCGTAGGGTATGGGTTAGGGTTAGGGTTAGGGTTAGTGTTAGGGTTAGGGCTCGGTTTAGGGTACGGGTTAGGAGTAGGGTACGTGTTAGGGTTAGGGTAGGGGTTAGGGTTAGAGTACGCCTTAGGGTTAGGGTAGTTATTAAACCTATCCCACTCTCTAGATACCCCTTAGCACGTAAGGGAATATTATTTGGGGGTGCAGCCATGGAGAAGAGTTTAGACACTAAGATAAGATAAGGAACACACCCATTATAAAGAAATCACATTAGGATTCTCTTTTTAAGCTGTTCCTTAAAACACTAGTGCTTAGGAAAACTATTGGAGGCAGAAGCAGTCAAGGGTAGCCTAGGGTTAGGGTTAGGCTTAGGGTTAGGCTTAGGGTACGGCTTAGGGTACTGGTTCGGGGAAGGGTGCGCGTACGGCGTAGGGTAAGGGTTAGGGTTAGGGTTAGTGTTAGGGTTAGGGCTCGGTTTAGGGTACGGGTTAGGATTAGGGTACGTGTTAGGGTTAGGGTAGGGGTTAGGGTTAGGGTACGCGTTAGGGTTAGGGTAGTTAGTAAACCTATCCCACTCTCTAGATACCCCTTAGCACGTAAGGCAATATTATTTGGGGGTGCAGCCATGGAGAAGAGTTTAGACACTAGGATAAGATAAGGAACACACCCATTATAAAGAAATCACATTAGGATTCTCTTTTTAAGCTGTTCCTTAAAACACTAGTGCTTAGGAAATCTATTGGAGGCAGAAGCAGTCAAGGGTAGCCTAGGGTTAGTGTTAGGCTTAGGGTTAGGCTTAGGGTACGGCTTAGGGTACGGGTTCGGGGAGGGGTTCGGGTACAGCGTAGGGTATGGGTTAGGTTTAGGGTTAGGGTTAGTGTTAAGGTTAGGGCTCGGTTTAGGGTACGGGTTAGGATTAGGGTACGTGTTAGGGTTAGGGTAGGGGTTAGGGTTAGAGTACGCATTAGGGTTAGGGTAGTTATTAAACCTATCCCACTCTCTAGATACCCCTTAGCACGTAAAGGAATATTATTTGGGGGTCCAGCCATGGAGAAGAGTTTAGACACTAGGATAAATAAGGAACACACCCATTATAAAGAAATCACATTAGGATTCTCTTTTTAAGCTGTTCCTTAAAACACTAGTGCTTAGGAAATCTATTGGAGGCAGAAGCAGTCAAGGGTAGCCTAGGGTTAGTGTTAGGCTTAGGGTTAGGCCTAGGGTACGGCTTATGGTACGGGTTTGGGGAGGGGTTCGGGTACGGCGTAGGGTATGGGTTAGGGTTAGTGTTAGGGTTAGGGCTCGGTTTAGGGTACCTGTTAGGATTAGGGTACATGTTAGGGTTAGGGTAGGGGTTAGGGTTAGAGTACGCATTAGGGTTAGGGTAGTTATGAAACCTATCCCACTCTCTAGATACCCCTTAGCACGTAAGGGAATATTATTTGGGGGTGCAGCCATGGAGAAGAGTTTAGACACTAAGATAAGATAAGGAACACACCCATTATAAAGAAATCACATTAGGATTCTCTTTTTAAGCTGTTCCTTAAAACACTAGTGCTTAGGAAATCTATTGGAGGCAGAAGCAGTCAAGGGTAGCCTAGGGTTAGGGTTAGGCTTAGGGTTAGGCTTAGGGTACGGCTTAGGGTACGGGTTCGGTGAGGGGTGCGGGTACGGCGTAGGGTATGGGTTAGGGTTAGGGTTAGGGTTAGTGTTAGGGTTAGGGCTCGGTTTAGGGTACGTGTTAGGGTTAGGGTAGGGGTTAGGGTTAGGGTACGCATTAGGGTTAGGGTAGTTATTAAACCTATCCCACTCTCTAGATACCCCTTAGCACGTAAAGGAATATTATTTGAGGGTCCAGCCATGGAGAAGAGTTTAGACACTAGGATAAGATAAGGAACACACCCATTATAAAGAAATCACATTAGGATTCTCTTTTTAAGCTGTTCCTTAAAACACTAGTGCTTAGGAAATCTATTGGAGGCAGAAGCAGTCAAGGGTAGCCTAGGGTTAGGGTTAGGCTTAGGGTTAGGCTTAGGGTACGGCTTAGGGTACGGGTTCGGGGAGGGGTTCGGGTACGGCGTAGGGTATGGGTTAGGGTTAGTGTTAGGGTTAGTGTTAGGGTTAGGGTTCGGTTCAGGGTACGGGTTAGGATTAGGGTACGTGTTAGGGTTAGGGTAGGGGTTAGGGTTAGGGTACGCGTTAGGGTTAGGGTAGTTAGTAAACCTATCCCACTCTCTAGATACCCCTTAGCACGTAAGGCAATATTATTTGGGGGTGCAGCCATGGAGAAGAGTTTAGACACTAGGATAAGATAAGGAACACACCCATTATAAAGAAATCACATTAGGATTCTCTTTTTAAGCTGTTCCTTAAAACACTAGTGCTTAGGAAATCTATTGGAGGCAGAAGCTGTCAAGGGTAGCCTAGGGTTAATGTTAGGCTTAGGGTTAGGCTTAGGGTACGGCTTAGGGTACGGGTTTGGGGAGGGGTTCGGGTACGGCGTAGGGTATGGGTTAGGGTTAGGGTTAGTGTTAGGGTTAGGGCTCGGTTTAGGGTACCCGTTAGGATTAGGGTACGTGTTACGGTTAGGGTAGGGGTTAGGGTTAGGGTATGCGTTAGGGTTAGGGTAGTTATTAAACCTATCCCACTCTCTAGATACCCCTTAGCACGTAAAGGAATATTATTTGGGGGTCCAGCCATGGAGAAGAGTTTAGGCACTAGGATAATATAAGGAACACACCCATTATAAAGAAATCACATTAGGATTCTCTTTTTAAGCTGTTCCTTAAAACACTAGTGCTTAGGAAATCTATTGGAGGCAGAAGCAGTCAAGGGTAGCCTAGGGTTAGGGTTAGGCTTAGGGTTAGGCTTAGGGTACGGCTTAGGGTACGGGTTCGGGGAGGGGTTCGGTTACGGCGTAGGGTATGGGTTAGGGTTAGTGTTAGGGTTAGTGTTAGGGTTAGGGCTCGGTTCAGGGAACGGGTTAGGATTAGGGTACGTGTTAGGGTTAGGGTAGGGGTTAGGGTTAGGGTACGCTTTAGGGTTAGGGTATTTATTAAACCTATCCCACTCTCTAGATACCCCTTAGCACGTAAAGGAATATTATTTGGGGGTCCAGCCTTGGAGAAGAGTTTAAACACTAGGATAAGATAAGGAACACACCCATTATAAAGAACTCACATTAGGATTCTCTTTTTAAGCTGTTCCTTAAAACACTAGTGCTTAGCAAAGCTATTGGAGGCAGAAGCAGTCAAGGGTAGCCTAGGGTTAGGGTTAGGCTTAGGGTTAGGCTTAGGGTAAGGCTTAGGGTACGGGTTCGTCGTAGGGTATGGGTTTGGGTTAGGGTTAGGGTTAGTGTTAGGGTTAGGGATCGGTTTAGGGTACGGGTTTGGATTAGGGTACGTGTTAGGGTTAGGGTAGGGGTTAGGGTTAGGGTACGCGTTAGGGTTAGGGTAGTTAGTAAACCTATCCCACTCTCTAGATACCCCTTAGCACGTAAAGGAATATTATTTGAGGGTCCAGCCATGGAGAAGAGTTTAGACACTAGGATAAGATAAGGAACACACCCATTATAAAGAAATCACATTAGGATTCTCTTTTTAAGCTGTTCCTTAAAACACTAGTGCTTAGGAAATCTATTGGAGGCAGAAGCAGTCAAGGGTAGCCTAGGGTTAGTGTTAGGCTTAGGGTTAGGCTTAGGGTACGGCTTAGGGTACGGGTTTGGGGAGGGGTTTGGGTACAGCGTAGGGTATGGGTTAGGTTTAGGGTTAGGGTTAGTGTTAAGGTTAGGGCTCGGTTTAGGGTACGGGTTAGGATTAGGGTACGTGTTAGGGTTAGGGTAGGGGTTAGGGTTAGAGTACGCATTAGGGTTAGGGTAGTTATTAAACCTATCCCACTCTCTAGATACCCCTTAGCACGTAAAGGAATATTATTTGGGGGTCCAGCCATGGAGAAGAGTTTAGACACTAGGATAAATAAGGAACACACCCATTATAAAGAAATCACATTAGGATTCTCTTTTTAAGCTGTTCCTTAAAACACTAGTGCTTAGGAAATCTATTGGAGGCAGAAGCAGTCAAGGGTAGCCTAGGGTTAGTGTTAGGCTTAGGGTTAGGCTTAGGGTACGGCTTAGGGTACGGGTTTGGGGAGGGGTTCGGGTACGGCGTAGGGTATGGGTTAGGGTTAGTGTTAGGGTTAGGGCTCGGTTTACGGTACCTGTTAGGATTAGGGTACATGTTAGGGTTAGGGTAGGGGTTAGGGTAGTTATTAAACCTATCCCACTCTCTAGATACCCCTTAGCACGTAAGGGAATATTATTTGGGGGTGCAGCCATGGAGAAGAGTTTAGACACTAAGATAAGATAAGGAACACACCCATTATAAAGAAATCACATTAGGATTCTCTTTTTAAGCTGTTCCTTAAAACACTAGTGCTTAGGAAATCTATTGGAGGCAGAAGCAGTCAAGGGTAGCCTAGGGTTAGGGTTAGGCTTAGGGTTAGGCTTAGGGTACGGCTTAGGGTACGGGTTCGGTGAGGGGTGCGGGTACGGCGTAGGGTATGGGTTAGGGTTAGGGTTAGGGTTAGTGTTAGGGTTAGGGCTCGGTTTAGGGTACGTGTTAGGGTTAGGGTAGGGGTTAGGGTTAGGGTACGCATTAGGGTTAGGGTAGTTATTAAACCTATCCCACTCTCTAGATACCCCTTAGCACGTAAAGGAATATTATTTGAGGGTCCAGCCATGGAGAAGAGTTTAGACACTAGGATAAGATAAGGAACACACCCATTATAAAGAAATCACATTAGGATTCTCTTTTTAAGCTGTTCCTTAAAACACTAGTGCTTAGGAAATCTATTGGAGGCAGAAGCAGTCAAGGGTAGCCTAGGGTTAGGGTTAGGCTTAGGGTAAGGCTTAGGGTACGGCTTAGGGTACGGGTTCGGGGAGGGGTTCGGGTACGGCGTAGGGTATGGGTTAGGGTTAGTGTTAGGGTTAGTGTTAGGGTTAGGGTTCGGTTCAGGGTACGGGTTAGGATTAGGGTACGTGTTAGGGTTAGGGTAGGGGTTAGGGTTAGGGTACGCGTTAGGGTTAGGGTAGTTATTAAACCTATCCCACTCTCTAGATACCCCTTAGCACGTAAAGGAATATTATTTGGGGTTCCAGCCATGGAGGAGAGTTTAAACACTAGGATAAGATAAGGAACACACCCATTATAAAGAAATCACATTAGGATTCTCTTTTTAAGCTGTTCATTAAAACACTAGTGCTTAGGAAATCTATTGGAGGCAGAAGCAGTCAAGGGTAGCCTAGGGTTAGGGTTAGGCTTAGGGTTCGGCTTAGGGTACGGGTTCGGGGAGGGGTTCGGGTACGGCGTAGGGTATGGGTTAGGGTTAGGGTTAGGGTTAGGGTTAGGGTTAGTGTTAGGGTTAGGGCTCGGTTTAGGGTACGGTTAGGATTAGGGTACGTGTTAGGTTTAGGGTAGGGGTTAGGGTTAGGGTACGCGTTAGGGTTAGGGTAGTTAGTAAACCTATCCCACTCTCTAGATACCCCTTAGCACGTAAAGGAATATTATTTGGGGGTCCAGCCATGGAGAAGAGTTTAGACACTAGGATAAGATAAGGAACACACCCATTATAAAGAAATCACATTAGGATTCTCTTTTTCAGCTGTTCCTTAAAACACTAGTGCTTAGGAAATCTATTGGAGGCAGAAGCAGTCAAGGGTAGCCTAGGGTTAGGGTTAGGCTTAGGGTTAGGCTTAGGGTATGGCTTAGGGAACGGGTTTGGGGAGGGGTTCGGGTACGGCGTAGGGTATGGGTTAGGGTTAGGGTTAGTGTTAGTGTTAGGGTTAGGGCTCGGTTTAGGGTACGGGTTAGGATTAGGGTACGTGTTAGTGTTAGGGTAGGGGTTAGGGTTAGAGTACGCATTAGGGTTAGGGTAGTTATTAAACCTATCCCACTCTCTAGATACCCCTTAGCACGTAAGGCAATATTATTTGGGGGTGCAGCCATGGAGAAGAGTTTAGACACTAGGTTAAGATAAGGAACACACCCATTATAAAGAAATCACATTAGGATTCTCTTTTTAAGCTGTTCCTTAAAACACTAGTGCTTAGGAAATCTATTGGAGGCAGAAGCAGTCAAGGGTAGCCTAGGGTTAATGTTAGGCTTAGGGTTAGGCTTAGGGTACGGCTTAGGGTACGGGTTTGGGGAGGGGTTCGGGTACGGCGTAGGGTATGGGTTAGGGTTAGGGTTAGTGTTAGGGTTAGGGCTCGGTTTAGGGTACCCGTTAGGATTAGGGTACATGTTAGGGTTAGGGTAGGGGTTAGGGTTAGAGTACGCATTAGGGTTAGGGTAGTTATTAAACCTATCCCACTCTCTAGATACCCCTTAGCACGTAAGGGAATATTATTTGGGGGTCCAGCCATGGAGAAGAGTTTAGACACTAGGATAAATAAGGAACACACCCATTATAAAGAAATCACATTAGGATTCTCTTTTTAAGCTGTTCCTTAAAACACTAGTGCTTAGGAAATCTATTGGAGGCAGAAGCAGTCAAGGGTAGCCTAGGGTTAGTGTTAGGCTTAGGGTTAGGTTTAGGGTACGGGTTTGGGGAGGGGTTCGGGTACGGCGTAGGGTATGGGTTAGGGTTAGGGTTAGGGTTAGTGTTAGGGTTAGGGCTCGGTTTAGGGTACGGGTTAGGATTAGGGTACGTGTTAGGGTTAGGGTAGGGGTTAGGGTTAGAGTACGCCTTAGGGTTAGGGTAGTTATTAAACCTATCCCACTCTCTAGATACCCCTTAGCACGTAAGGGAATATTATTTGGGGGTGCAGCCATGGAGAAGAGTTTAGACACTAAGATAAGATAAGGAACACACCCATTATAAAGAAATCACATTAGGATTCTCTTTTTAAGCTGTTCCTTAAAACACTAGTGCTTAGGAAATCTATTGGAGGCAGAAGCAGTCAAGGGTAGCCTAGGGTTAGGGTTAGGCTTAGGGTTAGGCTTAGGGTACGGCTTAGGGTACTGGTTCGGGGAAGGGTGCGCGTACGGCGTAGGGTAAGGGTTAGGGTTAGGGTTAGTGTTAGGGTTAGGGCTCGGTTTAGGGTACGGGTTAGGATTAGGGTACGTGTTAGGGTTAGGGTAGGGGTTAGGGTTAGGGTACGCGTTAGGGTTAGGGTAGTTAGTAAACCTATCCCACTCTCTAGATACCCCTTAGCACGTAAGGCAATATTATTTGGGGGTGCAGCCATGGAGAAGAGTTTAGACACTAGGATAAGATAAGGAACACACCCATTATAAAGAAATCACATTAGGATTCTCTTTTTAAGCTGTTCCTTAAAACACTAGTGCTTAGGAAATCTATTGGAGGCAGAAGCAGTCAAGGGTAGCCTAGGGTTAGTGTTAGGCTTAGGGTTAGGCTTAGGGTACGGCTTAGGGTACGGGTTCGGGGAGGGGTTCGGGTACAGCGTAGGGTATGGGTTAGGTTTAGGGTTAGGGTTAGTGTTAAGGTTAGGGCTCGGTTTAGGGTACGGGTTAGGATTAGGGTACGTGCTAGGGTTATGGTAGGGGTTAGGGTTAGAGTACGCATTAGGGTTAGGGTAGTTATTAAACCTATCCCACTCTCTAGATACCCCTTAGCACGTAAAGGAATATTATTTGGGGGTCCAGCCATGGAGAAGAGTTTAGACACTAGGATAAATAAGGAACACACCCATTATAAAGAAATCACATTAGGATTCTCTTTTTAAGCTGTTCCTTAAAACACTAGTGCTTAGGAAATCTATTGGAGGCAGAAGCAGTCAAGGGTAGCCTAGGGTTAGTGTTAGGCTTAGGGTTAGGCCTAGGGTACGGCTTATGGTACGGGTTTGGGGAGGGGTTCGGGTACGGCGTAGGGTATGGGTTAGGGTTAGTGTTAGGGTTAGGGCTCGGTTTAGGGTACCTGTTAGGATTAGGGTACATGTTAGGGTTAGGGTAGGGGTTAGGGTTAGAGTACGCATTAGGGTTAGGGTAGTTATGAAACCTATCCCACTCTCTAGATACCCCTTAGCACGTAAGGGAATATTATTTGGGGGTGCAGCCATGGAGAAGAGTTTAGACACTAAGATAAGATAAGGAACACACCCATTATAAAGAAATCACATTAGGATTCTCTTTTTAAGCTGTTCCTTAAAACACTAGTGCTTAGGAAATCTATTGGAGGCAGAAGCAGTCAAGGGTAGCCTAGGGTTAGGGTTAGGCTTAGGGTTAGGCTTAGGGTACGGCTTAGGGTACGGGTTCGGTGAGGGGTGCGGGTACGGCGTAGGGTATGGGTTAGGGTTAGGGTTAGGGTTAGTGTTAGGGTTAGGGCTCGGTTTAGGGTACGTGTTAGGGTTAGGGTAGGGGTTAGGGTTAGGGTACGCATTAGGGTTAGGGTAGTTATTAAACCTATCCCACTCTCTAGATACCCCTTAGCACGTAAAGGAATATTATTTGAGGGTCCAGCCATGGAGAAGAGTTTAGACACTAGGATAAGATAAGGAACACACCCATTATAAAGAAATCACATTAGGATTCTCTTTTTAAGCTGTTCCTTAAAACACTAGTGCTTAGGAAATCTATTGGAGGCAGAAGCAGTCAAGGGTAGCCTAGGGTTAGGGTTAGGCTTAGGGTTAGGCTTAGGGTACGGCTTAGGGTACGGGTTCGGGGAGGGGTTCGGGTACGGCGTAGGGTATGGGTTAGGGTTAGTGTTAGGGTTAGTGTTAGGGTTAGGGTTCGGTTCAGGGTACGGGTTAGGATTAGGGTACGTGTTAGGGTTAGGGTAGGGGTTAGGGTTAGGGTACGCGTTAGGGTTAGGGTAGTTAGTAAACCTATCCCACTCTCTAGATACCCCTTAGCACGTAAGGCAATATTATTTGGGGGTGCAGCCATGGAGAAGAGTTTAGACACTAGGATAAGATAAGGAACACACCCATTATAAAGAAATCACATTAGGATTCTCTTTTTAAGCTGTTCCTTAAAACACTAGTGCTTAGGAAATCTATTGGAGGCAGAAGCTGTCAAGGGTAGCCTAGGGTTAATGTTAGGCTTAGGGTTAGGCTTAGGGTACGGCTTAGGGTACGGGTTTGGGGAGGGGTTCGGGTACGGCGTAGGGTATGGGTTAGGGTTAGGGTTAGTGTTAGGGTTAGGGCTCGGTTTAGGGTACCCGTTAGGATTAGGGTACGTGTTACGGTTAGGGTAGGGGTTAGGGTTAGGGTATGCGTTAGGGTTAGGGTAGTTATTAAACCTATCCCACTCTCTAGATACCCCTTAGCACGTAAAGGAATATTATTTGGGGGTCCAGCCATGGAGAAGAGTTTAGGCACTAGGATAATATAAGGAACACACCCATTATAAAGAAATCACATTAGGATTCTCTTTTTCAGCTGTTCCTTAAAACACTAGTGCTTAGGAAATCTATTGGAGGCAGAAGCAGTCAAGGGTAGCCTAGGGTTAGGGTTAGGCTTAGGGTTAGGCTTAGGGTACGGCTTAGGGTACGGGTTCGGGGAGGGGTTCGGTTACGGCGTAGGGTATGGGTTAGGGTTAGTGTTAGGGTTAGTGTTAGGGTTAGGGCTCGGTTCAGGGAACGGGTTAGGATTAGGGTACGTGTTAGGGTTAGGGTAGGGGTTAGGGTTAGGGTACGCTTTAGGGTTAGGGTATTTATTAAACCTATCCCACTCTCTAGATACCCCTTAGCACGTAAAGGAATATTATTTGGGGGTCCAGCCTTGGAGAAGAGTTTAAACACTAGGATAAGATAAGGAACACACCCATTATAAAGAACTCACATTAGGATTCTCTTTTTAAGCTGTTCCTTAAAACACTAGTGCTTAGCAAAGCTATTGGAGGCAGAAGCAGTCAAGGGTAGCCTAGGGTTAGGGTTAGGCTTAGGGTTAGGCTTAGGGTAAGGCTTAGGGTACGGGTTCGTCGTAGGGTATGGGTTTGGGTTAGGGTTAGGGTTAGTGTTAGGGTTAGGGATCGGTTTAGGGTACGGGTTTGGATTAGGGTACGTGTTAGGGTTAGGGTAGGGGTTAGGGTTAGGGTACGCGTTAGGGTTAGGGTAGTTAGTAAACCTATCCCACTCTCTAGATACCCCTTAGCACGTAAAGGAATATTATTTGAGGGTCCAGCCATGGAGAAGAGTTTAGACACTAGGATAAGATAAGGAACACACCCATTATAAAGAAATCACATTAGGATTCTCTTTTTAAGCTGTTCCTTAAAACACTAGTGCTTAGGAAATCTATTGGAGGCAGAAGCAGTCAAGGGTAGCCTAGGGTTAGTGTTAGGCTTAGGGTTAGGCTTAGGGTACGGCTTAGGGTACGGGTTTGGGGAGGGGTTTGGGTACAGCGTAGGGTATGGGTTAGGTTTAGGGTTAGGGTTAGTGTTAAGGTTAGGGCTCGGTTTAGGGTACGGGTTAGGATTAGGGTACGTGTTAGGGTTAGGGTAGGGGTTAGGGTTAGAGTACGCATTAGGGTTAGGGTAGTTATTAAACCTATCCCACTCTCTAGATACCCCTTAGCACGTAAAGGAATATTATTTGGGGGTCCAGCCATGGAGAAGAGTTTAGACACTAGGATAAATAAGGAACACACCCATTATAAAGAAATCACATTAGGATTCTCTTTTTAAGCTGTTCCTTAAAACACTAGTGCTTAGGAAATCTATTGGAGGCAGAAGCAGTCAAGGGTAGCCTAGGGTTAGTGTTAGGCTTAGGGTTAGGCTTAGGGTACGGCTTAGGGTACGGGTTTGGGGAGGGGTTCGGGTACGGCGTAGGGTATGGGTTAGGGTTAGTGTTAGGGTTAGGGCTCGGTTTACGGTACCTGTTAGGATTAGGGTACATGTTAGGGTTAGGGTAGGGGTTAGGGTTAGAGTACTCATTAGGGTTAGGGTAGTTATTAAACCTATCCCACTCTCTAGATACCCCTTAGCACGTAAGGGAATATTATTTGGGGGTGCAGCCACGGAGAAGAGTTTAGACACTAAGATAAGATAAGGAACACACCCATTATAAAGAAATCACATTAGGATTCTCTTTTTAAGCTGTTCCTTAAAACACTAGTGCTTAGGAAATCTATTGGAGGCAGAAGCAGTCAAGGGTAGCCTAGGGTTAGGGTTAGGCTTAGGGTTAGGCTTAGGGTACGGCTTAGGGTACGGGTTCGGTGAGGGGTGCGGGTACGGCGTAGGGTATGGGTTAGGGTTAGGGTTAGGGTTAGTGTTAGGGTTAGGGCTCGGTTTAGGGTACGTGTTAGGGTTAGGGTAGGGGTTAGGGTTAGGGTACGCATTAGGGTTAGGGTAGTTATTAAACCTATCCCACTCTCTAGATACCCCTTAGCACGTAAAGGAATATTATTTGAGGGTCCAGCCATGGAGAAGAGTTTAGACACTAGGATAAGATAAGGAACACACCCATTATAAAGAAATCACATTAGGATTCTCTTTTTAAGCTGTTCCTTAAAACACTAGTGCTTAGGAAATCTATTGGAGGCAGAAGCAGTCAAGGGTAGCCTAGGGTTAGGGTTAGGCTTAGGGTAAGGCTTAGGGTACGGCTTAGGGTACAGGTTCGGGGAGGGGTTCGGGTACGGCGTAGGGTATGGGTTAGGGTTAGTGTTAGGGTTAGTGTTAGGGTTAGGGTTCGGTTCAGGGTACGGGTTAGGATTAGGGTACGTGTTAGGGTTAGGGTAGGGGTTAGGGTTAGGGTACGCGTTAGGGTTAGGGTAGTTATTAAACCTATCCCACTCTCTAGATACCCCTTAGCACGTAAAGGAATATTATTTGGGGTTCCAGCCATGGAGGAGAGTTTAAACACTAGGATAAGATAAGGAACACACCCATTATAAAGAAATCACATTAGGATTCTCTTTTTAAGCTGTTCATTAAAACACTAGTGCTTAGGAAATCTATTGGAGGCAGAAGCAGTCAAGGGTAGCCTAGGGTTAGGGTTAGGCTTAGGGTTCGGCTTAGGGTACGGGTTCGGGGAGGGGTTCGGGTACGGCGTAGGGTATGGGTTAGGGTTAGGGTTAGGGTTAGGGTTAGGGTTAGGGTTAGTGTTAGGGTTAGGGCTCGGTTTAGGGTACGGTTAGGATTAGGGTACGTGTTAGGTTTAGGGTAGGGGTTAGGGTTAGGGTACGCGTTAGGGTTAGGGTAGTTAGTAAACCTATCCCACTCTCTAGATACCCCTTAGCACGTAAAGGAATATTATTTGGGGGTCCAGCCATGGAGAAGAGTTTAGACACTAGGATAAGATAAGGAACACACCCATTATAAAGAAATCACATTAGGATTCTCTTTTTCAGCTGTTCCTTAAAACACTAGTGCTTAGGAAATCTATTGGAGGCAGAAGCAGTCAAGGGTAGCCTAGGGTTAGGGTTAGGCTTAGGGTTAGGCTTAGGGTATGGCTTAGGGAACGGGTTTGGGGAGGGGTTCGGGTACGGCGTAGGGTATGGGTTAGGGTTAGGGTTAGTGTTAGTGTTAGGGTTAGGGCTCGGTTTAGGGTACGGGTTAGGATTAGGGTACGTGTTAGTGTTAGGGTTGGGGTTAGGGTTAGAGTACGCATTAGGGTTAGGGTAGTTATTAAACCTATCCCACTCTCTAGATACCCCTTAGCAAGTAAGGCAATATTATTTGGGGGTGCAGCCATGGAGAAGAGTTTAGACACTAGGTTAAGATAAGGAACACACCCATTATAAAGAAATCACATTAGGATTCTCTTTTTAAGCTGTTCCTTAAAACACTAGTGCTTAGGAAATCTATTGGAGGCAGAAGCAGTCAAGGGTAGCCTAGGGTTAGTGTTAGGCTTAGGGTTAGGTTTAGGGTACGGGTTTGGGGAGGGGTTCGGGTACGGCGTAGGGTATGGGTTAGGGTTAGGGTTAGGGTTAGTGTTAGGGTTAGGGCTCGGTTTAGGTTACGGGTTAGGAGTAGGGTACGTGTTAGGGTTAGGGTAGGGGTTAGGGTTAGAGTACGCCTTAGGGTTAGGGTAGTTATTAAACCTATCCCACTCTCTAGATACCCCTTAGCACGTAAGGGAATATTATTTGGGGGTGCAGCCATGGAGAAGAGTTTAGACACTAAGATAAGATAAGGAACACACCCATTATAAAGAAATCACATTAGGATTCTCTTTTTAAGCTGTTCCTTAAAACACTAGTGCTTAGGAAATCTATTGGAGGCAGAAGCAGTCAAGGGTAGCCTAGGGTTAGGGTTAGGCTTAGGGTTAGGCTTAGGGTACGGCTTAGGGTACTGGTTCGGGGAAGGGTGCGCGTACGACGTAGGGTAAGGGTTAGGGTTAGGGTTAGTGTTAGGGTTAGGGCTCGGTTTAGGGTACGGGTTAGGATTAGGGTACGTGTTAGGGTTAGGGTAGGGGTTAGGGTTAGGGTACGCGTTAGGGTTAGGGTAGTTAGTAAACCTATCCCACTCTCTAGATACCCCTTAGCACGTAAGGCAATATTATTTGGGGGTGCAGCCATGGAGAAGAGTTTAGACACTAGGATAAGATAAGGAACACACCCATTATAAAGAAATCACATTAGGATTCTCTTTTTAAGCTGTTCCTTAAAACACTAGTGCTTAGGAAATCTATTGGAGGCAGAAGCAGTCAAGGGTAGCCTAGGGTTAGTGTTAGGCTTAGGGTTAGGCTTAGGGTACGGCTTAGGGTACGGGTTCTGGGAGGGGTTCGGGTACAGCGTAGGGTATGGGTTAGGTTTAGGGTTAGGGTTAGTGTTAAGGTTAGGGCTCGGTTTAGGGTACGGGTTAGGATTAGGGTACGTGTTAGGGTTAGGGTAGGGGTTAGGGTTAGAGTACGCATTAGGGTTAGGGTAGTTATTAAACCTATCCCACTCTCTAGATACCCCTTAGCACGTAAAGGAATATTATTTGGGGGTCCAGCCATGGAGAAGAGTTTAGACACTAGGATAAATAAGGAACACACCCATTATAAAGAAATCACATTAGGATTCTCTTTTTAAGCTGTTCCTTAAAACACTAGTGCTTAGGAAATCTATTGGAGGCAGAAGCAGTCAAGGGTAGCCTAGGGTTAGTGTTAGGCTTAGGGTTAGGCCTAGGGTACGGCTTATGGTACGGGTTTGGGGAGGGGTTCGGTTACGGCGTAGGGTATGGTTTAGGGTTAGTGTTAGGGTTAGGGCTCGGTTTAGGGTACCTGTTAGGATTAGGGTACATGTTAGGGTTAGGGTAGGGGTTAGGGTTAGAGTACGCATTAGGGTTAGGGTAGTTATGAAACCTATCCCACTCTCTAGATACCCCTTAGCACGTAAGGGAATATTATTTGGGGGTGCAGCCATGGAGAAGAGTTTAGACACTAAGATAAGATAAGGAACACACCCATTATAAAGAAATCACATTAGGATTCTCTTTTTAAGCTGTTCCTTAAAACACTAGTGCTTAGGAAATCTATTGGAGGCAGAAGCAGTCAAGGGTAGCCTAGGGTTAGGGTTAGGCTTAGGGTTAGGCTTAGGGTACGGCTTAGGGTACGGGTTCGGTGAGGGGTGCGGGTACGGCGTAGGGTATGGGTTAGGGTTAGGGTTAGGGTTAGTGTTAGGGTTAGGGCTCGGTTTAGGGTACGTGTTAGGGTTAGGGTAGGGGTTAGGGTTAGGGTACGCATTAGGGTTAGGGTAGTTATTAAACCTATCCCACTCTCTAGATACCCCTTAGCACGTAAAGGAATATTATTTGAGGGTCCAGCCATGGAGAAGAGTTTAGACACTAGGATAAGATAAGGAACACACCCATTATAAAGAAATCACATTAGGATTCTCTTTTTAAGCTGTTCCTTAAAACACTAGTGCTTAGGAAATCTATTGGAGGCAGAAGCAGTCAAGGGTAGCCTAGGGTTAGGGTTAGGCTTAGGGTTAGGCTTAGGGTACGGCTTAGGGTACGGGTTCGGGGAGGGGTTCGGGTACGGCGTAGGGTATGGGTTAGGGTTAGTGTTAGGGTTAGTGTTAGGGTTAGGGTTCGGTTCAGGGTACGGGTTAGGATTAGGGTACGTGTTAGGGTTAGGGTAGGGGTTAGGGTTAGGGTACGCGTTAGGGTTAGGGTAGTTATTAAACCTATCCTACTCTCTAGATACCCCTTAGCACGTAAAGGAATATTATTTGGGGTTCCAGCCATGGAGGAGAGTTTAAACACTAGGATAAGATAAGGAACACACCCATTATAAAGAAATCACATTAGGATTCTCTTTTTAAGCTGTTCCTTAAAACACTAGTGCTTAGGAAATCTATTGGAGGCAGAAGCAGTCAAGGGTAGCCTAGGGTTAGGGTTAGGCTTAGGGTTAGGCTTAGGGTACGGCTTAGGGTACGGGTTCGGGGAGGGGTTTGGTTACGGCGTAGGGTATGGTTTAGGGTTAGGGTTAGGGTTAGTGTTACGGTTAGGGCTCGGTTTAGGGTACGGGTCAGGATTAGGGTACGTGTTAGGGTTAGGGTAGGGGTTAGAGTTAGGGTACGCGTTAGGGTTAGGGTAGTTATTAAACCTATCCCACTCTCTAGATACCCCTTAGCACGTAAAGGAATATTATTTGGGGGTCCAGCCATGGAGAAGAGTTTAGACACTAGGATAAATAAGGAACACACCCATTAAAAAGAAATCACATTAGGATTCTCTTTTTAAGCTGTTCCTTAAAACACTAGTGCTTAGGAAATCTATTGGAGGCAGAAGCAGTCAAGGGTAGCCTAGGGTTAGTGTTAGGCTTAGGGTTAGGTTTAGGGTACGGGTTTGGGGAGGGGTTCGGGTACGGCGTAGGGTATGGGTTAGGGTTAGGGTTAGGGTTAGTGTTAGTGTTAGGGCTCGGTTTAGGGTACGGGTTAGGATTAGGGTACGTGTTAGGCTTAGGGTAGGGGTTAGGGTTAGGGTACGCATTAGGGTTAGGGTAGTTAGTAAACCTATCCCACTCTCTAGATACCCCTTAGCACGTAAAGGAATATTATTTGAGGGTCCAGCCATGGAGAAGAGTTTAGACACTAGGATAAGATAAGGAACACACCCATTATAAAGAAATCACATTAGGATTCTCTTTTTAAGCTGTTCATTAAAACACTAGTGCTTAGGAAATCTATTGGAGGCAGAAGCAGTCAAGGGTAGCCTAGGGTTAGTGTTAGGCTTAGGGTTAGGCTTAGGGTATGGCTTAGGGTACGGGTTTGGGGAGGGGTTCGGGTACGGCGTAGGGTATGGGTTAGGGTTAGGGTTAGGGTTAGTGTTAGGGTTAGGGCTCGGTTTAGGGTACGGGTTAGGATTAGGGTACGTGTTAGGGTTAGGGTAGGGGTTAGGGTTAGAGTACGCATTAGGGTTAGGGTAGTTATTAAACCTATCCCACTCTCTACATACCCCTTAGCACGTAAGGGAATATTATTTGGGGGTGCAGCCATGGAGAAGAGTTTAGACACTAAGATAAGATAAGGAACACACCCATTATAAAGAAATCACATTAGGATTCTCTTTTTAAGCTGTTCCTTAAAACACTAGTGCTTAGGAAATCTATTGGAGGCAGAAGCAGTCAAGGGTAGCCTAGGGGTAGGGTTAGGCTTAGGGTAAGGCTTAGGGTACGGCTTAGGGTACGGGTTCGGGGACGGGTGCGCGTACGGCGTAGGGTATGGGTTAGGGTTAGGGTTAGGGTTAGTGTTAGGGTTAGGGCTCGGTTTAGGGTACGGGTTAGGATTAGGGTACGTGTTAGGCTTAGGGTAGGGGTTAGGGTTAGGGTACGCGTTAGGGTTAGGGTAGTTAGTAAACCTATCCCACTCTCTAGATACCCCTTAGCACGTAAAGGAATATTATTTGAGGGTCCAGCCATGGAGAAGAGTTTAGACACTAGGATAAGATAAGGAACACACCCATTATAAAGAAATCACATTAGGATTCTCTTTTTAAGCTGTTCATTAAAACACTAGTGCTTAGGAAATCTATTGGAGGCAGAAGCAGTCAAGGGTAGCCTAGGGTTAGGGTTAGGCTTAGGGTTCGGCTTAGGGTACGGGTTCGGGGAGGGGTTCGGGTACGGCGTAGGGTATGGGTTAGGGTTAGGGTTAGGGTTAGGGTTAGGGTTAGTGTTAGGGTTAGGGCTCGGTTTAGGGTACCCGTTAGGATTAGGGTACGTGTTAGGGTTAGGGTAGGGGTTAGGGTTAGGGTACGCGTTAGGGTTAGGGTAGTTAGTAAACCTATCCCACTCTCTAGATACCCCTTAGCACCTAAAGGAATATTATTTGGGGGTCCAGCCATGGAGAAGAGTTTAGACACTAGGATAAGATAAGGAACACACCCATTATAAAGAAATCACATTAGGATTCTCTTTTTCAGCTGTTCCTTAAAACACTAGTGCTTAGGAAATCTATTGGAGGCAGAAGCAGTCAAGGGTAGCCTAGGGTTAGTGTTAGGCTTAGGGTTAGGCTTAGGGTATGGCTTAGGGTACGGGTTTGGGGAGGGGTTCGGGTACGGCGTAGGGTATGGGTTAGGGTTAGGGTTAGTGTTAGTGTTAGGGTTAGGGCTCGGTTTAGGGTACGGGTTAGGATTAGGGTACGTGTTAGTGTTAGGGTAGGGGTTAGGGTTAGAGTACGCATTAGGGTTAGGGTAGTTATTAAACCTATCCCACTCTCTAGATACCCCTTAGCACGTAAGGCAATATTATTTGGGGGTGCAGCCATGGAGAAGAGTTTAGACACTAGGTTAAGATAAGGAACACACCCATTATAAAGAAATCACATTAGGATTCTCTTTTTAAGCTGTTCCTTAAAACACTAGTGCTTAGGAAATCTATTGGAGGCAGAAGCAGTCAAGGGTAGCCTAGGGTTAATGTTAGGCTTAGGGTTAGGCTTAGGGTACGGCTTAGGGTACGGGTTTGGGGAGGGGTTCGGGTACGGCGTAGGGTATGGGTTAGGGTTAGGGTTAGTGTTAGGGTTAGGGCTCGGTTTAGGGTACCCGTTAGGATTAGGGTACATGTTAGGGTTAGGGTAGGGGTTAGGGTTAGGGTACGCATTAGGGTTAGGGTAGTTTTTAAACCTATCCCACTCTCTAGATACCCCTTAGCACGTAAGGCAATATTATTTGGGGGTGCAGCCATGGAGAAGAGTTTAGACACTAGGATAAGATAAGGAACACACCCATTATAAAGAAATCACATTAGGATTCTCTTTTTCAGCTGTTCCTTAAAACACTAGTGCTTAGGAAATCTATTGGAGGCAGAAGCAGTCAAGGGTAGCCTAGGGTTAGTGTTAGGCTTAGGGTTAGGCTTAGGGTATGGCTTAGGGTACGGGTTTGGGGAGGGGTTCGGGTACGGCGTAGGGTATGGGTTAGGGTTAGGTTTAGTGTTAGTGTTAGGGTTAGGGCTCGGTTTAGGGTACGGGTTAGGATTAGGGTACGTGTTAGTGTTAGGGTAGGGGTTAGGGTTAGAGTACGCATTAGGGTTAGGGTAGTTATTAAACCTATCCCACTCTCTAGATACCCCTTAGCACGTAAGGCAATATTATTTGGGGGTGCAGCCATGGAGAAGAGTTTAGACACTAGGTTAAGATAAGGAACACACCCATTATAAAGAAATCACATTAGGATTCTCTTTTTAAGCTGTTCCTTAAAACACTAGTGCTTAGGAAATCTATTGGAGGCAGAAGCAGTCAAGGGTAGCCTAGGGTTAATGTTAGGCTTAGGGTTAGGCTTAGGGTACGGCTTAGGGTACGGGTTTGGGGAGGGGTTCGGGTACGGCGTAGGGTATGGGTTAGGGTTAGGGTTAGTGTTAGGGTTAGGGCTCGGTTTAGGGTACCCGTTAGGATTAGGGTACATGTTAGGGTTAGGGTAGGGGTTAGGGTTAGAGTACGCATTAGGGTTAGGGTAGTTATTAAACCTATCCCACTCTCTAGATACCCCTTAGCACGTAAGGGAATATTATTTGGGGGTCCAGCCATGGAGAAGAGTTTAGACACTAGGATAAATAAGGAACACACCCATTATAAAGAAATCACATTAGGATTCTCTTTTTAAGCTGTTCCTTAAAACACTAGTGCTTAGGAAATCTATTGGAGGCAGAAGCAGTCAAGGGTAGCCTAGGGTTAGTGTTAGGCTTAGGGTTAGGTTTAGGGTACGGGTTTGGGGAGGGGTTCGGGTACGGCGTAGGGTATGGGTTAGGGTTAGGGTTAGGGGTAGTGTTAGGGTTAGGGCTCGGTTTAGTGTACGGGTTAGGAGTAGGGTACGTGTTAGGGTTAGGGTAGGGGTTAGGGTTAGAGTACGCCTTAGGGTTAGGGTAGTTATTAAACCTATCCCACTCTCTAAATACCCCTTAGCACGTAAGGGAATATTATTTGGGGGTGCAGCCATGGAGAAGAGTTTAGACACTAAGATAAGATAAGGAACACACCCATTATAAAGAAATCACATTAGGATTCTCTTTTTAAGCTGTTCCTTAAAACACTAGTGCTTAGGAAATCTATTGGAGGCAGAAGCAGTCAAGGGTAGCCTAGGGTTAGGGTTAGGCTTAGGGTTAGGCTTAGGGTACGGCTTAGGGTACTGGTTCGGGAAAGGGTGCGCGTACGGCGTAGGGTATGGGTTAGGGTTAGGGTTAGTGTTAGGGTTAGGGCTCGGTTTAGGGTACGGGTTAGGATTAGGGTACGTGTTAGGGTTAGGGTAGGGGTTAGGGTTAGGGTACGCGTTAGGGTTAGGGTAGTTAGTAAACCTATCCCACTCTCTAGATACCCCTTAGCACGTAAGGCAATATTATTTGGGGATGCAGCCATGGAGAAGAGTTTAGACACTAGGATAAGATAAGGAACACACCCATTATAAAGAAATCACATTAGGATTCTCTTTTTAAGCTGTTCCTTAAAACACTAGTGCTTAGGAAATCTATTGGAGGCAGAAGCAGTCAAGGGTAGCCTAGGGTTAATGTTAGGCTTAGGGTTAGGCTTAGGGTACGGCTTAGGGTACGGGTTTGGGGAGGGGTTCGGGTACGGCGTAGGGTATGGGTTAGTGTTAGGGTTAGTGTTAGGGTTAGGGCTCGGTTTAGGGTACCCGTTAGGATTAGGGTATGTGTTAGGGTTAGGGTAGGGGTTAGGGTTAGGGTATGCGTTAGGGTTAGGGTAGTTATTAAACCTATCCCACTCTCTAGATACCCCTTAGCACGTAAAGGAATATTATTTGGGGGTCCAGCCATGGAGAAGAGTTTAGGCACTAGGATAATATAAGGAACACACCCATTATAAAGAAATCACATTAGGATTCTCTTTTTCAGCTGTTCCTTAAAACACTAGTGCTTAGGAAATCTATTGGAGGCAGAAGCAGTCAAGGGTAGCCTAGGGTTAGGGTTAGGCTTAGGGTTAGGCTTAGGGTACGGCTTAGGGTACGGGTTCGGGGAGGGGTTCGGTTACGGTGTAGGGTATGGGTTAGGATTAGTGTTAGGGTTAGTGTTAAGGTTAGGGCTCGGTTCAGGGAACGGGTTAGGATTAGGGTACGTGTTAGGGTTAGGGTAGGGGTTAGGGTTAGGGTACGCTTTAGGGTTAGGGTATTTATTAAACCTATCCCACTCTCTAGATACCCCTTAGCACGTAAAGGAATATTATTTGGGGGTCCAGCCTTGGAGAAGAGTTTAAACACTAGGATAAGATAAGGAACACACCCATTATAAAGAACTCACATTAGGATTCTCTTTTTAAGCTGTTCCTTAAAACACTAGTGCTTAGGAAAGCTATTGGAGGCAGAAGCAGTCAAGGGTAGCCTAGGGTTAGGGTTAGGCTTAGGGTTAGGCTTAGGGTAAGGCTTAGGTTACGGGTTCGTCGTAGGGTATGGGTTTGGGTTAGGGTTAGGGTTAGTGTTAGGGTTAGGGATCGGTTTAGGGTACGGGTTAGGATTAGGGTACGTGTTAGGGTTAGGGTAGGGGTTAGGGTTAGGGTACGCGTTAGGGTTAGGGTAGTTAGTAAACCTATCCCACTCTCTAGATACCCCTTAGCACGTAAAGGAATATTATTTGAGGGTCCAGCCATGGAGAAGAGTTTAGACACTAGGATAAGATAAGGAACACACCCATTATAAAGAAATCACATTAGGATTCTCTTTTTAAGCTGTTCCTTAAAACACTAGTGCTTAGGAAATCTATTGGAGGCAGAAGCAGTCAAGGGTAGCCTAGGGTTAGTGTTAGGCTTAGGGTTAGGCTTAGGGTACGGCTTAGGGTACGGGTTCGGGGAGGGGTTCGGGTACAGCGTAGGGTATGGGTTAGGTTTAGGGTTAGGGTTAGTGTTAAGGTTAGGGCTCGGTTTAGGGTACGGGTTAGGATTAGGGTACGTGTTAGGGTTAGGGTAGGGGTTAGGGTTAGAGTACGCATTAGGGTTAGGGTAGTTATTAAACCTATCCCACTCTCTAGATACCCCTTAGCACGTAAAGGAATATTATTTGGGGGTCCAGCCATGGAGAAGAGTTTAGACACTAGGATAAATAAGGAACACACCCATTATAAAGAAATCACATTAGGATTCTCTTTTTAAGCTGTTCCTTAAAACACTAGTGCTTAGGAAATCTATTGGAGGCAGAAGCAGTCAAGGGTAGCCTAGGGTTAGTGTTAGGCTTAGGGTTAGGCCTAGGGTACGGCTTAGGGTACGGGTTTGGGGAGGGGTTCGGGTACGGCGTAGGGTATGGGTTAGGGTTAGTGTTAGGGTTAGGGCTCGGTTTAGGGTACCTGTTAGGATTAGGGTACATGTTAGGGTTAGGGTAGGGGTTAGGGTTAGAGTACGCATTAGGGTTAGGGTAGTTATGAAACCTATCCCACTCTCTAGATACCCCTTAGCACGTAAGGGAATATTATTTGGGGGTGCAGCCATGGAGAAGAGTTTAGACACTAAGATAAGATAAGGAACACACCCATTATAAAGAAATCACATTAGGATTCTCTTTTTAAGCTGTTCCTTAAAACACTAGTGCTTAGGAAATCTATTGGAGGCAGAAGCAGTCAAGGGTAGCCTAGGGTTAGGGTTAGGCTTAGGGTTAGGCTTAGGGTACGGCTTAGGGTACGGGTTCGGTGAGGGGTGCGGGTACGGCGTAGGGTATGGGTTAGGGTTAGGGTTAGGATTAGTGTTAGGGTTAGGGCTCGGTTTAGGGTACGTGTTAGGGTTAGGGTAGGGGTTAGGGTTAGGGTACGCATTAGGGTTAGGGTAGTTATTAAACCTATCCCACTCTCTAGATACCCCTTAGCACGTAAAGGAATATTATTTGAGGGTCCAGCCATGGAGAAGAGTTTAGACACTAGGATAAGATAAGGAACACACCCATTATAAAGAAATCACATTAGGATTCTCTTTTTAAGCTGTTCCTTAAAACACTAGTGCTTAGGAAATCTATTGGAGGCAGAAGCAGTCAAGGGTAGCCTAGGGTTAGGGTTAGGCTTAGGGTTAGGCTTAGGTTACGGCTTAGGGTACGGGTTCGGGGAGGGGTTCGGTTACGGCGTAGGGTATGGGTTAGGGTTAGTGTTAGGGTTAGTGTTAGGGTTAGGGTTCGGTTCAGGGTACGGGTTAGGATTAGGGTACGTGTTAGGGTTAGGGTAGGGGTTAGGGTTAGGGTACGCGTTAGGGTTAGGGTAGTTATTAAACCTATCCTACTCTCTAGATACCCCTTAGCACGTAAAGGAATATTATTTGGGGTTCCAGCCATGGAGGAGAGTTTAAACACTAGGATAAGATAAGGAACACACCCATTATAAAGAAATCACATTAGGATTCTCTTTTTAAGCTGTTCCTTAAAACACTAGTGCTTAGGAAATCTATTGGAGGCAGAAGCAGTCAAGGGTAGCCTAGGGTTAGGGTTAGGCTTAGGGTTAGGCTTAGGGTACGGCTTAGGGTACGGGTTCGGGGAGGGGTTTGGTTACGGCGTAGGGTATGGTTTAGGGTTAGGGTTAGGGTTAGTGTTACGGTTAGGGCTCGGTTTAGGGTACGGGTCAGGATTAGGGTACGTGTTAGGGTTAGGGTAGGGGTTAGAGTTAGGGTACGCGTTAGGGTTAGGGTAGTTATTAAACCTATCCCACTCTCTAGATACCCCTTAGCACGTAAAGGAATATTATTTGGGGGTCCAGCCATGGAGAAGAGTTTAGACACTAGGATAAATAAGGAACACACCCATTAAAAAGAAATCACATTAGGATTCTCTTTTTAAGCTGTTCCTTAAAACACTAGTGCTTAGGAAATCTATTGGAGGCAGAAGCAGTCAAGGGTAGCCTAGGGTTAGGGTTAGGCTTAGGGTTAGGCTTAGGGTAAGGCTTAGGTTACGGGTTCGTCGTAGGGTATGGGTTTGGGTTAGGGTTAGGGTTAGTGTTAGGGTTAGGGATCGGTTTAGGGTACGGGTTAGGATTAGGGTACGTGTTAGGGTTAGGGTAGGGGTTAGGGTTAGGGTACGCGTTAGGGTTAGGGTAGTTAGTAAACCTATCCCACTCTCTAGATACCCCTTAGCACGTAAAGGAATATTATTTGAGGGTCCAGCCATGGAGAAGAGTTTAGACACTAGGATAAGATAAGGAACACACCCATTATAAAGAAATCACATTAGGATTCTCTTTTTAAGCTGTTCCTTAAAACACTAGTGCTTAGGAAATCTATTGGAGGCAGAAGCAGTCAAGGGTAGCCTAGGGTTAGTGTTAGGCTTAGGGTTAGGCTTAGGGTACGGCTTAGGGTACGGGTTCGGGGAGGGGTTCGGGTACAGCGTAGGGTATGGGTTAGGTTTAGGGTTAGGGTTAGTGTTAAGGTTAGGGCTCGGTTTAGGGTACGGGTTAGGATTAGGGTACGTGTTAGGGTTAGGGTAGGGGTTAGGGTTAGAGTACGCATTAGGGTTAGGGTAGTTATTAAACCTATCCCACTCTCTAGATACCCCTTAGCACGTAAAGGAATATTATTTGGGGGTCCAGCCATGGAGAAGAGTTTAGACACTAGGATAAATAAGGAACACACCCATTATAAAGAACTCACATTAGGATTCTCTTTTTAAGCTGTTCCTTAAAACACTAGTGCTTAGGAAATCTATTGGAGGCAGAAGCAGTCAAGGGTAGCCTAGGGTTAGGGTTAGGCTTAGGGTTAGGCTTAGGGTAAGGCTTAGGTTACGGGTTCGTCGTAGGGTACGGGTTTGGGTTAGGGTTAGGGTTAGTGTTAGGGTTAGGGATCGGTTTAGGGTACGGGTTAGGATTAGGGTACGTGTTAGGGTTAGGGTAGGGGTTAGGGTTAGGGTACGCGTTAGGGTTAGGGTAGTTAGTAAACCTATCCCACTCTCTAGATACCCCTTAGCACGTAAAGGAATATTATTTGAGGGTCCAGCCATGGAGAAGAGTTTAGACACTAGGATAAGATAAGGAACACACCCATTATAAAGAAATCACATTAGGATTCTCTTTTTAAGCTGTTCCTTAAAACACTAGTGCTTAGGAAATCTATTGGAGGCAGAAGCAGTCAAGGGTAGCCTAGGGTTAGTGTTAGGCTTAGGGTTAGGCTTAGGGTACGGCTTAGGGTACGGGTTCGGGGAGGGGTTCGGGTACAGCGTAGGGTATGGGTTAGGTTTAGGGTTAGGGTTAGTGTTAAGGTTAGGGCTCGGTTTAGGGTACGGGTTAGGATTAGGGTACGTGTTAGGGTTAGGGTAGGGGTTAGGGTTAGAGTACGCATTAGGGTTAGGGTAGTTATTAAACCTATCCCACTCTCTAGATACCCCTTAGCACGTAAGGGAATATTATTTGGGGGTGCAGCCATGGAGAAGAGTTTAGACACTAAGATAAGATAAGGAACACACCCATTATAAAGAAATCACATTAGGATTCTCTTTTTAAGCTGTTCCTTAAAACACTAGTGCTTAGGAAATCTATTGGAGGCAGAAGCAGTCAAGGGTAGCCTAGGGTTAGTGTTAGGCTTAGGGTTAGGCTTAGGGTACGGCTTAGGGTACGGGTTTGGGGAGGGGTTCGGGTACGGCGTAGGGTATGGGTTAGGGTTAGTGTTAGGGTTAGGGCTCGGTTTACGGTACCTGTTAGGATTAGGGTACATGTTAGGGTTAGGGTAGGGGTTAGGGTAGTTATTAAACCTATCCCACTCTCTAGATACCCCTTAGCACGTAAGGGAATATTATTTGGGGGTGCAGCCATGGAGAAGAGTTTAGACACTAAGATAAGATAAGGAACACACCCATTATAAAGAAATCACATTAGGATTCTCTTTTTAAGCTGTTCCTTAAAACACTAGTGCTTAGGAAATCTATTGGAGGCAGAAGCAGTCAAGGGTAGCCTAGGGTTAGGGTTAGGCTTAGGGTTAGGCTTAGGGTACGGCTTAGGGTACGGGTTCGGTGAGGGGTGCGGGTACGGCGTAGGGTATGGGTTAGGGTTAGGGTTAGGGTTAGTGTTAGGGTTAGGGCTCGGTTTAGGGTACGTGTTAGGGTTAGGGTAGGGGTTAGGGTTAGGGTACGCATTAGGGTTAGGGTAGTTATTAAACCTATCCCACTCTCTAGATACCCCTTAGCACGTAAAGGAATATTATTTGAGGGTCCAGCCATGGAGAAGAGTTTAGACACTAGGATAAGATAAGGAACACACCCATTATAAAGAAATCACATTAGGATTCTCTTTTTAAGCTGTTCCTTAAAACACTAGTGCTTAGGAAATCTATTGGAGGCAGAAGCAGTCAAGGGTAGCCTAGGGTTAGGGTTAGGCTTAGGGTAAGGCTTAGGGTACGGCTTAGGGTACGGGTTCGGGGAGGGGTTCGGGTACGGCGTAGGGTATGGGTTAGGGTTAGTGTTAGGGTTAGTGTTAGGGTTAGGGTTCGGTTCAGGGTACGGGTTAGGATTAGGGTACGTGTTAGGGTTAGGGTAGGGGTTAGGGTTAGGGTACGCGTTAGGGTTAGGGTAGTTATTAAACCTATCCCACTCTCTAGATACCCCTTAGCACGTAAAGGAATATTATTTGGGGTTCCAGCCATGGAGGAGAGTTTAAACACTAGGATAAGATAAGGAACACACCCATTATAAAGAAATCACATTAGGATTCTCTTTTTAAGCTGTTCATTAAAACACTAGTGCTTAGGAAATCTATTGGAGGCAGAAGCAGTCAAGGGTAGCCTAGGGTTAGGGTTAGGCTTAGGGTTCGGCTTAGGGTACGGGTTCGGGGAGGGGTTCGGGTACGGCGTAGGGTATGGGTTAGGGTTAGGGTTAGGGTTAGGGTTAGGGTTAGTGTTAGGGTTAGGGCTCGGTTTAGGGTACGGTTAGGATTAGGGTACGTGTTAGGTTTAGGGTAGGGGTTAGGGTTAGGGTACGCGTTAGGGTTAGGGTAGTTAGTAAACCTATCCCACTCTCTAGATACCCCTTAGCACGTAAAGGAATATTATTTGGGGGTCCAGCCATGGAGAAGAGTTTAGACACTAGGATAAGATAAGGAACACACCCATTATAAAGAAATCACATTAGGATTCTCTTTTTCAGCTGTTCCTTAAAACACTAGTGCTTAGGAAATCTATTGGAGGCAGAAGCAGTCAAGGGTAGCCTAGGGTTAGGGTTAGGCTTAGGGTTAGGCTTAGGTTACGGCTTAGGGTACGGGTTCGGGGAGGGGTTCGGTTACGGCGTAGGGTATGGGTTAGGGTTAGTGTTAGGGTTAGTGTTAGGGTTAGGGTTCGGTTCAGGGTACGGGTTAGGATTAGGGTACGTGTTAGGGTTAGGGTAGGGGTTAGGGTTAGGGTACGCGTTAGGGTTAGGGTAGTTATTAAACCTATCCTACTCTCTAGATACCCCTTAGCACGTAAAGGAATATTATTTGGGGTTCCAGCCATGGAGGAGAGTTTAAACACTAGGATAAGATAAGGAACACACCCATTATAAAGAAATCACATTAGGATTCTCTTTTTAAGCTGTTCCTTAAAACACTAGTGCTTAGGAAATCTATTGGAGGCAGAAGCAGTCAAGGGTAGCCTAGGGTTAGGGTTAGGCTTAGGGTTAGGCTTAGGGTACGGCTTAGGGTACGGGTTCGGGGAGGGGTTTGGTTACGGCGTAGGGTATGGTTTAGGGTTAGGGTTAGGGTTAGTGTTACGGTTAGGGCTCGGTTTAGGGTACGGGTCAGGATTAGGGTACGTGTTAGGGTTAGGGTAGGGGTTAGAGTTAGGGTACGCGTTAGGGTTAGGGTAGTTATTAAACCTATCCCACTCTCTAGATACCCCTTAGCACGTAAAGGAATATTATTTGGGGGTCCAGCCATGGAGAAGAGTTTAGACACTAGGATAAATAAGGAACACACCCATTAAAAAGAAATCACATTAGGATTCTCTTTTTAAGCTGTTCCTTAAAACACTAGTGCTTAGGAAATCTATTGGAGGCAGAAGCAGTCAAGGGTAGCCTAGGGTTAGGGTTAGGCTTAGGGTTAGGCTTAGGGTAAGGCTTAGGTTACGGGTTCGTCGTAGGGTATGGGTTTGGGTTAGGGTTAGGGTTAGTGTTAGGGTTAGGGATCGGTTTAGGGTACGGGTTAGGATTAGGGTACGTGTTAGGGTTAGGGTAGGGGTTAGGGTTAGGGTACGCGTTAGGGTTAGGGTAGTTAGTAAACCTATCCCACTCTCTAGATACCCCTTAGCACGTAAAGGAATATTATTTGAGGGTCCAGCCATGGAGAAGAGTTTAGACACTAGGATAAGATAAGGAACACACCCATTATAAAGAAATCACATTAGGATTCTCTTTTTAAGCTGTTCCTTAAAACACTAGTGCTTAGGAAATCTATTGGAGGCAGAAGCAGTCAAGGGTAGCCTAGGGTTAGTGTTAGGCTTAGGGTTAGGCTTAGGGTACGGCTTAGGGTACGGGTTCGGGGAGGGGTTCGGGTACAGCGTAGGGTATGGGTTAGGTTTAGGGTTAGGGTTAGTGTTAAGGTTAGGGCTCGGTTTAGGGTACGGGTTAGGATTAGGGTACGTGTTAGGGTTAGGGTAGGGGTTAGGGTTAGAGTACGCATTAGGGTTAGGGTAGTTATTAAACCTATCCCACTCTCTAGATACCCCTTAGCACGTAAAGGAATATTATTTGGGGGTCCAGCCATGGAGAAGAGTTTAGACACTAGGATAAATAAGGAACACACCCATTATAAAGAACTCACATTAGGATTCTCTTTTTAAGCTGTTCCTTAAAACACTAGTGCTTAGGAAATCTATTGGAGGCAGAAGCAGTCAAGGGTAGCCTAGGGTTAGGGTTAGGCTTAGGGTTAGGCTTAGGGTAAGGCTTAGGTTACGGGTTCGTCGTAGGGTATGGGTTTGGGTTAGGGTTAGGGTTAGTGTTAGGGTTAGGGATCGGTTTAGGGTACGGGTTAGGATTAGGGTACGTGTTAGGGTTAGGGTAGGGGTTAGGGTTAGGGTACGCGTTAGGGTTAGGGTAGTTAGTAAACCTATCCCACTCTCTAGATACCCCTTAGCACGTAAAGGAATATTATTTGAGGGTCCAGCCATGGAGAAGAGTTTAGACACTAGGATAAGATAAGGAACACACCCATTATAAAGAAATCACATTAGGATTCTCTTTTTAAGCTGTTCCTTAAAACACTAGTGCTTAGGAAATCTATTGGAGGCAGAAGCAGTCAAGGGTAGCCTAGGGTTAGTGTTAGGCTTAGGGTTAGGCTTAGGGTACGGCTTAGGGTACGGGTTCGGGGAGGGGTTCGGGTACAGCGTAGGGTATGGGTTAGGTTTAGGGTTAGGGTTAGTGTTAAGGTTAGGGCTCGGTTTAGGGTACGGGTTAGGATTAGGGTACGTGTTAGGGTTAGGGTAGGGGTTAGGGTTAGAGTACGCATTAGGGTTAGGGTAGTTATTAAACCTATCCCACTCTCTAGATACCCCTTAGCACGTAAGGGAATATTATTTGGGGGTGCAGCCATGGAGAAGAGTTTAGACACTAAGATAAGATAAGGAACACACCCATTATAAAGAAATCACATTAGGATTCTCTTTTTAAGCTGTTCCTTAAAACACTAGTGCTTAGGAAATCTATTGGAGGCAGAAGCAGTCAAGGGTAGCCTAGGGTTAGTGTTAGGCTTAGGGTTAGGCTTAGGGTACGGCTTAGGGTACGGGTTTGGGGAGGGGTTCGGGTACGGCGTAGGGTATGGGTTAGGGTTAGTGTTAGGGTTAGGGCTCGGTTTACGGTACCTGTTAGGATTAGGGTACATGTTAGGGTTAGGGTAGGGGTTAGGGTAGTTATTAAACCTATCCCACTCTCTAGATACCCCTTAGCACGTAAGGGAATATTATTTGGGGGTGCAGCCATGGAGAAGAGTTTAGACACTAAGATAAGATAAGGAACACACCCATTATAAAGAAATCACATTAGGATTCTCTTTTTAAGCTGTTCCTTAAAACACTAGTGCTTAGGAAATCTATTGGAGGCAGAAGCAGTCAAGGGTAGCCTAGGGTTAGGGTTAGGCTTAGGGTTAGGCTTAGGGTACGGCTTAGGGTACGGGTTCGGTGAGGGGTGCGGGTACGGCGTAGGGTATGGGTTAGGGTTAGGGTTAGGGTTAGTGTTAGGGTTAGGGCTCGGTTTAGGGTACGTGTTAGGGTTAGGGTAGGGGTTAGGGTTAGGGTACGCATTAGGGTTAGGGTAGTTATTAAACCTATCCCACTCTCTAGATACCCCTTAGCACGTAAAGGAATATTATTTGAGGGTCCAGCCATGGAGAAGAGTTTAGACACTAGGATAAGATAAGGAACACACCCATTATAAAGAAATCACATTAGGATTCTCTTTTTAAGCTGTTCCTTAAAACACTAGTGCTTAGGAAATCTATTGGAGGCAGAAGCAGTCAAGGGTAGCCTAGGGTTAGGGTTAGGCTTAGGGTAAGGCTTAGGGTACGGCTTAGGGTACGGGTTCGGGGAGGGGTTCGGGTACGGCGTAGGGTATGGGTTAGGGTTAGTGTTAGGGTTAGTGTTAGGGTTAGGGTTCGGTTCAGGGTACGGGTTAGGATTAGGGTACGTGTTAGGGTTAGGGTAGGGGTTAGGGTTAGGGTACGCGTTAGGGTTAGGGTAGTTATTAAACCTATCCCACTCTCTAGATACCCCTTAGCACGTAAAGGAATATTATTTGGGGTTCCAGCCATGGAGGAGAGTTTAAACACTAGGATAAGATAAGGAACACACCCATTATAAAGAAATCACATTAGGATTCTCTTTTTAAGCTGTTCATTAAAACACTAGTGCTTAGGAAATCTATTGGAGGCAGAAGCAGTCAAGGGTAGCCTAGGGTTAGGGTTAGGCTTAGGGTTCGGCTTAGGGTACGGGTTCGGGGAGGGGTTCGGGTACGGCGTAGGGTATGGGTTAGGGTTAGGGTTAGGGTTAGGGTTAGGGTTAGTGTTAGGGTTAGGGCTCGGTTTAGGGTACGGTTAGGATTAGGGTACGTGTTAGGTTTAGGGTAGGGGTTAGGGTTAGGGTACGCGTTAGGGTTAGGGTAGTTAGTAAACCTATCCCACTCTCTAGATACCCCTTAGCACGTAAAGGAATATTATTTGGGGGTCCAGCCATGGAGAAGAGTTTAGACACTAGGATAAGATAAGGAACACACCCATTATAAAGAAATCACATTAGGATTCTCTTTTTCAGCTGTTCCTTAAAACACTAGTGCTTAGGAAATCTATTGGAGGCAGAAGCAGTCAAGGGTAGCCTAGGGTTAGGGTTAGGCTTAGGGTTAGGCTTAGGGTATGGCTTAGGGAACGGGTTTGGGGAGGGGTTCGGGTACGGCGTAGGGTATGGGTTAGGGTTAGGGTTAGTGTTAGTGTTAGGGTTAGGGCTCGGTTTAGGGTACGGGTTAGGATTAGGGTACGTGTTAGTGTTAGGGTAGGGGTTAGGGTTAGAGTACGCATTAGGGTTAGGGTAGTTATTAAACCTATCCCACTCTCTAGATACCCCTTAGCACGTAAGGCAATATTATTTGGGGGTGCAGCCATGGAGAAGAGTTTAGACACTAGGTTAAGATAAGGAACACACCCATTATAAAGAAATCACATTAGGATTCTCTTTTTAAGCTGTTCCTTAAAACACTAGTGCTTAGGAAATCTATTGGAGGCAGAAGCAGTCAAGGGTAGCCTAGGGTTAATGTTAGGCTTAGGGTTAGGCTTAGGGTACGGCTTAGGGTACGGGTTTGGGGAGGGGTTCGGGTACGGCGTAGGGTATGGGTTAGGGTTAGGGTTAGTGTTAGGGTTAGGGCTCGGTTTAGGGTACCCGTTAGGATTAGGGTACATGTTAGGGTTAGGGTAGGGGTTAGGGTTAGAGTACGCATTAGGGTTAGGGTAGTTATTAAACCTATCCCACTCTCTAGATACCCCTTAGCACGTAAGGGAATATTATTTGGGGGTCCAGCCATGGAGAAGAGTTTAGACACTAGGATAAATAAGGAACACACCCATTATAAAGAAATCACATTAGGATTCTCTTTTTAAGCTGTTCCTTAAAACACTAGTGCTTAGGAAATCTATTGGAGGCAGAAGCAGTCAAGGGTAGCCTAGGGTTAGTGTTAGGCTTAGGGTTAGGTTTAGGGTACGGGTTTGGGGAGGGGTTCGGGTACGGCGTAGGGTATGGGTTAGGGTTAGGGTTAGGGTTAGTGTTAGGGTTAGGGCTCGGTTTAGGGTACGGGTTAGGAGTAGGGTACGTGTTAGGGTTAGGGTAGGGGTTAGGGTTAGAGTACGCCTTAGGGTTAGGGTAGTTATTAAACCTATCCCACTCTCTAGATACCCCTTAGCACGTAAGGGAATATTATTTGGGGGTGCAGCCATGGAGAAGAGTTTAGACACTAAGATAAGATAAGGAACACACCCATTATAAAGAAATCACATTAGGATTCTCTTTTTAAGCTGTTCCTTAAAACACTAGTGCTTAGGAAATCTATTGGAGGCAGAAGCAGTCAAGGGTAGCCTAGGGTTAGGGTTAGGCTTAGGGTTAGGCTTAGGGTACGGCTTAGGGTACTGGTTCGGGGAAGGGTGCGCGTACGGCGTAGGGTAAGGGTTAGGGTTAGGGTTAGTGTTAGGGTTAGGGCTCGGTTTAGGGTACGGGTTAGGATTAGGGTACGTGTTAGGGTTAGGGTAGGGGTTAGGGTTAGGGTACGCGTTAGGGTTAGGGTAGTTAGTAAACCTATCCCACTCTCTAGATACCCCTTAGCACGTAAGGCAATATTATTTGGGGGTGCAGCCATGGAGAAGAGTTTAGACACTAGGATAAGATAAGGAACACACCCATTATAAAGAAATCACATTAGGATTCTCTTTTTAAGCTGTTCCTTAAAACACTAGTGCTTAGGAAATCTATTGGAGGCAGAAGCAGTCAAGGGTAGCCTAGGGTTAGTGTTAGGCTTAGGGTTAGGCTTAGGGTACGGCTTAGGGTACGGGTTCGGGGAGGGGTTCGGGTACAGCGTAGGGTATGGGTTAGGTTTAGGGTTAGGGTTAGTGTTAAGGTTAGGGCTCGGTTTAGGGTACGGGTTAGGATTAGGGTACGTGTTAGGGTTAGGGTAGGGGTTAGGGTTAGAGTACGCATTAGGGTTAGGGTAGTTATTAAACCTATCCCACTCTCTAGATACCCCTTAGCACGTAAAGGAATATTATTTGGGGGTCCAGCCATGGAGAAGAGTTTAGACACTAGGATAAATAAGGAACACACCCATTATAAAGAAATCACATTAGGATTCTCTTTTTAAGCTGTTCCTTAAAACACTAGTGCTTAGGAAATCTATTGGAGGCAGAAGCAGTCAAGGGTAGCCTAGGGTTAGTGTTAGGCTTAGGGTTAGGCCTAGGGTACGGCTTATGGTACGGGTTTGGGGAGGGGTTCGGGTACGGCGTAGGGTATGGGTTAGGGTTAGTGTTAGGGTTAGGGCTCGGTTTAGGGTACCTGTTAGGATTAGGGTACATGTTAGGGTTAGGGTAGGGGTTAGGGTTAGAGTACGCATTAGGGTTAGGGTAGTTATGAAACCTATCCCACTCTCTAGATACCCCTTAGCACGTAAGGGAATATTATTTGGGGGTGCAGCCATGGAGAAGAGTTTAGACACTAAGATAAGATAAGGAACACACCCATTATAAAGAAATCACATTAGGATTCTCTTTTTAAGCTGTTCCTTAAAACACTAGTGCTTAGGAAATCTATTGGAGGCAGAAGCAGTCAAGGGTAGCCTAGGGTTAGGGTTAGGCTTAGGGTTAGGCTTAGGGTACGGCTTAGGGTACGGGTTCGGTGAGGGGTGCGGGTACGGCGTAGGGTATGGGTTAGGGTTAGGGTTAGGGTTAGTGTTAGGGTTAGGGCTCGGTTTAGGGTACGTGTTAGGGTTAGGGTAGGGGTTAGGGTTAGGGTACGCATTAGGGTTAGGGTAGTTATTAAACCTATCCCACTCTCTAGATACCCCTTAGCACGTAAAGGAATATTATTTGAGGGTCCAGCCATGGAGAAGAGTTTAGACACTAGGATAAGATAAGGAACACACCCATTATAAAGAAATCACATTAGGATTCTCTTTTTAAGCTGTTCCTTAAAACACTAGTGCTTAGGAAATCTATTGGAGGCAGAAGCAGTCAAGGGTAGCCTAGGGTTAGGGTTAGGCTTAGGGTTAGGCTTAGGGTACGGCTTAGGGTACGGGTTCGGGGAGGGGTTCGGGTACGGCGTAGGGTATGGGTTAGGGTTAGTGTTAGGGTTAGTGTTAGGGTTAGGGTTCGGTTCAGGGTACGGGTTAGGATTAGGGTACGTGTTAGGGTTAGGGTAGGGGTTAGGGTTAGGGTACGCGTTAGGGTTAGGGTAGTTAGTAAACCTATCCCACTCTCTAGATACCCCTTAGCACGTAAGGCAATATTATTTGGGGGTGCAGCCATGGAGAAGAGTTTAGACACTAGGATAAGATAAGGAACACACCCATTATAAAGAAATCACATTAGGATTCTCTTTTTAAGCTGTTCCTTAAAACACTAGTGCTTAGGAAATCTATTGGAGGCAGAAGCTGTCAAGGGTAGCCTAGGGTTAATGTTAGGCTTAGGGTTAGGCTTAGGGTACGGCTTAGGGTACGGGTTTGGGGAGGGGTTCGGGTACGGCGTAGGGTATGGGTTAGGGTTAGGGTTAGTGTTAGGGTTAGGGCTCGGTTTAGGGTACCCGTTAGGATTAGGGTACGTGTTACGGTTAGGGTAGGGGTTAGGGTTAGGGTATGCGTTAGGGTTAGGGTAGTTATTAAACCTATCCCACTCTCTAGATACCCCTTAGCACGTAAAGGAATATTATTTGGGGGTCCAGCCATGGAGAAGAGTTTAGGCACTAGGATAATATAAGGAACACACCCATTATAAAGAAATCACATTAGGATTCTCTTTTTCAGCTGTTCCTTAAAACACTAGTGCTTAGGAAATCTATTGGAGGCAGAAGCAGTCAAGGGTAGCCTAGGGTTAGGGTTAGGCTTAGGGTTAGGCTTAGGGTACGGCTTAGGGTACGGGTTCGGGGAGGGGTTCGGTTACGGCGTAGGGTATGGGTTAGGGTTAGTGTTAGGGTTAGTGTTAGGGTTAGGGCTCGGTTCAGGGAACGGGTTAGGATTAGGGTACGTGTTAGGGTTAGGGTAGGGGTTAGGGTTAGGGTACGCTTTAGGGTTAGGGTATTTATTAAACCTATCCCACTCTCTAGATACCCCTTAGCACGTAAAGGAATATTATTTGGGGGTCCAGCCTTGGAGAAGAGTTTAAACACTAGGATAAGATAAGGAACACACCCATTATAAAGAACTCACATTAGGATTCTCTTTTTAAGCTGTTCCTTAAAACACTAGTGCTTAGCAAAGCTATTGGAGGCAGAAGCAGTCAAGGGTAGCCTAGGGTTAGGGTTAGGCTTAGGGTTAGGCTTAGGGTAAGGCTTAGGGTACGGGTTCGTCGTAGGGTATGGGTTTGGGTTAGGGTTAGGGTTAGTGTTAGGGTTAGGGATCGGTTTAGGGTACGGGTTTGGATTAGGGTACGTGTTAGGGTTAGGGTAGGGGTTAGGGTTAGGGTACGCGTTAGGGTTAGGGTAGTTAGTAAACCTATCCCACTCTCTAGATACCCCTTAGCACGTAAAGGAATATTATTTGAGGGTCCAGCCATGGAGAAGAGTTTAGACACTAGGATAAGATAAGGAACACACCCATTATAAAGAAATCACATTAGGATTCTCTTTTTAAGCTGTTCCTTAAAACACTAGTGCTTAGGAAATCTATTGGAGGCAGAAGCAGTCAAGGGTAGCCTAGGGTTAGTGTTAGGCTTAGGGTTAGGCTTAGGGTACGGCTTAGGGTACGGGTTTGGGGAGGGGTTTGGGTACAGCGTAGGGTATGGGTTAGGTTTAGGGTTAGGGTTAGTGTTAAGGTTAGGGCTCGGTTTAGGGTACGGGTTAGGATTAGGGTACGTGTTAGGGTTAGGGTAGGGGTTAGGGTTAGAGTACGCATTAGGGTTAGGGTAGTTATTAAACCTATCCCACTCTCTAGATACCCCTTAGCACGTAAAGGAATATTATTTGGGGGTCCAGCCATGGAGAAGAGTTTAGACACTAGGATAAATAAGGAACACACCCATTATAAAGAAATCACATTAGGATTCTCTTTTTAAGCTGTTCCTTAAAACACTAGTGCTTAGGAAATCTATTGGAGGCAGAAGCAGTCAAGGGTAGCCTAGGGTTAGTGTTAGGCTTAGGGTTAGGCTTAGGGTACGGCTTAGGGTACGGGTTTGGGGAGGGGTTCGGGTACGGCGTAGGGTATGGGTTAGGGTTAGTGTTAGGGTTAGGGCTCGGTTTACGGTACCTGTTAGGATTAGGGTACATGTTAGGGTTAGGGTAGGGGTTAGGGTTAGAGTACGCATTAGGGTTACGGTAGTTATTAAACCTATCCCACTCTCTAGATACCCCTTAGCACGTAAGGGAATATTATTTGGGGGTGCAGCCACGGAGAAGAGTTTAGACACTAAGATAAGATAAGGAACACACCCATTATAAAGAAATCACATTAGGATTCTCTTTTTAAGCTGTTCCTTAAAACACTAGTGCTTAGGAAATCTATTGGAGGCAGAAGCAGTCAAGGGTAGCCTAGGGTTAGGGTTAGGCTTAGGGTTAGGCTTAGGGTACGGCTTAGGGTACGGGTTCGGTGAGGGGTGCGGGTACGGCGTAGGGTATGGGTTAGGGTTAGGGTTAGGGTTAGTGTTAGGGTTAGGGCTCGGTTTAGGGTACGTGTTAGGGTTAGGGTAGGGGTTAGGGTTAGGGTACGCATTAGGGTTAGGGTAGTTATTAAACCTATCCCACTCTCTAGATACCCCTTAGCACGTAAAGGAATATTATTTGAGGGTCCAGCCATGGAGAAGAGTTTAGACACTAGGATAAGATAAGGAACACACCCATTATAAAGAAATCACATTAGGATTCTCTTTTTAAGCTGTTCCTTAAAACACTAGTGCTTAGGAAATCTATTGGAGGCAGAAGCAGTCAAGGGTAGCCTAGGGTTAGGGTTAGGCTTAGGGTAAGGCTTAGGGTACGGCTTAGGGTACAGGTTCGGGGAGGGGTTCGGGTACGGCGTAGGGTATGGGTTAGGGTTAGTGTTAGGGTTAGTGTTAGGGTTAGGGTTCGGTTCAGGGTACGGGTTAGGATTAGGGTACGTGTTAGGGTTAGGGTAGGGGTTAGGGTTAGGGTACGCGTTAGGGTTAGGGTAGTTATTAAACCTATCCCACTCTCTAGATACCCCTTAGCACGTAAAGGAATATTATTTGGGGTTCCAGCCATGGAGGAGAGTTTAAACACTAGGATAAGATAAGGAACACACCCATTATAAAGAAATCACATTAGGATTCTCTTTTTAAGCTGTTCATTAAAACACTAGTGCTTAGGAAATCTATTGGAGGCAGAAGCAGTCAAGGGTAGCCTAGGGTTAGGGTTAGGCTTAGGGTTCGGCTTAGGGTACGGGTTCGGGGAGGGGTTCGGGTACGGCGTAGGGTATGGGTTAGGGTTAGGGTTAGGGTTAGGGTTAGGGTTAGGGTTAGTGTTAGGGTTAGGGCTCGGTTTAGGGTACGGTTAGGATTAGGGTACGTGTTAGGTTTAGGGTAGGGGTTAGGGTTAGGGTACGCGTTAGGGTTAGGGTAGTTAGTAAACCTATCCCACTCTCTAGATACCCCTTAGCACGTAAAGGAATATTATTTGGGGGTCCAGCCATGGAGAAGAGTTTAGACACTAGGATAAGATAAGGAACACACCCATTATAAAGAAATCACATTAGGATTCTCTTTTTCAGCTGTTCCTTAAAACACTAGTGCTTAGGAAATCTATTGGAGGCAGAAGCAGTCAAGGGTAGCCTAGGGTTAGGGTTAGGCTTAGGGTTAGGCTTAGGGTATGGCTTAGGGAACGGGTTTGGGGAGGGGTTCGGGTACGGCGTAGGGTATGGGTTAGGGTTAGGGTTAGTGTTAGTGTTAGGGTTAGGGCTCGGTTTAGGGTACGGGTTAGGATTAGGGTACGTGTTAGTGTTAGGGTTGGGGTTAGGGTTAGAGTACGCATTAGGGTTAGGGTAGTTATTAAACCTATCCCACTCTCTAGATACCCCTTAGCAAGTAAGGCAATATTATTTGGGGGTGCAGCCATGGAGAAGAGTTTAGACACTAGGTTAAGATAAGGAACACACCCATTATAAAGAAATCACATTAGGATTCTCTTTTTAAGCTGTTCCTTAAAACACTAGTGCTTAGGAAATCTATTGGAGGCAGAAGCAGTCAAGGGTAGCCTAGGGTTAGTGTTAGGCTTAGGGTTAGGTTTAGGGTACGGGTTTGGGGAGGGGTTCGGGTACGGCGTAGGGTATGGGTTAGGGTTAGGGTTAGGGTTAGTGTTAGGGTTAGGGCTCGGTTTAGGTTACGGGTTAGGAGTAGGGTACGTGTTAGGGTTAGGGTAGGGGTTAGGGTTAGAGTACGCCTTAGGGTTAGGGTAGTTATTAAACCTATCCCACTCTCTAGATACCCCTTAGCACGTAAGGGAATATTATTTGGGGGTGCAGCCATGGAGAAGAGTTTAGACACTAAGATAAGATAAGGAACACACCCATTATAAAGAAATCACATTAGGATTCTCTTTTTAAGCTGTTCCTTAAAACACTAGTGCTTAGGAAATCTATTGGAGGCAGAAGCAGTCAAGGGTAGCCTAGGGTTAGGGTTAGGCTTAGGGTTAGGCTTAGGGTACGGCTTAGGGTACTGGTTCGGGGAAGGGTGCGCGTACGACGTAGGGTAAGGGTTAGGGTTAGGGTTAGTGTTAGGGTTAGGGCTCGGTTTAGGGTACGGGTTAGGATTAGGGTACGTGTTAGGGTTAGGGTAGGGGTTAGGGTTAGGGTACGCGTTAGGGTTAGGGTAGTTAGTAAACCTATCCCACTCTCTAGATACCCCTTAGCACGTAAGGCAATATTATTTGGGGGTGCAGCCATGGAGAAGAGTTTAGACACTAGGATAAGATAAGGAACACACCCATTATAAAGAAATCACATTAGGATTCTCTTTTTAAGCTGTTCCTTAAAACACTAGTGCTTAGGAAATCTATTGGAGGCAGAAGCAGTCAAGGGTAGCCTAGGGTTAGTGTTAGGCTTAGGGTTAGGCTTAGGGTACGGCTTAGGGTACGGGTTCTGGGAGGGGTTCGGGTACAGCGTAGGGTATGGGTTAGGTTTAGGGTTAGGGTTAGTGTTAAGGTTAGGGCTCGGTTTAGGGTACGGGTTAGGATTAGGGTACGTGTTAGGGTTAGGGTAGGGGTTAGGGTTAGAGTACGCATTAGGGTTAGGGTAGTTATTAAACCTATCCCACTCTCTAGATACCCCTTAGCACGTAAAGGAATATTATTTGGGGGTCCAGCCATGGAGAAGAGTTTAGACACTAGGATAAATAAGGAACACACCCATTATAAAGAAATCACATTAGGATTCTCTTTTTAAGCTGTTCCTTAAAACACTAGTGCTTAGGAAATCTATTGGAGGCAGAAGCAGTCAAGGGTAGCCTAGGGTTAGTGTTAGGCTTAGGGTTAGGCCTAGGGTACGGCTTATGGTACGGGTTTGGGGAGGGGTTCGGTTACGGCGTAGGGTATGGTTTAGGGTTAGTGTTAGGGTTAGGGCTCGGTTTAGGGTACCTGTTAGGATTAGGGTACATGTTAGGGTTAGGGTAGGGGTTAGGGTTAGAGTACGCATTAGGGTTAGGGTAGTTATGAAACCTATCCCACTCTCTAGATACCCCTTAGCACGTAAGGGAATATTATTTGGGGGTGCAGCCATGGAGAAGAGTTTAGACACTAAGATAAGATAAGGAACACACCCATTATAAAGAAATCACATTAGGATTCTCTTTTTAAGCTGTTCCTTAAAACACTAGTGCTTAGGAAATCTATTGGAGGCAGAAGCAGTCAAGGGTAGCCTAGGGTTAGGGTTAGGCTTAGGGTTAGGCTTAGGGTACGGCTTAGGGTACGGGTTCGGTGAGGGGTGCGGGTACGGCGTAGGGTATGGGTTAGGGTTAGGGTTAGGGTTAGTGTTAGGGTTAGGGCTCGGTTTAGGGTACGTGTTAGGGTTAGGGTAGGGGTTAGGGTTAGGGTACGCATTAGGGTTAGGGTAGTTATTAAACCTATCCCACTCTCTAGATACCCCTTAGCACGTAAAGGAATATTATTTGAGGGTCCAGCCATGGAGAAGAGTTTAGACACTAGGATAAGATAAGGAACACACCCATTATAAAGAAATCACATTAGGATTCTCTTTTTAAGCTGTTCCTTAAAACACTAGTGCTTAGGAAATCTATTGGAGGCAGAAGCAGTCAAGGGTAGCCTAGGGTTAGGGTTAGGCTTAGGGTTAGGCTTAGGGTACGGCTTAGGGTACGGGTTCGGGGAGGGGTTCGGGTACGGCGTAGGGTATGGGTTAGGGTTAGTGTTAGGGTTAGTGTTAGGGTTAGGGTTCGGTTCAGGGTACGGGTTAGGATTAGGGTACGTGTTAGGGTTAGGGTAGGGGTTAGGGTTAGGGTACGCGTTAGGGTTAGGGTAGTTATTAAACCTATCCTACTCTCTAGATACCCCTTAGCACGTAAAGGAATATTATTTGGGGTTCCAGCCATGGAGGAGAGTTTAAACACTAGGATAAGATAAGGAACACACCCATTATAAAGAAATCACATTAGGATTCTCTTTTTAAGCTGTTCCTTAAAACACTAGTGCTTAGGAAATCTATTGGAGGCAGAAGCAGTCAAGGGTAGCCTAGGGTTAGGGTTAGGCTTAGGGTTAGGCTTAGGGTACGGCTTAGGGTACGGGTTCGGGGAGGGGTTTGGTTACGGCGTAGGGTATGGTTTAGGGTTAGGGTTAGGGTTAGTGTTACGGTTAGGGCTCGGTTTAGGGTACGGGTCAGGATTAGGGTACGTGTTAGGGTTAGGGTAGGGGTTAGAGTTAGGGTACGCGTTAGGGTTAGGGTAGTTATTAAACCTATCCCACTCTCTAGATACCCCTTAGCACGTAAAGGAATATTATTTGGGGGTCCAGCCATGGAGAAGAGTTTAGACACTAGGATAAATAAGGAACACACCCATTAAAAAGAAATCACATTAGGATTCTCTTTTTAAGCTGTTCCTTAAAACACTAGTGCTTAGGAAATCTATTGGAGGCAGAAGCAGTCAAGGGTAGCCTAGGGTTAGTGTTAGGCTTAGGGTTAGGTTTAGGGTACGGGTTTGGGGAGGGGTTCGGGTACGGCGTAGGGTATGGGTTAGGGTTAGGGTTAGGGTTAGTGTTAGTGTTAGGGCTCGGTTTAGGGTACGGGTTAGGATTAGGGTACGTGTTAGGCTTAGGGTAGGGGTTAGGGTTAGGGTACGCATTAGGGTTAGGGTAGTTAGTAAACCTATCCCACTCTCTAGATACCCCTTAGCACGTAAAGGAATATTATTTGAGGGTCCAGCCATGGAGAAGAGTTTAGACACTAGGATAAGATAAGGAACACACCCATTATAAAGAAATCACATTAGGATTCTCTTTTTAAGCTGTTCATTAAAACACTAGTGCTTAGGAAATCTATTGGAGGCAGAAGCAGTCAAGGGTAGCCTAGGGTTAGTGTTAGGCTTAGGGTTAGGCTTAGGGTATGGCTTAGGGTACGGGTTTGGGGAGGGGTTCGGGTACGGCGTAGGGTATGGGTTAGGGTTAGGGTTAGGGTTAGTGTTAGGGTTAGGGCTCGGTTTAGGGTACGGGTTAGGATTAGGGTACGTGTTAGGGTTAGGGTAGGGGTTAGGGTTAGAGTACGCATTAGGGTTAGGGTAGTTATTAAACCTATCCCACTCTCTACATACCCCTTAGCACGTAAGGGAATATTATTTGGGGGTGCAGCCATGGAGAAGAGTTTAGACACTAAGATAAGATAAGGAACACACCCATTATAAAGAAATCACATTAGGATTCTCTTTTTAAGCTGTTCCTTAAAACACTAGTGCTTAGGAAATCTATTGGAGGCAGAAGCAGTCAAGGGTAGCCTAGGGGTAGGGTTAGGCTTAGGGTAAGGCTTAGGGTACGGCTTAGGGTACGGGTTCGGGGACGGGTGCGCGTACGGCGTAGGGTATGGGTTAGGGTTAGGGTTAGGGTTAGTGTTAGGGTTAGGGCTCGGTTTAGGGTACGGGTTAGGATTAGGGTACGTGTTAGGCTTAGGGTAGGGGTTAGGGTTAGGGTACGCGTTAGGGTTAGGGTAGTTAGTAAACCTATCCCACTCTCTAGATACCCCTTAGCACGTAAAGGAATATTATTTGAGGGTCCAGCCATGGAGAAGAGTTTAGACACTAGGATAAGATAAGGAACACACCCATTATAAAGAAATCACATTAGGATTCTCTTTTTAAGCTGTTCATTAAAACACTAGTGCTTAGGAAATCTATTGGAGGCAGAAGCAGTCAAGGGTAGCCTAGGGTTAGGGTTAGGCTTAGGGTTCGGCTTAGGGTACGGGTTCGGGGAGGGGTTCGGGTACGGCGTAGGGTATGGGTTAGGGTTAGGGTTAGGGTTAGGGTTAGGGTTAGTGTTAGGGTTAGGGCTCGGTTTAGGGTACCCGTTAGGATTAGGGTACGTGTTAGGGTTAGGGTAGGGGTTAGGGTTAGGGTACGCGTTAGGGTTAGGGTAGTTAGTAAACCTATCCCACTCTCTAGATACCCCTTAGCACCTAAAGGAATATTATTTGGGGGTCCAGCCATGGAGAAGAGTTTAGACACTAGGATAAGATAAGGAACACACCCATTATAAAGAAATCACATTAGGATTCTCTTTTTCAGCTGTTCCTTAAAACACTAGTGCTTAGGAAATCTATTGGAGGCAGAAGCAGTCAAGGGTAGCCTAGGGTTAGTGTTAGGCTTAGGGTTAGGCTTAGGGTATGGCTTAGGGTACGGGTTTGGGGAGGGGTTCGGGTACGGCGTAGGGTATGGGTTAGGGTTAGGGTTAGTGTTAGTGTTAGGGTTAGGGCTCGGTTTAGGGTACGGGTTAGGATTAGGGTACGTGTTAGTGTTAGGGTAGGGGTTAGGGTTAGAGTACGCATTAGGGTTAGGGTAGTTATTAAACCTATCCCACTCTCTAGATACCCCTTAGCACGTAAGGCAATATTATTTGGGGGTGCAGCCATGGAGAAGAGTTTAGACACTAGGTTAAGATAAGGAACACACCCATTATAAAGAAATCACATTAGGATTCTCTTTTTAAGCTGTTCCTTAAAACACTAGTGCTTAGGAAATCTATTGGAGGCAGAAGCAGTCAAGGGTAGCCTAGGGTTAATGTTAGGCTTAGGGTTAGGCTTAGGGTACGGCTTAGGGTACGGGTTTGGGGAGGGGTTCGGGTACGGCGTAGGGTATGGGTTAGGGTTAGGGTTAGTGTTAGGGTTAGGGCTCGGTTTAGGGTACCCGTTAGGATTAGGGTACATGTTAGGGTTAGGGTAGGGGTTAGGGTTAGGGTACGCATTAGGGTTAGGGTAGTTTTTAAACCTATCCCACTCTCTAGATACCCCTTAGCACGTAAGGCAATATTATTTGGGGGTGCAGCCATGGAGAAGAGTTTAGACACTAGGATAAGATAAGGAACACACCCATTATAAAGAAATCACATTAGGATTCTCTTTTTCAGCTGTTCCTTAAAACACTAGTGCTTAGGAAATCTATTGGAGGCAGAAGCAGTCAAGGGTAGCCTAGGGTTAGTGTTAGGCTTAGGGTTAGGCTTAGGGTATGGCTTAGGGTACGGGTTTGGGGAGGGGTTCGGGTACGGCGTAGGGTATGGGTTAGGGTTAGGTTTAGTGTTAGTGTTAGGGTTAGGGCTCGGTTTAGGGTACGGGTTAGGATTAGGGTACGTGTTAGTGTTAGGGTAGGGGTTAGGGTTAGAGTACGCATTAGGGTTAGGGTAGTTATTAAACCTATCCCACTCTCTAGATACCCCTTAGCACGTAAGGCAATATTATTTGGGGGTGCAGCCATGGAGAAGAGTTTAGACACTAGGTTAAGATAAGGAACACACCCATTATAAAGAAATCACATTAGGATTCTCTTTTTAAGCTGTTCCTTAAAACACTAGTGCTTAGGAAATCTATTGGAGGCAGAAGCAGTCAAGGGTAGCCTAGGGTTAATGTTAGGCTTAGGGTTAGGCTTAGGGTACGGCTTAGGGTACGGGTTTGGGGAGGGGTTCGGGTACGGCGTAGGGTATGGGTTAGGGTTAGGGTTAGTGTTAGGGTTAGGGCTCGGTTTAGGGTACCCGTTAGGATTAGGGTACATGTTAGGGTTAGGGTAGGGGTTAGGGTTAGAGTACGCATTAGGGTTAGGGTAGTTATTAAACCTATCCCACTCTCTAGATACCCCTTAGCACGTAAGGGAATATTATTTGGGGGTCCAGCCATGGAGAAGAGTTTAGACACTAGGATAAATAAGGAACACACCCATTATAAAGAAATCACATTAGGATTCTCTTTTTAAGCTGTTCCTTAAAACACTAGTGCTTAGGAAATCTATTGGAGGCAGAAGCAGTCAAGGGTAGCCTAGGGTTAGTGTTAGGCTTAGGGTTAGGTTTAGGGTACGGGTTTGGGGAGGGGTTCGGGTACGGCGTAGGGTATGGGTTAGGGTTAGGGTTAGGGGTAGTGTTAGGGTTAGGGCTCGGTTTAGTGTACGGGTTAGGAGTAGGGTACGTGTTAGGGTTAGGGTAGGGGTTAGGGTTAGAGTACGCCTTAGGGTTAGGGTAGTTATTAAACCTATCCCACTCTCTAAATACCCCTTAGCACGTAAGGGAATATTATTTGGGGGTGCAGCCATGGAGAAGAGTTTAGACACTAAGATAAGATAAGGAACACACCCATTATAAAGAAATCACATTAGGATTCTCTTTTTAAGCTGTTCCTTAAAACACTAGTGCTTAGGAAATCTATTGGAGGCAGAAGCAGTCAAGGGTAGCCTAGGGTTAGGGTTAGGCTTAGGGTTAGGCTTAGGGTACGGCTTAGGGTACTGGTTCGGGAAAGGGTGCGCGTACGGCGTAGGGTATGGGTTAGGGTTAGGGTTAGTGTTAGGGTTAGGGCTCGGTTTAGGGTACGGGTTAGGATTAGGGTACGTGTTAGGGTTAGGGTAGGGGTTAGGGTTAGGGTACGCGTTAGGGTTAGGGTAGTTAGTAAACCTATCCCACTCTCTAGATACCCCTTAGCACGTAAGGCAATATTATTTGGGGATGCAGCCATGGAGAAGAGTTTAGACACTAGGATAAGATAAGGAACACACCCATTATAAAGAAATCACATTAGGATTCTCTTTTTAAGCTGTTCCTTAAAACACTAGTGCTTAGGAAATCTATTGGAGGCAGAAGCAGTCAAGGGTAGCCTAGGGTTAATGTTAGGCTTAGGGTTAGGCTTAGGGTACGGCTTAGGGTACGGGTTTGGGGAGGGGTTCGGGTACGGCGTAGGGTATGGGTTAGTGTTAGGGTTAGTGTTAGGGTTAGGGCTCGGTTTAGGGTACCCGTTAGGATTAGGGTATGTGTTAGGGTTAGGGTAGGGGTTAGGGTTAGGGTATGCGTTAGGGTTAGGGTAGTTATTAAACCTATCCCACTCTCTAGATACCCCTTAGCACGTAAAGGAATATTATTTGGGGGTCCAGCCATGGAGAAGAGTTTAGGCACTAGGATAATATAAGGAACACACCCATTATAAAGAAATCACATTAGGATTCTCTTTTTCAGCTGTTCCTTAAAACACTAGTGCTTAGGAAATCTATTGGAGGCAGAAGCAGTCAAGGGTAGCCTAGGGTTAGGGTTAGGCTTAGGGTTAGGCTTAGGGTACGGCTTAGGGTACGGGTTCGGGGAGGGGTTCGGTTACGGTGTAGGGTATGGGTTAGGATTAGTGTTAGGGTTAGTGTTAAGGTTAGGGCTCGGTTCAGGGAACGGGTTAGGATTAGGGTACGTGTTAGGGTTAGGGTAGGGGTTAGGGTTAGGGTACGCTTTAGGGTTAGGGTATTTATTAAACCTATCCCACTCTCTAGATACCCCTTAGCACGTAAAGGAATATTATTTGGGGGTCCAGCCTTGGAGAAGAGTTTAAACACTAGGATAAGATAAGGAACACACCCATTATAAAGAACTCACATTAGGATTCTCTTTTTAAGCTGTTCCTTAAAACACTAGTGCTTAGGAAAGCTATTGGAGGCAGAAGCAGTCAAGGGTAGCCTAGGGTTAGGGTTAGGCTTAGGGTTAGGCTTAGGGTAAGGCTTAGGTTACGGGTTCGTCGTAGGGTATGGGTTTGGGTTAGGGTTAGGGTTAGTGTTAGGGTTAGGGATCGGTTTAGGGTACGGGTTAGGATTAGGGTACGTGTTAGGGTTAGGGTAGGGGTTAGGGTTAGGGTACGCGTTAGGGTTAGGGTAGTTAGTAAACCTATCCCACTCTCTAGATACCCCTTAGCACGTAAAGGAATATTATTTGAGGGTCCAGCCATGGAGAAGAGTTTAGACACTAGGATAAGATAAGGAACACACCCATTATAAAGAAATCACATTAGGATTCTCTTTTTAAGCTGTTCCTTAAAACACTAGTGCTTAGGAAATCTATTGGAGGCAGAAGCAGTCAAGGGTAGCCTAGGGTTAGTGTTAGGCTTAGGGTTAGGCTTAGGGTACGGCTTAGGGTACGGGTTCGGGGAGGGGTTCGGGTACAGCGTAGGGTATGGGTTAGGTTTAGGGTTAGGGTTAGTGTTAAGGTTAGGGCTCGGTTTAGGGTACGGGTTAGGATTAGGGTACGTGTTAGGGTTAGGGTAGGGGTTAGGGTTAGAGTACGCATTAGGGTTAGGGTAGTTATTAAACCTATCCCACTCTCTAGATACCCCTTAGCACGTAAAGGAATATTATTTGGGGGTCCAGCCATGGAGAAGAGTTTAGACACTAGGATAAATAAGGAACACACCCATTATAAAGAAATCACATTAGGATTCTCTTTTTAAGCTGTTCCTTAAAACACTAGTGCTTAGGAAATCTATTGGAGGCAGAAGCAGTCAAGGGTAGCCTAGGGTTAGTGTTAGGCTTAGGGTTAGGCCTAGGGTACGGCTTAGGGTACGGGTTTGGGGAGGGGTTCGGGTACGGCGTAGGGTATGGGTTAGGGTTAGTGTTAGGGTTAGGGCTCGGTTTAGGGTACCTGTTAGGATTAGGGTACATGTTAGGGTTAGGGTAGGGGTTAGGGTTAGAGTACGCATTAGGGTTAGGGTAGTTATGAAACCTATCCCACTCTCTAGATACCCCTTAGCACGTAAGGGAATATTATTTGGGGGTGCAGCCATGGAGAAGAGTTTAGACACTAAGATAAGATAAGGAACACACCCATTATAAAGAAATCACATTAGGATTCTCTTTTTAAGCTGTTCCTTAAAACACTAGTGCTTAGGAAATCTATTGGAGGCAGAAGCAGTCAAGGGTAGCCTAGGGTTAGGGTTAGGCTTAGGGTTAGGCTTAGGGTACGGCTTAGGGTACGGGTTCGGTGAGGGGTGCGGGTACGGCGTAGGGTATGGGTTAGGGTTAGGGTTAGGATTAGTGTTAGGGTTAGGGCTCGGTTTAGGGTACGTGTTAGGGTTAGGGTAGGGGTTAGGGTTAGGGTACGCATTAGGGTTAGGGTAGTTATTAAACCTATCCCACTCTCTAGATACCCCTTAGCACGTAAAGGAATATTATTTGAGGGTCCAGCCATGGAGAAGAGTTTAGACACTAGGATAAGATAAGGAACACACCCATTATAAAGAAATCACATTAGGATTCTCTTTTTAAGCTGTTCCTTAAAACACTAGTGCTTAGGAAATCTATTGGAGGCAGAAGCAGTCAAGGGTAGCCTAGGGTTAGGGTTAGGCTTAGGGTTAGGCTTAGGTTACGGCTTAGGGTACGGGTTCGGGGAGGGGTTCGGTTACGGCGTAGGGTATGGGTTAGGGTTAGTGTTAGGGTTAGTGTTAGGGTTAGGGTTCGGTTCAGGGTACGGGTTAGGATTAGGGTACGTGTTAGGGTTAGGGTAGGGGTTAGGGTTAGGGTACGCGTTAGGGTTAGGGTAGTTATTAAACCTATCCTACTCTCTAGATACCCCTTAGCACGTAAAGGAATATTATTTGGGGTTCCAGCCATGGAGGAGAGTTTAAACACTAGGATAAGATAAGGAACACACCCATTATAAAGAAATCACATTAGGATTCTCTTTTTAAGCTGTTCCTTAAAACACTAGTGCTTAGGAAATCTATTGGAGGCAGAAGCAGTCAAGGGTAGCCTAGGGTTAGGGTTAGGCTTAGGGTTAGGCTTAGGGTACGGCTTAGGGTACGGGTTCGGGGAGGGGTTTGGTTACGGCGTAGGGTATGGTTTAGGGTTAGGGTTAGGGTTAGTGTTACGGTTAGGGCTCGGTTTAGGGTACGGGTCAGGATTAGGGTACGTGTTAGGGTTAGGGTAGGGGTTAGAGTTAGGGTACGCGTTAGGGTTAGGGTAGTTATTAAACCTATCCCACTCTCTAGATACCCCTTAGCACGTAAAGGAATATTATTTGGGGGTCCAGCCATGGAGAAGAGTTTAGACACTAGGATAAATAAGGAACACACCCATTAAAAAGAAATCACATTAGGATTCTCTTTTTAAGCTGTTCCTTAAAACACTAGTGCTTAGGAAATCTATTGGAGGCAGAAGCAGTCAAGGGTAGCCTAGGGTTAGGGTTAGGCTTAGGGTTAGGCTTAGGGTAAGGCTTAGGTTACGGGTTCGTCGTAGGGTATGGGTTTGGGTTAGGGTTAGGGTTAGTGTTAGGGTTAGGGATCGGTTTAGGGTACGGGTTAGGATTAGGGTACGTGTTAGGGTTAGGGTAGGGGTTAGGGTTAGGGTACGCGTTAGGGTTAGGGTAGTTAGTAAACCTATCCCACTCTCTAGATACCCCTTAGCACGTAAAGGAATATTATTTGAGGGTCCAGCCATGGAGAAGAGTTTAGACACTAGGATAAGATAAGGAACACACCCATTATAAAGAAATCACATTAGGATTCTCTTTTTAAGCTGTTCCTTAAAACACTAGTGCTTAGGAAATCTATTGGAGGCAGAAGCAGTCAAGGGTAGCCTAGGGTTAGTGTTAGGCTTAGGGTTAGGCTTAGGGTACGGCTTAGGGTACGGGTTCGGGGAGGGGTTCGGGTACAGCGTAGGGTATGGGTTAGGTTTAGGGTTAGGGTTAGTGTTAAGGTTAGGGCTCGGTTTAGGGTACGGGTTAGGATTAGGGTACGTGTTAGGGTTAGGGTAGGGGTTAGGGTTAGAGTACGCATTAGGGTTAGGGTAGTTATTAAACCTATCCCACTCTCTAGATACCCCTTAGCACGTAAAGGAATATTATTTGGGGGTCCAGCCATGGAGAAGAGTTTAGACACTAGGATAAATAAGGAACACACCCATTATAAAGAACTCACATTAGGATTCTCTTTTTAAGCTGTTCCTTAAAACACTAGTGCTTAGGAAATCTATTGGAGGCAGAAGCAGTCAAGGGTAGCCTAGGGTTAGGGTTAGGCTTAGGGTTAGGCTTAGGGTAAGGCTTAGGTTACGGGTTCGTCGTAGGGTATGGGTTTGGGTTAGGGTTAGGGTTAGTGTTAGGGTTAGGGATCGGTTTAGGGTACGGGTTAGGATTAGGGTACGTGTTAGGGTTAGGGTAGGGGTTAGGGTTAGGGTACGCGTTAGGGTTAGGGTAGTTAGTAAACCTATCCCACTCTCTAGATACCCCTTAGCACGTAAAGGAATATTATTTGAGGGTCCAGCCATGGAGAAGAGTTTAGACACTAGGATAAGATAAGGAACACACCCATTATAAAGAAATCACATTAGGATTCTCTTTTTAAGCTGTTCCTTAAAACACTAGTGCTTAGGAAATCTATTGGAGGCAGAAGCAGTCAAGGGTAGCCTAGGGTTAGTGTTAGGCTTAGGGTTAGGCTTAGGGTACGGCTTAGGGTACGGGTTCGGGGAGGGGTTCGGGTACAGCGTAGGGTATGGGTTAGGTTTAGGGTTAGGGTTAGTGTTAAGGTTAGGGCTCGGTTTAGGGTACGGGTTAGGATTAGGGTACGTGTTAGGGTTAGGGTAGGGGTTAGGGTTAGAGTACGCATTAGGGTTAGGGTAGTTATTAAACCTATCCCACTCTCTAGATACCCCTTAGCACGTAAAGGAATATTATTTGGGGGTCCAGCCATGGAGAAGAGTTTAGACACTAGGATAAATAAGGAACACACCCATTATAAAGAAATCACATTAGGATTCTCTTTTTAAGCTGTTCCTTAAAACACTAGTGCTTAGGAAATCTATTGGAGGCAGAAGCAGTCAAGGGTAGCCTAGGGTTAGTGTTAGGCTTAGGGTTAGGCCTAGGGTACGGCTTAGGGTACGGGTTTGGGGAGGGGTTCGGGTACGGCGTAGGGTATGGGTTAGGGTTAGTGTTAGGGTTAGGGCTCGGTTTAGGGTACCTGTTAGGATTAGGGTACATGTTAGGGTTAGGGTAGGGGTTAGGGTTAGAGTACGCATTAGGGTTAGGGTAGTTATGAAACCTATCCCACTCTCTAGATACCCCTTAGCACGTAAGGGAATATTATTTGGGGGTGCAGCCATGGAGAAGAGTTTAGACACTAAGATAAGATAAGGAACACACCCATTATAAAGAAATCACATTAGGATTCTCTTTTTAAGCTGTTCCTTAAAACACTAGTGCTTAGGAAATCTATTGGAGGCAGAAGCAGTCAAGGGTAGCCTAGGGTTAGGGTTAGGCTTAGGGTTAGGCTTAGGGTACGGCTTAGGGTACGGGTTCGGTGAGGGGTGCGGGTACGGCGTAGGGTATGGGTTAGGGTTAGGGTTAGGATTAGTGTTAGGGTTAGGGCTCGGTTTAGGGTACGTGTTAGGGTTAGGGTAGGGGTTAGGGTTAGGGTACGCATTAGGGTTAGGGTAGTTATTAAACCTATCCCACTCTCTAGATACCCCTTAGCACGTAAAGGAATATTATTTGAGGGTCCAGCCATGGAGAAGAGTTTAGACACTAGGATAAGATAAGGAACACACCCATTATAAAGAAATCACATTAGGATTCTCTTTTTAAGCTGTTCCTTAAAACACTAGTGCTTAGGAAATCTATTGGAGGCAGAAGCAGTCAAGGGTAGCCTAGGGTTAGGGTTAGGCTTAGGGTTAGGCTTAGGTTACGGCTTAGGGTACGGGTTCGGGGAGGGGTTCGGTTACGGCGTAGGGTATGGGTTAGGGTTAGTGTTAGGGTTAGTGTTAGGGTTAGGGTTCGGTTCAGGGTACGGGTTAGGATTAGGGTACGTGTTAGGGTTAGGGTAGGGGTTAGGGTTAGGGTACGCGTTAGGGTTAGGGTAGTTATTAAACCTATCCCACTCTCTAGATACCCCTTAGCACGTAAAGGAATATTATTTGGGGGTCCAGCCATGGAGAAGAGTTTAGACACTAGGATAAATAAGGAACACACCCATTAAAAAGAAATCACATTAGGATTCTCTTTTTAAGCTGTTCCTTAAATCACTAGTGCTTAGGAAATCTATTGGAGGCAGAAGCAGTCAAGGGTAGCCTAGGGTTAGTGTTAGGCTTAGGGTTAGGTTTAGGGTACGGGTTTGGGGAGGGGTTCGGGTACGGCGTAGGGTATGGGTTAGGGTTAGGGTTAGGGTTAGTGTTAGTGTTAGGGCTCGGTTTAGGGTACGGGTTAGGATTAGGGTACGTGTTAGGCTTAGGGTAGGGGTTAGGGTTAGGGTACGCATTAGGGTTAGGGTAGTTAGTAAACCTATCCCACTCTCTAGATACCCCTTAGCACGTAAAGGAATATTATTTGAGGGTCCAGCCATGGAGAAGAGTTTAGACACTAGGATAAGATAAGGAACACACCCATTATAAAGAAATCACATTAGGATTCTCTTTTTAAGCTGTTCCTTAAAACACTAGTGCTTAGGAAATCTATTGGAGGCAGAAGCAGTCAAGGGTAGCCTAGGGTTAGTGTTAGGCTTAGGGTTAGGCTTAGGGTATGGCTTAGGGTACGGGTTTGGGGAGGGGTTCGGGTACGGCGTAGGGTATGGGTTAGGGTTAGGGTTAGGGTTAGTGTTAGGGTTAGGGCTCGGTTTAGGGTACGGGTTAGGATTAGGGTACGTGTTAGGGTTAGGGTAGGGGTTAGGGTTAGAGTACGCATTAGGGTTAGGGTAGTTATTAAACCTATCCCACTCTCTACATACCCCTTAGCACGTAAGGGAATATTATTCGGGGGTGCAGCCATGGAGAAGAGTTTAGACACTAAGATAAGATAAGGAACACACCCATTATAAAGAAATCACATTAGGATTCTCTTTTTAAGCTGTTCCTTAAAACACTAGTGCTTAGGAAATCTATTGGAGGCAGAAGCAGTCAAGGGTAGCCTAGGGTTAGGGTTAGGCTTAGGGTTAGGCTTAGGGTAAGGCTTAGGTTACGGGTTCGTCGTAGGGTATGGGTTTGGGTTAGGGTTAGGGTTAGTGTTAGGGTTAGGGATCGGTTTAGGGTACGGGTTAGGATTAGGGTACGTGTTAGGGTTAGGGTAGGGGTTAGGGTTAGGGTACGCGTTAGGGTTAGGGTAGTTAGTAAACCTATCCCACTCTCTAGATACCCCTTAGCACGTAAAGGAATATTATTTGAGGGTCCAGCCATGGAGAAGAGTTTAGACACTAGGATAAGATAAGGAACACACCCATTATAAAGAAATCACATTAGGATTCTCTTTTTAAGCTGTTCCTTAAAACACTAGTGCTTAGGAAATCTATTGGAGGCAGAAGCAGTCAAGGGTAGCCTAGGGTTAGTGTTAGGCTTAGGGTTAGGCTTAGGGTACGGCTTAGGGTACGGGTTCGGGGAGGGGTTCGGGTACAGCGTAGGGTATGGGTTAGGTTTAGGGTTAGGGTTAGTGTTAAGGTTAGGGCTCGGTTTAGGGTACGGGTTAGGATTAGGGTACGTGTTAGGGTTAGGGTAGGGGTTAGGGTTAGAGTACGCATTAGGGTTAGGGTAGTTATTAAACCTATCCCACTCTCTAGATACCCCTTAGCACGTAAAGGAATATTATTTGGGGGTCCAGCCATGGAGAAGAGTTTAGACACTAGGATAAATAAGGAACACACCCATTATAAAGAAATCACATTAGGATTCTCTTTTTAAGCTGTTCCTTAAAACACTAGTGCTTAGGAAATCTATTGGAGGCAGAAGCAGTCAAGGGTAGCCTAGGGTTAGTGTTAGGCTTAGGGTTAGGCCTAGGGTACGGCTTAGGGTACGGGTTTGGGGAGGGGTTCGGGTACGGCGTAGGGTATGGGTTAGGGTTAGTGTTAGGGTTAGGGCTCGGTTTAGGGTACCTGTTAGGATTAGGGTACATGTTAGGGTTAGGGTAGGGGTTAGGGTTAGAGTACGCATTAGGGTTAGGGTAGTTATGAAACCTATCCCACTCTCTAGATACCCCTTAGCACGTAAGGGAATATTATTTGGGGGTGCAGCCATGGAGAAGAGTTTAGACACTAAGATAAGATAAGGAACACACCCATTATAAAGAAATCACATTAGGATTCTCTTTTTAAGCTGTTCCTTAAAACACTAGTGCTTAGGAAATCTATTGGAGGCAGAAGCAGTCAAGGGTAGCCTAGGGTTAGGGTTAGGCTTAGGGTTAGGCTTAGGGTACGGCTTAGGGTACGGGTTCGGTGAGGGGTGCGGGTACGGCGTAGGGTATGGGTTAGGGTTAGGGTTAGGATTAGTGTTAGGGTTAGGGCTCGGTTTAGGGTACGTGTTAGGGTTAGGGTAGGGGTTAGGGTTAGGGTACGCATTAGGGTTAGGGTAGTTATTAAACCTATCCCACTCTCTAGATACCCCTTAGCACGTAAAGGAATATTATTTGAGGGTCCAGCCATGGAGAAGAGTTTAGACACTAGGATAAGATAAGGAACACACCCATTATAAAGAAATCACATTAGGATTCTCTTTTTAAGCTGTTCCTTAAAACACTAGTGCTTAGGAAATCTATTGGAGGCAGAAGCAGTCAAGGGTAGCCTAGGGTTAGGGTTAGGCTTAGGGTTAGGCTTAGGTTACGGCTTAGGGTACGGGTTCGGGGAGGGGTTCGGTTACGGCGTAGGGTATGGGTTAGGGTTAGTGTTAGGGTTAGTGTTAGGGTTAGGGTTCGGTTCAGGGTACGGGTTAGGATTAGGGTACGTGTTAGGGTTAGGGTAGGGGTTAGGGTTAGGGTACGCGTTAGGGTTAGGGTAGTTATTAAACCTATCCCACTCTCTAGATACCCCTTAGCACGTAAAGGAATATTATTTGGGGGTCCAGCCATGGAGAAGAGTTTAGACACTAGGATAAATAAGGAACACACCCATTAAAAAGAAATCACATTAGGATTCTCTTTTTAAGCTGTTCCTTAAAACACTAGTGCTTAGGAAATCTATTGGAGGCAGAAGCAGTCAAGGGTAGCCTAGGGTTAGTGTTAGGCTTAGGGTTAGGTTTAGGGTACGGGTTTGGGGAGGGGTTCGGGTACGGCGTAGGGTATGGGTTAGGGTTAGGGTTAGGGTTAGTGTTAGTGTTAGGGCTCGGTTTAGGGTACGGGTTAGGATTAGGGTACGTGTTAGGCTTAGGGTAGGGGTTAGGGTTAGGGTACGCATTAGGGTTAGGGTAGTTAGTAAACCTATCCCACTCTCTAGATACCCCTTAGCACGTAAAGGAATATTATTTGAGGGTCCAGCCATGGAGAAGAGTTTAGACACTAGGATAAGATAAGGAACACACCCATTATAAAGAAATCACATTAGGATTCTCTTTTTAAGCTGTTCATTAAAACACTAGTGCTTAGGAAATCTATTGGAGGCAGAAGCAGTCAAGGGTAGCCTAGGGTTAGTGTTAGGCTTAGGGTTAGGCTTAGGGTATGGCTTAGGGTACGGGTTTGGGGAGGGGTTCGGGTACGGCGTAGGGTATGGGTTAGGGTTAGGGTTAGGGTTAGTGTTAGGGTTAGGGCTCGGTTTAGGGTACGGGTTAGGATTAGGGTACGTGTTAGGGTTAGGGTAGGGGTTAGGGTTAGAGTACGCATTAGGGTTAGGGTAGTTATTAAACCTATCCCACTCTCTACATACCCCTTAGCACGTAAGGGAATATTATTCGGGGGTGCAGCCATGGAGAAGAGTTTAGACACTAAGATAAGATAAGGAACACACCCATTATAAAGAAATCACATTAGGATTCTCTTTTTAAGCTGTTCCTTAAAACACTAGTGCTTAGGAAATCTATTGGAGGCAGAAGCAGTCAAGGGTAGCCTAGGGTTAGGGTTAGGCTTAGGGTTAGGCTTAGGGTACGGCTTAGGGTACTGGTTCGGGGAAGGGTGCGCGTACGGCGTAGGGTATGGGTTAGGGTTAGGGTTAGTGTTAGGGTTAGGGCTCGGTTTAGGGTACGGGTTAGGATTAGGGTACGTGTTAGGGTTAGGGTAGGGGTTAGGGTTAGGGTACGCGTTAGGGATAGGGTAGTTAGTAAACCTATCCCACTCTCTAGATACCCCTTAGCACGTAAGGCAATATTATTTGGGGATGCAGCCATGGAGAAGAGTTTAGACACTAGGATAAGATAAGGAACACACCCATTATAAAGAAATCACATTAGGATTCTCTTTTTAAGCTGTTCATTAAAACACTAGTGCTTAGGAAATCTATTGGAGGCAGAAGCAGTCAAGGGTAGCCTAGGGTTAATGTTAGGCTTAGGGTTAGGCTTAGGGTACGGCTTAGGGTACGGGTTTGGGGAGGGGTTCGGGTACGGCGTAGGGTATGGGTTAGTGTTAGGGTTAGTGTTAGGGTTAGGGCTCGGTTTAGGGTACCCGTTAGGATTAGGGTACGTGTTAGGGTTAGGGTAGGGGTTAGGGTTAGGGTATGCGTTAGGGTTAGGGTAGTTATTAAACCTATCCCACTCTCTAGATACCCCTTAGCACGTAAAGGAATATTATTTGGGGGTCCAGCCTTGGAGAAGAGTTTAAACACTAGGATAATATAAGGAACACACCCATTATAAAGAAATCACATTAGGATTCTCTTTTTAAGCTGTTCATTAAAACACTAGTGCTTAGGAAATCTATTGGAGGCAGAAGCAGTCAAGGGTAGCCTAGGGTTAGTGTTAGGCTTAGGGTTAGGCTTAGGGTATGGCTTAGGGTACGGGTTTGGGGAGGGGTTCGGGTACGGCGTAGGGTATGGGTTAGGGTTAGGGTTAGGGTTAGTGTTAGGGTTAGGGCTCGGTTTAGGGTACGGGTTAGGATTAGGGTACGTGTTAGGGTTAGGGTAGGGGTTAGGGTTAGAGTACGCATTAGGGTTAGGGTAGTTATTAAACCTATCCCACTCTCTACATACCCCTTAGCACGTAAGGGAATATTATTCGGGGGTGCAGCCATGGAGAAGAGTTTAGACACTAAGATAAGATAAGGAACACACCCATTATAAAGAAATCACATTAGGATTCTCTTTTTAAGCTGTTCCTTAAAACACTAGTGCTTAGGAAATCTATTGGAGGCAGAAGCAGTCAAGGGTAGCCTAGGGTTAGGGTTAGGCTTAGGGTTAGGCTTAGGGTAAGGCTTAGGTTACGGGTTCGTCGTAGGGTATGGGTTTGGGTTAGGGTTAGGGTTAGTGTTAGGGTTAGGGATCGGTTTAGGGTACGGGTTAGGATTAGGGTACGTGTTAGGGTTAGGGTAGGGGTTAGGGTTAGGGTACGCGTTAGGGTTAGGGTAGTTAGTAAACCTATCCCACTCTCTAGATACCCCTTAGCACGTAAAGGAATATTATTTGAGGGTCCAGCCATGGAGAAGAGTTTAGACACTAGGATAAGATAAGGAACACACCCATTATAAAGAAATCACATTAGGATTCTCTTTTTAAGCTGTTCCTTAAAACACTAGTGCTTAGGAAATCTATTGGAGGCAGAAGCAGTCAAGGGTAGCCTAGGGTTAGTGTTAGGCTTAGGGTTAGGCTTAGGGTACGGCTTAGGGTACGGGTTCGGGGAGGGGTTCGGGTACAGCGTAGGGTATGGGTTAGGTTTAGGGTTAGGGTTAGTGTTAAGGTTAGGGCTCGGTTTAGGGTACGGGTTAGGATTAGGGTACGTGTTAGGGTTAGGGTAGGGGTTAGGGTTAGAGTACGCATTAGGGTTAGGGTAGTTATTAAACCTATCCCACTCTCTAGATACCCCTTAGCACGTAAAGGAATATTATTTGGGGGTCCAGCCATGGAGAAGAGTTTAGACACTAGGATAAATAAGGAACACACCCATTATAAAGAAATCACATTAGGATTCTCTTTTTAAGCTGTTCCTTAAAACACTAGTGCTTAGGAAATCTATTGGAGGCAGAAGCAGTCAAGGGTAGCCTAGGGTTAGTGTTAGGCTTAGGGTTAGGCCTAGGGTACGGCTTAGGGTACGGGTTTGGGGAGGGGTTCGGGTACGGCGTAGGGTATGGGTTAGGGTTAGTGTTAGGGTTAGGGCTCGGTTTAGGGTACCTGTTAGGATTAGGGTACATGTTAGGGTTAGGGTAGGGGTTAGGGTTAGAGTACGCATTAGGGTTAGGGTAGTTATGAAACCTATCCCACTCTCTAGATACCCCTTAGCACGTAAGGGAATATTATTTGGGGGTGCAGCCATGGAGAAGAGTTTAGACACTAAGATAAGATAAGGAACACACCCATTATAAAGAAATCACATTAGGATTCTCTTTTTAAGCTGTTCCTTAAAACACTAGTGCTTAGGAAATCTATTGGAGGCAGAAGCAGTCAAGGGTAGCCTAGGGTTAGGGTTAGGCTTAGGGTTAGGCTTAGGGTACGGCTTAGGGTACGGGTTCGGTGAGGGGTGCGGGTACGGCGTAGGGTATGGGTTAGGGTTAGGGTTAGGATTAGTGTTAGGGTTAGGGCTCGGTTTAGGGTACGTGTTAGGGTTAGGGTAGGGGTTAGGGTTAGGGTACGCATTAGGGTTAGGGTAGTTATTAAACCTATCCCACTCTCTAGATACCCCTTAGCACGTAAAGGAATATTATTTGAGGGTCCAGCCATGGAGAAGAGTTTAGACACTAGGATAAGATAAGGAACACACCCATTATAAAGAAATCACATTAGGATTCTCTTTTTAAGCTGTTCCTTAAAACACTAGTGCTTAGGAAATCTATTGGAGGCAGAAGCAGTCAAGGGTAGCCTAGGGTTAGGGTTAGGCTTAGGGTTAGGCTTAGGTTACGGCTTAGGGTACGGGTTCGGGGAGGGGTTCGGTTACGGCGTAGGGTATGGGTTAGGGTTAGTGTTAGGGTTAGTGTTAGGGTTAGGGTTCGGTTCAGGGTACGGGTTAGGATTAGGGTACGTGTTAGGGTTAGGGTAGGGGTTAGGGTTAGGGTACGCGTTAGGGTTAGGGTAGTTATTAAACCTATCCCACTCTCTAGATACCCCTTAGCACGTAAAGGAATATTATTTGGGGGTCCAGCCATGGAGAAGAGTTTAGACACTAGGATAAATAAGGAACACACCCATTAAAAAGAAATCACATTAGGATTCTCTTTTTAAGCTGTTCCTTAAAACACTAGTGCTTAGGAAATCTATTGGAGGCAGAAGCAGTCAAGGGTAGCCTAGGGTTAGTGTTAGGCTTAGGGTTAGGTTTAGGGTACGGGTTTGGGGAGGGGTTCGGGTACGGCGTAGGGTATGGGTTAGGGTTAGGGTTAGGGTTAGTGTTAGTGTTAGGGCTCGGTTTAGGGTACGGGTTAGGATTAGGGTACGTGTTAGGCTTAGGGTAGGGGTTAGGGTTAGGGTACGCATTAGGGTTAGGGTAGTTAGTAAACCTATCCCACTCTCTAGATACCCCTTAGCACGTAAAGGAATATTATTTGAGGGTCCAGCCATGGAGAAGAGTTTAGACACTAGGATAAGATAAGGAACACACCCATTATAAAGAAATCACATTAGGATTCTCTTTTTAAGCTGTTCATTAAAACACTAGTGCTTAGGAAATCTATTGGAGGCAGAAGCAGTCAAGGGTAGCCTAGGGTTAGTGTTAGGCTTAGGGTTAGGCTTAGGGTATGGCTTAGGGTACGGGTTTGGGGAGGGGTTCGGGTACGGCGTAGGGTATGGGTTAGGGTTAGGGTTAGGGTTAGTGTTAGGGTTAGGGCTCGGTTTAGGGTACGGGTTAGGATTAGGGTACGTGTTAGGGTTAGGGTAGGGGTTAGGGTTAGAGTACGCATTAGGGTTAGGGTAGTTATTAAACCTATCCCACTCTCTACATACCCCTTAGCACGTAAGGGAATATTATTCGGGGGTGCAGCCATGGAGAAGAGTTTAGACACTAAGATAAGATAAGGAACACACCCATTATAAAGAAATCACATTAGGATTCTCTTTTTAAGCTGTTCCTTAAAACACTAGTGCTTAGGAAATCTATTGGAGGCAGAAGCAGTCAAGGGTAGCCTAGGGTTAGGGTTAGGCTTAGGGTTAGGCTTAGGGTACGGCTTAGGGTACTGGTTCGGGGAAGGGTGCGCGTACGGCGTAGGGTATGGGTTAGGGTTAGGGTTAGTGTTAGGGTTAGGGCTCGGTTTAGGGTACGGGTTAGGATTAGGGTACGTGTTAGGGTTAGGGTAGGGGTTAGGGTTAGGGTACGCGTTAGGGATAGGGTAGTTAGTAAACCTATCCCACTCTCTAGATACCCCTTAGCACGTAAGGCAATATTATTTGGGGATGCAGCCATGGAGAAGAGTTTAGACACTAGGATAAGATAAGGAACACACCCATTATAAAGAAATCACATTAGGATTCTCTTTTTAAGCTGTTCCTTAAAACACTAGTGCTTAGGAAATCTATTGGAGGCAGAAGCAGTCAAGGGTAGCCTAGGGTTAATGTTAGGCTTAGGGTTAGGCTTAGGGTACGGCTTAGGGTACGGGTTTGGGGAGGGGTTCGGGTACGGCGTAGGGTATGGGTTAGTGTTAGGGTTAGTGTTAGGGTTAGGGCTCGGTTTAGGGTACCCGTTAGGATTAGGGTACGTGTTAGGGTTAGGGTAGGGGTTAGGGTTAGGGTATGCGTTAGGGTTAGGGTAGTTATTAAACCTATCCCACTCTCTAGATACCCCTTAGCACGTAAAGGAATATTATTTGGGGGTCCAGCCTTGGAGAAGAGTTTAAACACTAGGATAATATAAGGAACACACCCATTATAAAGAACTCACATTAGGATTCTCTTTTTAAGCTGTTCCTTAAAACACTAGTGCTTAGGAAAGCTATTGGAGGCAGAAGCAGTCAAGGGTAGCCTAGGGTTAGGGTTAGGCTTAGGGTTAGGCTTAGGGTAAGGCTTAGGTTACGGGTTCGTCGTAGGGTATGGGTTTGGGTTAGGGTTAGGGTTAGTGTTAGGGTTAGGGATCGGTTTAGGGTACGGGTTAGGATTAGGGTACGTGTTAGGGTTAGGGTAGGGGTTAGGGTTAGGGTACGCGTTAGGGTTAGGGTAGTTAGTAAACCTATCCCACTCTCTAGATACCCCTTAGCACGTAAAGGAATATTATTTGAGGGTCCAGCCATGGAGAAGAGTTTAGACACTAGGATAAGATAAGGAACACACCCATTATAAAGAAATCACATTAGGATTCTCTTTTTAAGCTGTTCCTTAAAACACTAGTGCTTAGGAAATCTATTGGAGGCAGAAGCAGTCAAGGGTAGCCTAGGGTTAGTGTTAGGCTTAGGGTTAGGCTTAGGGTACGGCTTAGGGTACGGGTTCGGGGAGGGGTTCGGGTACAGCGTAGGATATGGGTTAGGTTTAGGGTTAGGGTTAGTGTTAAGGTTAGGGCTCGGTTTAGGGTACGGGTTAGGATTAGGGTACGTGTTAGGGTTAGGGTAGGGGTTAGGGTTAGAGTACGCATTAGGGTTAGGGTAGTTATTAAACCTATCCCACTCTCTAGATACCCCTTAGCACGTAAAGGAATATTATTTGGGGGTCCAGCCATGGAGAAGAGTTTAGACACTAGGATAAATAAGGAACACACCCATTATAAAGAAATCACATTAGGATTCTCTTTTTAAGCTGTTCCTTAAAACACTAGTGCTTAGGAAATCTATTGGAGGCAGAAGCAGTCAAGGGTAGCCTAGGGTTAGTGTTAGGCTTAGGGTTAGGCCTAGGGTACGGCTTAGGGTACGGGTTTGGGGAGGGGTTCGGGTACGGCGTAGGGTATGGGTTAGGGTTAGTGTTAGGGTTAGGGCTCGGTTTAGGGTACCTGTTAGGATTAGGGTACATGTTAGGGTTAGGGTAGGGGTTAGGGTTAGAGTACGCATTAGGGTTAGGGTAGTTATGAAACCTATCCCACTCTCTAGATACCCCTTAGCACGTAAGGGAATATTATTTGGGGGTGCAGCCATGGAGAAGAGTTTAGACACTAAGATAAGATAAGGAACACACCCATTATAAAGAAATCACATTAGGATTCTCTTTTTAAGCTGTTCCTTAAAACACTAGTGCTGAGGAAATCTATTGGAGGCAGAAGCAGTCAAGGGTAGCCTAGGATTAGGGTTAGGCTTAGGGTTAGGCTTAGGGTACGGCTTAGGGTACGGGTTCGGTGAGGGGTGCGGGTACGGCGTAGGGTATGGGTTAGGGTTAGGGTTAGGGTTAGTGTTAGGGTTAGGGCTCGGTTTAGGGTACGTGTTAGGGTTAGGGTAGGGGTTAGGGTTAGGGTACGCATTAGGGTTAGGGTAGTTATTAAACCTATCCCACTCTCTAGATACCCCTTAGCACGTAAAGGAATATTATTTGAGGGTCCAGCCATGGAGAAGAGTTTAGACACTAGGATAAGATAAGGAACACACCCATTATAAAGAAACCACATTAGGATTCTCTTTTTAAGCTGTTCCTTAAAACACTAGTGCTTAGGAAATCTATTGGAGGCAGAAGCAGTCAAGGGTAGCCTAGGGTTAGGGTTAGGCTTAGGGTTAGGCTTAGGGTACGGCTTAGGGTACGGGTTCGGGGAGGGGTTCGGGTACGGCGTAGGGTATGGGTTAGGGTTAGTGTTAGGGTTAGTGTTAGGGTTAGGGTTCGGTTCAGGGTACGGGTTAGGATTAGGGTACGTGTTAGGGTTAGGGTAGGGGTTAGGGTTAGGGTACGCGTTAGGGTTAGGGTAGTTATTAAACCTATCCTACTCTCTAGATACCCCTTAGCACGTAAAGGAATATTATTTGGGGTTCCAGCCATGGAGGAGAGTTTAAACACTAGGATAAGATAAGGAACACACCCATTATAAAGAAATCACATTAGGATTCTCTTTTTAAGCTGTTCCTTAAAACACTAGTGCTTAGGAAATCTATTGGAGGCAGAAGCAGTCAAGGGTAGCCTAGGGTTAGGGTTAGGCTTAGGGTTAGGCTTAGGGTACGGCTTAGGGTACGGGTTCGGGGAGGGGTTTGGTTACGGCGTAGGGTATGGTTTAGGGTTAGGGTTAGGGTTAGTGTTACGGTTAGGGCTCGGTTTAGGGTACGGGTCAGGATTAGGGTACGTGTTAGGGTTAGGGTAGGGGTTAGGGTTAGGGTACGCGTTAGGGTTAGGGTAGTTAGTAAACCTATCCCACTCTCTAGATACCCCTTAGCACGTAAGGCAATATTATTTGGGGATGCAGCCATGGAGAAGAGTTTAGACACTAGGATAAGATAAGGAACACACCCATTATAAAGAAATCACATTAGGATTCTCTTTTTAAGCTGTTCCTTAAAACACTAGTGCTTAGGAAATCTATTGGAGGCAGAAGCAGTCAAGGGTAGCCTAGGGTTAATGTTAGGCTTAGGGTTAGGCTTAGGGTACGGCTTAGGGTACGGGTTTGGGGAGGGGTTCGGGTACGGCGTAGGGTATGGGTTAGTGTTAGGGTTAGTGTTAGGGTTAGGGCTCGGTTTAGGGTACCCGTTAGGATTAGGGTATGTGTTAGGGTTAGGGTAGGGGTTAGGGTTAGGGTATGCGTTAGGGTTAGGGTAGTTATTAAACCTATCCCACTCTCTAGATACCCCTTAGCACGTAAAGGAATATTATTTGGGGGTCCAGCCATGGAGAAGAGTTTAGGCACTAGGATAATATAAGGAACACACCCATTATAAAGAAATCACATTAGGATTCTCTTTTTCAGCTGTTCCTTAAAACACTAGTGCTTAGGAAATCTATTGGAGGCAGAAGCAGTCAAGGGTAGCCTAGGGTTAGGGTTAGGCTTAGGGTTAGGCTTAGGGTACGGCTTAGGGTACGGGTTCGGGGAGGGGTTCGGTTACGGTGTAGGGTATGGGTTAGGATTAGTGTTAGGGTTAGTGTTAAGGTTAGGGCTCGGTTCAGGGAACGGGTTAGGATTAGGGTACGTGTTAGGGTTAGGGTAGGGGTTAGGGTTAGGGTACGCTTTAGGGTTAGGGTATTTATTAAACCTATCCCACTCTCTAGATACCCCTTAGCACGTAAAGGAATATTATTTGGGGGTCCAGCCTTGGAGAAGAGTTTAAACACTAGGATAAGATAAGGAACACACCCATTATAAAGAACTCACATTAGGATTCTCTTTTTAAGCTGTTCCTTAAAACACTAGTGCTTAGGAAAGCTATTGGAGGCAGAAGCAGTCAAGGGTAGCCTAGGGTTAGGGTTAGGCTTAGGGTTAGGCTTAGGGTAAGGCTTAGGTTACGGGTTCGTCGTAGGGTATGGGTTTGGGTTAGGGTTAGGGTTAGTGTTAGGGTTAGGGATCGGTTTAGGGTACGGGTTAGGATTAGGGTACGTGTTAGGGTTAGGGTAGGGGTTAGGGTTAGGGTACGCGTTAGGGTTAGGGTAGTTAGTAAACCTATCCCACTCTCTAGATACCCCTTAGCACGTAAAGGAATATTATTTGAGGGTCCAGCCATGGAGAAGAGTTTAGACACTAGGATAAGATAAGGAACACACCCATTATAAAGAAATCACATTAGGATTCTCTTTTTAAGCTGTTCATTAAAACACTAGTGCTTAGGAAATCTATTGGAGGCAGAAGCAGTCAAGGGTAGCCTAGGGTTAGTGTTAGGCTTAGGGTTAGGCTTAGGGTATGGCTTAGGGTACGGGTTTGGGGAGGGGTTCGGGTACGGCGTAGGGTATGGGTTAGGGTTAGGGTTAGGGTTAGTGTTAGGGTTAGGGCTCGGTTTAGGGTACGGGTTAGGATTAGGGTACGTGTTAGGGTTAGGGTAGGGGTTAGGGTTAGAGTACGCATTAGGGTTAGGGTAGTTATTAAACCTATCCCACTCTCTACATACCCCTTAGCACGTAAGGGAATATTATTCGGGGGTGCAGCCATGGAGAAGAGTTTAGACACTAAGATAAGATAAGGAACACACCCATTATAAAGAAATCACATTAGGATTCTCTTTTTAAGCTGTTCCTTAAAACACTAGTGCTTAGGAAATCTATTGGAGGCAGAAGCAGTCAAGGGTAGCCTAGGGTTAGGGTTAGGCTTAGGGTTAGGCTTAGGGTACGGCTTAGGGTACTGGTTCGGGGAAGGGTGCGCGTACGGCGTAGGGTATGGGTTAGGGTTAGGGTTAGTGTTAGGGTTAGGGCTCGGTTTAGGGTACGGGTTAGGATTAGGGTACGTGTTAGGGTTAGGGTAGGGGTTAGGGTTAGGGTACGCGTTAGGGATAGGGTAGTTAGTAAACCTATCCCACTCTCTAGATACCCCTTAGCACGTAAGGCAATATTATTTGGGGATGCAGCCATGGAGAAGAGTTTAGACACTAGGATAAGATAAGGAACACACCCATTATAAAGAAATCACATTAGGATTCTCTTTTTAAGCTGTTCATTAAAACACTAGTGCTTAGGAAATCTATTGGAGGCAGAAGCAGTCAAGGGTAGCCTAGGGTTAATGTTAGGCTTAGGGTTAGGCTTAGGGTACGGCTTAGGGTACGGGTTTGGGGAGGGGTTCGGGTACGGCGTAGGGTATGGGTTAGTGTTAGGGTTAGTGTTAGGGTTAGGGCTCGGTTTAGGGTACCCGTTAGGATTAGGGTACGTGTTAGGGTTAGGGTAGGGGTTAGGGTTAGGGTATGCGTTAGGGTTAGGGTAGTTATTAAACCTATCCCACTCTCTAGATACCCCTTAGCACGTAAAGGAATATTATTTGGGGGTCCAGCCTTGGAGAAGAGTTTAAACACTAGGATAATATAAGGAACACACCCATTATAAAGAACTCACATTAGGATTCTCTTTTTAAGCTGTTCCTTAAAACACTAGTGCTTAGGAAAGCTATTGGAGGCAGAAGCAGTCAAGGGTAGCCTAGGGTTAGGGTTAGGCTTAGGGTTAGGCTTAGGGTAAGGCTTAGGTTACGGGTTCGTCGTAGGGTATGGGTTTGGGTTAGGGTTAGGGTTAGTGTTAGGGTTAGGGATCGGTTTAGGGTACGGGTTAGGATTAGGGTACGTGTTAGGGTTAGGGTAGGGGTTAGGGTTAGGGTACGCGTTAGGGTTAGGGTAGTTAGTAAACCTATCCCACTCTCTAGATACCCCTTAGCACGTAAAGGAATATTATTTGAGGGTCCAGCCATGGAGAAGAGTTTAGACACTAGGATAAGATAAGGAACACACCCATTATAAAGAAATCACATTAGGATTCTCTTTTTAAGCTGTTCCTTAAAACACTAGTGCTTAGGAAATCTATTGGAGGCAGAAGCAGTCAAGGGTAGCCTAGGGTTAGTGTTAGGCTTAGGGTTAGGCTTAGGGTACGGCTTAGGGTACGGGTTCGGGGAGGGGTTCGGGTACAGCGTAGGATATGGGTTAGGTTTAGGGTTAGGGTTAGTGTTAAGGTTAGGGCTCGGTTTAGGGTACGGGTTAGGATTAGGGTACGTGTTAGGGTTAGGGTAGGGGTTAGGGTTAGAGTACGCATTAGGGTTAGGGTAGTTATTAAACCTATCCCACTCTCTAGATACCCCTTAGCACGTAAAGGAATATTATTTGGGGGTCCAGCCATGGAGAAGAGTTTAGACACTAGGATAAATAAGGAACACACCCATTATAAAGAAATCACATTAGGATTCTCTTTTTAAGCTGTTCCTTAAAACACTAGTGCTTAGGAAATCTATTGGAGGCAGAAGCAGTCAAGGGTAGCCTAGGGTTAGTGTTAGGCTTAGGGTTAGGCCTAGGGTACGGCTTAGGGTACGGGTTTGGGGAGGGGTTCGGGTACGGCGTAGGGTATGGGTTAGGGTTAGTGTTAGGGTTAGGGCTCGGTTTAGGGTACCTGTTAGGATTAGGGTACATGTTAGGGTTAGGGTAGGGGTTAGGGTTAGAGTACGCATTAGGGTTAGGGTAGTTATGAAACCTATCCCACTCTCTAGATACCCCTTAGCACGTAAGGGAATATTATTTGGGGGTGCAGCCATGGAGAAGAGTTTAGACACTAAGATAAGATAAGGAACACACCCATTATAAAGAAATCACATTAGGATTCTCTTTTTAAGCTGTTCCTTAAAACACTAGTGCTGAGGAAATCTATTGGAGGCAGAAGCAGTCAAGGGTAGCCTAGGATTAGGGTTAGGCTTAGGGTTAGGCTTAGGGTACGGCTTAGGGTACGGGTTCGGTGAGGGGTGCGGGTACGGTGTAGGGTATGGGTTAGGGTTAGGGTTAGGGTTAGTGTTAGGGTTAGGGCTCGGTTTAGGGTACGTGTTAGGGTTAGGGTAGGGGTTAGGGTTAGGGTACGCATTAGGGTTAGGGTAGTTATTAAACCTATCCCACTCTCTAGATACCCCTTAGCACGTAAAGGAATATTATTTGAGGGTCCAGCCATGGAGAAGAGTTTAGACACTAGGATAAGATAAGGAACACACCCATTATAAAGAAACCACATTAGGATTCTCTTTTTAAGCTGTTCCTTAAAACACTAGTGCTTAGGAAATCTATTGGAGGCAGAAGCAGTCAAGGGTAGCCTAGGGTTAGGGTTAGGCTTAGGGTTAGGCTTAGGGTACGGCTTAGGGTACGGGTTCGGGGAGGGGTTCGGGTACGGCGTAGGGTATGGGTTAGGGTTAGTGTTAGGGTTAGTGTTAGGGTTAGGGTTCGGTTCAGGGTACGGTTTAGGATTAGGGTACGTGTTAGGGTTAGGGTAGGGGTTAGGGTTAGGGTATGCGTTAGGGTTAGGGTAGTTATTAAACCTATCCTACTCTCTAGATACCCCTTAGCACGTAAAGGAATATTATTTGGGGTTCCAGCCATGGAGGAGAGTTTAAACACTAGGATAAGATAAGGAACACACCCATTATAAAGAAATCACATTAGGATTCTCTTTTTAAGCTGTTCCTTAAAACACTAGTGCTTAGGAAATCTATTGGAGGCAGAAGCAGTCAAGGGTAGCCTAGGGTTAGGGTTAGGCTTAGGGTTAGGCTTAGGGTACGGCTTAGGGTACGGGTTCGGGGAGGGGTTTGGTTACGGCGTAGGGTATGGTTTAGGGTTAGGGTTAGGGTTAGTGTTACGGTTAGGGCTCGGTTTAGGGTACGGGTCAGGATTAGGGTACGTGTTAGGGTTAGGGTAGGGGTTAGGGTTAGGGTACGCGTTAGGGTTAGGGTAGTTAGTAAACCTATCCCACTCTCTAGATACCCCTTAGCACGTAAGGCAATATTATTTGGGGATGCAGCCATGGAGAAGAGTTTAGACACTAGGATAAGATAAGGAACACACCCATTATAAAGAAATCACATTAGGATTCTCTTTTTAAGCTGTTCCTTAAAACACTAGTGCTTAGGAAATCTATTGGAGGCAGAAGCAGTCAAGGGTAGCCTAGGGTTAATGTTAGGCTTAGGGTTAGGCTTAGGGTACGGCTTAGGGTACGGGTTTGGGGAGGGGTTCGGGTACGGCGTAGGGTATGGGTTAGTGTTAGGGTTAGTGTTAGGGTTAGGGCTCGGTTTAGGGTACCCGTTAGGATTAGGGTATGTGTTAGGGTTAGGGTAGGGGTTAGGGTTAGGGTATGCGTTAGGGTTAGGGTAGTTATTAAACCTATCCCACTCTCTAGATACCCCTTAGCACGTAAAGGAATATTATTTGGGGGTCCAGCCATGGAGAAGAGTTTAGGCACTAGGATAATATAAGGAACACACCCATTATAAAGAAATCACATTAGGATTCTCTTTTTCAGCTGTTCCTTAAAACACTAGTGCTTAGGAAATCTATTGGAGGCAGAAGCAGTCAAGGGTAGCCTAGGGTTAGGGTTAGGCTTAGGGTTAGGCTTAGGGTACGGCTTAGGGTACGGGTTCGGGGAGGGGTTCGGTTACGGTGTAGGGTATGGGTTAGGATTAGTGTTAGGGTTAGTGTTAAGGTTAGGGCTCGGTTCAGGGAACGGGTTAGGATTAGGGTACGTGTTAGGGTTAGGGTAGGGGTTAGGGTTAGGGTACGCTTTAGGGTTAGGGTATTTATTAAACCTATCCCACTCTCTAGATACCCCTTAGCACGTAAAGGAATATTATTTGGGGGTCCAGCCTTGGAGAAGAGTTTAAACACTAGGATAAGATAAGGAACACACCCATTATAAAGAACTCACATTAGGATTCTCTTTTTAAGCTGTTCCTTAAAACACTAGTGCTTAGGAAAGCTATTGGAGGCAGAAGCAGTCAAGGGTAGCCTAGGGTTAGGGTTAGGCTTAGGGTTAGGCTTAGGGTAAGGCTTAGGTTACGGGTTCGTCGTAGGGTATGGGTTTGGGTTAGGGTTAGGGTTAGTGTTAGGGTTAGGGATCGGTTTAGGGTACGGGTTAGGATTAGGGTACGTGTTAGGGTTAGGGTAGGGGTTAGGGTTAGGGTACGCGTTAGGGTTAGGGTAGTTAGTAAACCTATCCCACTCTCTAGATACCCCTTAGCACGTAAAGGAATATTATTTGAGGGTCCAGCCATGGAGAAGAGTTTAGACACTAGGATAAGATAAGGAACACACCCATTATAAAGAAATCACATTAGGATTCTCTTTTTAAGCTGTTCCTTAAAACACTAGTGCTTAGGAAATCTATTGGAGGCAGAAGCAGTCAAGGGTAGCCTAGGGTTAGTGTTAGGCTTAGGGTTAGGCTTAGGGTACGGCTTAGGGTACGGGTTCGGGGAGGGGTTCGGGTACAGCGTAGGGTATGGGTTAGGTTTAGGGTTAGGGTTAGTGTTAAGGTTAGGGCTCGGTTTAGGGTACGGGTTAGGATTAGGGTACGTGTTAGGGTTAGGGTAGGGGTTAGGGTTAGAGTACGCATTAGGGTTAGGGTAGTTATTAAACCTATCCCACTCTCTAGATACCCCTTAGCACGTAAAGGAATATTATTTGGGGGTCCAGCCATGGAGAAGAGTTTAGACACTAGGATAAATAAGGAACACACCCATTATAAAGAAATCACATTAGGATTCTCTTTTTAAGCTGTTCCTTAAAACACTAGTGCTTAGGAAATCTATTGGAGGCAGAAGCAGTCAAGGGTAGCCTAGGGTTAGTGTTAGGCTTAGGGTTAGGCCTAGGGTACGGCTTAGGGTACGGGTTTGGGGAGGGGTTCGGGTACGGCGTAGGGTATGGGTTAGGGTTAGTGTTAGGGTTAGGGCTCGGTTTAGGGTACCTGTTAGGATTAGGGTACATGTTAGGGTTAGGGTAGGGGTTAGGGTTAGAGTACGCATTAGGGTTAGGGTAGTTATGAAACCTATCCCACTCTCTAGATACCCCTTAGCACGTAAGGGAATATTATTTGGGGGTGCAGCCATGGAGAAGAGTTTAGACACTAAGATAAGATAAGGAACACACCCATTATAAAGAAATCACATTAGGATTCTCTTTTTAAGCTGTTCCTTAAAACACTAGTGCTGAGGAAATCTATTGGAGGCAGAAGCAGTCAAGGGTAGCCTAGGATTAGGGTTAGGCTTAGGGTTAGGCTTAGGGTACGGCTTAGGGTACGGGTTCGGTGAGGGGTGCGGGTACGGCGTAGGGTATGGGTTAGGGTTAGGGTTAGGGTTAGTGTTAGGGTTAGGGCTCGGTTTAGGGTACGTGTTAGGGTTAGGGTAGGGGTTAGGGTTAGGGTACGCATTAGGGTTAGGGTAGTTATTAAACCTATCCCACTCTCTAGATACCCCTTAGCACGTAAAGGAATATTATTTGAGGGTCCAGCCATGGAGAAGAGTTTAGACACTAGGATAAGATAAGGAACACACCCATTATAAAGAAACCACATTAGGATTCTCTTTTTAAGCTGTTCCTTAAAACACTAGTGCTTAGGAAATCTATTGGAGGCAGAAGCAGTCAAGGGTAGCCTAGGGTTAGGGTTAGGCTTAGGGTTAGGCTTAGGGTACGGCTTAGGGTACGGGTTCGGGGAGGGGTTCGGGTACGGCGTAGGGTATGGGTTAGGGTTAGTGTTAGGGTTAGTGTTAGGGTTAGGGTTCGGTTCAGGGTACGGGTTAGGATTAGGGTACGTGTTAGGGTTAGGGTAGGGGTTAGGGTTAGGGTACGCGTTAGGGTTAGGGTAGTTATTAAACCTATCCTACTCTCTAGATACCCCTTAGCACGTAAAGGAATATTATTTGGGGTTCCAGCCATGGAGGAGAGTTTAAACACTAGGATAAGATAAGGAACACACCCATTATAAAGAAATCACATTAGGATTCTCTTTTTAAGCTGTTCCTTAAAACACTAGTGCTTAGGAAATCTATTGGAGGCAGAAGCAGTCAAGGGTAGCCTAGGGTTAGGGTTAGGCTTAGGGTTAGGCTTAGGGTACGGCTTAGGGTACGGGTTCGGGGAGGGGTTTGGTTACGGCGTAGGGTATGGTTTAGGGTTAGGGTTAGGGTTAGTGTTACGGTTAGGGCTCGGTTTAGGGTACGGGTCAGGATTAGGGTACGTGTTAGGGTTAGGGTAGGGGTTAGGGTTAGGGTACGCGTTAGGGTTAGGGTAGTTAGTAAACCTATCCCACTCTCTAGATACCCCTTAGCACGTAAGGCAATATTATTTGGGGATGCAGCCATGGAGAAGAGTTTAGACACTAGGATAAGATAAGGAACACACCCATTATAAAGAAATCACATTAGGATTCTCTTTTTAAGCTGTTCCTTAAAACACTAGTGCTTAGGAAATCTATTGGAGGCAGAAGCAGTCAAGGGTAGCCTAGGGTTAATGTTAGGCTTAGGGTTAGGCTTAGGGTACGGCTTAGGGTACGGGTTTGGGGAGGGGTTCGGGTACGGCGTAGGGTATGGGTTAGTGTTAGGGTTAGTGTTAGGGTTAGGGCTCGGTTTAGGGTACCCGTTAGGATTAGGGTATGTGTTAGGGTTAGGGTAGGGGTTAGGGTTAGGGTATGCGTTAGGGTTAGGGTAGTTATTAAACCTATCCCACTCTCTAGATACCCCTTAGCACGTAAAGGAATATTATTTGGGGGTCCAGCCATGGAGAAGAGTTTAGGCACTAGGATAATATAAGGAACACACCCATTATAAAGAAATCACATTAGGATTCTCTTTTTCAGCTGTTCCTTAAAACACTAGTGCTTAGGAAATCTATTGGAGGCAGAAGCAGTCAAGGGTAGCCTAGGGTTAGGGTTAGGCTTAGGGTTAGGCTTAGGGTACGGCTTAGGGTACGGGTTCGGGGAGGGGTTCGGTTACGGTGTAGGGTATGGGTTAGGATTAGTGTTAGGGTTAGTGTTAAGGTTAGGGCTCGGTTCAGGGAACGGGTTAGGATTAGGGTACGTGTTAGGGTTAGGGTAGGGGTTAGGGTTAGAGTACGCATTAGGGTTAGGGTAGTTATGAAACCTATCCCACTCTCTAGATACCCCTTAGCACGTAAGGGAATATTATTTGGGGGTGCAGCCATGGAGAAGAGTTTAGACACTAAGATAAGATAAGGAACACACCCATTATAAAGAAATCACATTAGGATTCTCTTTTTAAGCTGTTCCTTAAAACACTAGTGCTTAGGAAATCTATTGGAGGCAGAAGCAGTCAAGGGTAGCCTAGGGTTAGGGTTAGGCTTAGGGTTAGGCTTAGGGTACGGCTTAGGGTACGGGTTCGGTGAGGGGTGCGGGTACGGCGTAGGGTATGGGTTAGGGTTAGGGTTAGGATTAGTGTTAGGGTTAGGGCTCGGTTTAGGGTACGTGTTAGGGTTAGGGTAGGGGTTAGGGTTAGGGTACGCATTAGGGTTAGGGTAGTTATTAAACCTATCCCACTCTCTAGATACCCCTTAGCACGTAAAGGAATATTATTTGAGGGTCCAGCCATGGAGAAGAGTTTAGACACTAGGATAAGATAAGGAACACACCCATTATAAAGAAATCACATTAGGATTCTCTTTTTAAGCTGTTCCTTAAAACACTAGTGCTTAGGAAATCTATTGGAGGCAGAAGCAGTCAAGGGTAGCCTAGGGTTAGGGTTAGGCTTAGGGTTAGGCTTAGGTTACGGCTTAGGGTACGGGTTCGGGGAGGGGTTCGGTTACGGCGTAGGGTATGGGTTAGGGTTAGTGTTAGGGTTAGTGTTAGGGTTAGGGTTCGGTTCAGGGTACGGGTTAGGATTAGGGTACGTGTTAGGGTTAGGGTAGGGGTTAGGGTTAGGGTACGCGTTAGGGTTAGGGTAGTTATTAAACCTATCCTACTCTCTAGATACCCCTTAGCACGTAAAGGAATATTATTTGGGGTTCCAGCCATGGAGGAGAGTTTAAACACTAGGATAAGATAAGGAACACACCCATTATAAAGAAATCACATTAGGATTCTCTTTTTAAGCTGTTCCTTAAAACACTAGTGCTTAGGAAATCTATTGGAGGCAGAAGCAGTCAAGGGTAGCCTAGGGTTAGGGTTAGGCTTAGGGTTAGGCTTAGGGTACGGCTTAGGGTACGGGTTCGGGGAGGGGTTTGGTTACGGCGTAGGGTATGGTTTAGGGTTAGGGTTAGGGTTAGTGTTACGGTTAGGGCTCGGTTTAGGGTACGGGTCAGGATTAGGGTACGTGTTAGGGTTAGGGTAGGGGTTAGAGTTAGGGTACGCGTTAGGGTTAGGGTAGTTATTAAACCTATCCCACTCTCTAGATACCCCTTAGCACGTAAAGGAATATTATTTGGGGGTCCAGCCATGGAGAAGAGTTTAGACACTAGGATAAATAAGGAACACACCCATTAAAAAGAAATCACATTAGGATTCTCTTTTTAAGCTGTTCCTTAAAACACTAGTGCTTAGGAAATCTATTGGAGGCAGAAGCAGTCAAGGGTAGCCTAGGGTTAGGGTTAGGCTTAGGGTTAGGCTTAGGGTAAGGCTTAGGTTACGGGTTCGTCGTAGGGTATGGGTTTGGGTTAGGGTTAGGGTTAGTGTTAGGGTTAGGGATCGGTTTAGGGTACGGGTTAGGATTAGGGTACGTGTTAGGGTTAGGGTAGGGGTTAGGGTTAGGGTACGCGTTAGGGTTAGGGTAGTTAGTAAACCTATCCCACTCTCTAGATACCCCTTAGCACGTAAAGGAATATTATTTGAGGGTCCAGCCATGGAGAAGAGTTTAGACACTAGGATAAGATAAGGAACACACCCATTATAAAGAAATCACATTAGGATTCTCTTTTTAAGCTGTTCCTTAAAACACTAGTGCTTAGGAAATCTATTGGAGGCAGAAGCAGTCAAGGGTAGCCTAGGGTTAGTGTTAGGCTTAGGGTTAGGCTTAGGGTACGGCTTAGGGTACGGGTTCGGGGAGGGGTTCGGGTACAGCGTAGGGTATGGGTTAGGTTTAGGGTTAGGGTTAGTGTTAAGGTTAGGGCTCGGTTTAGGGTACGGGTTAGGATTAGGGTACGTGTTAGGGTTAGGGTAGGGGTTAGGGTTAGAGTACGCATTAGGGTTAGGGTAGTTATTAAACCTATCCCACTCTCTAGATACCCCTTAGCACGTAAAGGAATATTATTTGGGGGTCCAGCCATGGAGAAGAGTTTAGACACTAGGATAAATAAGGAACACACCCATTATAAAGAACTCACATTAGGATTCTCTTTTTAAGCTGTTCCTTAAAACACTAGTGCTTAGGAAATCTATTGGAGGCAGAAGCTGTCAAGGGTAGCCTAGGGTTAGGGTTAGGCTTAGGGTTAGGCTTAGGGTAAGGCTTAGGTTACGGGTTCGTCGTAGGGTATGGGTTTGGGTTAGGGTTAGGGTTAGTGTTAGGGTTAGGGATCGGTTTAGGGTACGGGTTAGGATTAGGGTACGTGTTAGGGTTAGGGTAGGGGTTAGGGTTAGGGTACGCGTTAGGGTTAGGGTAGTTAGTAAACCTATCCCACTCTCTAGATACCCCTTAGCACGTAAAGGAATATTATTTGAGGGTCCAGCCATGGAGAAGAGTTTAGACACTAGGATAAGATAAGGAACACACCCATTATAAAGAAATCACATTAGGATTCTCTTTTTAAGCTGTTCCTTAAAACACTAGTGCTTAGGAAATCTATTGGAGGCAGAAGCAGTCAAGGGTAGCCTAGGGTTAGTGTTAGGCTTAGGGTTAGGCTTAGGGTACGGCTTAGGGTACGGGTTCGGGGAGGGGTTCGGGTACAGCGTAGGGTATGGGTTAGGTTTAGGGTTAGGGTTAGTGTTAAGGTTAGGGCTCGGTTTAGGGTACGGGTTAGGATTAGGGTACGTGTTAGGGTTAGGGTAGGGGTTAGGGTTAGAGTACGCATTAGGGTTAGGGTAGTTATTAAACCTATCCCACTCTCTAGATACCCCTTAGCACGTAAAGGAATATTATTTGGGGGTCCAGCCATGGAGAAGAGTTTAGACACTAGGATAAATAAGGAACACACCCATTATAAAGAAATCACATTAGGATTCTCTTTTTAAGCTGTTCCTTAAAACACTAGTGCTTAGGAAATCTATTGGAGGCAGAAGCAGTCAAGGGTAGCCTAGGGTTAGTGTTAGGCTTAGGGTTAGGCCTAGGGTACGGCTTAGGGTACGGGTTTGGGGAGGGGTTCGGGTACGGCGTAGGGTATGGGTTAGGGTTAGTGTTAGGGTTAGGGCTCGGTTTAGGGTACCTGTTAGGATTAGGGTACATGTTAGGGTTAGGGTAGGGGTTAGGGTTAGAGTACGCATTAGGGTTAGGGTAGTTATGAAACCTATCCCACTCTCTAGATACCCCTTAGCACGTAAGGGAATATTATTTGGGGGTGCAGCCATGGAGAAGAGTTTAGACACTAAGATAAGATAAGGAACACACCCATTATAAAGAAATCACATTAGGATTCTCTTTTTAAGCTGTTCCTTAAAACACTAGTGCTTAGGAAATCTATTGGAGGCAGAAGCAGTCAAGGGTAGCCTAGGGTTAGGGTTAGGCTTAGGGTTAGGCTTAGGTTACGGCTTAGGGTACGGGTTCGGTGAGGGGTGCGGGTACGGCGTAGGGTATGGGTTAGGGTTAGGGTTAGGATTAGTGTTAGGGTTAGGGCTCGGTTTAGGGTACGTGTTAGGGTTAGGGTAGGGGTTAGGGTTAGGGTACGCATTAGGGTTAGGGTAGTTATTAAACCTATCCCACTCTCTAGATACCCCTTAGCACGTAAAGGAATATTATTTGAGGGTCCAGCCATGGAGAAGAGTTTAGACACTAGGATAAGATAAGGAACACACCCATTATAAAGAAATCACATTAGGATTCTCTTTTTAAGCTGTTCCTTAAAACACTAGTGCTTAGGAAATCTATTGGAGGCAGAAGCAGTCAAGGGTAGCCTAGGGTTAGGGTTAGGCTTAGGGTTAGGCTTAGGTTACGGCTTAGGGTACGGGTTCGGGGAGGGGTTCGGTTACGGCGTAGGGTATGGGTTAGGGTTAGTGTTAGGGTTAGTGTTAGGGTTAGGGTTCGGTTCAGGGTACGGGTTAGGATTAGGGTACGTGTTAGGGTTAGGGTAGGGGTTAGGGTTAGGGTACGCGTTAGGGTTAGGGTAGTTATTAAACCTATCCTACTCTCTAGATACCCCTTAGCACGTAAAGGAATATTATTTGGGGTTCCAGCCATGGAGGAGAGTTTAAACACTAGGATAAGATAAGGAACACACCCATTATAAAGAAATCACATTAGGATTCTCTTTTTAAGCTGTTCCTTAAAACACTAGTGCTTAGGAAATCTATTGGAGGCAGAAGCAGTCAAGGGTAGCCTAGGGTTAGGGTTAGGCTTAGGGTTAGGCTTAGGGTACGGCTTAGGGTACGGGTTCGGGGAGGGGTTTGGTTACGGCATAGGGTATGGTTTAGGGTTAGGGTTAGGGTTAGTGTTACGGTTAGGGCTCGGTTTAGGGTACGGGTCAGGATTAGGGTACGTGTTAGGGTTAGGGTAGGGGTTAGAGTTAGGGTACGCGTTAGGGTTAGGGTAGTTATTAAACCTATCCCACTCTCTAGATACCCCTTAGCACGTAAAGGAATATTATTTGGGGGTCCAGCCATGGAGAAGAGTTTAGACACTAGGATAAATAAGGAACACACCCATTAAAAAGAAATCACATTAGGATTCTCTTTTTAAGCTGTTCCTTAAAACACTAGTGCTTAGGAAATCTATTGGAGGCAGAAGCAGTCAAGGGTAGCCTAGGGTTAGTGTTAGGCTTAGGGTTAGGTTTAGGGTACGGGTTTGGGGAGGGGTTCGGGTACGGCGTAGGGTATGGGTTAGGGTTAGGGTTAGGGTTAGTGTTAGTGTTAGGGCTCGGTTTAGGGTACGGGTTAGGATTAGGGTACGTGTTAGGCTTAGGGTAGGGGTTAGGGTTAGGGTACGCATTAGGGTTAGGGTAGTTAGTAAACCTATCCCACTCTCTAGATACCCCTTAGCACGTAAAGGAATATTATTTGAGGGTCCAGCCATGTAGAAGAGTTTAGACACTAGGATAAGATAAGGAACACACCCATTATAAAGAAATCACATTAGGATTCTCTTTTTAAGCTGTTCATTAAAACACTAGTGCTTAGGAAATCTATTGGAGGCAGAAGCAGTCAAGGGTAGCCTAGGGTTAGTGTTAGGCTTAGGGTTAGGCTTAGGGTATGGCTTAGGGTACGGGTTTGGGGAGGGGTTCGGGTACGGCGTAGGGTATGGGTTAGGGTTAGGGTTAGGGTTAGTGTTAGGGTTAGGGCTCGGTTTAGGGTACGGGTTAGGATTAGGGTACGTGTTAGGGTTAGGGTAGGGGTTAGGGTTAGAGTACGCATTAGGGTTAGGGTAGTTATTAAACCTATCCCACTCTCTACATACCCCTTAGCACGTAAGGGAATATTATTCGGGGGTGCAGCCATGGAGAAGAGTTTAGACACTAAGATAAGATAAGGAACACACCCATTATAAAGAAATCACATTAGGATTCTCTTTTTAAGCTGTTCCTTAAAACACTAGTGCTTAGGAAATCTATTGGAGGCAGAAGCAGTCAAGGGTAGCCTAGGGTTAGGGTTAGGCTTAGGGTTAGGCTTAGGGTACGGCTTAGGGTACTGGTTCGGGGAAGGGTGCGCGTACGGCGTAGGGTATGGGTTAGGGTTAGGGTTAGTGTTAGGGTTAGGGCTCGGTTTAGGGTACGGGTTAGGATTAGGGTACGTGTTAGGGTTAGGGTAGGGGTTAGGGTTAGGGTACGCGTTAGGGATAGGGTAGTTAGTAAACCTATCCCACTCTCTAGATACCCCTTAGCACGTAAGGCAATATTATTTGGGGATGCAGCCATGGAGAAGAGTTTAGACACTAGGATAAGATAAGGAACACACCCATTATAAAGAAATCACATTAGGATTCTCTTTTTAAGCTGTTCATTAAAACACTAGTGCTTAGGAAATCTATTGGAGGCAGAAGCAGTCAAGGGTAGCCTAGGGTTAATGTTAGGCTTAGGGTTAGGCTTAGGGTACGGCTTAGGGTACGGGTTTGGGGAGGGGTTCGGGTACGGCGTAGGGTATGGGTTAGTGTTAGGGTTAGTGTTAGGGTTAGGGCTCGGTTTAGGGTACCCGTTAGGATTAGGGTACGTGTTAGGGTTAGGGTAGGGGTTAGGGTTAGGGTATGCGTTAGGGTTAGGGTAGTTATTAAACCTATCCCACTCTCTAGATACCCCTTAGCACGTAAAGGAATATTATTTGGGGGTCCAGCCTTGGAGAAGAGTTTAAACACTAGGATAATATAAGGAACACACCCATTATAAAGAACTCACATTAGGATTCTCTTTGTAAGCTGTTCCTTAAAACACTAGTGCTTAGGAAAGCTATTGGAGGCAGAAGCAGTCAAGGGTAGCCTAGGGTTAGGGTTAGGCTTAGGGTTAGGCTTAGGGTAAGGCTTAGGTTACGGGTTCGTCGTAGGGTATGGGTTTGGGTTAGGGTTAGGGTTAGTGTTAGGGTTAGGGATCGGTTTAGGGTACGGGTTAGGATTAGGGTACGTGTTAGGGTTAGGGTAGGGGTTAGGGTTAGGGTACGCGTTAGGGTTAGGGTAGTTAGTAAACCTATCCCACTCTCTAGATACCCCTTAGCACGTAAAGGAATATTATTTGAGGGTCCAGCCATGGAGAAGAGTTTAGACACTAGGATAAGATAAGGAACACACCCATTATAAAGAAATCACATTAGGATTCTCTTTTTAAGCTGTTCCTTAAAACACTAGTGCTTAGGAAATCTATTGGAGGCAGAAGCAGTCAAGGGTAGCCTAGGGTTAGTGTTAGGCTTAGGGTTAGGCTTAGGGTACGGCTTAGGGTACGGGTTCGGGGAGGGGTTCGGGTACAGCGTAGGATATGGGTTAGGTTTAGGGTTAGGGTTAGTGTTAAGGTTAGGGCTCGGTTTAGGGTACGGGTTAGGATTAGGGTACGTGTTAGGGTTAGGGTAGGGGTTAGGGTTAGAGTACGCATTAGGGTTAGGGTAGTTATTAAACCTATCCCACTCTCTAGATACCCCTTAGCACGTAAAGGAATATTATTTGGGGGTCCAGCCATGGAGAAGAGTTTAGACACTAGGATAAATAAGGAACACACCCATTATAAAGAAATCACATTAGGATTCTCTTTTTAAGCTGTTCCTTAAAACACTAGTGCTTAGGAAATCTATTGGAGGCAGAAGCAGTCAAGGGTAGCCTAGGGTTAGTGTTAGGCTTAGGGTTAGGCCTAGGGTACGGCTTAGGGTACGGGTTTGGGGAGGGGTTCGGGTACGGCGTAGGGTATGGGTTAGGGTTAGTGTTAGGGTTAGGGCTCGGTTTAGGGTACCTGTTAGGATTAGGGTACATGTTAGGGTTAGGGTAGGGGTTAGGGTTAGAGTACGCATTAGGGTTAGGGTAGTTATGAAACCTATCCCACTCTCTAGATACCCCTTAGCACGTAAGGGAATATTATTTGGGGGTGCAGCCATGGAGAAGAGTTTAGACACTAAGATAAGATAAGGAACACACCCATTATAAAGAAATCACATTAGGATTCTCTTTTTAAGCTGTTCCTTAAAACACTAGTGCTGAGGAAATCTATTGGAGGCAGAAGCAGTCAAGGGTAGCCTAGGATTAGGGTTAGGCTTAGGGTTAGGCTTAGGGTACGGCTTAGGGTACGGGTTCGGTGAGGGGTGCGGGTACGGCGTAGGGTATGGGTTAGGGTTAGGGTTAGGGTTAGTGTTAGGGTTAGGGCTCGGTTTAGGGTACGTGTTAGGGTTAGGGTAGGGGTTAGGGTTAGGGTACGCATTAGGGTTAGGGTAGTTATTAAACCTATCCCACTCTCTAGATACCCCTTAGCACGTAAAGGAATATTATTTGAGGGTCCAGCCATGGAGAAGAGTTTAGACACTAGGATAAGATAAGGAACACACCCATTATAAAGAAACCACATTAGGATTCTCTTTTTAAGCTGTTCCTTAAAACACTAGTGCTTAGGAAATCTATTGGAGGCAGAAGCAGTCAAGGGTAGCCTAGGGTTAGGGTTAGGCTTAGGGTTAGGCTTAGGGTACGGCTTAGGGTACGGGTTCGGGGAGGGGTTCGGGTACGGCGTAGGGTATGGGTTAGGGTTAGTGTTAGGGTTAGTGTTAGGGTTAGGGTTCGGTTCAGGGTACGGGTTAGGATTAGGGTACGTGTTAGGGTTAGGGTAGGGGTTAGGGTCAGGGTACGCGTTAGGGTTAGGGTAGTTATTAAACCTATCCTACTCTCTAGATACCCCTTAGCACGTAAAGGAATATTATTTGGGGTTCCAGCCATGGAGGAGAGTTTAAACACTAGGATAAGATAAGGAACACACCCATTATAAAGAAATCACATTAGGATTCTCTTTTTAAGCTGTTCCTTAAAACACTAGTGCTTAGGAAATCTATTGGAGGCAGAAGCAGTCAAGGGTAGCCTAGGGTTAGGGTTAGGCTTAGGGTTAGGCTTAGGGTACGGCTTAGGGTACGGGTTCGGGGAGGGGTTTGGTTACGGCGTAGGGTATGGTTTAGGGTTAGGGTTAGGGTTAGTGTTACGGTTAGGGCTCGGTTTAGGGTACGGGTCAGGATTAGGGTACGTGTTAGGGTTAGGGTAGGGGTTAGAGTTAGGGTACGCGTTAGGGTTAGGGTAGTTATTAAACCTATCCCACTCTCTAGATACCCCTTAGCACGTAAAGGAATATTATTTGGGGGTCCAGCCATGGAGAAGAGTTTAGACACTAGGATAAATAAGGAACACACCCATTAAAAAGAAATCACATTAGGATTCTCTTTTTAAGCTGTTCCTTAAAACACTAGTGCTTAGGAAATCTATTGGAGGCAGAAGCAGTCAAGGGTAGCCTAGGGTTAGTGTTAGGCTTAGGGTTAGGTTTAGGGTACGGGTTTGGGGAGGGGTTCGGGTACGGCGTAGGGTATGGGTTAGGGTTAGGGTTAGGGTTAGTGTTAGTGTTAGGGCTCGGTTTAGGGTACGGGTTAGGATTAGGGTACGTGTTAGGCTTAGGGTAGGGGTTAGGGTTAGGGTACGCATTAGGGTTAGGGTAGTTAGTAAACCTATCCCACTCTCTAGATACCCCTTAGCACGTAAAGGAATATTATTTGAGGGTCCAGCCATGGAGAAGAGTTTAGACACTAGGATAAGATAAGGAACACACCCATTATAAAGAAATCACATTAGGATTCTCTTTTTAAGCTGTTCATTAAAACACTAGTGCTTAGGAAATCTATTGGAGGCAGAAGCAGTCAAGGGTAGCCTAGGGTTAGTGTTAGGCTTAGGGTTAGGCTTAGGGTATGGCTTAGGGTACGGGTTTGGGGAGGGGTTCGGGTACGGCGTAGGGTATGGGTTAGGGTTAGGGTTAGGGTTAGTGTTAGGGTTAGGGCTCGGTTTAGGGTACGGGTTAGGATTAGGGTACGTGTTAGGGTTAGGGTAGGGGTTAGGGTTAGAGTACGCATTAGGGTTAGGGTAGTTATTAAACCTATCCCACTCTCTACATACCCCTTAGCACGTAAGGGAATATTATTTGGGGGTGCAGCCATGGAGAAGAGTTTAGACACTAGGATAAGATAAGGAACACACCCATTATAAAGAAATCACATTAGGAATCTCTTTTTAAGCTGTTCCTTAAAACACTAGTGCTTAGGAAATCTATTGGAGGCAGAAGCAGTCAAGGGTAGCCTAGGGTTAATGTTAGGCTTAGGGTTAGGCTTAGGGTACGGCTTAGGGTACGGGTTTGGGGAGGGGTTCGGGTACGGCGTAGGGTATGGGTTAGGGTTAGGGTTAGTGTTAGGGTTAGTGCTCGGTTTAGGGTACCCGTTAGGATTAGGGTACATGTTAGGGTTAGGGTAGGGGTTAGGGTTAGAGTACGCATTAGGGTTAGGGTAGTTATTAAACCTATCCCACTCTCTAGATACCCCTTAGCACGTAAGGGAATATTATTTGGGGGTGCAGCCATGGAGAAGAGTTTAGACACTAAGATAAGATAAGGAACACACCCATTATAAAGAAATCACATTAGGATTCTCTTTTTAAGCTGTTCCTTAAAACACTAGTGCTTAGGAAATCTATTGGAGGCAGAAGCAGTCAAGGGTAGCCTAGGGTTAGGGTTAGGCTTAGGGTTAGGCTTAGGGTACGGGTTCGGGGAGGGGTTCGGTTACGGCGTAGGGTATGGTTTAGGGTTAGGGTTAGGGTTAGTGTTACGGTTAGGGCTCGGTTTACGGTACGGGTCAGGATTAGGGTACGTGTTAGGGTTAGGGTAGGGGTTAGAGTTAGGGTACGCGTTGCGGTTAGGGTAGTTATTAAACCTATCCCACTCTCTAGATACCCCTTAGCACGTAAAGGAATATTATTTGGGGGTCCAGCCATGGAGAATAGTTTAGACACTAGGATAAATAAGGAACACACCCATTATAAAGAAATCACATTAGGATTCTCTTTTTAAGCTGTTCCTTAAAACACTAGTGCTTAGGAAATCTATTGGAGGCAGAAGCAGTCAAGGGTAGCCTAGGGTTAGTGTTAGGCTTAGGGTTAGGCTTAGGGTACAGGTTTGGGGAGGGGTTCGGATACGGCGTAGGGTATGGGTTAGGGTTAGGGTTAGGGTTAGTGTTAGGGTTAGGGCTTGGTTTAGGGTATGGGTTAGGATTAGGGTACGTGTTAGGGTTAGGGTAGGGGTTAGGGTTAGAGTACGCATTAGGGTTAGGGTAGTTATTAAACCTATCCCACTCTCTAGATACCCCTTAGCACGTAAGGGAATATTATTTGGGGGTGCAGCCATGGAGAAGAGTTTAGACACTAAGATAAGATAAGGAACACACCCATTATAAAGAAATCACATTAGGATTCTCTTTTTAAGCTGTTCCTTAAAACACTAGTGCTTAGGAAATCTATTGGAGGCAGAAGCAGTCAAGGGTAGCCTAGGGTTAGGGTTAGGCTTAGGGTTAGGCTTAGGGTACGGCTTAGGGTACGGGTTCGGGGAGGGGTTCGGTTACGGCGTAGGGTATGGGTTAGGGTTAGTGTTAGGGTTAGTGTTAGGGTTAGGGCTCAATTCAGGGAACGTGTTAGGATTAGGGTACGTGTTAGGGTTAGGGTAGGGGTTAGGGTTAGGGTACGCTTTAGGGTTAGGGTATTTATTAAACCTATCCCACTCTCTAGATACCCCTTAGCACGTAAAGGAATATTATTTGGGGGTCCAGCCTTGGAGAAGAGTTTAAACACTAGGATAAGATAAGGAACACACCCATTATAAAGAACTCACATTAGGATACTCTTTTTAAGCTGTTCCTTAAAACACTAGTGCTTAGGAAAGCTATTGGAGGCAGAAGCAGTCAAGGGTAGCCTAGGGTTAGGGTTAGGCTTAGGGTTAGGCTTAGGGTAAGGCTTAGGGTACGGGTTCGTCGTAGGGTATGGGTTTGGGTTAGGGTTAGGGTTAGTGTTAGGGTTAGGGATCGGTTTAGGGTACGGGTTTGGATTAGGGTACGTGTTAGGGTTAGGGTAGGGGTTAGGGTTAGGGTACGCGTTAGGGTTAGGGTAGTTAGTAAACCTATCCCACTCTCTAGATACCCCTTAGCACGTAAAGGAATATTATTTGAGGGTCCAGCCATGGAGAAGAGTTTAGACACTAGGATAAGATAAGGAACACACCCATTATAAAGAAATCACATTAGGATTCTCTTTTTAAGCTGTTCCTTAAAACACTAGTGCTTAGGAAATCTATTGGAGGCAGAAGCAGTCAAGGGTAGCCTAGGGTTAGTGTTAGGCTTAGGGTACGGCTTAGGGTACGGGTTTGGGGAGGGGTTCGGGTACAGCGTAGGGTATGGGTTAGGTTTAGGGTTAGGGTTAGTGTTAAGGTTAGGGCTCGGTTTAGGGTACGGGTTAGGATTAGGGTACGTGTTAGGGTTAGGGTAGGGGTTAGGGTTAGAGTACGCATTAGGGTTAGGGTAGTTATTAAACCTATCCCACTCTCTAGATACCCCTTTGCACGTAAAGGAATATTATTTGGGGGTCCAGCCATGGAGAAGAGTTTAGACACTAGGATAAATAAGGAACACACCCATTATAAAGAAATCACATTAGGATTCTCTTTTTAAGCTGTTCCTTAAAACACTAGTGCTTAGGAAATCTATTGGAGGCAGAAGCAGTCAAGGGTAGCCTAGGGTTAGTGTTAGGCTTAGGGTTAGGCTTAGGGTACGGCTTAGGGTACGGGTTTGGGGAGGGGTTCGGGTACGGCGTAGGGTATGGGTTAGGGTTAGTGTTAGGGTTAGGGCTCGGTTTATGGTACCTGTTAGGATTAGGGTACATGTTAGGGTTAGGGTAGGGGTTAGGGTTAGAGTACGCATTAGGGTTAGGGTAGGTATTAAACCTATCCCACTCTCTAGATACCCCTTAGCACGTAAGGGAATATTATTTGGGGGTGCAGCCATGGAGAAGAGTTTAGACACTAAGATAAGATAAGGAACACACCCATTATAAAGAAATCACATTAGGATTCTCTTTTTAAGCTGTTCCTTAAAACACTAGTGCTTAGGAAATCTATTGGAGGCAGAAGCAGTCAAGGGTAGCCTAGGGTTAGGGTTAGGCTTAGGGTTAGGCTTAGGGTACGGCTTAGGGTACGGGTTCGGGGAGGGGTGCGGGTACGGCGTAGGGTATGGGTTAGGGTTAGTGTTAGGGTTAGTGTTAGGGTTAGGGTTCGGTTCAGGGTACGGGTTAGGATTAGGGTACGTGTTAGGGTTAGGGTAGGGGTTAGGGTTAGGGTACGCGTTAGGGTTAGGGTAGTTATTAAACCTATCCCCCTCTCTAGATACCCCTTAGCACGTAAAGGAATATTATTTGGGGTTCCAGCCATGGAGGAGAGTTTAAACACTAGGATAAGATAAGGAACACACCCATTATAAAGAAATCACATTAGGATTCTCTTTTTAAGCTGTTCATTAAAACACTAGTGCTTAGGAAATCTATTGGAGGCAGAAGCAGTCAAGGGTAGCCTAGGGTTAGGGTTAGGCTTAGGGTTCAGCTTAGGGTATGGGTTCGGGGAGGGGTTCGGGTACGGCGTAGGGTATGGGTTAGGGTTAGGGTTAGGGTTAGGGTTAGGGTTAGGGTTAGTGTTAGGGTTAGGGCTCGGCTTAGGGTACGGTTAGGATTAGGGTACGTGTTAGGTTTAGGGTAGGGGTTAGGGTTAGGGTACGCGTTAGGGTTAGGGTATTTAGTAAACCTATCCCACTCTCTAGATACCCCTTAGCACGTAAAGGAATATTATTTGGGGGTCCAGCCATGGAGAAGAGTTTAGACACTAGGATAAGATAAGGAACACACCCATTATAAAGAAATCACATTAGGATTCTCTTTTTCAGCTGTTCCTTAAAACACTAGTGCTTAGGAAATCTATTGGAGGCAGAAGCAGTCAAGGGTAGCCTAGGGTTAGTGTTAGGCTTAGGGTTAGGCTTAGGGTATGGCTTAGGGTACGGGTTTGGGGAGGGGTTCGGGTACGGCGTAGGGTATGGGTTAGGGTTAGGTTTAGTGTTAGTGTTAGGTTTAGGGCTCGGTTTAGGGTACGGGTTAGGATTAGGGTACGTGTTAGTGTTAGGGTAGGGGTTAGGGTTAGAGTACGCATTAGGGTTAGGGTAGTTATTAAACCTATCCCACTCTCTAGATACCCCTTAGCACGTAAGGCAATATTATTTGGGGGTGCAGCCATGGAGAAGAGTTTAGACACTAGGTTAAGATAAGGAACACACCCATTATAAAGAAATCACATTAGGATTCTCTTTTTAAGCTGTTCCTTAAAACACTAGTGCTTAGGAAAGCTATTGGAGGCAGAAGCAGTCAAGGGTAGCCTAGGGTTAGGTTTAGGCTTAGGGTTAGGCTTAGGGTAAGGCTTAGGGTACGGGTTCGTCGTAGGGTATGGGTTTGGGTTAGGGTTAGGGTTAGTGTTAGGGTTAGGGATCGGTTTAGGGTACGGGTTAGGATTAGGGTACGTGTTAGGGTTAGGGTAGGGGTTAGGGTTAGGGTACGCGTTAGGGTTAGGGTAGTTAGTAAACCTATCCCACTCTCTAGATACCCCTTAGCACGTAAAGGAATATTATTTGAGGGTCCAGCCATGGAGAAGAGTTTAGACACTAGGATAAGATAAGGAACACACCCATTATAAAGAAATCACATTAGGATTCTCTTTTTAAGCTGTTCCTTAAAACACTAGTGCTTAGGAAATCTATTGGGGGCAGAAGCAGTCAAGGGTAGCCTAGGGTTAGTGTTAGGCTTAGGGTTAGGCTTAGGGTACGGCTTAGGGTACGGGTTCGGGGAGGGGTTCGGGTACAGCGTAGGGTATGGGTTAGGTTTAGGGTTAGGGTTAGTGTTAAGGTTAGGGCTCGGTTTAGGGTACGGGTTAGGATTAGGGTACGTGTTAGGGTTAGGGTAGGGGTTAGGGTTAGAGTACGCATTAGGGTTAGGGTAGTTATTAAACCTATCCCACTCTCTAGATACCCCTTAGCACGTAAAGGAATATTATTTGGGGTTCCAGCCATGGAGGAGAGTTTAAACACTAGGATAAGATAAGGAACACACCCATTATTAAGAAATCACATTAGGATTCTCTTTTTAAGCTGTTCCTTAAAACACTAGTGCTTAGGAAATCTATTGGAGGCAGAAGCAGTCAAGGGTAGCCTAGGGTTAGGGTTAGGCTTAGGGTTAGGCTTAGGGTACGGCTTAGGGTACGGGTTCGGGGAGGGGTTCGGTTACGGCGTAGGGTATGGTTTAGGGTTAGGGTTAGGGTTAGTGTTACGGTTAGGGCTCGGTTTAGGGTACGGGTCAGGATTAGGGTACGTGTTAGGGTTAGGGTAGGGGTTAGAGTTAGGGTACGCGTTAGGGTTAGGGTACTTATTAAACCTATCCCACTCTCTAGATACCCCTTAGCACGTAAAGGAATATTATTTGGGGGTCCAGCCATGGAGAAGAGTTTAGACACTAGGATAAATAAGGAACACACCCATTATAAAGAAATCACATTAGGATTCTCTTTTTAAGCTGTTCCTTAAAACACTAGTGCTTAGGAAATCTATTGGAGGCAGAAGCAGTCAAGGGTAGCCTAGGGTTAGTGTTAGGCTTAGGGTTAGGTTTAGGGTACGGGTTTGGGGAGGGGTTCGGGTACGGCCTAGGGTATGGGTTAGGGTTAGGGTTAGGGTTACTGTTAGTGTTAGGGCTCGGTTTAGGGTACGGGTTAGGATTAGGGTACGTGTTAGGGTTAGGGTAGGGGTTAGGGTTAGAGTACGCATTAGGGTTAGGGTAGTTATTAAACCTATCCCACTCTCTAGATACCCCTTAGCACGTAAGGGAATATTATTTGGGGGTGCAGCCATGGAGAAGAGTTTAGACACTAAGATAAGATAAGGAACACACCCATTATAAAGAAATCACATTAGGATTCTCTTTTTAAGCTGTTCCTTAAAACACTAGTGCTTAGGAAATCTATTGGAGGCAGAAGCAGTCAAGGGTAGCCTAGGGTTAGGGTTAGGCTTAGGGTTAGGCTTAGGGTACGGCTTAGGGTACGGGTTCGGGGAATGGTGCGCGTACGGCGTAGGGTATGGGTTAGGGTTAGGGTTAGGGTTAGTGTTAGGGTTAGGGCTCGGTTTAGGGTACGGGTTAGGATTAGGGTACGTGTTAGGCTTAGGGTAGGGGTTAGGGTTAGGGTACGCGTTAGGGTTAGGGTAGTTATTAAACCTATCCCACTCTCTAGATACCCCTTAGCACGTAAAGGAATATTATTTGAGGGTCCAGCCATGGAGAAGAGTTTAGACACTAGGATAAGATAAGGAACACACCCATTATAAAGAAATCACATTAGGATTCTCTTTTTAAGCTGTTCATTAAAACACTAGTGCTTAGGAAATCTATTGGAGGCAGAAGCAGTCAAGGGTAGCCTAGGGTTAGGGTTAGGCTTAGGGTTCGGCTTAGGGTACGGGTTCGGGGAGGGGTTCGGGTACGGCGTAGGGTATGGGTTAGGGTTAGGGTTAGGGTTAGGGTTAGGGTTAGTGTTAGGGTTAGGGCTCGGTTTAGGGTACCCGTTAGGATTAGGGTACGTGTTAGGGTTAGGGTAGGGGTTAGGGTTAGGGTATGCGTTAGGGTTAGGGTAGTTATTAAACCTATCCCACTCTCTAGATACCCCTTAGCACGTAAAGGAATATTATTTGGGGGTCCAGCCATGGAGAAGAGTTTAGGCACTAGGATAATATAAGGAACACACCCATTATAAAGAAATCACATTAGGATTCTCTTTTTCAGCTGTTCCTTAAAACACTAGTGCTTAGGAAATCTATTGGAGGCAGAAGCAGTCAAGGGTAGCCTAGGGTTAGGGTTAGGCTTAGGGTTAGGCTTAGGGTACGGCTTAGGGTACGGGTTCGGGGAGGGGTTCGGTTACGGCGTAGGGTATGGGTTAGGGTTAGTGTTAGGGTTAGTGTTAGGGTTAGGGCTCGGTTCAGGGAACGGGTTAGGATTAGGGTACGTGTTAGGGTTAGGGTAGGGGTTAGGGTTAGGGTACGCTTTAGGGTTAGGGTATTTATTAAACCTATCCCACTCTCTAGATACCCCTTAGCACGTAAAGGAATATTATTTGGGGGTCCAGCCTTGGAGAAGAGTTTAAACACTAGGATAAGATAAGGAACACACCCATTATAAAGAACTCACATTAGGATTCTCTTTTTAAGCTGTTCCTTAAAACACTAGTGCTTAGGAAAGCTATTGGAGGCAGAAGCAGTCAAGGGTAGCCTAGGGTTAGGGTTAGGCTTAGGGTTAGGCTTAGGGTAAGGCTTAGGGTACGGGTTCGTCGTAGGGTATGGGTTTGGGTTAGGGTTAGGGTTAGTGTTAGGGTTAGGGATCGGTTTAGGGTACGGGTTTGGATTAGGGTACGTGTTAGGGTTAGGGTAGGGGTTAGGGTTAGGGTACGCGTTAGGGTTAGGGTAGTTAGTAAACCTATCCCACTCTCTAGATACCCCTTAGCACGTAAAGGAATATTATTTGAGGGTCCAGCCATGGAGAAGAGTTTAGACACTAGGATAAGATAAGGAACACACCCATTATAAAGAAATCACATTAGGATTCTCTTTTTAAGCTGTTCCTTAAAACACTAGTGCTTAGGAAATCTATTGGAGGCAGAAGCAGTCAAGGGTAGCCTAGGGTTAGTGTTAGGCTTAGGGTTAGGCTTAGGGTACGGCTTAGGGTACGGGTTTGGGGAGGGGTTTGGGTACAGCGTAGGGTATGGGTTAGGTTTAGGGTTAGGGTTAGTGTTAAGGTTAGGGCTCGGTTTAGGGTACGGGTTAGGATTAGGGTACGTGTTAGGGTTAGGGTAGGGGTTAGGGTTAGAGTACGCATTAGGGTTAGGGTAGTTATTAAACCTATCCCACTCTCTAGATACCCCTTAGCACGTAAAGGAATATTAGTTGGGGGTCCAGCCATGGAGAAGAGTTTAGACACTAGGATAAGATAAGGAACACACCCATTATAAAGAAATCACATTAGGATTCTCTTTTTAAGCTGTTCCTTAAAACACTAGTGCTTAGGAAATCTATTGGAGGCAGAAGCAGTCAAGGGTAGCCTAGGGTTAGTGTTAGGCTTAGGGTTAGGCTTAGGGTACGGCTTAGGGTACGGGTTTGGGGAGGGGTTCGGGTACGGCGTAGGGTATGGGTTAGGGTTAGTGTTAGGGTTAGGGCTCGGTTTACGGTACCTGTTAGGATTAGGGTACATGTTAGGGTTAGGGTAGGGGTTCGGGTTAGAGTACGCATTAGGGTTAGGGTAGTTATTAAACCTATCCCACTCTCTAGATACCCCTTAGCACGTAAGGGAATATTATTTGGGGGTGCAGCCATGGAGAAGAGTTTAGACACTAAGACAAGATAAGGAACACACCCATTATAAAGAAATCACATTAGGATTCTCTTTTTAAGCTTTTCCTTAAAACACTAGTGCTTAGGAAATCTATTGGAGGCAGAAGCAGTCAAGGGTAGCCTAGGGTTAGGGTTAGGCTTAGGGTTAGGCTTAGGGTACGGCTTAGGGTACGGGTTCGGTGAGGGGTGCGGGTACGGCGTAGGGTATGGGTTAGGGTTAGGGTTAGGGTTAGTGTTAGGGTTAGGGCTCGGTTTAGGGTACGTGTTAGGGTTAGGGTAGGGGTTAGGGTTAGGGTACGCATTAGGGTTAGGGTAGTTATTAAACCTATCCCACTCTCTAGATACCCCTTAGCACGTAAAGGAATATTATTTGAGGGTCCAGCCATGGAGAAGAGTTTAGACACTAGGATAAGATAAGGAACACACCCATTATAAAGAAATCACATTAGGATTCTCTTTTTAAGCTGTTCCTTAAAACACTAGTGCTTAGGAAATCTATTGGAGGCAGAAGCAGTCAAGGGTAGCCTAGGGTTAGGGTTAGGCTTAGGGTTAGGCTTAGGGTACGGCTTAGGGTACGGGTTCGGGGAGGGGTTCGGGTACGGCGTAGGGTATGGGTTAGGGTTAGTGTTAGGGTTAGTGTTAGGGTTAGGGTTCGGTTCAGGGTACGGGTTAGGATTAGGGTACGTGTTAGGGTTAGGGTAGGGGTTAGGGTTAGGGTACGCGTTAGGGTTAGGGTAGTTATTAAACCTATCCCACTCTCTAGATACCCCTTAGCACGTAAAGGAATATTATTTGGGGTTCCAGCCATGGAGGAGAGTTTAAACACTAGGATAAGTTAAGGAACACACCCATTATAAAGAAATCACATTAGGATTCTCTTTTTAAGCTGTTCATTAAAACACTAGTGCTTAGGAAATCTATTGGAGGCAGAAGCAGTCAAGGGTAGCCTAGGGTTAGGGTTAGGCTTAGGGTTCGGCTTAGGGTACGGGTTCGGGGAGGGGTTCGGGTACGGCGTAGGGTATGGGTTAGGGTTAGGGTTAGGGTTAGGGTTAGGGTTAGTGTTAGGGTTAGGGCTCGGTTTAGGGTACGGTTAGGATTAGGGTACGTGTTAGGTTTAGGGTAGGGGTTAGGGTTAGGGTACGCGTTAGGGTTAGGGTAGTTAGTAAACCTATCCCACTCTCTAGATACCCCTTAGCACGTAAAGGAATATTATTTGGGGGTCCAGCCATGGAGAAGAGTTTAGACACTAGGATAAGATAAGGAACACACCCATTATAAAGAAATCACATTAGGATTCTCTTTTTCAGCTGTTCCTTAAAACACTAGTGCTTAGGAAATCTATTGGAGGCAGAAGCAGTCAAGGGTAGCCTAGGGTTAGTGTTAGGCTTAGGGTTAGGCTTAGGGTATGGCTTAGGGTACGGGTTTGGGGAGGGGTTCGGGTACGGCGTAGGGTATGGGTTAGGGTTAGGGTTAGTGTTAGTGTTAGGGTTAGGGCTCGGTTTAGGGTACGGGTTAGGATTAGGGTACGTGTTAGTGTTAGGGTAGGGGTTAGGGTTAGAGTACGCATTAGGGTTAGGGTAGTTATTAAACCTATCCCACTCTCTAGATACCCCTTAGCACGTAAGGCAATATTATTTGGGGGTGCAGCCATGGAGAAGAGTTTAGACACTAGGTTAAGATAAGGAACACACCCATTATAAAGAAATCACATTAGGATTCTCTTTTTAAGCTGTTCCTTAAAACACTAGTGCTTAGGAAATCTATTGGAGGCAGAAGCAGTCAAGGGTAGCCTAGGGTTAATGTTAGGCTTAGGGTTAGGCTTAGGGTACGGCTTAGGGTACGGGTTTGGGGAGGGGTTCGGGTACGGCGTAGGGTATGGGTTAGGGTTAGGGTTAGTGTTAGGGTTAGGGCTCGGTTTAGGGTACCCGTTAGGATTAGGGTACATGTTAGGGTTAGGGTAGGGGTTAGGGTTAGAGTACGCATTAGGGTTAGGGTAGTTATTAAACCTATCCCACTCTCTAGATACCCCTTAGCACGTAAGGGAATATTATTTGGGGGTCCAGCCATGGAGAAGAGTTTAGACACTAGGATAAATAAGGAACACACCCATTATAAAGAAATCACATTAGGATTCTCTTTTTAAGCTGTTCCTTAAAACACTAGTGCTTAGGAAATCTATTGGAGGCAGAAGCAGTCAAGGGTAGCCTAGGGTTAGTGTTAGGCTTAGAGTTAGGTTTAGGGTACGGGTTTGGGGAGGGGTTCGGGTACGGCGTAGGGTATGGGTTAGGGTTAGGGTTAGGGTTAGTGTTAGGGTTAGGGCTCGGTTTAGGGTACGGGTTAGGAGTAGGGTACGTGTTAGGGTTAGGGTAGGGGTTAGGGTTAGAGTACGCCTTAGGGTTAGGGTAGTTATTAAAACTATCCCACTCTCTAGATACCCCTTAGCACGTAAGGGAATATTATTTGGGGGTGCAGCCATGGAGAAGAGTTTAGACACTAAGATAAGATAAGGAACACACCCATTATAAAGAAATCACATTAGGATTCTCTTTTTAAGCTGTTCCTTAAAACACTAGTGCTTAGGAAATCTATTGGAGGCAGAAGCAGTCAAGGGTAGCCTAGGGTTAGGGTTAGGCTTAGGGTTAGGCTTAGGGTACGGCTTAGGGTACTGGTTCGGGGAAGGGTGCGCGTACGGCGTAGGGTATGGGTTAGGGTTAGGGTTAGTGTTAGGGTTAGGGCTCGGTTTAGGGTACGGGTTAGGATTAGGGTACGTGTTAGGGTTAGGGTAGGGGTTAGGGTTAGGGTACGCGTTAGGGTTAGGGTAGTTAGTAAACCTATCCCACTCTCTAGATACCCCTTAGCACGTAAGGCAATATTATTTGGGGGTGCAGCCATGGAGAAGAGTTTAGACACTAGGATAAGATAAGGAACACACCCATTATAAAGAAATCACATTAGGATTCTCTTTTTAAGCTGTTCCTTAAAACACTAGTGCTTAGGAAATCTATTGGAGGCAGAAGCAGTCAAGGGTAGCCTAGGGTTAATGTTAGGCTTAGGGTTAGGCTTAGGGTACGGCTTAGGGTACGGGTTTGGGGAGGGGTTCGGGTACGGCGTAGGGTATGGGTTAGTGTTAGGGTTAGTTTTAGGGTTAGGGCTCGGTTTAGGGTACCCGTTAGGATTAGGGTACGTGTTAGGGTTAGGGTAGGGGTTAGGGTTAGGGTATGCGTTAGGGTTAGGGTAGTTATTAAACCTATCCCACTCTCTAGATACCCCTTAGCACGTAAAGGAATATTATTTGGGGGTCCAGCCATGGAGAAGAGTTTAGGCACTAGGATAATATAAGGAACACACGCATTATAAAGAAATCACATTAGGATTCTCTTTTTCAGCTGTTCCTTAAAACACTAGTGCTTAGGAAATCTATTGGAGGCAGAAGCAGTCAAGGGTAGCCTAGGGTTAGGGTTAGGCTTAGGGTTAGGCTTAGGGTACGGCTTAGGGTACGGGTTCGGGGAGGGGTTCGGTTACGGTGTAGGGTATGGGTTAGGATTAGTGTTAGGGTTAGTGTTAAGGTTAGGGCTCGGTTCAGGGAACGGGTTAGGATTAGGGTACGTGTTAGGGTTAGGGTAGGGGTTAGGGTTAGGGTACGCTTTAGGGTTAGGGTATTTATTAAACCTATCCCACTCTCTAGATACCCCTTAGCACGTAAAGGAATATTATTTGGGGGTCCAGCCTTGGAGAAGAGTTTAAACACTAGGATAAGATAAGGAACACACCCATTATAAAGAACTCACATTAGGATTCTCTTTTTAAGCTGTTCCTTAAAACACTAGTGCTTAGGAAAGCTATTGGAGGCAGAAGCAGTCAAGGGTAGCCTAGGGTTAGGGTTAGGCTTAGGGTTAGGCTTAGGGTAAGGCTTAGGTTACGGGTTCGTCGTAGGGTATGGGTTTGGGTTAGGGTTAGGGTTAGTGTTAGGGTTAGGGATCGGTTTAGGGTACGGGTTAGGATTAGGGTACGTGTTAGGGTTAGGGTAGGGGTTAGGGTTAGGGTACGCGTTAGGGTTAGGGTAGTTAGTAAACCTATCCCACTCTCTAGATACCCCTTAGCACGTAAAGGAATATTATTTGAGGGTCCAGCCATGGAGAAGAGTTTAGACACTAGGATAAGATAAGGAACACACCCATTATAAAGAAATCACATTAGGATTCTCTTTTTAAGCTGTTCCTTAAAACACTAGTGCTTAGGAAATCTATTGGAGGCAGAAGCAGTCAAGGGTAGCCTAGGGTTAGTGTTAGGCTTAGGGTTAGGCTTAGGGTACGGCTTAGGGTACGGGTTCGGGGAGGGGTTCGGGTACAGCGTAGGGTATGGGTTAGGTTTAGGGTTAGGGTTAGTGTTAAGGTTAGGGCTCGGTTTAGGGTACGGGTTAGGATTAGGGTACGTGTTAGGGTTAGGGTAGGGGTTAGGGTTAGAGTACGCATTAGGGTTAGGGTAGTTATTAAACCTATCCCACTCTCTAGATACCCCTTAGCACGTAAAGGAATATTATTTGGGGGTCCAGCCATGGAGAAGAGTTTAGACACTAGGATAAATAAGGAACACACCCATTATAAAGAAATCACATTAGGATTCTCTTTTTAAGCTGTTCCTTAAAACACTAGTGCTTAGGAAATCTATTGGAGGCAGAAGCAGTCAAGGGTAGCCTAGGGTTAGTGTTAGGCTTAGGGTTAGGCCTAGGGTACGGCTTAGGGTACGGGTTTGGGGAGGGGTTCGGGTACGGCGTAGGGTATGGGTTAGGGTTAGTGTTAGGGTTAGGGCTCGGTTTAGGGTACCTGTTAGGATAAGGGTACATTTTAGGGTTAGGGTAGGGGTTAGGGTTAGAGTACGCATTAGGGTTAGGGTAGTTATGAAACCTATCCCACTCTCTAGATACCCCTTAGCACGTAAGGGAATATTATTTGGGGGTGCAGCCATGGAGAAGAGTTTAGACACTAGGATAAGATAAGGAACACACCCATTATAAAGAAATCACATTAGGATTCTCTTTTTAAGCTGTTCCTTAAAACACTAGTGCTTAGGAAATCTATTGGAGGCAGAAGCAGTCAAGGGTAGCCTAGGGTTAGGGTTAGGCTTAGGGTTAGGCTTAGGGTACGGCTTAGGGTACGGGTTCGGTGAGGGGTGCGGGTACGGCGTAGGGTATGGGTTAGGGTTAGGGTTAGGGTTAGTGTTAGGGTTAGGGCTCGGTTTAGGGTACGTGTTAGGGTTAGGGTAGGGGTTAGGGTTAGGGTACGCTTTAGGGTTAGGGTAGTTATTAAACCTATCCCACTCTCTAGATACCCCTTAGCACGTAAAGGAATATTATTTGAGGGTCCAGCCATGGAGAAGAGTTTAGACACTAGGATACGATAAGGAACACACCCATTATAAAGAAATCACATTAGGATTCTCTTTTTAAGCTGTTCCTTAAAACACTAGTGCTTAGGAAATCTATTGGAGGCAGAAGCAGTCAAGGGTAGCCTAGGGTTAGGGTTAGGCTTAGGGTTAGGCTTAGGGTACGGCTTAGGGTACGGGTTCGGGGAGGGGTTCGGGTACGGCGTAGGGTATGGGTTAGGGTTAGTGTTAGGGTTAGTGTTAGGGTTAGGGTTCGGTTCAGGGTACGGGTTAGGATTAGGGTACGTGTTAGGGTTAGGGTAGGGGTTAGGGTTAGGGTACGCGTTAGGGTTAGGGTAGTTATTAAACCTATCCTACTCTCTAGATACCCCTTAGCACGTAAAGGAATATTATTTGGGGTTCCAGCCATGGAGGAGAGTTTAAACACTAGGATAAGATAAGGAACACACCCATTATAAAGAAATCACATTAGGATTCTCTTTTTAAGGTGTTCCTTAAAACACTAGTGCTTAGGAAATCTATTGGAGGCAGAAGCAGTCAAGGGTAGCCTAGGGTTAGGGTTAGGCTTAGGGTTAGGCTTAGGGTACGGCTTAGGGTACGGGTTCGGGGAGGGGTTTGGTTACGGCGTAGGGTATGGTTTAGGGTTAGGGTTAGGGTTAGTGTTACGGTTAGGGCTCGGTTTAGGGTACGGGTCAGGATTAGGGTACGTGTTAGGGTTAGGGTAGGGGTTAGAGTTAGGGTACGTGTTAGGGTTAGGGTAGTTATTAAACCTATCCAACTCTCTAGATACCCCTTAGCACGTAAAGGAATATTATTTGGGGGTCCAGCCATGGAGAAGAGTTTAGACACTAGGATAAATAAGGAACACACCCATTAAAAAGAAATCACATTAGGATTCTCTTTTTAAGCTGTTCCTTAAAACACTAGTGCTTAGGAAATCTATTGGAGGCAGAAGCAGTCAAGGGTAGCCTAGGGTTAGTGTTAGGCTTAGGGTTAGGTTTAGGGTACGGGTTTGGGGAGGGGTTCGGGTACGGCGTAGGGTATGGGTTAGGGTTAGGGTTAGGGTTAGTGTTAGTGTTAGGGCTCGGTTTAGGGTACGGGTTAGGATTAGGGTACGTGTTAGGCTTAGGGTAGGGGTTAGGGTTAGGGTACGCATTAGGGTTAGGGTAGTTAGTAAACCTATCCCACTCTCTAGATACCCCTTAGCACGTAAAGGAATATTATTTGAGGGTCCAGCCATGGAGAAGAGTTTAGACACTAGGATAAGATAAGGAACACACCCATTATAAAGAAATCACATTAGGATTCTCTTTTTAAGCTGTTCATTAAAACACTAGTGCTTAGGAAATCTATTGGAGGCAGAAGCAGTCAAGGGTAGCCTAGGGTTAGTGTTAGACTTAGGGTTAGGCTTAGGGTATGGCTTAGGGTACGGGTTTGGAGAGGGGTTCGGGTACGGCGTAGGGTATGGGTTAGGGTTAGGGTTAGGGTTAGTGTTAGGGTTAGGGCTCGGTTTAGGGTACGGGTTAGGATTAGGGTACGTGTTAGGGTTAGGGTAGGGGTTAGGGTTAGAGTACGCATTAGGGTTAGGGTAGTTATTAAACCTATCCCACTCTCTACATACCCCTTAGCACGTAAGGGAATATTATTTGGGGGTGCAGCCATGGAGAAGAGTTTAGACACTAAGATAAGATAAGGAACACACCCATTATAAAGAAATCACATTAGGATTCTCTTTTTAAGCTGTTCCTTAAAACACTAGTGCTTAGGAAATCTATTGGAGGCAGAAGCAGTCAAGGGTAGCCTAGGGTTAGGGTTAGGCTTAGGGTTAGGCTTAGGGTACGGCTTAGGGTACGGGTTCGGGGACGGGTGCGCGTACGGCGTAGGGTATGGGTTAGGGTTAGGGTTAGTGTTAGGGTTAGGGCTCGGTTTAGGGTACGGGTTAGAATTAGGGTACGTGTTAGGGTTAGGGTAGGGGTTAGGGTTAGGGTACGCGTTAGGGTTAGGGTAGTTAGTAAACCTATCCCACTCTCTAGATACCCCTTAGCACGTAAGGCAATATTATTTGGGGGTGCAGCCATGGAGAAGAGTTTAGACACTAGGATAAGATAAGGAACACACCCATTATAAAGAAATCACATTAGGATTCTCTTTTTAAGCTGTTCCTTAAAACACTAGTGCTTAGGAAATCTATTGGAGGCAGAAGCAGTCAAGGGTAGCCTAGGGTTAATGTTAGGCTTAGGGTTAGGCTTAGGGTTAGGCTTAGGGTACGGGTTTGGGGAGGGGTTCGGGTACGGCGTAGGGTATGGGTTAGGGTTAGGGTTAGTGTTAGGGTTAGTGCTCGGTTTAGGGTACCCGTTAGGATTAGGGTACATGTTAGGGTTAGGGTAGGGGTTAGGGTTAGAGTACGCATTAGGGTTAGGGTAGTTATTAAACCTATCCCACTCTCTAGATACCCCTTAGCACGTAAGGGAATATTATTTGGGGGTGCAGCCATGGAGAAGAGTTTAGACACTAAGATAAGATAAGGAACACACCCATTATAAAGAAATCACATTAGGATTCTCTTTTTAAGCTGTTCCTTAAAACACTAGTGCTTAGGAAATCTATTGGAGGCAGAAGCAGTCAAGGGTAGCCTAGGGTTAGGGTTAGGCTTAGGGTTAGGCTTAGGGTACGGGTTCGGGGAGGGGTTCGGTTACGGCGTAGGGTATGGTTTAGGGTTAGGGTTAGGGTTAGTGTTACGGTTAGGGCTCGGTTTAGGGTACGGGTCAGGATTAGGGTACGTGTTAGGGTTAGGGTAGGGGTTAGAGTTAGGGTACGCGTTGCGGTTAGGGTAGTTATTAAACCTATCCCACTCTCTAGATACCCCTTAGCACGTAAAGGAATATTATTTGGGGGTCCAGCCATGGAGAATAGTTTAGACACTAGGATAAATAAGGAACACACCCATTATAAAGAAATCACATTAGGATTCTCTTTTTAAGCTGTTCCTTAAAACACTAGTGCTTAGGAAATCTATTGGAGGCAGAAGCAGTCAAGGGTAGCCTAGGGTTAGTGTTAGGCTTAGGGTTAGGCTTAGGGTACAGGTTTGGGGAGGGGTTCGGATACGGCGTAGGGTATGGGTTAGGGTTAGGGTTAGGGTTAGTGTTAGGGTTAGGGCTTGGTTTAGGGTATGGGTTAGGATTAGGGTACGTGTTAGGGTTAGGGTAGGGGTTAGGGTTAGAGTACGCATTAGGGTTAGGGTAGTTATTAAACCTATCCCACTCTCTAGATACCCCTTAGCACGTAAGGGAATATTATTTGGGGGTGCAGCCATGGAGAAGAGTTTAGACACTAAGATAAGATAAGGAACACACCCATTATAAAGAAATCACATTAGGATTCTCTTTTTAAGCTGTTCCTTAAAACACTAGTGCTTAGGAAATCTATTGGAGGCAGAAGCAGTCAAGGGTAGCCTAGGGTTAGGGTTAGGCTTAGGGTTAGGCTTAGGGTACGGCTTAGGGTACGGGTTCGGGGACGGGTGCGCGTACGGCGTAGGGTATGGGTTAGGGTTAGGGTTAGGGTTAGGGTTAGGGCTCGGTTTAGGGTACGGGTTAGGATTAGGGTACGTGTTAGGGTTAGGGTAGGGGTTAGGGTTAGGGTACGCGTTAGGGTTAGGGTAGTTAGTAAACCTATCCCACTCTCTAGATACCCCTTAGCACGTAAGGCAATATTATTTGGGGGTGCAGCCAGGGAGAAGAGTTTAGACACTAGGATAAGATAAGGAACACACCCATTATAAAGAAATCACATTAGGATTCTCTTTTTAAGCTGTTCCTTAAAACACTAGTGCTTAGGAAATCTATTGGAGGCAGAAGCAGTCAAGGGTAGCCTAGGGTTAGGGTTAGGCTTAGGGTTAGGCTTAGGGTACGGCTTAGGGTACGGGTTCGGGGAGGGGTGCGGGTACGGCGTAGGGTATGGGTTAGGGTTAGGGTTAGGGTTAGTGTTAAGGTTAGGGCTCGGTTTAGGGTACGGGTTAGCATTAGGGTACGTGTTAGGGTTAGGGTAGGGTTTAGGGTTAGGGTACGCGTTAGGGTTAGGGTAGTTAGTAAACCTATCCCACTCTCTATATACCCCTTAGCACGTAAACGAATATTATTTGGGGGTTCAGCCATGGAGACGAGTTTAGACACTAGGATAAGATAAGAAACACACCCATTATAAAGAAATCACATTAGGATTCTCTTTTTAAGCTGTTCCTTAAAACACTAGTGCTTAGGAAATCTATTGGAGGCAGAAGCAGTCAAGGGTAGCCTAGGGTTAGGGTTAGGCTTAGGGTTAGGCTTAGGGTACGGCTTAGGGTACGGGTTCGGGGAGGGGTTCGGGTACGGCGTAGGGTATGGGTTAGGGTTAGTGTTAGGGTTAGTGTTAGGGTTAGGGTTCGGTTCAGGGTACGGGTTAGGATTAGGGTACGTGTTAGGGTTAGGGTAGGGGTTAGGGTTAGGGTACGCGTTAGGGTTAGGGTAGTTATTAAACCTATCCTACTCTCTAGATACCCCTTAGCACGTAAAGGAATATTATTTGGGGTTCCAGCCATGGAGGAGAGTTTAAACACTAGGATAAGATAAGGAACACACCCATTAAAAAGAAATCACATTAGGATTCTCTTTTTAAGCTGTTCCTTAAAACACTAGTGCTTAGGAAATCTATTGGAGGCAGAAGCAGTCAAGGGTAGCCTAGGGTTAGTGTTAGGCTTAGGGTTAGGTTTAGGGTACGGGTTTGGGGAGGGGTTCGGGTACGGCGTAGGGTATGGGTTAGGGTTAGGGTTAGGGTTAGTGTTAGTGTTAGGGCTCGGTTTAGGGTACGGGTTAGGATTAGGGTACGTGTTAGGCTTAGGGTAGGGGTTAGGGTTAGGGTACGCATTAGGGTTAGGGTAGTTAGTAAACCTATCCCACTCTCTAGATACCCCTTAGCACGTAAAGGAATATTATTTGAGGGTCCAGCCATGGAGAAGAGTTTAGACACTAGGATAAGATAAGGAACACACCCATTATAAAGAAATCACATTAGGATTCTCTTTTTAAGCTGTTCATTAAAACACTAGTGCTTAGGAAATCTATTGGAGGCAGAAGCAGTCAAGGGTAGCCTAGGGTTAGTGTTAGGCTTAGGGTTAGGCTTAGGGTATGGCTTAGGGTACGGGTTTGGGGAGGGGTTCGGGTACGGCGTAGGGTATGGGTTAGGGTTAGGGTTAGGGTTAGTGTTAGGGTTAGGGCTCGGTTTAGGGTACGGGTTAGGATTAGGGTACGTGTTAGGGTTAGGGTAGGGGTTAGGGTTAGAGTACGCATTAGGGTTAGGGTAGTTATTAAACCTATCCCACTCTCTACATACCCCTTAGCACGTAAGGGAATATTATTTGGGGGTGCAGCCATGGAGAAGAGTTTAGACACTAAGATAAGATAAGGAACACACCCATTATAAAGAAATCACATTAGGATTCTCTTTTTAAGCTGTTCCTTAAAACACTAGTGCTTAGGAAATCTATTGGAGGCAGAAGCAGTCAAGGGTAGCCTAGGGTTAGGGTTAGGCTTAGGGTTAGGCTTAGGGTACGGCTTAGGGTACGGGTTCGGGGACGGGTGCGCGTACGGCGTAGGGTATGGGTTAGGGTTAGGGTTAGGGTTAGGGTTAGGGCTCGGTTTAGGGTACGGGTTAGGATTAGGGTACGTGTTAGGGTTAGGGTAGGGGTTAGGGTTAGGGTACGCGTTAGGGTTAGGGTAGTTAGTAAACCTATCCCACTCTCTAGATACCCCTTAGCACGTAAGGCAATATTATTTGGGGGTGCAGCCATGGAGAAGAGTTTAGACACTAGGATAAGATAAGGAACACACCCATTATAAAGAAATCACATTAGGATTCTCTTTTTAAGCTGTTCCTTAAAACACTAGTGCTTAGGAAATCTATTGGAGGCAGAAGCAGTCAAGGGTAGCCTAGGGTTAATGTTAGGCTTAGGGTTAGGCTTAGGGTACGGCTTAGGGTACGGGTTTGGGGAGGGGTTCGGGTACGGCGTAGGGTATGGGTTAGGGTTAGGGTTAGTGTTAGGGTTAGTGCTCGGTTTAGGGTACCCGTTAGGATTAGGGTACATGTTAGGGTTAGGGTAGGGGTTAGGGTTAGAGTACGCATTAGGGTTAGGGTAGTTATTAAACCTATCCCACTCTCTAGATACCCCTTAGCACGTAAGGGAATATTATTTGGGGGTGCAGCCATGGAGAAGAGTTTAGACACTAAGATAAGATAAGGAACACACCCATTATAAAGAAATCACATTAGGATTCTCTTTTTAAGCTGTTCCTTAAAACACTAGTGCTTAGGAAATCTATTGGAGGCAGAAGCACTCAAGGGTAGCCTAGGGTTAGGGTTAGGCTTAGGGTTAGGCTTAGGGTACGGGTTCGGGGAGGGGTTCGGTTACGGCGTAGGGTATGGTTTAGGGTTAGGGTTAGGGTTAGTGTTACGGTTAGGGCTCGGTTTAGGGTACGGGTCAGGATTAGGGTACGTGTTAGGGTTAGGGTAGGGGTTAGAGTTAGGGTACGCGTTGCGGTTAGGGTAGTTATTAAACCTATCCCACTCTCTAGATACCCCTTAGCACGTAAAGGAATATTATTTGGGGGTCCAGCCATGGAGAATAGTTTAGACACTAGGATAAATAAGGAACACACCCATTATAAAGAAATCACATTAGGATTCTCTTTTTAAGCTGTTCCTTAAAACACTAGTGCTTAGGAAATCTATTGGAGGCAGAAGCAGTCAAGGGTAGCCTAGGGTTAGTGTTAGGCTTAGGGTTAGGCTTAGGGTACAGGTTTGGGGAGGGGTTCGGATACGGCGTAGGGTATGGGTTAGGGTTAGGGTTAGGGTTAGTGTTAGGGTTAGGGCTTGGTTTAGGGTATGGGTTAGGATTAGGGTACGTGTTAGGATTAGGGTAGGGGTTAGGGTTAGAGTACGCATTAGGGTTAGGGTAGTTAGTAAACCTATCCCACTCTCTAGATACCCCTTAGCACGTAAGGGAATATTATTTGGGGGTGCAGCCATGGAGAAGAGTTTAGACACTAAGATAAGATAAGGAACACACCCATTATAAAGAAATCACACTAGGATTCTCTTTTTAAGCTGTTCCTTAAAACACTACTGCTTAGGAAATCTATTGGAGGCAGAAGCAGTCAAGGGTAGCCTAGGGTTAGGGTTAGGCTTAGGGTTAGGCTTAGGGTACGGCTTAGGGTACGGGTTCGGGGAGGGGTGCGGGTACAGCGTAGGGTATGGGTTAGGGTTAGGGTTAGGGTTAGTGTTAGGGTTAGGGCTCGGTTTAGGGTACGGGTTAGGATTAGGGTACGTGTTAGGGTTAGGGTAGGGGTTAGGGTTAGGGTACGCTTTAGGGTTAGGGTAGTTAGTAAACCTATCCCACTCTCTAGATACCCCTTAGCACGTAAAGGAATATTATTTGAGGGTCCAGCCATGGAGAAGAGTTTAGACACTAGGGTAAGATAAGGAACACACCCATTATAAAGAAATCACATTAGGATTCTCTTTTTAAGCTGTTCCTTAAAACACTATTGCTTAGGAAATCTATTGGAGGCAGAAGCAGTCAAGGGTAGCCTAGGGTTAGGGTTAGGCTTAGGGTTAGGCTTAGGGTACGGCTTAGGGTACGGGTTCGGGGAGGGGTTCGGGTACAGCGTAGGGTATGGGTTAGGTTTAGGGTTAGGGTTAGTGTTAAGGTTAGGGCTCGGTTTAGGGTACGGGTTAGCATTAGGGTACGTGTTAGGGTTAGGGTAGGGTTTAGGGTTAGGGTACGCGTTAGGGTTAGGGTAGTTAGTAAACCTATCCCACTCTCTATATACCCCTTAGCACGTAAACGAATATTATTTGGGGGTTCAGCCATGGAGAAGAGTTTAGACACTAGGATAAGATAAGGAACACACCCATTATAAAGAAATCACATTAGGATTCTCTTTTTAAGCTGTTCCTTAAAACACTAGTGCTTAGGAAATCTATTGGAGGCAGAAGCAGTCAAGGGTAGCCTAGGGTTAGGGTTAGGTTTAGGGATAGGCTTAGGGTACGGCTTAGGGTTCGGGTTCGGGGAGGGGTTCGGGTACGGCGTAGGGTATGTGTTATGGTTAGTGTTAGGGTTAGTGTTAGGGTTAGGGATCGGTTTAGGGTACGGGTTAGGATTAGCGTACGTGTTAGGGTTAGGGTAGGGGTTAGGGTTAGGGTACGCGTTAGGGTTAGGGTAGTTAGTAAACCTATCCCACTCTCTAGATACCCCTTAGCACGTAAAGGAATATTATTTGAGGGTCCAGCCATGGAGAAGAGTTTAGACACTAGGATAAGATAAGGAACACACCCATTATAAAGAAATCACATTAGGATTCTCTTTTTAAGCTGTTCCTTAAAACACTAGTGCTTAGGAAATCTATTGGAGGCAGAAGCAGTCAAGGGTAGCCTAGGGTTAGTGTTAGGCTTAGGGTTAGGCTTAGGGTACGGCTTAGGGTACGGGTTTGGGGAGGGGTTTGGGTACAGCGTAGGGTATGGGTTAGGTTTAGGGTTAGGGTTAGTGTTACGGTTAGGGCTCGGTTTAGGGTACGGGTTAGGATTAGGGTACGTGTTAGGGTTAGGGTAGGGGTTAGGGTTAGAGTACGCATTAGGGTTAGGGTAGTTATTAAACCTATCCCACTCTCTAGATACCCCTTAGCACGTAAAGGAATATTATTTGGGGGTCCAGCCATGGAGAAGAGTTTAGACACTAGGATAAATAAGGAACACACCCATTATAAAGAAATCACATTAGGATTCTCTTTTTAAGCTGTTCCTTAAAACACTAGTGCTTAGGAAATCTATTGGAGGCAGAAGCAGTCAAGGGTAGCCTAGGGTTAGTGTTAGGCTTAGGGTTAGGCTTAGGGTACGGCTTAGGGTACGGGTTTGGGGAGGGGTTCGGGTACGGCGTAGGGTATGGGTTAGGGTTAGTGTTAGGGTTAGGGCTCGGTTTACGGTACCTGTTAGGATTAGGGTACATGTTAGGGTTAGGGTAGGGGTTCGGGTTAGAGTACGCATTAGGGTTAGGGTAGTTATTAAACCTATCCCACTCTCTAGATACCCCTTAGCACGTAAGGGAATATTATTTGGGGGTGCAGCCATGGAGAAGAGTTTAGACACTAAGACAAGATAAGGAACACACCCATTATAAAGAAATCACATTAGGATTCTCTTTTTAAGCTGTTCCTTAAAACACTAGTGCTTAGGAAATCTATTGGAGGCAGAAGCAGTCAAGGGTAGCCTAGGGTTAGGGTTAGGCTTAGGGTTAGGCTTAGGGTACGGCTTAGGGTACGGGTTCGGTGAGGGGTGCGGGTACGGCGTAGGGTATGGGTTAGGGTTAGGGTTAGGGTTAGTGTTAGGGTTAGGGCTCGGTTTAGGGTACGTGTTAGGGTTAGGGTAGGGGTTAGGGTTAGGGTACGCATTAGGGTTAGGGTAGTTATTAAACCTATCCCACTCTCTAGATACCCCTTAGCACGTAAAGGAATATTATTTGAGGGTCCAGCCATGGAGAAGAGTTTAGACACTAGGATAAGATAAGGAACACACCCATTATAAAGAAATCACATTAGGATTCTCTTTTTAAGCTGTTCCTTAAAACACTAGTGCTTAGGAAATCTATTGGAGGCAGAAGCAGTCAAGGGTAGCCTAGGGTTAGGGTTAGGCTTAGGGTTAGGCTTAGGGTACGGCTTAGGGTACGGGTTCGGGGAGGGGTTCGGGTACGGCGTAGGGTATGGGTTAGGGTTAGTGTTAGGGTTAGTGTTAGGGTTAGGGTTCGGTTCAGGGTACGGGTTAGGATTAGGGTACGTGTTAGGGTTAGGGTAGGGGTTAGGGTTAGGGTACGCGTTAGGGTTAGGGTAGTTATTAAACCTATCCCACTCTCTAGATACCCCTTAGCACGTAAAGGAATATTATTTGGGGTTCCAGCCATGGAGGAGAGTTTAAACACTAGGATAAGATAAGGAACACACCCATTATAAAGAAATCACATTAGGATTCTCTTTTTAAGCTGTTCATTAAAACACTAGTGCTTAGGAAATCTATTGGAGGCAGAAGCAGTCAAGGGTAGCCTAGGGTTAGGGTTAGGCTTAGGGTTCGGCTTAGGGTACGGGTTCGGGGAGGGGTTCGGGTACGGCGTAGGGTATGGGTTAGGGTTAGGGTTAGGGTTAGGGTTAGGGTTAGTGTTAGGGTTAGGGCTCGGTTTAGGGTACGGTTAGGATTAGGGTACGTGTTAGGTTTAGGGTAGGGGTTAGGGTTAGGGTACGCGTTAGGGTTAGGGTAGTTAGTAAACCTATCCCACTCTCTAGATACCCCTTAGCACGTAAAGGAATATTATTTGGGGGTCCAGCCATGGAGAAGAGTTTAGACACTAGGATAAGATAAGGAACACACCCATTATAAAGAAATCACATTAGGATTCTCTTTTTCAGCTGTTCCTTAAAACACTAGTGCTTAGGAAATCTATTGGAGGCAGAAGCAGTCAAGGGTAGCCTAGGGTTAGTGTTAGGCTTAGGGTTAGGCTTAGGGTATGGCTTAGGGTACGGGTTTGGGGAGGGGTTCGGGTACGGCGTAGGGTATGGGTTAGGGTTAGGGTTAGTGTTAGTGTTAGGGTTAGGGCTCGGTTTAGGGTACGGGTTAGGATTAGGGTACGTGTTAGTGTTAGGGTAGGGGTTAGGGTTAGAGTACGCATTAGGGTTAGGGTAGTTATTAAACCTATCCCACTCTCTAGATACCCCTTAGCACGTAAGGCAATATTATTTGGGGGTGCAGCCATGGAGAAGAGTTTAGACACTAGGTTAAGATAAGGAACACACCCATTATAAAGAAATCACATTAGGATTCTCTTTTTAAGCTGTTCCTTAAAACACTAGTGCTTAGGAAATCTATTGGAGGCAGAAGCAGTCAAGGGTAGCCTAGGGTTAATGTTAGGCTTAGGGTTAGGCTTAGGGTACGGCTTAGGGTACGGGTTTGGGGAGGGGTTCGGGTACGGCGTAGGGTATGGGTTAGGGTTAGGGTTAGTGTTAGGGTTAGTGCTCGGTTTAGGGTACCCGTTAGGATTAGGGTACATGTTAGGGTTAGGGTAGGGGTTAGGGTTAGAGTACGCATTAGGGTTAGGGTAGTTATTAAACCTATCCCACTCTCTAGATACCCCTTAGCACGTAAGGGAATATTATTTGGGGGTGCAGCCATGGAGAAGAGTTTAGACACTAAGATAAGATAAGGAACACACCCATTATAAAGAAATCACATTAGGATTCTCTTTTTAAGCTGTTCCTTAAAACACTAGTGCTTAGGAAATCTATTGGAGGCAGAAGCACTCAAGGGTAGCCTAGGGTTAGGGTTAGGCTTAGGGTTAGGCTTAGGGTACGGGTTCGGGGAGGGGTTCGGTTACGGCGTAGGGTATGGTTTAGGGTTAGGGTTAGGGTTAGTGTTACGGTTAGGGCTCGGTTTAGGGTACGGGTCAGGATTAGGGTACGTGTTAGGGTTAGGGTAGGGGTTAGAGTTAGGGTACGCGTTGCGGTTAGGGTAGTTATTAAACCTATCCCACTCTCTAGATACCCCTTAGCACGTAAAGGAATATTATTTGGGGGTCCAGCCATGGAGAATAGTTTAGACACTAGGATAAATAAGGAACACACCCATTATAAAGAAATCACATTAGGATTCTCTTTTTAAGCTGTTCCTTAAAACACTAGTGCTTAGGAAATCTATTGGAGGCAGAAGCAGTCAAGGGTAGCCTAGGGTTAGTGTTAGGCTTAGGGTTAGGCTTAGGGTACAGGTTTGGGGAGGGGTTCGGATACGGCGTAGGGTATGGGTTAGGGTTAGGGTTAGGGTTAGTGTTAGGGTTAGGGCTTGGTTTAGGGTATGGGTTAGGATTAGGGTACGTGTTAGGGTTAGGGTAGGGGTTAGGGTTAGAGTACGCATTAGGGTTAGGGTAGTTATTAAACCTATCCCACTCTCTAGATACCCCTTAGCACGTAAGGGAATATTATTTGGGGGTGCAGCCATGGAGAAGAGTTTAGACACTAAGATAAGATAAGGAACACACCCATTATAAAGAAATCACATTAGGATTCTCTTTTTAAGCTGTTCCTTAAAACACTACTGCTTAGGAAATCTATTGGAGGCAGAAGCAGTCAAGGGTAGCCTAGGGTTAGGGTTAGGCTTAGGGTTAGGCTTAGGGTACGGCTTAGGGTACGGGTTCGGGGAGGGGTGCGGGTACGGCGTAGGGTATGGGTTAGGGTTAGGGTTAGGGTTAGTGTTAGGGTTAGGGCTCGGTTTAGGGTACGGGTTAGGATTAGGGTACGTGTTAGGGTTAGGGTAGGGGTTAGGGTTAGGGTACGCTTTAGGGTTAGGGTAGTTAGTAAACCTATCCCACTCTCTAGATACCCCTTAGCACGTAAAGGAATATTATTTGAGGGTCCAGCCATGGAGAAGAGTTTAGACACTAGGGTAAGATAAGGAACACACCCATTATAAAGAAATCACATTAGGATTCTCTTTTTAAGCTGTTCCTTAAAACACTATTGCTTAGGAAATCTATTGGAGGCAGAAGCAGTCAAGGGTAGCCTAGGGTTAGGGTTAGGCTTAGGGTTAGGCTTAGGGTACGGCTTAGGGTACGGGTTCGGGGAGGGGTTCGGGTACAGCGTAGGGTATGGGTTAGGGTTAGGGTTAGGGTTAGTGTTAAGGTTAGGGCTCGGTTTAGGGTACGGGTTAGCATTAGGGTACGTGTTAGGGTTAGGGTAGGGTTTAGGGTTAGGGTACGCGTTAGGGTTAGGGTAGTTAGTAAACCTATCCCACTCTCTATATACCCCTTAGCACGTAAACGAATATTATTTGGGGGTTCAGCCATGGAGAAGAGTTTAGACACTAGGATAAGATAAGGAACACACCCATTATAAAGAAATCACATTAGGATTCTCTTTTTAAGCTGTTCCTTAAAACACTAGTGCTTAGGAAATCTATTGGAGGCAGAAGCAGTCAAGGGTAGCCTAGGGTTAGGGTTAGGTTTAGGGATAGGCTTAGGGTACGGCTTAGGGTTCGGGTTCGGGGAGGGGTTCGGGTACGGCGTAGGGTATGTGTTATGGTTAGTGTTAGGGTTAGTGTTAGGGTTAGGGATCGGTTTAGGGTACGGGTTAGGATTAGCGTACGTGTTAGGGTTAGGGTAGGGGTTAGGGTTAGGGTACGCGTTAGGGTTAGGGTAGTTAGTAAACCTATCCCACTCTCTAGATACCCCTTAGCACGTAAAGGAATATTATTTGAGGGTCCAGCCATGGAGAAGAGTTTAGACACTAGGATAAGATAAGGAACACACCCATTATAAAGAAATCACATTAGGATTCTCTTTTTAAGCTGTTCCTTAAAACACTAGTGCTTAGGAAATCTATTGGAGGCAGAAGCAGTCAAGGGTAGCCTAGGGTTAGTGTTAGGCTTAGGGTTAGGCTTAGGGTACGGCTTAGGGTACGGGTTTGGGGAGGGGTTTGGGTACAGCGTAGGGTATGGGTTAGGTTTAGGGTTAGGGTTAGTGTTACGGTTAGGGCTCGGTTTAGGGTACGGGTTAGGATTAGGGTACGTGTTAGGGTTAGGGTAGGGGTTAGGGTTAGAGTACGCATTAGGGTTAGGGTAGTTATTAAACCTATCCCACTCTCTAGATACCCCTTAGCACGTAAAGGAATATTATTTGGGGGTCCAGCCATGGAGAAGAGTTTAGACACTAGGATAAATAAGGAACACACCCATTATAAAGAAATCACATTAGGATTCTCTTTTTAAGCTGTTCCTTAAAACACTAGTGCTTAGGAAATCTATTGGAGGCAGAAGCAGTCAAGGGTAGCCTAGGGTTAGTGTTAGGCTTAGGGTTAGGCTTAGGGTACGGCTTAGGGTACGGGTTTGGGGAGGGGTTCGGGTACGGCGTAGGGTATGGGTTAGGGTTAGTGTTAGGGTTAGGGCTCGGTTTACGGTACCTGTTAGGATTAGGGTACATGTTAGGGTTAGGGTAGGGGTTCGGGTTAGAGTACGCATTAGGGTTAGGGTAGTTATTAAACCTATCCCACTCTCTAGATACCCCTTAGCACGTAAGGGAGTATTATTTGGGGGTGCAGCCATGGAGAAGAGTTTAGACACTAAGACAAGATAAGGAACACACCCATTATAAAGAAATCACATTAGGATTCTCTTTTTAAGCTGTTCCTTAAAACACTAGTGCTTAGGAAATCTATTGGAGGCAGAAGCAGTCAAGGGTAGCCTAGGGTTAGGGTTAGGCTTAGGGTTAGGCTTAGGGTACGGCTTAGGGTACGGGTTCGGTGAGGGGTGCGGGTACGGCGTAGGGTATGGGTTAGGGTTAGGGTTAGGGTTAGTGTTAGGGTTAGGGCTCGGTTTAGGGTACGTGTTAGGGTTAGGGTAGGGGTTAGGGTTAGGGTACGCATTAGGGTTAGGGTAGTTATTAAACCTATCCCACTCTCTAGATACCCCTTAGCACGTAAAGGAATATTATTTGAGGGTCCAGCCATGGAGAAGAGTTTAGACACTAGGATAAGATAAGGAACACACCCATTATAAAGAAATCACATTAGGATTCTCTTTTTAAGCTGTTCCTTAAAACACTAGTGCTTAGGAAATCTATTGGAGGCAGAAGCAGTCAAGGGTAGCCTAGGGTTAGGGTTAGGCTTAGGGTTAGGCTTAGGGTACGGCTTAGGGTACGGGTTCGGGGAGGGGTTCGGGTACGGCGTAGGGTATGGGTTAGGGTTAGTGTTAGGGTTAGTGTTAGGGTTAGGGTTCGGTTCAGGGTACGGGTTAGGATTAGGGTACGTGTTAGGGTTAGGGTAGGGGTTAGGGTTAGGGTACGCGTTAGGGTTAGGGTAGTTATTAAACCTATCCCACTCTCTAGATACCCCTTAGCACGTAAAGGAATATTATTTGGGGTTCCAGCCATGGAGGAGAGTTTAAACACTAGGATAAGATAAGGAACACACCCATTATAAAGAAATCACATTAGGATTCTCTTTTTAAGCTGTTCATTAAAACACTAGTGCTTAGGAAATCTATTGGAGGCAGAAGCAGTCAAGGGTAGCCTAGGGTTAGGGTTAGGCTTAGGGTTCGGCTTAGGGTACGGGTTCGGGGAGGGGTTCGGGTACGGCGTAGGGTATGGGTTAGGGTTAGGGTTAGGGTTAGGGTTAGGGTTAGTGTTAGGGTTAGGGCTCGGTTTAGGGTACGGTTAGGATTAGGGTACGTGTTAGGTTTAGGGTAGGGGTTAGGGTTAGGGTACGCGTTAGGGTTAGGGTAGTTAGTAAACCTATCCCACTCTCTAGATACCCCTTAGCACGTAAAGGAATATTATTTGGGGGTCCAGCCATGGAGAAGAGTTTAGACACTAGGATAAGATAAGGAACACACCCATTATAAAGAAATCACATTAGGATTCTCTTTTTCAGCTGTTCCTTAAAACACTAGTGCTTAGGAAATCTATTGGAGGCAGAAGCAGTCAAGGGTAGCCTAGGGTTAGTGTTAGGCTTAGGGTTAGGCTTAGGGTATGGCTTAGGGTACGGGTTTGGGGAGGGGTTCGGGTACGGCGTAGGGTATGGGTTAGGGTTAGGGTTAGTGTTAGTGTTAGGGTTAGGGCTCGGTTTAGGGTACGGGTTAGGATTAGGGTACGTGTTAGTGTTAGGGTAGGGGTTAGGGTTAGAGTACGCATTAGGGTTAGGGTAGTTATTAAACCTATCCCACTCTCTAGATACCCCTTAGCACGTAAGGCAATATTATTTGGGGGTGCAGCCATGGAGAAGAGTTTAGACACTAGGTTAAGATAAGGAACACACCCATTATAAAGAAATCACATTAGGATTCTCTTTTTAAGCTGTTCCTTAAAACACTAGTGCTTAGGAAATCTATTGGAGGCAGAAGCAGTCAAGGGTAGCCTAGGGTTAATGTTAGGCTTAGGGTTAGGCTTAGGGTACGGCTTAGGGTACGGGTTTGGGGAGGGGTTCGGGTACGGCGTAGGGTATGGGTTAGGGTTAGGGTTAGTGTTAGGGTTAGGGCTCGGTTTAGGGTACCCGTTAGGATTAGGGTACATGTTAGGGTTAGGGTAGGGGTTAGGGTTAGAGTACGCATTAGGGTTAGGGTAGTTATTAAACCTATCCCACTCTCTAGATACCCCTTAGCACGTAAGGGAATATTATTTGGGGGTCCAGCCATGGAGAAGAGTTTAGACACTAGGATAAATAAGGAACACACCCATTATAAAGAAATCACATTAGGATTCTCTTTTTAAGCTGTTCCTTAAAACACTAGTGCTTAGGAAATCTATTGGAGGCAGAAGCAGTCAAGGGTAGCCTAGGGTTAGTGTTAGGCTTAGAGTTAGGTTTAGGGTACGGGTTTGGGGAGGGGTTCGGGTACGGCGTAGGGTATGGGTTAGGGTTAGGGTTAGGGTTAGTGTTAGGGTTAGGGCTCGGTTTAGGGTACGGGTTAGGAGTAGGGTACGTGTTAGGGTTAGGGTAGGGGTTAGGGTTAGAGTACGCCTTAGGGTTAGGGTAGTTATTAAAACTATCCCACTCTCTAGATACCCCTTAGCACGTAAGGGAATATTATTTGGGGGTGCAGCCATGGAGAAGAGTTTAGACACTAAGATAAGATAAGGAACACACCCATTATAAAGAAATCACATTAGGATTCTCTTTTTAAGCTGTTCCTTAAAACACTAGTGCTTAGGAAATCTATTGGAGGCAGAAGCAGTCAAGGGTAGCCTAGGGTTAGGGTTAGGCTTAGGGTTAGGCTTAGGGTACGGCTTAGGGTACTGGTTCGGGGAAGGGTGCGCGTACGGCGTAGGGTATGGGTTAGGGTTAGGGTTAGTGTTAGGGTTAGGGCTCGGTTTAGGGTACGGGTTAGGATTAGGGTACGTGTTAGGGTTAGGGTAGGGGTTAGGGTTAGGGTACGCGTTAGGGTTAGGGTAGTTAGTAAACCTATCCCACTCTCTAGATACCCCTTAGCACGTAAGGCAATATTATTTGGGGGTGCAGCCATGGAGAAGAGTTTAGACACTAGGATAAGATAAGGAACACACCCATTATAAAGAAATCACATTAGGATTCTCTTTTTAAGCTGTTCCTTAAAACACTAGTGCTTAGGAAATCTATTGGAGGCAGAAGCAGTCAAGGGTAGCCTAGGGTTAATGTTAGGCTTAGGGTTAGGCTTAGGGTACGGCTTAGGGTACGGGTTTGGGGAGGGGTTCGGGTACGGTGTAGGGTATGGGTTAGTGTTAGGGTTAGTGTTAGGGTTAGGGCTCGGTTTAGGGTACCCGTTAGGATTAGGGTACGTGTTAGGGTTAGGGTAGGTGTTAGGGTTAGGGTATGCGTTAGGGTTAGGGTAGTTATTAAACCTATCCCACTCTCTAGATACCCCTTAGCACGTAAAGGAATATTATTTGGGGGTCCAGCCATGGAGAAGAGTTTAGACACTAGGATAAGATAAGGAACACACCCATTATAAAGAAATCACATTAGGATTCTCTTTTTCAGCTGTTCCTTAAAACACTAGTGCTTAGGAAATCTATTGGAGGCAGAAGTAGTCAAGGGTAGCCTAGGGTTAGTGTTAGGCTTAGGGTTAGGTTTAGGGTATGGCTTAGGGTACGGGTTTGGGGAGGGGTTCGGGTACGGCGTAGGGTATGGGTTAGGGTTAGGGTTAGTGTTAGTGTTAGGGTTAGGGCTCGGTTTAGGGTACGGGTTAGGATTAGGGTACGTGTTAGTGTTAGGGTAGGGGTTAGGGTTAGAGTACGCATTAGGGTTAGGGTAGTTATTAAACCTATCCCACTCTCTAGATACCCCTTAGCACGTAAGGCAATATTATTTGGGGGTGCAGCCATGGAGAAGAGTTTAGACACTAGGTTAAGATAAGGAACACACCCATTATAAAGAAATCACATTAGGATTCTCTTTTTAAGCTGTTCCTTAAAACACTAGTGCTTAGGAAATCTATTGGAGGCAGAAGCAGTCAAGGGTAGCCTAGGGTTAATGTTAGGCTTAGGGTTAGGCTTAGGGTACGGCTTAGGGTACGGGTTTGGGGAGGGGTTCGGGTACGGCGTAGGGTATGGGTTAGGGTTAGGGTTAGTGTTAGGGTTAGGGCTCGGTTTAGGGTACCCGTTAGGATTAGGGTACATGTTAGGGTTAGGGTAGGGGTTAGGGTTAGAGTACGCATTAGGGTTAGGGTAGTTATTAAACCTATCCCACTCTCTAGATACCCCTTAGCACGTAAGGGAATATTATTTGGGGGTCCAGCCATGGAGAAGAGTTTAGACACTAGGATAAATAAGGAACACACCCATTATAAAGAAATCACATTAGGATTCTCTTTTTAAGCTGTTCCTTAAAACACTAGTGCTTAGGAAATCTATTGGAGGCAGAAGCAGTCAAGGGTAGCCTAGGGTTAGTGTTAGGCTTAGAGTTAGGTTTAGGGTACGGGTTTGGGGAGGGGTTCGGGTACGGCGTAGGGTATGGGTTAGGGTTAGGGTTAGGGTTAGTGTTAGGGTTAGGGCTCGGTTTAGGGTACGGGTTAGGAGTAGGGTACGTGTTAGGGTTAGGGTAGGGGTTAGGGTTAGAGTACGCCTTAGGGTTAGGGTAGTTATTAAAACTATCCCACTCTCTAGATACCCCTTAGCACGTAAGGGAATATTATTTGGGGGTGCAGCCATGGAGAAGAGTTTAGACACTAAGATAAGATAAGGAACACACCCATTATAAAGAAATCACATTAGGATTCTCTTTTTAAGCTGTTCCTTAAAACACTAGTGCTTAGGAAATCTATTGGAGGCAGAAGCAGTCAAGGGTAGCCTAGGGTTAGGGTTAGGCTTAGGGTTAGGCTTAGGGTACGGCTTAGGGTACTGGTTCGGGGAAGGGTGCGCGTACGGCGTAGGGTATGGGTTAGGGTTAGGGTTAGTGTTAGGGTTAGGGCTCGGTTTAGGGTACGGGTTAGGATTAGGGTACGTGTTAGGGTTAGGGTAGGGGTTAGGGTTAGGGTACGCGTTAGGGTTAGGGTAGTTAGTAAACCTATCCCACTCTCTAGATACCCCTTAGCACGTAAGGCAATATTATTTGGGGGTGCAGCCATGGAGAAGAGTTTAGACACTAGGATAAGATAAGGAACACACCCATTATAAAGAAATCACATTAGGATTCTCTTTTTAAGCTGTTCCTTAAAACACTAGTGCTTAGGAAATCTATTGGAGGCAGAAGCAGTCAAGGGTAGCCTAGGGTTAATGTTAGGCTTAGGGTTAGGCTTAGGGTACGGCTTAGGGTACGGGTTTGGGGAGGGGTTCGGGTACGGCGTAGGGTATGGGTTAGTGTTAGGGTTAGTGTTAGGGTTAGGGCTCGGTTTAGGGTACCAGTTAGGATTAGGGTACGTGTTAGGGTTAGGGTAGGGGTTAGGGTTAGGGTATGCGTTAGGGTTAGGGTAGTTATTAAACCTATCCCACTCTCTAGATACCCCTTAGCACGTAAAGGAATATTATTTGGGGGTCCAGCCATGGAGAAGAGTTTAGGCACTAGGATAATATAAGGAACACACCCATTATAAAGAAATCACATTAGGATTCTCTTTTTCAGCTGTTCCTTAAAACACTAGTGCTTAGGAAATCTATTGGAGGCAGAAGCAGTCAAGGGTAGCCTAGGGTTAGGGTTAGGCTTAGGGTTAGGCTTAGGGTACGGCTTAGGGTACGGGTTCGGGGAGGGGTTCGGTTACGGTGTAGGGTATGGGTTAGGATTAGTGTTAGGGTTAGTGTTAAGGTTAGGGCTCGGTTCAGGGAACGGGTTAGGATTAGGGTACGTGTTAGGGTTAGGGTAGGGGTTAGGGTTAGGGTACGCTTTAGGGTTAGGGTATTTATTAAACCTATCCCACTCTCTAGATACCCCTTAGCACGTAAAGGAATATTATTTGGGGGTCCAGCCTTGGAGAAGAGTTTAAACACTAGGATAAGATAAGGAACACACCCATTATAAAGAACTCACATTAGGATTCTCTTTTTAAGCTGTTCCTTAAAACACTAGTGCTTAGGAAAGCTATTGGAGGCAGAAGCAGTCAAGGGTAGCCTAGGGTTAGGGTTAGGCTTAGGGTTAGGCTTAGGGTAAGGCTTAGGTTACGGGTTCGTCGTAGGGTATGGGTTTGGGTTAGGGTTAGGGTTAGTGTTAGGGTTAGGGATCGGTTTAGGGTACGGGTTAGGATAAGGGTACGTGTTAGGGTTAGGGTAGGGGTTAGGGTTAGGGTACGCGTTAGGGTTAGGGTAGTTAGTAAACCTATCCCACTCTCTAGATACCCCTTAGCACGTAAAGGAATATTATTTGAGGGTCCAGCCATGGAGAAGAGTTTAGACACTAGGATAAGATAAGGAACACACCCATTATAAAGAAATCACATTAGGATTCTCTTTTTAAGCTGTTCCTTAAAACACTACTGCTTAGGAAATCTATTGGAGGCAGAAGCAGTCAAGGGTAGCCTAGGGTTAGTGTTAGGCTTAGGGTTAGGCTTAGGGTACGGCTTAGGGTACGGGTTCGGGGAGGGGTTCGGGTACAGCGTAGGGTATGGGTTAGGTTTAGGGTTAGGGTTAGTGTTAAGGTTAGGGCTCGGTTTAGGGTACGGGTTAGGATTAGGGTACGTGTTAGGGTTAGGGTAGGGGTTAGGGTTAGAGTACGCATTAGGGTTAGGGTAGTTATTAAACCTATCCCACTCTCTAGATACCCCTTAGCACGTAAAGGAATATTATTTGGGGGTCCAGCCATGGAGAAGAGTTTAGACACTAGGATAAATAAGGAACACACCCATTATAAAGAAATCACATTAGGATTCTCTTTTTAAGCTGTTCCTTAAAACACTAGTGCTTAGGAAATCTATTGGAGGCAGAAGCAGTCAAGGGTAGCCTAGGGTTAGTGTTAGGCTTAGGGTTAGGCCTAGGGTACGGCTTAGGGTACGGGTTTGGGGAGGGGTTCGGGTACGGCGTAGGGTATGGGTTAGGGTTAGTGTTAGGGTTAGGGCTCGGTTTAGGGTACCTGTTAGGATAAGGGTACATGTTAGGGTTAGGGTAGGGGTTAGGGTTAGAGTACGCATTAGGGTTAGGGTAGTTATGAAACCTATCCCACTCTCTAGATACCCCTTAGCACGTAAGGGAATATTATTTGGGGGTGCAGCCATGGAGAAGAGTTTAGACACTAAGATAAGATAAGGAACACACCCATTATAAAGAAATCACATTAGGATTCTCTTTTTAAGCTGTTCCTTAAAACACTAGTGCTTAGGAAATCTATTGGAGGCAGAAGCAGTCAAGGGTAGCCTAGGGTTAGGGTTAGGCTTAGGGTTAGGCTTAGGGTACGGCTTAGGGTACGGGTTCGGTGAGGGGTGCGGGTACGGCGTAGGGTATGGGTTAGGGTTAGGGTTAGGGTTAGTGTTAGGGTTAGGGCTCGGTTTAGGGTACGTGTTAGGGTTAGGGTAGGGGTTAGGGTTAGGGTACGCTTTAGGGTTAGGGTAGTTATTAAACCTATCCCACTCTCTAGATACCCCTTAGCACGTAAAGGAATATTATTTGAGGGTCCAGCCATGGAGAAGAGTTTAGACACTAGGATAAGATAAGGAACACACCCATTATAAAGAAATCACATTAGGATTCTCTTTTTAAGCTGTTCCTTAAAACACTAGTGCTTAGGAAATCTATTGGAGGCAGAAGCAGTCAAGGGTAGCCTAGGGTTAGGGTTAGGCTTAGGGTTAGGCTTAGGGTACGGCTTAGGGTACGGGTTCGGGGAGGGGTTCGGGTACGGCGTAGGGTATGGGTTAGGGTTAGTGTTAGGGTTAGTGTTAGGGTTAGGGTTCGGTTCAGGGTACGGGTTAGGATTAGGGTACGTGTTAGGGTTAGGGTAGGGGTTAGGGTTAGGGTACGCGTTAGGGTTAGGGTAGTTATTAAACCTATCCTACTCTCTAGATACCCCTTAGCACGTAAAGGAATATTATTTGGGGTTCCAGCCATGGAGGAGAGTTTAAACACTAGGATAAGATAAGGAACACACCCATTATAAAGAAATCACATTAGGATTCTCTTTTTAAGCTGTTCCTTAAAACACTAGTGCTTAGGAAATCTATTGGAGGCAGAAGCAGTCAAGGGTAGCCTAGGGTTAGGGTTAGGCTTAGGGTTAGGCTTAGGGTACGGCTTAGGGTACGGGTTCGGGGAGGGGTTTGGTTACGGCGTAGGGTATGGTTTAGGGTTAGGGTTAGGGTTAGTGTTACGGTTAGGGCTCGGTTTAGGGTACGGGTCAGGATTAGGGTACGTGTTAGGGTTAGGGTAGGGGTTAGAGTTAGGGTACGCGTTAGGGTTAGGGTAGTTATTAAACCTATCCAACTCTCTAGATACCCCTTAGCACGTAAAGGAATATTATTTGGGGGTCCAGCCATGGAGAAGAGTTTAGACACTAGGATAAATAAGGAACACACCCATTAAAAAGAAATCACATTAGGATTCTCTTTTTAAGCTGTTCCTTAAAACACTAGTGCTTAGGAAATCTATTGGAGGCAGAAGCAGTCAAGGGTAGCCTAGGGTTAGTGTTAGGCTTAGGGTTAGGTTTAGGGTACGGGTTTGGGGAGGGGTTCGGGTACGGCGTAGGGTATGGGTTAGGGTTAGGGTTAGGGTTAGTGTTAGTGTTAGGGCTCGGTTTAGGGTACGGGTTAGGATTAGGGTACGTGTTAGGCTTAGGGTAGGGGTTAGGGTTAGGGTACGCATTAGGGTTAGGGTAGTTAGTAAACCTATCCCACTCTCTAGATACCCCTTAGCACGTAAAGGAATATTATTTGAGGGTCCAGCCATGGAGAAGAGTTTAGACACTAGGATAAGATAAGGAACACACCCATTATAAAGAAATCACATTAGGATTCTCTTTTTAAGCTGTTCATTAAAACACTAGTGCTTAGGAAATCTATTGGAGGCAGAAGCAGTCAAGGGTAGCCTAGGGTTAGTGTTAGACTTAGGGTTAGGCTTAGGGTATGGCTTAGGGTACGGGTTTGGAGAGGGGTTCGGGTACGGCGTAGGGTATGGGTTAGGGTTAGGGTTAGGGTTAGTGTTAGGGTTAGGGCTCGGTTTAGGGTACGGGTTAGGATTAGGGTACGTGTTAGGGTTAGGGTAGGGGTTAGGGTTAGAGTACGCATTAGGGTTAGGGTAGTTATTAAACCTACCCCACTCTCTACATACCCCTTAGCACGTAAGGGAATATTATTTGGGGGTGCAGCCATGGAGAAGAGTTTAGACACTAAGATAAGATAAGGAACACACCCATTATAAAGAAATCACATTAGGATTCTCTTTTTAAGCTGTTCCTTAAAACACTAGTGCTTAGGAAATCTATTGGAGGCAGAAGCAGTCAAGGGTAGCCTAGGGTTAGGGTTAGGCTTAGGGTTAGGCTTAGGGTACGGCTTAGGGTACGGGTTCGGGGACGGGTGCGCGTACGGCGTAGGGTATGGGTTAGGGTTAGGGTTAGTGTTAGGGTTAGGGCTCGGTTTAGGGTACCCGTTAGGATTAGGGTACATGTTAGGGTTAGGGTAGGGGTTAGGGTTAGAGTACGCATTAGGGTTAGGGTAGTTATTAAACCTATCCCACTCTCTAGATACCCCTTAGCACGTAAGGGAATATTATTTGGGGGTCCAGCCATGGAGAAGAGTTTAGACACTAGGATAAATAAGGAACACACCCATTATAAAGAAATCACATTAGGATTCTCTTTTTAAGCTGTTCCTTAAAACACTAGTGCTTAGGAAATCTATTGGAGGCAGAAGCAGTCAAGGGTAGCCTAGGGTTAGTGTTAGGCTTAGAGTTAGGTTTAGGGTACGGGTTTGGGGAGGGGTTCGGGTACGGCGTAGGGTATGGGTTAGGGTTAGGGTTAGGGTTAGTGTTAGGGTTAGGGCTCGGTTTAGGGTACGGGTTAGGAGTAGGGTACGTGTTAGGGTTAGGGTAGGGGTTAGGGTTAGAGTACGCCTTAGGGTTAGGGTAGTTATTAAAACTATCCCACTCTCTAGATACCCCTTAGCACGTAAGGGAATATTATTTGGGGGTGCAGCCATGGAGAAGAGTTTAGACACTAAGATAAGATAAGGAACACACCCATTATAAAGAAATCACATTAGGATTCTCTTTTTAAGCTGTTCCTTAAAACACTAGTGCTTAGGAAATCTATTGGAGGCAGAAGCAGTCAAGGGTAGCCTAGGGTTAGGGTTAGGCTTAGGGTTAGGCTTAGGGTACGGCTTAGGGTACTGGTTCGGGGAAGGGTGCGCGTACGGCGTAGGGTATGGGTTAGGGTTAGGGTTAGTGTTAGGGTTAGGGCTCGGTTTAGGGTACGGGTTAGGATTAGGGTACGTGTTAGGGTTAGGGTAGGGGTTAGGGTTAGGGTACGCGTTAGGGTTAGGGTAGTTAGTAAACCTATCCCACTCTCTAGATACCCCTTAGCACGTAAGGCAATATTATTTGGGGGTGCAGCCATGGAGAAGAGTTTAGACACTAGGATAAGATAAGGAACACACCCATTATAAAGAAATCACATTAGGATTCTCTTTTTAAGCTGTTCCTTAAAACACTAGTGCTTAGGAAATCTATTGGAGGCAGAAGCAGTCAAGGGTAGCCTAGGGTTAATGTTAGGCTTAGGGTTAGGCTTAGGGTACGGCTTAGGGTACGGGTTTGGGGAGGGGTTCGGGTACGGTGTAGGGTATGGGTTAGTGTTAGGGTTAGTGTTAGGGTTAGGGCTCGGTTTAGGGTACCCGTTAGGATTAGGGTACGTGTTAGGGTTAGGGTAGGTGTTAGGGTTAGGGTATGCGTTAGGGTTAGGGTAGTTATTAAACCTATCCCACTCTCTAGATACCCCTTAGCACGTAAAGGAATATTATTTGGGGGTCCAGCCATGGAGAAGAGTTTAGACACTAGGATAAGATAAGGAACACACCCATTATAAAGAAATCACATTAGGATTCTCTTTTTCAGCTGTTCCTTAAAACACTAGTGCTTAGGAAATCTATTGGAGGCAGAAGTAGTCAAGGGTAGCCTAGGGTTAGTGTTAGGCTTAGGGTTAGGTTTAGGGTATGGCTTAGGGTACGGGTTTGGGGAGGGGTTCGGGTACGGCGTAGGGTATGGGTTAGGGTTAGGGTTAGTGTTAGTGTTAGGGTTAGGGCTCGGTTTAGGGTACGGGTTAGGATTAGGGTACGTGTTAGTGTTAGGGTAGGGGTTAGGGTTAGAGTACGCATTAGGGTTAGGGTAGTTATTAAACCTATCCCACTCTCTAGATACCCCTTAGCACGTAAGGCAATATTATTTGGGGGTGCAGCCATGGAGAAGAGTTTAGACACTAGGTTAAGATAAGGAACACACCCATTATAAAGAAATCACATTAGGATTCTCTTTTTAAGCTGTTCCTTAAAACACTAGTGCTTAGGAAATCTATTGGAGGCAGAAGCAGTCAAGGGTAGCCTAGGGTTAATGTTAGGCTTAGGGTTAGGCTTAGGGTACGGCTTAGGGTACGGGTTTGGGGAGGGGTTCGGGTACGGCGTAGGGTATGGGTTAGGGTTAGGGTTAGTGTTAGGGTTAGGGCTCGGTTTAGGGTACCCGTTAGGATTAGGGTACATGTTAGGGTTAGGGTAGGGGTTAGGGTTAGAGTACGCATTAGGGTTAGGGTAGTTATTAAACCTATCCCACTCTCTAGATACCCCTTAGCACGTAAGGGAATATTATTTGGGGGTCCAGCCATGGAGAAGAGTTTAGACACTAGGATAAATAAGGAACACACCCATTATAAAGAAATCACATTAGGATTCTCTTTTTAAGCTGTTCCTTAAAACACTAGTGCTTAGGAAATCTATTGGAGGCAGAAGCAGTCAAGGGTAGCCTAGGGTTAGTGTTAGGCTTAGAGTTAGGTTTAGGGTACGGGTTTGGGGAGGGGTTCGGGTACGGCGTAGGGTATGGGTTAGGGTTAGGGTTAGGGTTAGTGTTAGGGTTAGGGCTCGGTTTAGGGTACGGGTTAGGAGTAGGGTACGTGTTAGGGTTAGGGTAGGGGTTAGGGTTAGAGTACGCCTTAGGGTTAGGGTAGTTATTAAAACTATCCCACTCTCTAGATACCCCTTAGCACGTAAGGGAATATTATTTGGGGGTGCAGCCATGGAGAAGAGTTTAGACACTAAGATAAGATAAGGAACACACCCATTATAAAGAAATCACATTAGGATTCTCTTTTTAAGCTGTTCCTTAAAACACTAGTGCTTAGGAAATCTATTGGAGGCAGAAGCAGTCAAGGGTAGCCTAGGGTTAGGGTTAGGCTTAGGGTTAGGCTTAGGGTACGGCTTAGGGTACTGGTTCGGGGAAGGGTGCGCGTACGGCGTAGGGTATGGGTTAGGGTTAGGGTTAGTGTTAGGGTTAGGGCTCGGTTTAGGGTACGGGTTAGGATTAGGGTACGTGTTAGGGTTAGGGTAGGGGTTAGGGTTAGGGTACGCGTTAGGGTTAGGGTAGTTAGTAAACCTATCCCACTCTCTAGATACCCCTTAGCACGTAAGGCAATATTATTTGGGGGTGCAGCCATGGAGAAGAGTTTAGACACTAGGATAAGATAAGGAACACACCCATTATAAAGAAATCACATTAGGATTCTCTTTTTAAGCTGTTCCTTAAAACACTAGTGCTTAGGAAATCTATTGGAGGCAGAAGCAGTCAAGGGTAGCCTAGGGTTAATGTTAGGCTTAGGGTTAGGCTTAGGGTACGGCTTAGGGTACGGGTTTGGGGAGGGGTTCGGGTACGGCGTAGGGTATGGGTTAGTGTTAGGGTTAGTGTTAGGGTTAGGGCTCGGTTTAGGGTACCAGTTAGGATTAGGGTACGTGTTAGGGTTAGGGTAGGGGTTAGGGTTAGGGTATGCGTTAGGGTTAGGGTAGTTATTAAACCTATCCCACTCTCTAGATACCCCTTAGCACGTAAAGGAATATTATTTGGGGGTCCAGCCATGGAGAAGAGTTTAGGCACTAGGATAATATAAGGAACACACCCATTATAAAGAAATCACATTAGGATTCTCTTTTTCAGCTGTTCCTTAAAACACTAGTGCTTAGGAAATCTATTGGAGGCAGAAGCAGTCAAGGGTAGCCTAGGGTTAGGGTTAGGCTTAGGGTTAGGCTTAGGGTACGGCTTAGGGTACGGGTTCGGGGAGGGGTTCGGTTACGGTGTAGGGTATGGGTTAGGATTAGTGTTAGGGTTAGTGTTAAGGTTAGGGCTCGGTTCAGGGAACGGGTTAGGATTAGGGTACGTGTTAGGGTTAGGGTAGGGGTTAGGGTTAGGGTACGCTTTAGGGTTAGGGTATTTATTAAACCTATCCCACTCTCTAGATACCCCTTAGCACGTAAAGGAATATTATTTGGGGGTCCAGCCTTGGAGAAGAGTTTAAACACTAGGATAAGATAAGGAACACACCCATTATAAAGAACTCACATTAGGATTCTCTTTTTAAGCTGTTCCTTAAAACACTAGTGCTTAGGAAAGCTATTGGAGGCAGAAGCAGTCAAGGGTAGCCTAGGGTTAGGGTTAGGCTTAGGGTTAGGCTTAGGGTAAGGCTTAGGTTACGGGTTCGTCGTAGGGTATGGGTTTGGGTTAGGGTTAGGGTTAGTGTTAGGGTTAGGGATCGGTTTAGGGTACGGGTTAGGATAAGGGTACGTGTTAGGGTTAGGGTAGGGGTTAGGGTTAGGGTACGCGTTAGGGTTAGGGTAGTTAGTAAACCTATCCCACTCTCTAGATACCCCTTAGCACGTAAAGGAATATTATTTGAGGGTCCAGCCATGGAGAAGAGTTTAGACACTAGGATAAGATAAGGAACACACCCATTATAAAGAAATCACATTAGGATTCTCTTTTTAAGCTGTTCCTTAAAACACTACTGCTTAGGAAATCTATTGGAGGCAGAAGCAGTCAAGGGTAGCCTAGGGTTAGTGTTAGGCTTAGGGTTAGGCTTAGGGTACGGCTTAGGGTACGGGTTCGGGGAGGGGTTCGGGTACAGCGTAGGGTATGGGTTAGGTTTAGGGTTAGGGTTAGTGTTAAGGTTAGGGCTCGGTTTAGGGTACGGGTTAGGATTAGGGTACGTGTTAGGGTTAGGGTAGGGGTTAGGGTTAGAGTACGCATTAGGGTTAGGGTAGTTATTAAACCTATCCCACTCTCTAGATACCCCTTAGCACGTAAAGGAATATTATTTGGGGGTCCAGCCATGGAGAAGAGTTTAGACACTAGGATAAATAAGGAACACACCCATTATAAAGAAATCACATTAGGATTCTCTTTTTAAGCTGTTCCTTAAAACACTAGTGCTTAGGAAATCTATTGGAGGCAGAAGCAGTCAAGGGTAGCCTAGGGTTAGTGTTAGGCTTAGGGTTAGGCCTAGGGTACGGCTTAGGGTACGGGTTTGGGGAGGGGTTCGGGTACGGCGTAGGGTATGGGTTAGGGTTAGTGTTAGGGTTAGGGCTCGGTTTAGGGTACCTGTTAGGATAAGGGTACATGTTAGGGTTAGGGTAGGGGTTAGGGTTAGAGTACGCATTAGGGTTAGGGTAGTTATGAAACCTATCCCACTCTCTAGATACCCCTTAGCACGTAAGGGAATATTATTTGGGGGTGCAGCCATGGAGAAGAGTTTAGACACTAAGATAAGATAAGGAACACACCCATTATAAAGAAATCACATTAGGATTCTCTTTTTAAGCTGTTCCTTAAAACACTAGTGCTTAGGAAATCTATTGGAGGCAGAAGCAGTCAAGGGTAGCCTAGGGTTAGGGTTAGGCTTAGGGTTAGGCTTAGGGTACGGCTTAGGGTACGGGTTCGGTGAGGGGTGCGGGTACGGCGTAGGGTATGGGTTAGGGTTAGGGTTAGGGTTAGTGTTAGGGTTAGGGCTCGGTTTAGGGTACGTGTTAGGGTTAGGGTAGGGGTTAGGGTTAGGGTACGCTTTAGGGTTAGGGTAGTTATTAAACCTATCCCACTCTCTAGATACCCCTTAGCACGTAAAGGAATATTATTTGAGGGTCCAGCCATGGAGAAGAGTTTAGACACTAGGATAAGATAAGGAACACACCCATTATAAAGAAATCACATTAGGATTCTCTTTTTAAGCTGTTCCTTAAAACACTAGTGCTTAGGAAATCTATTGGAGGCAGAAGCAGTCAAGGGTAGCCTAGGGTTAGGGTTAGGCTTAGGGTTAGGCTTAGGGTACGGCTTAGGGTACGGGTTCGGGGAGGGGTTCGGGTACGGCGTAGGGTATGGGTTAGGGTTAGTGTTAGGGTTAGTGTTAGGGTTAGGGTTCGGTTCAGGGTACGGGTTAGGATTAGGGTACGTGTTAGGGTTAGGGTAGGGGTTAGGGTTAGGGTACGCGTTAGGGTTAGGGTAGTTATTAAACCTATCCTACTCTCTAGATACCCCTTAGCACGTAAAGGAATATTATTTGGGGTTCCAGCCATGGAGGAGAGTTTAAACACTAGGATAAGATAAGGAACACACCCATTATAAAGAAATCACATTAGGATTCTCTTTTTAAGCTGTTCCTTAAAACACTAGTGCTTAGGAAATCTATTGGAGGCAGAAGCAGTCAAGGGTAGCCTAGGGTTAGGGTTAGGCTTAGGGTTAGGCTTAGGGTACGGCTTAGGGTACGGGTTCGGGGAGGGGTTTGGTTACGGCGTAGGGTATGGTTTAGGGTTAGGGTTAGGGTTAGTGTTACGGTTAGGGCTCGGTTTAGGGTACGGGTCAGGATTAGGGTACGTGTTAGGGTTAGGGTAGGGGTTAGAGTTAGGGTACGCGTTAGGGTTAGGGTAGTTATTAAACCTATCCAACTCTCTAGATACCCCTTAGCACGTAAAGGAATATTATTTGGGGGTCCAGCCATGGAGAAGAGTTTAGACACTAGGATAAATAAGGAACACACCCATTAAAAAGAAATCACATTAGGATTCTCTTTTTAAGCTGTTCCTTAAAACACTAGTGCTTAGGAAATCTATTGGAGGCAGAAGCAGTCAAGGGTAGCCTAGGGTTAGTGTTAGGCTTAGGGTTAGGTTTAGGGTACGGGTTTGGGGAGGGGTTCGGGTACGGCGTAGGGTATGGGTTAGGGTTAGGGTTAGGGTTAGTGTTAGTGTTAGGGCTCGGTTTAGGGTACGGGTTAGGATTAGGGTACGTGTTAGGCTTAGGGTAGGGGTTAGGGTTAGGGTACGCATTAGGGTTAGGGTAGTTAGTAAACCTATCCCACTCTCTAGATACCCCTTAGCACGTAAAGGAATATTATTTGAGGGTCCAGCCATGGAGAAGAGTTTAGACACTAGGATAAGATAAGGAACACACCCATTATAAAGAAATCACATTAGGATTCTCTTTTTAAGCTGTTCATTAAAACACTAGTGCTTAGGAAATCTATTGGAGGCAGAAGCAGTCAAGGGTAGCCTAGGGTTAGTGTTAGACTTAGGGTTAGGCTTAGGGTATGGCTTAGGGTACGGGTTTGGAGAGGGGTTCGGGTACGGCGTAGGGTATGGGTTAGGGTTAGGGTTAGGGTTAGTGTTAGGGTTAGGGCTCGGTTTAGGGTACGGGTTAGGATTAGGGTACGTGTTAGGGTTAGGGTAGGGGTTAGGGTTAGAGTACGCATTAGGGTTAGGGTAGTTATTAAACCTACCCCACTCTCTACATACCCCTTAGCACGTAAGGGAATATTATTTGGGGGTGCAGCCATGGAGAAGAGTTTAGACACTAAGATAAGATAAGGAACACACCCATTATAAAGAAATCACATTAGGATTCTCTTTTTAAGCTGTTCCTTAAAACACTAGTGCTTAGGAAATCTATTGGAGGCAGAAGCAGTCAAGGGTAGCCTAGGGTTAGGGTTAGGCTTAGGGTTAGGCTTAGGGTACGGCTTAGGGTACGGGTTCGGGGACGGGTGCGCGTACGGCGTAGGGTATGGGTTAGGGTTAGGGTTAGTGTTAGGGTTAGGGCTCGGTTTAGGGTACGGGTTAGGATTAGGGTACGTGTTAGGGTTAGGGTAGGGGTTAGGGTTAGGGTACGCGTTAGGGTTAGGGTAGTTAGTAAACCTATCCCACTCTCTAGATACCCCTTAGCACGTAAGGCAATATTATTTGGGGGTGCAGCCATGGAGAAGAGTTTAGACACTAGGATAAGATAAGGAACACACCCATTATAAAGAAATCACATTAGGATTCTCTTTTTAAGCTGTTCCTTAAAACACTAGTGCTTAGGAAATCTATTGGAGGCAGAAGCAGTCAAGGGTAGCCTAGGGTTAATGTTAGGCTTAGGGTTAGGCTTAGGGTTAGGCTTAGGGTACGGGTTTGGGGAGGGGTTCGGGTACGGCGTAGGGTATGGCTTAGGGTTAGGGTTAGTGTTAGGGTTAGTGCTCGGTTTAGGGTACCCGTTAGGATTAGGGTACATGTTAGGGTTAGGGTAGGGGTTAGGGTTAGAGTACGCATTAGGGTTAGGGTAGTTATTAAACCTATCCCACTCTCTAGATACCCCTTAGCACGTAAGGGAATATTATTTGGGGGTGCAGCCATGGAGAAGAGTTTAGACACTAAGATAAGATAAGGAACACACCCATTATAAAGAAATCACATTAGGATTCTCTTTTTAAGCTGTTCCTTAAAACACTAGTGCTTAGGAAATCTATTGGAGGCAGAAGCAGTCAAGGGTAGCCTAGGGTTAGGGTTAGGCTTAGGGTTAGGCTTAGGGTACGGGTTCGGGGAGGGGTTCGGTTACGGCGTAGGGTATGGTTTAGGGTTAGGGTTAGGGTTAGTGTTACGGTTAGGGCTCGGTTTAGGGTACGGGTCAGGATTAGGGTACGTGTTAGGGTTAGGGTAGGGGTTAGAGTTAGGGTACGCGTTGCGGTTAGGGTAGTTATTAAACCTATCCCACTCTCTAGATACCCCTTAGCACGTAAAGGAATATTATTTGGGGGTCCAGCCATGGAGAATAGTTTAGACACTAGGATAAATAAGGAACACACCCATTATAAAGAAATCACATTAGGATTCTCTTTTTAAGCTGTTCCTTAAAACACTAGTGCTTAGGAAATCTATTGGAGGCAGAAGCAGTCAAGGGTAGCCTAGGGTTAGTGTTAGGCTTAGGGTTAGGCTTAGGGTACAGGTTTGGGGAGGGGTTCGGATACGGCGTAGGGTATGGGTTAGGGTTAGGGTTAGGGTTAGTGTTAGGGTTAGGGCTTGGTTTAGGGTATGGGTTAGGATTAGGGTACGTGTTAGGGTTAGGGTAGGGGTTAGGGTTAGAGTACGCATTAGGGTTAGGGTAGTTATTAAACCTATCCCACTCTCTAGATACCCCTTAGCACGTAAGGGAATATTATTTGGGGGTGCAGCCATGGAGAAGAGTTTAGACACTAAGATAAGATAAGGAACACACCCATTATAAAGAAATCACATTAGGATTCTCTTTTTAAGCTGTTCCTTAAAACACTAGTGCTTAGGAAATCTATTGGAGGCAGAAGCAGTCAAGGGTAGCCTAGGGTTAGGGTTAGGCTTAGGGTTAGGCTTAGGTTACGGCTTAGGGTACGGGTTCGGGGAGGGGTGCGGGTACGGCGTAGGGTATGGGTTAGGGTTAGGGTTAGGGTTAGTGTTAAGGTTAGGGCTCGGTTTAGGGTACGGGTTAGCTTTAGGGTACGTGTTAGGGTTAGGGTAGGGTTTAGGGTTAGGGTACGCGTTAGGGTTAGGGTAGTTAGTAAACCTATCCCACTCTCTATATACCCCTTAGCACGTAAACGAATATTATTTGGGGGTTCAGCCATGGAGAAGAGTTTAGACACTAGGATAAGATAAGAAACACACCCATTATAAAGAAATCACATTAGGATTCTCTTTTTAAGCTGTTCCTTAAAACACTAGTGCTTAGGAAATCTATTGGAGGCAGAAGCAGTCAAGGGTAGCCTAGGGTTAGGGTTAGGCTTAGGGTTAGGCTTAGGGTACGGCTTAGGGTACGGGTTCGGGGAGGGGTTCGGGTACGGCGTAGGGTATGGGTTAGGGTTAGTGTTAGGGTTAGTGTTAGGGTTAGGGTTCGGTTCAGGGTACGGGTTAGGATTAGGGTACGTGTTAGGGTTAGGGTAGGGGTTAGGGTTAGGGTACGCGTTAGGGTTAGGGTAGTTATTAAACCTATCCTACTCTCTAGATACCCCTTAGCACGTAAAGGAATATTATTTGGGGTTCCAGCCATGGAGGAGAGTTTAAACACTAGGATAAGATAAGGAACACACCCATTATAAAGAAATCACATTAGGATTCTCTTTTTAAGCTGTTCCTCAAAACACTAGTGCTTAGGAAATCTATTGGAGGCAGAAGCAGTCAAGGGTAGCCTAGGGTTAGGGTTAGGCTTAGGGTTAGGCTTAGGGTACGGCTTAGGGTACGGGTTCGGGGAGGGGTTTGGTTACGGCGTAGTGTATGGTTTAGGGTTAGGGTTAGGGTTAGTGTTACGGTTAGGGCTCGGTTTAGGGTACGGGTCAGGATTAGGGTACGTGTTAGGGTTAGGGTAGTGGTTAGAGTTATGGTACGCGTTAGGGTTAGGGTAGTTATTAAACCTATCCCACTCTCTAGATACCCCTTAGCACGTAAAGGAATATTATTTGGGGGTCCAGCCATGGAGAAGAGTTTAGACACTAGGATAAATAAGGAACACACCCATTAAAAAGAAATCACATTAGGATTCTCTTTTTAAGCTGTTCCTTAAAACACTAGTGCTTAGGAAATCTATTGGAGGCAGAAGCAGTCAAGGGTAGCCTAGGGTTAGTGTTAGGCTTAGGGTTAGGTTTAGGGTACGGGTTTGGGGAGGGGTTCGGGTACGGCGTAGGGTATGGGTTAGGGTTAGGGTTAGGGTTAGTGTTAGTGTTAGGGCTCGGTTTAGGGTACGGGTTAGGATTAGGGTACGTGTTAGGCTTAGGGTAGGGGTTAGGGTTAGGGTACGCATTAGGGTTAGGGTAGTTAGTAAACCTATCCCACTCTCTAGATACCCCTTAGCACGTAAAGAAATATTATTTGAGGGTCCAGCCATGGAGAAGAGTTTAGACACTAGGATAAGATAAGGAACACACCCATTATAAAGAAATCACATTAGGATTCTCTTTTTAAGCTGTTCATTAAAACACTAGTGCTTAGGAAATCTATTGGAGGCAGAAGCAGTCAAGGGTAGCCTAGGGTTAGTGTTAGGCTTAGGGTTAGGCTTAGGGTATGGCTTAGGGTACGGGTTTGGGGAGGGGTTCGGGTACGGCGTAGGGTATGGGTTAGGGTTAGGGTTAGGGTTAGTGTTAGGGTTAGGGCTCGGTTTAGGGTACGGGTTAGGATTAGGGTACGTGTTAGGGTTAGGGTAGGGGTTAGGGTTAGAGTACGCATTAGGGTTAGGGTAGTTATTAAACCTATCCCACTCTCTACATACCCCTTAGCACGTAAGGGAATATTATTTGGGGGTGCAGCCATGGAGAAGAGTTTAGACACTAAGATAAGATAAGGAACACACCCATTATAAAGAAATCACATTAGGATTCTCTTTTTAAGCTGTTCCTTAAAACACTACTGCTTAGGAAATCTATTGGAGGCAGAAGCAGTCAAGGGTAGCCTAGGGTTAGGGTTAGGCTTAGGGTTAGGCTTAGGGTACGGCTTAGGGTACGGGTTCGGGGACGGGTGCGCGTACGGCGTAGGGTATGGGTTAGGGTTAGGGTTAGGGTTAGGGTTAGGGCTCGGTTTAGGGTACGGGTTAGGATTAGGGTACGTGTTAGGGTTAGGGTAGGGGTTAGGGTTAGGGTACGCGTTAGGGTTAGGGTAGTTAGTAAACCTATCCCACTCTCTAGATACCCCTTAGCACGTAAGGCAATATTATTTGGGGGTGCAGCCAGGGAGAAGAGTTTAGACACTAGGATATGATAAGGAACACACCCATTATAAAGAAATCACATTAGGATTCTCTTTTTAAGCTGTTCCTTAAAACACTAGTGCTTAGGAAATCTATTGGAGGCAGAAGCAGTCAAGGGTAGCCTAGGGTTAATGTTAGGCTTAGGGTTAGGCTTAGGGTACGGCTTAGGGTACGGGTTTGGGGAGGGGTTCGGGTACGGCGTAGGGTATGGGTTAGGGTTAGGGTTAGTGTTAGGGTTAGTGCTCGGTTTAGGGTACCCGTTAGGATTAGGGTACATGTTAGGGTTAGGGTAGGGGTTAGGGTTAGAGTACGCATTAGGGTTAGGGTAGTTATTAAACCTATCCCACTCTCTAGATACCCCTTAGCACGTAAGGGAATATTATTTGGGGGTGCAGCCATGGAGAAGAGTTTAGACACTAAGATAAGATAAGGAACACACCCATTATAAAGAAATCACATTAGGATTCTCTTTTTAAGCTGTTCCTTAAAACACTAGTGCTTAGGAAATCTATTGGAGGCAGAAGCACTCAAGGGTAGCCTAGGGTTAGGGTTAGGCTTAGGGTTAGGCTTAGGGTACGGGTTCGGGGAGGGGTTCGGTTACGGCGTAGGGTATGGTTTAGGGTTAGGGTTAGGGTTAGTGTTACGGTTAGGGCTCGGTTTAGGGTACGGGTCAGGATTAGGGTACGTGTTAGGGTTAGGGTAGGGGTTAGAGTTAGGGTACGCGTTGCGGTTAGGGTAGTTATTAAACCTATCCCACTCTCTAGATACCCCTTAGCACGTAAAGGAATATTATTTGGGGGTCCAGCCATGGAGAATAGTTTAGACACTAGGATAAATAAGGAACACACCCATTATAAAGAAATCACATTAGGATTCTCTTTTTAAGCTGTTCCTTAAAACACTAGTGCTTAGGAAATCTATTGGAGGCAGAAGCAGTCAAGGGTAGCCTAGGGTTAGTGTTAGGCTTAGGGTTAGGCTTAGGGTACAGGTTTGGGGAGGGGTTCGGATACGGCGTAGGGTATGGGTTAGGGTTAGGGTTAGGGTTAGTGTTAGGGTTAGGGCTTGGTTTAGGGTATGGGTTAGGATTAGGGTACGTGTTAGGGTTAGGGTAGGGGTTAGGGTTAGAGTACGCATTAGGGTTAGGGTAGTTATTAAACCTATCCCACTCTCTAGATACCCCTTAGCACGTAAGGGAATATTATTTGGGGGTGCAGCCATGGAGAAGAGTTTAGACACTAAGATAAGATAAGGAACACACCCATTATAAAGAAATCACATTAGGATTCTCTTTTTAAGCTGTTCCTTAAAACACTACTGCTTAGGAAATCTATTGGAGGCAGAAGCAGTCAAGGGTAGCCTAGGGTTAGGGTTAGGCTTAGGGTTAGGCTTAGGGTACGGCTTAGGGTACGGGTTCGGGGAGGGGTGCGGGTACGGCGTAGGGTATGGGTTAGGGTTAGGGTTAGGGTTAGTGTTAGGGTTAGGGCTCGGTTTAGGGTACGGGTTAGGATTAGGGTACGTGTTAGGGTTAGGGTAGGGGTTAGGGTTAGGGTACGCTTTAGGGTTAGGGTAGTTAGTAAACCTATCCCACTCTCTAGATACCCCTTAGCACGTAAAGGAATATTATTTGAGGGTCCAGCCATGGAGAAGAGTTTAGACACTAGGGTAAGATAAGGAACACACCCATTATAAAGAAATCACATTAGGATTCTCTTTTTAAGCTGTTCCTTAAAACACTATTGCTTAGGAAATCTATTGGAGGCAGAAGCAGTCAAGGGTAGCCTAGGGTTAGGGTTAGGCTTAGGGTTAGGCTTAGGGTACGGCTTAGGGTACGGGTTCGGGGAGGGGTTCGGGTACAGCGTAGGGTATGGGTTAGGGTTAGGGTTAGGGTTAGTGTTAAGGTTAGGGCTCGGTTTAGGGTACGGGTTAGCATTAGGGTACGTGTTAGGGTTAGGGTAGGGTTTAGGGTTAGGGTACGCGTTAGGGTTAGGGTAGTTAGTAAACCTATCCCACTCTCTATATACCCCTTAGCACGTAAACGAATATTATTTGGGGGTTCAGCCATGGAGAAGAGTTTAGACACTAGGATAAGATAAGGAACACACCCATTATAAAGAAATCACATTAGGATTCTCTTTTTAAGCTGTTCCTTAAAACACTAGTGCTTAGGAAATCTATTGGAGGCAGAAGCAGTCAAGGGTAGCCTAGGGTTAGGGTTAGGTTTAGGGATAGGCTTAGGGTACGGCTTAGGGTTCGGGTTCGGGGAGGGGTTCGGGTACGGCGTAGGGTATGTGTTATGGTTAGTGTTAGGGTTAGTGTTAGGGTTAGGGCTCGGTTTAGGGTACGGGTTAGGATTAGCGTACGTGTTAGGGTTAGGGTAGGGGTTAGGGTTAGGGTACGCGTTAGGGTTAGGGTTAGGGTTAGGGTTAGGGTTAGGGTTAGGGTTAGGGTTAGGGTTAGGGTACGGCTTAGGGTACGGGTTCGGGGAGGGTTTCGGGTACGGCGTAGGGTATGGGTTATGGTTAGGGTTAGGGTTAGTGTTAGGGTTAGGGTTCGGTTTAGGGTACGGGTTAGGATTAGGGTATGTGTTAGGGTTAGGGTACGCGTTAGGGTTAGGGTAGTTATTAAACCTATCCCACTCTCTAGATACCCCTTAGCACGTAAGGGAATATTATTTGGGGGTGCAGCCATGGAGAAGAGTTTAGACACTAAGATAAGATAAGGAACACACCCATTATAAAGAAATCACATTAGGATTCTCTTTTTAAGCTGTTCCTTAAAACACTAGTGCTTAGGAAATCTATTGGAGGCACAAGCAGTCAAGGGTAGCCTAGGGTTAGGGTTAGGCTTAGGGTTAGGCTTAGGGTACGGCTTAGGGTACGGGTTCGGTGAGGGGTGCGGGTACGGCGTAGGGTATGGGTTAGGGTTAGGGTTAGGGTTAGTGTTAGGGTTAGGGCTCGGTTTAGGGTACGTGTTAGGGTTAGGGTAGGGGTTAGGGTTAGGGTACGCATTAGGGTTAGGGTAGTTATTAAACCTATCCCACTCTCTAGATACCCCTTAGCACGTAAAGGAATATTATTTGAGGGTCCAGCCATGGAGAAGTGTTTAGACACTAGGATAAGATAAGGAACACACCCATTATAAAGAAATCACATTAGGATTCTCTTTTTAAGCTGTTCATTAAAACACTAGTGCTTAGGAAATCTATTGGAGGCAGAAGCAGTCAAGGGTAGCCTAGGGTTAGGGTTAGGCTTAGGGTTCGGCTTAGGGTACGGGTTCGGGGAGGGGTTCGGGTACGGCGTAGGGTATGGGTTAGGGTTAGGGTTAGGGTTAGGGTTAGGGTTAGTGTTAGGGTTAGGGTTCGGTTTAGGGTACGGTTAGGATTAGGGTACGTGTTAGGTTTAGGGTAGGGGTTAGGGTTAGGGTACGCGTTAGGGTTAGGGTAGTTAGTAAACCTATCCCACTCTCTAGATACCCCTTAGCACGTAAAGGAATATTATTTGGGGGTCCAGCCATGGAGAAGAGTTTAGACACTAGGATAAGATAAGGAACACACCCATTATAAAGAAATCACATTAGGATTCTCTTTTTCAGCTGTTCCTTAAAACACTAGTGCTTAGGAAATCTATTGGAGGCAGAAGCAGTCAAGGGTAGCCTAGGGTTAGTGTTAGGCTTAGGGTTAGGCTTAGGGTATGGCTTAGGGTACGGGTTTGGGGAGGGGTTCGGGTACGGCGTAGGGTATGGGTTAGGGTTAGGGTTAGTGTTAGTGTTAGGGTTAGGGCTCGGTTTGGGGTACGGGTTAGGATTAGGGTACGTGTTAGTGTTAGGGTAGGGGTTAGGGTTAGAGTACGCATTAGGGTTAGGGTAGTTATTAAACCTATCCCACTCTCTAGATACCCCTTAGCACGTAAGGCAATATTATTTGGGGGTGCAGCCATGGAGAAGAGTTTAGACACTAGGTTAAGATAAGGAACACACCCATTATAAAGAAATCACATTAGGATTCTCTTTTTAAGCTGTTCCTTAAAACACTAGTGCTTAGGAAATCTATTGGAGGCAGAAGCAGTCAAGGGTAGCCTAGGGTTAATGTTAGGCTTAGGGTACGGCTTAGGGTACGGGTTTGGGGAGGGGTTCGGGTACGGCGTAGGGTATGGGTTAGGGTTAGGGTTAGTGTTAGGGTTAGGGCTCGGTTTAGGGTACCCGTTAGGATTAGGGTACATGTTAGGGTTAGGGTAGGGGTTAGGGTTAGAGTACGCATTAGGGTTAGGGTAGTTATTAAACCTATCCCACTCTCTAGATACCCTTTAGCACGTAAGGGAATATTATTTGGGGGTCCAGCCATGGAGAAGAGTTTAGACACTAGGATAAATAAGGAACACACCCATTATAAAGAAATCACATTAGGATTCTCTTTTTAAGCTGTTCCTTAAAACACTAGTGCTTAGGAAATCTATTGGAGGCAGAAGCAGTCAAGGGTAGCCTAGGGTTAGTGTTAGGCTTAGGGTTAGGTTTAGGGTACGGGTTTGGGGAGGGGTTCGGGTACGGCGTAGGGTATGGGTTAGGGTTAGGGTTAGGGTTAGTGTTAGGGTTAGGGCTCGGTTTACGGTACGGGTTAGGAGTAGGGTACGTGTTAGGGTTAGGGTAGGGGTTAGGGTTAGAGTACGCCTTAGGGTTAGGGTAGTTATTAAACCTATCCCACTCTCTAGATACCCCTTAGCACGTAAGGGAATATTATTTGGGGGTGCAGCCATGGAGAAGAGTTTAGACACTAAGATAAGATAAGGAACACACCCATTATAAAGAAATCACATTAGGATTCTCTTTTTAAGCTGTTCCTTAAAACACTAGTGCTTAGGAAATCTATTGGAGGCAGAAGCAGTCAAGGGTAGCCTAGGGTTAGGGTTAGGCTTAGGGTTAGGCTTAGGGTACGGCTTAAGGTACGGGTTCGGGGAAGGGTGCGCGTACGGCGTAGGGTATGGGTTAGGGTTAGGGTTAGTGTTAGGGTTAGGGCTCGGTTTAGGGTACGGGTTAGGATTAGGGTACGTGTTAGGCTTAGGGTAGGGGTTAGGGTTAGGGTACGCATTAGGGTTAGGGTAGTTAGTAAACCTATCCCACTCTCTAGATACCCCTTAGCACGTAAAGGAATATTATTTGAGGGTCCAGCCATGGAGAAGAGTTTAGACACTAGGATAAGATAAGGAACACACCCATTATAAAGAAATCACATTAGGATTCTCTTTTTAAGCTGTTCCTTAAAACACTAGTGCTTAGGAAATCTATTGGAGGCAGAAGCAGTCAAGGGTAGCCTAGGGTTAGGGTTAGGCTTAGGGTTAGGCTTAGGGTACGGCTTAGGGTACGGGTTCGGGGACGGGTGCGCGTACGGCGTAGGGTATGGGTTAGGGTTAGGGTTAGGGTTAGTGTTAGGGTTAGGGCTCGGTTTAGGGTACGGGTTAGGATTAGGGTACGTGTTAGGGTTAGGGTAGGGGTTAGGGTTAGGGTACGCGTTAGGGTTAGGGTAGTTAGTAAACCTATCCCACTCTCTAGATACCCCTTAGCACGTAAGGCAATATTATTTGGGGGTGCAGCCAGGGAGAAGAGTTTAGACACTAGGATATGATAAGGAACACACCCATTATAAAGAAATCACATTAGGATTCTCTTTTTAAGCTGTTCCTTAAAACACTAGTGCTTAGGAAATCTATTGGAGGCAGAAGCAGTCAAGGGTAGCCTAGGGTTAATGTTAGGCTTAGGGTTAGGCTTAGGGTACGGCTTAGGGTACGGGTTTGGGGAGGGGTTCGGGTACGGCGTAGGGTATGGGTTAGGGTTAGGGTTAGTGTTAGGGTTAGTGCTCGGTTTAGGGTACCCGTTAGGATTAGGGTACATGTTAGGGTTAGGGTAGGGGTTAGGGTTAGAGTACGCATTAGGGTTAGGGTAGTTATTAAACCTATCCCACTCTCTAGATACCCCTTAGCACGTAAGGGAATATTATTTGGGGGTGCAGCCATGGAGAAGAGTTTAGACACTAAGATAAGATAAGGAACACACCCATTATAAAGAAATCACATTAGGATTCTCTTTTTAAGCTGTTCCTTAAAACACTAGTGCTTAGGAAATCTATTGGAGGCAGAAGCACTCAAGGGTAGCCTAGGGTTAGGGTTAGGCTTAGGGTTAGGCTTAGGGTACGGGTTCGGGGAGGGGTTCGGTTACGGCGTAGGGTATGGTTTAGGGTTAGGGTTAGGGTTAGTGTTACGGTTAGGGCTCGGTTTAGGGTACGGGTCAGGATTAGGGTACGTGTTAGGGTTAGGGTAGGGGTTAGAGTTAGGGTACGCGTTGCGGTTAGGGTAGTTATTAAACCTATCCCACTCTCTAGATACCCCTTAGCACGTAAAGGAATATTATTTGGGGGTCCAGCCATGGAGAACAGTTTAGACACTAGGATAAATAAGGAACACACCCATTATAAAGAAATCACATTAGGATTCTCTTTTTAAGCTGTTCCTTAAAACACTAGTGCTTAGGAAATCTATTGGAGGCAGAAGCAGTCAAGGGTAGCCTAGGGTTAGTGTTAGGCTTAGGGTTAGGCTTAGGGTACAGGTTTAGGGAGGGGTTCGGATACGGCGTAGGGTATGGGTTAGGGTTAGGGTTAGGGTTAGTGTTAGGGTTAGGGCTTGGTTTAGGGTATGGGTTAGGATTAGGGTACGTGTTAGGGTTAGGGTAGGGGTTAGGGTTAGAGTACGCATTAGGGTTAGGGTAGTTATTAAACCTATCCCACTCTCTAGATACCCCTTAGCACGTAAAGGAATATTATTTGAGGGTCCAGCCATGGAGAAGAGTTTAGACACTAGGGTAAGATAAGGAACACACCCATTATAAAGAAATCACATTAGGATTCTCTTTTTAAGCTGTTCCTTAAAACACTATTGCTTAGGAAATCTATTGGAGGCAGAAGCAGTCAAGGGTAGCCTAGGGTTAGGGTTAGGCTTAGGGTTAGGCTTAGGGTACGGCTTAGGGTACGGGTTCGGGGAGGGGTTCGGGTACAGCGTAGGGTATGGGTTAGGGTTAGGGTTAGGGTTAGTGTTAAGGTTAGGGCTCGGTTTAGGGTACGGGTTAGCATTAGGGTACGTGTTAGGGTTAGGGTAGGGTTTAGGGTTAGGGTACGCGTTAGGGTTAGGGTAGTTAGTAAACCTATCCCACTCTCTATATACCCCTTAGCACGTAAACGAATATTATTTGGGGGTTCAGCCATGGAGAAGAGTTTAGACACTAGGATAAGATAAGGAACACACCCATTATAAAGAAATCACATTAGGATTCTCTTTTTAAGCTGTTCCTTAAAACACTAGTGCTTAGGAAATCTATTGGAGGCAGAAGCAGTCAAGGGTAGCCTAGGGTTAGGGTTAGGTTTAGGGATAGGCTTAGGGTACGGCTTAGGGTTCGGGTTCGGGGAGGGGTTCGGGTACGGCGTAGGGTATGTGTTATGGTTAGTGTTAGGGTTAGTGTTAGGGTTAGGGCTCGGTTTAGGGTACGGGTTAGGATTAGCGTACGTGTTAGGGTTAGGGTAGGGGTTAGGGTTAGGGTACGCGTTAGGGTTAGGGTAGTTAGTAAACCTATCCCACTCTCTAGATACCCCTTAGCACGTAAAGGAGTATTATTTGGGGGTCCAGCCATGGAGAAGAGTTTAGACACTAGGATAAAATAAGGAACACACCCATTATAAAGAAATCACATTAGGATTCTCTTTTTCAGCTGTTCCTTAAAACACTAATGCTTAGGAAATCTATTGGAGGCAGAAGCAGTCAAGGGTAGCCTATTGTTAGCGTTAGGCTTATGGTTAGGCTTAGGGTACGGCTTAGGGTACGGGTTCGGGGAGGGTTTCGGGTACGGCGTAGGGTATGGGTTATGGTTAGGGTTAGGGTTAGTGTTAGGGTTAGGGCTCGGTTTAGGGTACGGGTTAGGATTAGGGTATGTGTTAGGGTTAGGGTACGCGTTAGGGTTAGGGTAGTTATTAAACCTATCCCACTCTCTAGATACCCCTTAGCACGTAAAGGAGTATTATTTGGGGGTCCAGCCATGGAGAAGAGTTTAGGCACTAGGATAAGATAAGGAACACACCCATTATAAAGAAATCACATTAGGATTCTCTTTTTCAGCTGTTCCTTAAAACACTAGTGCTTAGGAAATCTATTGGAGGCAGAAGCAGTCAAGGGTAGCCTAGGGTTAGGGTTAGGCTTAGGGTTAGGGTTAGGGTACGGCTTAGGGTACGGTTTCGGGGAGGGGTTCGGGTACGGCGTAGGATATGGGTTAGGGTTAGGGTTAGTGTTAGTGTTAGGGCTCGGTTTAGGGTACGGATTAGGATTAGGGTAAGTGTTAGGGTTAGGGTAGGGGTTAGGGTTAGGGTACGCGTTAGGGTTAGGGTAGTTATTAAAACTATCCCACTCTCTAGATACCCCTTACAACGTAAAGGAATATTATTTGGGGATCCAGCCATGGAGAAGAGTTTAGACACTAGGATAAGATAAGGAACACACCCATTATAAAGAAATCACATTAGGATTCTCTTTTTCAGCTGTTCCTTAAAACATTAGTGCTTAGAAAATCTATTGGAGGCAGAAGCAGTCAAGGGTAGCGTAGGGTTAGGGTTAGGCTTAGGGTTAGGGTTAGGGTACGGCTTAGGGTACGGGTTCGGGGAGGGGTTCGGGTACGGCGTAGGGTATGGGTTAGGGTTAGGGTTAGGGTTAGTGTTAGGGTTAGGGCTCGGTTTAGGATACGGGTTCGGATTAGGGTACGTGTTAGGGTTAGGGTAGGGGTTAGGGTTAGGGTACGCGTTAGGGTTAGGGTACGCGTTAGGTTTAGGGTAGTTAGTAAACCTATCCCACTCTCTAGAAACCCCTTAGCACGTAAGGGAATATTATTTGGGGGTCCAGCCATGGAGAAGAGTTTAGACACTAGGATAAGATAAGGAACACACCCATTATAAAGAAATCACATTAGGATTCTCTTTTTAAGCTGTTCCTTAAAGCACTAGTGCTTAGGAAATCTATTGGAGACAGAAGCAGTCAAGGGTAGCCTAGGGTTAGGGTTAGGCTTAGGGTTAGGCTTAGGGTACGGCTTAGGGTACGGGTTCGGGGAGGGGTGCGGGTACGGCGTAGGGTATGGGTTAGGGTTAGGGTTAGGGTTAGTGTTAGGGTTAGGGCTCGGTTTAGGGTACGGGTTAGGATTAGGGTACGTGTTAGGTTTAGGGTAGGGGTTAGGGTTAGGGTACGTGTTAGGTTTAGGGTAGTTATTAAACCTATCCCACTCTCTAGATACCCCTTAGCACGTAAAGGAATATTATTTGGGGGTCCAGCCATGGATAAGAGTTTAGACACTAGGATAAGATAAGGAACACACCCATTATAAAGAAATCACATTAGGATTCTCTTTTTAAGCTGTTCCTTAAAACACTAGTGCTTAGGAAATCTATTGGAGGCAGAAGCAGTCAAGGGTAGCCTAGGGTTAAGGTTAGGCTTAGGGTTAGGCTTAGGGTACGGCTTAAGGTACGGGTTCGTGTAGGGGTTCAGGTACGGCGTAGGGTATGGGTTAGGGTTAGGGTTAGGGTTAGTGTTAGCTTTAGGGCTCGGTTTAGGGTACGGGTTAGGATTAGGGTACGTGTTAGGGTTAGGGTAGGGGTTAGGGTTAGGGTACGCGTTAGGGTTAGGGTAGTTATTAAACCTATCCCACTCTCTAGATACCGCTTAGCACGTAAAGGTATATTATTTGGAGGTCCAGCCATGGAGAAGAGTTTAGACACTAGGGTAAGATAAGGAACACACCTATTATAAAGAAATCACATTAGGATTCTCTTTTTCAGCTGTTCCTTAAAACATTAGTGCTTAGGAAATCTATTGGAGGCAGAAGCAGTCAAGGGTAGCCTAAGGTTAGGGTTAGGCTTAGGGTTAGGGTTAGGGTACGGCTTAGGGTACGGTTTCGGAGAGGGGTTCGGGTACGGCGTAGGGTATGGGTTAGGGTTAGGGTTAGTGTTAGTGTTAGGGCTCGGTTTAGGGTACGGATTAGGATTAGGGTACGTGTTAGGGTTAGGGTAGGGGTTAGGGTTAGGGTACGCGTTAGGGTTAGGGTAGTTATTAAACCTATCGCACTGTCTAGATACCCCTTAGCACGTAAAGGAATATTATTTGGGGGTCCAGCCATGCAGAAGAGTCTAGACACTAGGATAAGATAAGGAACACACCCATTATAAAGAAATCACATTAGGATTCTCTTTTTCAGCTGTTCCTTAAAACACTAGTGCTTAGGAAATCTATTGGATGCAGAAGCAGTCAAGGGAAGCCTAGGGTTAGGGATAGGCTTAGGGTTAGGCTTAGGGTACAGCTTAGGGTACGGGTTCGGGGAGGGGTTCGGGTACAGCGTAGGGTATGTGTTAGGGTTAGGGTTAGGGTTAGTGTTAAGGTTAGGGCTCGGTTTAGGGTACGGGTTAGGATTAGGGTACGTGTTAGGGTTAGGGTAGGGGTTAGAGTTAGGGTACGCGTTAGGGTTAGGGTAGTTATTAAACCTATCCCACTCTCTAGATACCCCTTAGCACGTAAAGGAATATTATTTGGGGGTCCAGCCATGGAGAAGAGTTTAGACACTACGATAAGATAAGGAACACACCCATTATAAAGAAATCACATTAGGATTCTATTTTTAAGCCGTTCCTTAAAACATTAGTGCTTAGAAAATCTATTGGAGGCAGAAGCAGTCAAGGGTAGCCTAGGGTTAGGGTTAGGCTTAGGGTTAGGGTTAGGGTACGGCTTAGGGTACGGGTTCGGGGAGGGGTTCGGGTACGGCGTAGGGTATGGGTTAGGGTTAGGGTTAGGGTTAGGGTTAGTTTTAGGGTTAGGGCTCGGTTTAGGGTACGGGTTAGGATTAGGGTACGTGTTAGGGTTAGGGTAGGGGTTAGGGTTAGGGAACGCGTTAGGGTTAGGGTAGTTATTAAACCTATCCCACTCTCTAGATACCCCTTAGCACGTAAAGGAATATTATTTGGGGGTCCAGCCATGGAGAAGAGTTTAGACACAAGGATAAGATAAGGAACACACCCATTATAAAGAAATCACATTAGGATTCTCTTTTTAAGCCGTTCCTTAAAACACTAGTGCTTAGAAAATCTATTGGAGGCAGAAGCAGTCAAGGGTAGCCTAGGGTTAGGGTTAGGCTTAGGGTTAGGGTTAGGGTAAGGCTTAGGGTACGGGTTCGGGGAGGGGTTCGGGTACGGCGTAGGGTATGGGTTAGGGTTAGGGTTAGGGTTAGTTTTAGGGTTAGGGCTCGGTTTAGGGTACGGGTTAGGATTAGGGTACGTGTTAGGGTTAGGGTAGGGGTTAGAGTTAGGGTACGCGTTGCGGTTAGGGTAGTTATTAAACCTATCCCACTCTCTAGATACCCCTTAGCACGTAAAGGAATATTATTTGGGGGTCCAGCCATGGAGAAGAGTTTAGACACTAGGATAAATAAGGAACACACCCATTATAAAGAAATCACATTAGGATTCTCTTTTTAAGCTGTTCCTTAAAACACTAGTGCTTAGGAAATCTATTGGAGGCAGAAGCAGTCAAGGGTAGCCTAGGGTTAGTGTTAGGCTTAGAGTTAGGTTTAGGGTACGGGTTTGGGGAGGGGTTCGGGTACGGCGTAGGGTATGGGTTAGGGTTAGGGTTAGGGTTAGTGTTAGGGTTAGGGCTCGGTTTAGGGTACGGGTTAGGAGTAGGGTACGTGTTAGGGTTAGGGTAGGGGTTAGGGTTAGAGTACGCCTTAGGGTTAGGGTAGTTATTAAAACTATCCCACTCTCTAGATACCCCTTAGCACGTAAGGGAATATTATTTGGGGGTGCAGCCATGGAGAAGAGTTTAGACACTAAGATAAGATAAGGAACACACCCATTATAAAGAAATCACATTAGGATTCTCTTTTTAAGCTGTTCCTTAAAACACTAGTGCTTAGGAAATCTATTGGAGGCAGAAGCAGTCAAGGGTAGCCTAGGGTTAGGGTTAGGCTTAGGGTTAGGCTTAGGGTACGGCTTAGGGTACTGGTTCGGGGAAGGGTGCGCGTACGGCGTAGGGTATGGGTTAGGGTTAGGGTTAGTGTTAGGGTTAGGGCTCGGTTTAGGGTACGGGTTAGGATTAGGGTACGTGTTAGGGTTAGGGTAGGGGTTAGGGTTAGGGTACGCGTTAGGGTTAGGGTAGTTAGTAAACCTATCCCACTCTCTAGATACCCCTTAGCACGTAAGGCAATATTATTTGGGGGTGCAGCCATGGAGAAGAGTTTAGACACTAGGATAAGATAAGGAACACACCCATTATAAAGAAATCACATTAGGATTCTCTTTTTAAGCTGTTCCTTAAAACACTAGTGCTTAGGAAATCTATTGGAGGCAGAAGCAGTCAAGGGTAGCCTAGGGTTAATGTTAGGCTTAGGGTTAGGCTTAGGGTACGGCTTAGGGTACGGGTTTGGGGAGGGGTTCGGGTACGGCGTAGGGTATGGGTTAGTGTTAGGGTTAGTGTTAGGGTTAGGGCTCGGTTTAGGGTACCCGTTAGGATTAGGGTACGTGTTAGGGTTAGGGTAGGTGTTAGGGTTAGGGTATGCGTTAGGGTTAGGGTAGTTATTAAACCTATCCCACTCTCTAGATACCCCTTAGCACGTAAAGGAATATTATTTGGGGGTCCAGCCATGGAGAAGAGTTTAGACACTAGGATAAGATAAGGAACACACCCATTATAAAGAAATCACATTAGGATTCTCTTTTTCAGCTGTTCCTTAAAACACTAGTGCTTAGGAAATCTATTGGAGGCAGAAGTAGTCAAGGGTAGCCTAGGGTTAGTGTTAGGCTTAGGGTTAGGTTTAGGGTATGGCTTAGGGTACGGGTTTGGGGAGGGGTTCGGGTACGGCGTAGGGTATGGGTTAGGGTTAGGGTTAGTGTTAGTGTTAGGGTTAGGGCTCGGTTTAGGGTACGGGTTAGGATTAGGGTACGTGTTAGTGTTAGGGTAGGGGTTAGGGTTAGAGTACGCATTAGGGTTAGGGTAGTTATTAAACCTATCCCACTCTCTAGATACCCCTTAGCACGTAAGGCAATATTATTTGGGGGTGCAGCCATGGAGAAGAGTTTAGACACTAGGTTAAGATAAGGAACACACCCATTATAAAGAAATCACATTAGGATTCTCTTTTTAAGCTGTTCCTTAAAACACTAGTGCTTAGGAAATCTATTGGAGGCAGAAGCAGTCAAGGGTAGCCTAGGGTTAATGTTAGGCTTAGGGTTAGGCTTAGGGTACGGCTTAGGGTACGGGTTTGGGGAGGGGTTCGGGTACGGCGTAGGGTATGGGTTAGGGTTAGGGTTAGTGTTAGGGTTAGGGCTCGGTTTAGGGTACCCGTTAGGATTAGGGTACATGTTAGGGTTAGGGTAGGGGTTAGGGTTAGAGTACGCATTAGGGTTAGGGTAGTTATTAAACCTATCCCACTCTCTAGATACCCCTTAGCACGTAAGGGAATATTATTTGGGGGTCCAGCCATGGAGAAGAGTTTAGACACTAGGATAAATAAGGAACACACCCATTATAAAGAAATCACATTAGGATTCTCTTTTTAAGCTGTTCCTTAAAACACTAGTGCTTAGGAAATCTATTGGAGGCAGAAGCAGTCAAGGGTAGCCTAGGGTTAGTGTTAGGCTTAGAGTTAGGTTTAGGGTACGGGTTTGGGGAGGGGTTCGGGTACGGCGTAGGGTATGGGTTAGGGTTAGGGTTAGGGTTAGTGTTAGGGTTAGGGCTCGGTTTAGGGTACGGGTTAGGAGTAGGGTACGTGTTAGGGTTAGGGTAGGGGTTAGGGTTAGAGTACGCCTTAGGGTTAGGGTAGTTATTAAAACTATCCCACTCTCTAGATACCCCTTAGCACGTAAGGGAATATTATTTGGGGGTGCAGCCATGGAGAAGAGTTTAGACACTAAGATAAGATAAGGAACACACCCATTATAAAGAAATCACATTAGGATTCTCTTTTTAAGCTGTTCCTTAAAACACTAGTGCTTAGGAAATCTATTGGAGGCAGAAGCAGTCAAGGGTAGCCTAGGGTTAGGGTTAGGCTTAGGGTTAGGCTTAGGGTACGGCTTAGGGTACTGGTTCGGGGAAGGGTGCGCGTACGGCGTAGGGTATGGGTTAGGGTTAGGGTTAGTGTTAGGGTTAGGGCTCGGTTTAGGGTACGGGTTAGGATTAGGGTACGTGTTAGGGTTAGGGTAGGGGTTAGGGTTAGGGTACGCGTTAGGGTTAGGGTAGTTAGTAAACCTATCCCACTCTCTAGATACCCCTTAGCACGTAAGGCAATATTATTTGGGGGTGCAGCCATGGAGAAGAGTTTAGACACTAGGATAAGATAAGGAACACACCCATTATAAAGAAATCACATTAGGATTCTCTTTTTAAGCTGTTCCTTAAAACACTAGTGCTTAGGAAATCTATTGGAGGCAGAAGCAGTCAAGGGTAGCCTAGGGTTAATGTTAGGCTTAGGGTTAGGCTTAGGGTACGGCTTAGGGTACGGGTTTGGGGAGGGGTTCGGGTACGGCGTAGGGTATGGGTTAGTGTTAGGGTTAGTGTTAGGGTTAGGGCTCGGTTTAGGGTACCAGTTAGGATTAGGGTACGTGTTAGGGTTAGGGTAGGGGTTAGGGTTAGGGTATGCGTTAGGGTTAGGGTAGTTATTAAACCTATCCCACTCTCTAGATACCCCTTAGCACGTAAAGGAATATTATTTGGGGGTCCAGCCATGGAGAAGAGTTTAGGCACTAGGATAATATAAGGAACACACCCATTATAAAGAAATCACATTAGGATTCTCTTTTTCAGCTGTTCCTTAAAACACTAGTGCTTAGGAAATCTATTGGAGGCAGAAGCAGTCAAGGGTAGCCTAGGGTTAGGGTTAGGCTTAGGGTTAGGCTTAGGGTACGGCTTAGGGTACGGGTTCGGGGAGGGGTTCGGTTACGGTGTAGGGTATGGGTTAGGATTAGTGTTAGGGTTAGTGTTAAGGTTAGGGCTCGGTTCAGGGAACGGGTTAGGATTAGGGTACGTGTTAGGGTTAGGGTAGGGGTTAGGGTTAGGGTACGCTTTAGGGTTAGGGTATTTATTAAACCTATCCCACTCTCTAGATACCCCTTAGCACGTAAAGGAATATTATTTGGGGGTCCAGCCTTGGAGAAGAGTTTAAACACTAGGATAAGATAAGGAACACACCCATTATAAAGAACTCACATTAGGATTCTCTTTTTAAGCTGTTCCTTAAAACACTAGTGCTTAGGAAAGCTATTGGAGGCAGAAGCAGTCAAGGGTAGCCTAGGGTTAGGGTTAGGCTTAGGGTTAGGCTTAGGGTAAGGCTTAGGTTACGGGTTCGTCGTAGGGTATGGGTTTGGGTTAGGGTTAGGGTTAGTGTTAGGGTTAGGGATCGGTTTAGGGTACGGGTTAGGATAAGGGTACGTGTTAGGGTTAGGGTAGGGGTTAGGGTTAGGGTACGCGTTAGGGTTAGGGTAGTTAGTAAACCTATCCCACTCTCTAGATACCCCTTAGCACGTAAAGGAATATTATTTGAGGGTCCAGCCATGGAGAAGAGTTTAGACACTAGGATAAGATAAGGAACACACCCATTATAAAGAAATCACATTAGGATTCTCTTTTTAAGCTGTTCCTTAAAACACTACTGCTTAGGAAATCTATTGGAGGCAGAAGCAGTCAAGGGTAGCCTAGGGTTAGTGTTAGGCTTAGGGTTAGGCTTAGGGTACGGCTTAGGGTACGGGTTCGGGGAGGGGTTCGGGTACAGCGTAGGGTATGGGTTAGGTTTAGGGTTAGGGTTAGTGTTAAGGTTAGGGCTCGGTTTAGGGTACGGGTTAGGATTAGGGTACGTGTTAGGGTTAGGGTAGGGGTTAGGGTTAGAGTACGCATTAGGGTTAGGGTAGTTATTAAACCTATCCCACTCTCTAGATACCCCTTAGCACGTAAAGGAATATTATTTGGGGGTCCAGCCATGGAGAAGAGTTTAGACACTAGGATAAATAAGGAACACACCCATTATAAAGAAATCACATTAGGATTCTCTTTTTAAGCTGTTCCTTAAAACACTAGTGCTTAGGAAATCTATTGGAGGCAGAAGCAGTCAAGGGTAGCCTAGGGTTAGTGTTAGGCTTAGGGTTAGGCCTAGGGTACGGCTTAGGGTACGGGTTTGGGGAGGGGTTCGGGTACGGCGTAGGGTATGGGTTAGGGTTAGTGTTAGGGTTAGGGCTCGGTTTAGGGTACCTGTTAGGATAAGGGTACATGTTAGGGTTAGGGTAGGGGTTAGGGTTAGAGTACGCATTAGGGTTAGGGTAGTTATGAAACCTATCCCACTCTCTAGATACCCCTTAGCACGTAAGGGAATATTATTTGGGGGTGCAGCCATGGAGAAGAGTTTAGACACTAAGATAAGATAAGGAACACACCCATTATAAAGAAATCACATTAGGATTCTCTTTTTAAGCTGTTCCTTAAAACACTAGTGCTTAGGAAATCTATTGGAGGCAGAAGCAGTCAAGGGTAGCCTAGGGTTAGGGTTAGGCTTAGGGTTAGGCTTAGGGTACGGCTTAGGGTACGGGTTCGGTGAGGGGTGCGGGTACGGCGTAGGGTATGGGTTAGGGTTAGGGTTAGGGTTAGTGTTAGGGTTAGGGCTCGGTTTAGGGTACGTGTTAGGGTTAGGGTAGGGGTTAGGGTTAGGGTACGCTTTAGGGTTAGGGTAGTTATTAAACCTATCCCACTCTCTAGATACCCCTTAGCACGTAAAGGAATATTATTTGAGGGTCCAGCCATGGAGAAGAGTTTAGACACTAGGATAAGATAAGGAACACACCCATTATAAAGAAATCACATTAGGATTCTCTTTTTAAGCTGTTCCTTAAAACACTAGTGCTTAGGAAATCTATTGGAGGCAGAAGCAGTCAAGGGTAGCCTAGGGTTAGGGTTAGGCTTAGGGTTAGGCTTAGGGTACGGCTTAGGGTACGGGTTCGGGGAGGGGTTCGGGTACGGCGTAGGGTATGGGTTAGGGTTAGTGTTAGGGTTAGTGTTAGGGTTAGGGTTCGGTTCAGGGTACGGGTTAGGATTAGGGTACGTGTTAGGGTTAGGGTAGGGGTTAGGGTTAGGGTACGCGTTAGGGTTAGGGTAGTTATTAAACCTATCCTACTCTCTAGATACCCCTTAGCACGTAAAGGAATATTATTTGGGGTTCCAGCCATGGAGGAGAGTTTAAACACTAGGATAAGATAAGGAACACACCCATTATAAAGAAATCACATTAGGATTCTCTTTTTAAGCTGTTCCTTAAAACACTAGTGCTTAGGAAATCTATTGGAGGCAGAAGCAGTCAAGGGTAGCCTAGGGTTAGGGTTAGGCTTAGGGTTAGGCTTAGGGTACGGCTTAGGGTACGGGTTCGGGGAGGGGTTTGGTTACGGCGTAGGGTATGGTTTAGGGTTAGGGTTAGGGTTAGTGTTACGGTTAGGGCTCGGTTTAGGGTACGGGTCAGGATTAGGGTACGTGTTAGGGTTAGGGTAGGGGTTAGAGTTAGGGTACGCGTTAGGGTTAGGGTAGTTATTAAACCTATCCAACTCTCTAGATACCCCTTAGCACGTAAAGGAATATTATTTGGGGGTCCAGCCATGGAGAAGAGTTTAGACACTAGGATAAATAAGGAACACACCCATTAAAAAGAAATCACATTAGGATTCTCTTTTTAAGCTGTTCCTTAAAACACTAGTGCTTAGGAAATCTATTGGAGGCAGAAGCAGTCAAGGGTAGCCTAGGGTTAGTGTTAGGCTTAGGGTTAGGTTTAGGGTACGGGTTTGGGGAGGGGTTCGGGTACGGCGTAGGGTATGGGTTAGGGTTAGGGTTAGGGTTAGTGTTAGTGTTAGGGCTCGGTTTAGGGTACGGGTTAGGATTAGGGTACGTGTTAGGCTTAGGGTAGGGGTTAGGGTTAGGGTACGCATTAGGGTTAGGGTAGTTAGTAAACCTATCCCACTCTCTAGATACCCCTTAGCACGTAAAGGAATATTATTTGAGGGTCCAGCCATGGAGAAGAGTTTAGACACTAGGATAAGATAAGGAACACACCCATTATAAAGAAATCACATTAGGATTCTCTTTTTAAGCTGTTCATTAAAACACTAGTGCTTAGGAAATCTATTGGAGGCAGAAGCAGTCAAGGGTAGCCTAGGGTTAGTGTTAGACTTAGGGTTAGGCTTAGGGTATGGCTTAGGGTACGGGTTTGGAGAGGGGTTCGGGTACGGCGTAGGGTATGGGTTAGGGTTAGGGTTAGGGTTAGTGTTAGGGTTAGGGCTCGGTTTAGGGTACGGGTTAGGATTAGGGTACGTGTTAGGGTTAGGGTAGGGGTTAGGGTTAGAGTACGCATTAGGGTTAGGGTAGTTATTAAACCTACCCCACTCTCTACATACCCCTTAGCACGTAAGGGAATATTATTTGGGGGTGCAGCCATGGAGAAGAGTTTAGACACTAAGATAAGATAAGGAACACACCCATTATAAAGAAATCACATTAGGATTCTCTTTTTAAGCTGTTCCTTAAAACACTAGTGCTTAGGAAATCTATTGGAGGCAGAAGCAGTCAAGGGTAGCCTAGGGTTAGGGTTAGGCTTAGGGTTAGGCTTAGGGTACGGCTTAGGGTACGGGTTCGGGGACGGGTGCGCGTACGGCGTAGGGTATGGGTTAGGGTTAGGGTTAGTGTTAGGGTTAGGGCTCGGTTTAGGGTACGGGTTAGGATTAGGGTACGTGTTAGGGTTAGGGTAGGGGTTAGGGTTAGGGTACGCGTTAGGGTTAGGGTAGTTAGTAAACCTATCCCACTCTCTAGATACCCCTTAGCACGTAAGGCAATATTATTTGGGGGTGCAGCCATGGAGAAGAGTTTAGACACTAGGATAAGATAAGGAACACACCCATTATAAAGAAATCACATTAGGATTCTCTTTTTAAGCTGTTCCTTAAAACACTAGTGCTTAGGAAATCTATTGGAGGCAGAAGCAGTCAAGGGTAGCCTAGGGTTAATGTTAGGCTTAGGGTTAGGCTTAGGGTTAGGCTTAGGGTACGGGTTTGGGGAGGGGTTCGGGTACGGCGTAGGGTATGGCTTAGGGTTAGGGTTAGTGTTAGGGTTAGTGCTCGGTTTAGGGTACCCGTTAGGATTAGGGTACATGTTAGTGTTAGGGTAGGGGTTAGGGTTAGAGTACGCATTAGGGTTAGGGTAGTTATTAAACCTATCCCACTCTCTAGATACCCCTTAGCACGTAAGGGAATATTATTTGGGGGTGCAGCCATGGAGAAGAGTTTAGACACTAAGATAAGATAAGGAACACACCCATTATAAAGAAATCACATTAGGATTCTCTTTTTAAGCTGTTCCTTAAAACACTAGTGCTTAGGAAATCTATTGGAGGCAGAAGCAGTCAAGGGTAGCCTAGGGTTAGGGTTAGGCTTAGGGTTAGGCTTAGGGTACGGGTTCGGGGAGGGGTTCGGTTACGGCGTAGGGTATGGTTTAGGGTTAGGGTTAGGGTTAGTGTTACGGTTAGGGCTCGGTTTAGGGTACGGGTCAGGATTAGGGTACGTGTTAGGGTTAGGGTAGGGGTTAGAGTTAGGGTACGCGTTGCGGTTAGGGTAGTTATTAAACCTATCCCACTCTCTAGATACCCCTTAGCACGTAAAGGAATATTATTTGGGGGTCCAGCCATGGAGAATAGTTTAGACACTAGGATAAATAAGGAACACACCCATTATAAAGAAATCACATTAGGATTCTCTTTTTAAGCTGTTCCTTAAAACACTAGTGCTTAGGAAATCTATTGGAGGCAGAAGCAGTCAAGGGTAGCCTAGGGTTAGTGTTAGGCTTAGGGTTAGGCTTAGGGTACAGGTTTGGGGAGGGGTTCGGATACGGCGTAGGGTATGGGTTAGGGTTAGGGTTAGGGTTAGTGTTAGGGTTAGGGCTTGGTTTAGGGTATGGGTTAGGATTAGGGTACGTGTTAGGGTTAGGGTAGGGGTTAGGGTTAGAGTACGCATTAGGGTTAGGGTAGTTATTAAACCTATCCCACTCTCTAGATACCCCTTAGCACGTAAGGGAATATTATTTGGGGGTGCAGCCATGGAGAAGAGTTTAGACACTAAGATAAGATAAGGAACACACCCATTATAAAGAAATCACATTAGGATTCTCTTTTTAAGCTGTTCCTTAAAACACTAGTGCTTAGGAAATCTATTGGAGGCAGAAGCAGTCAAGGGTAGCCTAGGGTTAGGGTTAGGCTTAGGGTTAGGCTTAGGTTACGGCTTAGGGTACGGGTTCGGGGAGGGGTGCGGGTACGGCGTAGGGTATGGGTTAGGGTTAGGGTTAGGGTTAGTGTTAAGGTTAGGGCTCGGTTTAGGGTACGGGTTAGCTTTAGGGTACGTGTTAGGGTTAGGGTAGGGTTTAGGGTTAGGGTACGCGTTAGGGTTAGGGTAGTTAGTAAACCTATCCCACTCTCTATATACCCCTTAGCACGTAAACGAATATTATTTGGGGGTTCAGCCATGGAGAAGAGTTTAGACACTAGGATAAGATAAGAAACACACCCATTATAAAGAAATCACATTAGGATTCTCTTTTTAAGCTGTTCCTTAAAACACTAGTGCTTAGGAAATCTATTGGAGGCAGAAGCAGTCAAGGGTAGCCTAGGGTTAGGGTTAGGCTTAGGGTTAGGCTTAGGGTACGGCTTAGGGTACGGGTTCGGGGAGGGGTTCGGGTACGGCGTAGGGTATGGGTTAGGGTTAGTGTTAGGGTTAGTGTTAGGGTTAGGGTTCGGTTCAGGGTACGGGTTAGGATTAGGGTACGTGTTAGGGTTAGGGTAGGGGTTAGGGTTAGGGTACGCGTTAGGGTTAGGGTAGTTATTAAACCTATCCTACTCTCTAGATACCCCTTAGCACGTAAAGGAATATTATTTGGGGTTCCAGCCATGGAGGAGAGTTTAAACACTAGGATAAGATAAGGAACACACCCATTATAAAGAAATCACATTAGGATTCTCTTTTTAAGCTGTTCCTTAAAACACTAGTGCTTAGGAAATCTATTGGAGGCAGAAGCAGTCAAGGGTAGCCTAGGGTTAGGGTTAGGCTTAGGGTTAGGCTTAGGGTACGGCTTAGGGTACGGGTTCGGGGAGGGGTTTGGTTACGGCGTAGTGTATGGTTTAGGGTTAGGGTTAGGGTTAGTGTTACGGTTAGGGCTCGGTTTAGGGTACGGGTCAGGATTAGGGTACGTGTTAGGGTTAGGGTAGGGGTTAGAGTTATGGTACGCGTTAGGGTTAGGGTAGTTATTAAACCTATCCCACTCTCTAGATACCCCTTAGCACGTAAAGGAATATTATTTGGGGGTCCAGCCATGGAGAAGAGTTTAGACACTAGGATAAATAAGGAACACACCCATTAAAAAGAAATCACATTAGGATTCTCTTTTTAAGCTGTTCCTTAAAACACTAGTGCTTAGGAAATCTATTGGAGGCAGAAGCAGTCAAGGGTAGCCTAGGGTTAGTGTTAGGCTTAGGGTTAGGTTTAGGGTACGGGTTTGGGGAGGGGTTCGGGTACGGCGTAGGGTATGGGTTAGGGTTAGGGTTAGGGTTAGTGTTAGTGTTAGGGCTCGGTTTAGGGTACGGGTTAGGATTAGGGTACGTGTTAGGCTTAGGGTAGGGGTTAGGGTTAGGGTACGCATTAGGGTTAGGGTAGTTAGTAAACCTATCCCACTCTCTAGATACCCCTTAGCACGTAAAGAAATATTATTTGAGGGTCCAGCCATGGAGAAGAGTTTAGACACTAGGATAAGATAAGGAACACACCCATTATAAAGAAATCACATTAGGATTCTCTTTTTAAGCTGTTCATTAAAACACTAGTGCTTAGGAAATCTATTGGAGGCAGAAGCAGTCAAGGGTAGCCTAGGGTTAGTGTTAGGCTTAGGGTTAGGCTTAGGGTATGGCTTAGGGTACGGGTTTGGGGAGGGGTTCGGGTACGGTGTAGGGTATGGGTTAGGGTTAGGGTTAGGGTTAGTGTTAGGGTTAGGGCTCGGTTTAGGGTACGGGTTAGGATTAGGGTACGTGTTAGGGTTAGGGTAGGGGTTAGGGTTAGAGTACGCATTAGGGTTAGGGTAGTTATTAAACCTATCCCACTCTCTACATACCCCTTAGCACGTAAGGGAATATTATTTGGGGGTGCAGCCATGGAGAAGAGTTTAGACACTAAGATAAGATAAGGAACACACCCATTATAAAGAAATCACATTAGGATTCTCTTTTTAAGCTGTTCCTTAAAACACTACTGCTTAGGAAATCTATTGGAGGCAGAAGCAGTCAAGGGTAGCCTAGGGTTAGGGTTAGGCTTAGGGTTAGGCTTAGGGTACGGCTTAGGGTACGGGTTCGGGGACGGGTGCGCGTACGGCGTAGGGTATGGGTTAGGGTTAGGGTTAGGGTTAGGGTTAGGGCTCGGTTTAGGGTACGGGTTAGGATTAGGGTACGTGTTAGGGTTAGGGTAGGGGTTAGGGTTAGGGTACGCGTTAGGGTTAGGGTAGTTAGTAAACCTATCCCACTCTCTAGATACCCCTTAGCACGTAAGGCAATATTATTTGGGGGTGCAGCCAGGGAGAAGAGTTTAGACACTAGGATATGATAAGGAACACACCCATTATAAAGAAATCACATTAGGATTCTCTTTTTAAGCTGTTCCTTAAAACACTAGTGCTTAGGAAATCTATTGGAGGCAGAAGCAGTCAAGGGTAGCCTAGGGTTAATGTTAGGCTTAGGGTTAGGCTTAGGGTACGGCTTAGGGTACGGGTTTGGGGAGGGGTTCGGGTACGGCGTAGGGTATGGGTTAGGGTTAGGGTTAGTGTTAGGGTTAGTGCTCGGTTTAGGGTACCCGTTAGGATTAGGGTACATGTTAGGGTTAGGGTAGGGGTTAGGGTTAGAGTACGCATTAGGGTTAGGGTAGTTATTAAACCTATCCCACTCTCTAGATACCCCTTAGCACGTAAGGGAATATTATTTGGGGGTGCAGCCATGGAGAAGAGTTTAGACACTAAGATAAGATAAGGAACACACCCATTATAAAGAAATCACATTAGGATTCTCTTTTTAAGCTGTTCCTTAAAACACTAGTGCTTAGGAAATCTATTGGAGGCAGAAGCACTCAAGGGTAGCCTAGGGTTAGGGTTAGGCTTAGGGTTAGGCTTAGGGTACGGGTTCGGGGAGGGGTTCGGTTACGGCGTAGGGTATGGTTTAGGGTTAGGGTTAGGGTTAGTGTTACGGTTAGGGCTCGGTTTAGGGTACGGGTCAGGATTAGGGTACGTGTTAGGGTTAGGGTAGGGGTTAGAGTTAGGGTACGCGTTGCGGTTAGGGTAGTTATTAAACCTATCCCACTCTCTAGATACCCCTTAGCACGTAAAGGAATATTATTTGGGGGTCCAGCCATGGAGAATAGTTTAGACACTAGGATAAATAAGGAACACACCCATTATAAAGAAATCACATTAGGATTCTCTTTTTAAGCTGTTCCTTAAAACACTAGTGCTTAGGAAATCTATTGGAGGCAGAAGCAGTCAAGGGTAGCCTAGGGTTAGTGTTAGGCTTAGGGTTAGGCTTAGGGTACAGGTTTGGGGAGGGGTTCGGATACGGCGTAGGGTATGGGTTAGGGTTAGGGTTAGGGTTAGTGTTAGGGTTAGGGCTTGGTTTAGGGTATGGGTTAGGATTAGGGTACGTGTTAGGGTTAGGGTAGGGGTTAGGGTTAGAGTACGCATTAGGGTTAGGGTAGTTATTAAACCTATCCCACTCTCTAGATACCCCTTAGCACGTAAGGGAATATTATTTGGGGGTGCAGCCATGGAGAAGAGTTTAGACACTAAGATAAGATAAGGAACACACCCATTATAAAGAAATCACATTAGGATTCTCTTTTTAAGCTGTTCCTTAAAACACTACTGCTTAGGAAATCTATTGGAGGCAGAAGCAGTCAAGGGTAGCCTAGGGTTAGGGTTAGGCTTAGGGTTAGGCTTAGGGTACGGCTTAGGGTACGGGTTCGGGGAGGGGTGCGGGTACGGCGTAGGGTATGGGTTAGGGTTAGGGTTAGGGTTAGTGTTAGGGTTAGGGCTCGGTTTAGGGTACGGGTTAGGATTAGGGTACGTGTTAGGGTTAGGGTAGGGGTTAGGGTTAGGGTACGCTTTAGGGTTAGGGTAGTTAGTAAACCTATCCCACTCTCTAGATACCCCTTAGCACGTAAAGGAATATTATTTGAGGGTCCAGCCATGGAGAAGAGTTTAGACACTAGGGTAAGATAAGGAACACACCCATTATAAAGAAATCACATTAGGATTCTCTTTTTAAGCTGTTCCTTAAAACACTATTGCTTAGGAAATCTATTGGAGGCAGAAGCAGTCAAGGGTAGCCTAGGGTTAGGGTTAGGCTTAGGGTTAGGCTTAGGGTACGGCTTAGGGTACGGGTTCGGGGAGGGGTTCGGGTACAGCGTAGGGTATGGGTTAGGGTTAGGGTTAGGGTTAGTGTTAAGGTTAGGGCTCGGTTTAGGGTACGGGTTAGCATTAGGGTACGTGTTAGGGTTAGGGTAGGGTTTAGGGTTAGGGTACGCGTTAGGGTTAGGGTAGTTAGTAAACCTATCCCACTCTCTATATACCCCTTAGCACGTAAACGAATATTATTTGGGGGTTCAGCCATGGAGAAGAGTTTAGACACTAGGATAAGATAAGGAACACACCCATTATAAAGAAATCACATTAGGATTCTCTTTTTAAGCTGTTCCTTAAAACACTAGTGCTTAGGAAATCTATTGGAGGCAGAAGCAGTCAAGGGTAGCCTAGGGTTAGGGTTAGGTTTAGGGATAGGCTTAGGGTACGGCTTAGGGTTCGGGTTCGGGGAGGGGTTCGGGTACGGCGTAGGGTATGTGTTATGGTTAGTGTTAGGGTTAGTGTTAGGGTTAGGGCTCGGTTTAGGGTACGGGTTAGGATTAGCGTACGTGTTAGGGTTAGGGTAGGGGTTAGGGTTAGGGTACGCGTTAGGGTTAGGGTTAGGGTTAGGGTTAGGGTTAGGGTTAGGGTTAGGGTTAGGGTTAGGGTACGGCTTAGGGTACGGGTTCGGGGAGGGTTTCGGGTACGGCGTAGGGTATGGGTTATGGTTAGGGTTAGGGTTAGTGTTAGGGTTAGGGTTCGGTTTAGGGTACGGGTTAGGATTAGGGTATGTGTTAGGGTTAGGGTACGCGTTAGGGTTAGGGTAGTTATTAAACCTATCCCACTCTCTAGATACCCCTTAGCACGTAAGGGAATATTATTTGGGGGTGCAGCCATGGAGAAGAGTTTAGACACTAAGATAAGATAAGGAACACACCCATTATAAAGAAATCACATTAGGATTCTCTTTTTAAGCTGTTCCTTAAAACACTAGTGCTTAGGAAATCTATTGGAGGCACAAGCAGTCAAGGGTAGCCTAGGGTTAGGGTTAGGCTTAGGGTTAGGCTTAGGGTACGGCTTAGGGTACGGGTTCGGTGAGGGGTGCGGGTACGGCGTAGGGTATGGGTTAGGGTTAGGGTTAGGGTTAGTGTTAGGGTTAGGGCTCGGTTTAGGGTACGTGTTAGGGTTAGGGTAGGGGTTAGGGTTAGGGTACGCATTAGGGTTAGGGTAGTTATTAAACCTATCCCACTCTCTAGATACCCCTTAGCACGTAAAGGAATATTATTTGAGGGTCCAGCCATGGAGAAGTGTTTAGACACTAGGATAAGATAAGGAACACACCCATTATAAAGAAATCACATTAGGATTCTCTTTTTAAGCTGTTCATTAAAACACTAGTGCTTAGGAAATCTATTGGAGGCAGAAGCAGTCAAGGGTAGCCTAGGGTTAGGGTTAGGCTTAGGGTTCGGCTTAGGGTACGGGTTCGGGGAGGGGTTCGGGTACGGCGTAGGGTATGGGTTAGGGTTAGGGTTAGGGTTAGGGTTAGGGTTAGTGTTAGGGTTAGGGTTCGGTTTAGGGTACGGTTAGGATTAGGGTACGTGTTAGGTTTAGGGTAGGGGTTAGGGTTAGGGTACGCGTTAGGGTTAGGGTAGTTAGTAAACCTATCCCACTCTCTAGATACCCCTTAGCACGTAAAGGAATATTATTTGGGGGTCCAGCCATGGAGAAGAGTTTAGACACTAGGATAAGATAAGGAACACACCCATTATAAAGAAATCACATTAGGATTCTCTTTTTCAGCTGTTCCTTAAAACACTAGTGCTTAGGAAATCTATTGGAGGCAGAAGCAGTCAAGGGTAGCCTAGGGTTAGTGTTAGGCTTAGGGTTAGGCTTAGGGTATGGCTTAGGGTACGGGTTTGGGGAGGGGTTCGGGTACGGCGTAGGGTATGGGTTAGGGTTAGGGTTAGTGTTAGTGTTAGGGTTAGGGCTCGGTTTGGGGTACGGGTTAGGATTAGGGTACGTGTTAGTGTTAGGGTAGGGGTTAGGGTTAGAGTACGCATTAGGGTTAGGGTAGTTATTAAACCTATCCCACTCTCTAGATACCCCTTAGCACGTAAGGCAATATTATTTGGGGGTGCAGCCATGGAGAAGAGTTTAGACACTAGGTTAAGATAAGGAACACACCCATTATAAAGAAATCACATTAGGATTCTCTTTTTAAGCTGTTCCTTAAAACACTAGTGCTTAGGAAATCTATTGGAGGCAGAAGCAGTCAAGGGTAGCCTAGGGTTAATGTTAGGCTTAGGGTACGGCTTAGGGTACGGGTTTGGGGAGGGGTTCGGGTACGGCGTAGGGTATGGGTTAGGGTTAGGGTTAGTGTTAGGGTTAGGGCTCGGTTTAGGGTACCCGTTAGGATTAGGGTACATGTTAGGGTTAGGGTAGGGGTTAGGGTTAGAGTACGCATTAGGGTTAGGGTAGTTATTAAACCTATCCCACTCTCTAGATACCCTTTAGCACGTAAGGGAATATTATTTGGGGGTCCAGCCATGGAGAAGAGTTTAGACACTAGGATAAATAAGGAACACACCCATTATAAAGAAATCACATTAGGATTCTCTTTTTAAGCTGTTCCTTAAAACACTAGTGCTTAGGAAATCTATTGGAGGCAGAAGCAGTCAAGGGTAGCCTAGGGTTAGTGTTAGGCTTAGGGTTAGGTTTAGGGTACGGGTTTGGGGAGGGGTTCGGGTACGGCGTAGGGTATGGGTTAGGGTTAGGGTTAGGGTTAGTGTTAGGGTTAGGGCTCGGTTTACGGTACGGGTTAGGAGTAGGGTACGTGTTAGGGTTAGGGTAGGGGTTAGGGTTAGAGTACGCCTTAGGGTTAGGGTAGTTATTAAACCTATCCCACTCTCTAGATACCCCTTAGCACGTAAGGGAATATTATTTGGGGGTGCAGCCATGGAGAAGAGTTTAGACACTAAGATAAGATAAGGAACACACCCATTATAAAGAAATCACATTAGGATTCTCTTTTTAAGCTGTTCCTTAAAACACTAGTGCTTAGGAAATCTATTGGAGGCAGAAGCAGTCAAGGGTAGCCTAGGGTTAGGGTTAGGCTTAGGGTTAGGCTTAGGGTACGGCTTAAGGTACGGGTTCGGGGAAGGGTGCGCGTACGGCGTAGGGTATGGGTTAGGGTTAGGGTTAGTGTTAGGGTTAGGGCTCGGTTTAGGGTACGGGTTAGGATTAGGGTACGTGTTAGGCTTAGGGTAGGGGTTAGGGTTAGGGTACGCATTAGGGTTAGGGTAGTTAGTAAACCTATCCCACTCTCTAGATACCCCTTAGCACGTAAAGGAATATTATTTGAGGGTCCAGCCATGGAGAAGAGTTTAGACACTAGGATAAGATAAGGAACACACCCATTATAAAGAAATCACATTAGGATTCTCTTTTTAAGCTGTTCCTTAAAACACTAGTGCTTAGGAAATCTATTGGAGGCAGAAGCAGTCAAGGGTAGCCTAGGGTTAGGGTTAGGCTTAGGGTTAGGCTTAGGGTACGGCTTAGGGTACGGGTTCGGGGACGGGTGCGCGTACGGCGTAGGGTATGGGTTAGGGTTAGGGTTAGGGTTAGTGTTAGGGTTAGGGCTCGGTTTAGGGTACGGGTTAGGATTAGGGTACGTGTTAGGGTTAGGGTAGGGGTTAGGGTTAGGGTACGCGTTAGGGTTAGGGTAGTTAGTAAACCTATCCCACTCTCTAGATACCCCTTAGCACGTAAGGCAATATTATTTGGGGGTGCAGCCAGGGAGAAGAGTTTAGACACTAGGATATGATAAGGAACACACCCATTATAAAGAAATCACATTAGGATTCTCTTTTTAAGCTGTTCCTTAAAACACTAGTGCTTAGGAAATCTATTGGAGGCAGAAGCAGTCAAGGGTAGCCTAGGGTTAATGTTAGGCTTAGGGTTAGGCTTAGGGTACGGCTTAGGGTACGGGTTTGGGGAGGGGTTCGGGTACGGCGTAGGGTATGGGTTAGGGTTAGGGTTAGTGTTAGGGTTAGTGCTCGGTTTAGGGTACCCGTTAGGATTAGGGTACATGTTAGGGTTAGGGTAGGGGTTAGGGTTAGAGTACGCATTAGGGTTAGGGTAGTTATTAAACCTATCCCACTCTCTAGATACCCCTTAGCACGTAAGGGAATATTATTTGGGGGTGCAGCCATGGAGAAGAGTTTAGACACTAAGATAAGATAAGGAACACACCCATTATAAAGAAATCACATTAGGATTCTCTTTTTAAGCTGTTCCTTAAAACACTAGTGCTTAGGAAATCTATTGGAGGCAGAAGCACTCAAGGGTAGCCTAGGGTTAGGGTTAGGCTTAGGGTTAGGCTTAGGGTACGGGTTCGGGGAGGGGTTCGGTTACGGCGTAGGGTATGGTTTAGGGTTAGGGTTAGGGTTAGTGTTACGGTTAGGGCTCGGTTTAGGGTACGGGTCAGGATTAGGGTACGTGTTAGGGTTAGGGTAGGGGTTAGAGTTAGGGTACGCGTTGCGGTTAGGGTAGTTATTAAACCTATCCCACTCTCTAGATACCCCTTAGCACGTAAAGGAATATTATTTGGGGGTCCAGCCATGGAGAACAGTTTAGACACTAGGATAAATAAGGAACACACCCATTATAAAGAAATCACATTAGGATTCTCTTTTTAAGCTGTTCCTTAAAACACTAGTGCTTAGGAAATCTATTGGAGGCAGAAGCAGTCAAGGGTAGCCTAGGGTTAGTGTTAGGCTTAGGGTTAGGCTTAGGGTACAGGTTTAGGGAGGGGTTCGGATACGGCGTAGGGTATGGGTTAGGGTTAGGGTTAGGGTTAGTGTTAGGGTTAGGGCTTGGTTTAGGGTATGGGTTAGGATTAGGGTACGTGTTAGGGTTAGGGTAGGGGTTAGGGTTAGAGTACGCATTAGGGTTAGGGTAGTTATTAAACCTATCCCACTCTCTAGATACCCCTTAGCACGTAAAGGAATATTATTTGAGGGTCCAGCCATGGAGAAGAGTTTAGACACTAGGGTAAGATAAGGAACACACCCATTATAAAGAAATCACATTAGGATTCTCTTTTTAAGCTGTTCCTTAAACCACTATTGCTTAGGAAATCTATTGGAGGCAGAAGCAGTCAAGGGTAGCCTAGGGTTAGGGTTAGGCTTAGGGTTAGGCTTAGGGTACGGCTTAGGGTACGGGTTCGGGGAGGGGTTCGGGTACAGCGTAGGGTATGGGTTAGGGTTAGGGTTAGGGTTAGTGTTAAGGTTAGGGCTCGGTTTAGGGTACGGGTTAGCATTAGGGTACGTGTTAGGGTTAGGGTAGGGTTTAGGGTTAGGGTACGCGTTAGGGTTAGGGTAGTTAGTAAACCTATCCCACTCTCTATATACCCCTTAGCACGTAAACGAATATTATTTGGGGGTTCAGCCATGGAGAAGAGTTTAGACACTAGGATAAGATAAGGAACACACCCATTATAAAGAAATCACATTAGGATTCTCTTTTTAAGCTGTTCCTTAAAACACTAGTGCTTAGGAAATCTATTGGAGGCAGAAGCAGTCAAGGGTAGCCTAGGGTTAGGGTTAGGTTTAGGGATAGGCTTAGGGTACGGCTTAGGGTTCGGGTTCGGGGAGGGGTTCGGGTACGGCGTAGGGTATGTGTTATGGTTAGTGTTAGGGTTAGTGTTAGGGTTAGGGCTCGGTTTAGGGTACGGGTTAGGATTAGCGTACGTGTTAGGGTTAGGGTAGGGGTTAGGGTTAGGGTACGCGTTAGGGTTAGGGTAGTTAGTAAACCTATCCCACTCTCTAGATACCCCTTAGCACGTAAAGGAGTATTATTTGGGGGTCCAGCCATGGAGAAGAGTTTAGACACTAGGATAAAATAAGGAACACACCCATTATAAAGAAATCACATTAGGATTCTCTTTTTCAGCTGTTCCTTAAAACACTAATGCTTAGGAAATCTATTGGAGGCAGAAGCAGTCAAGGGTAGCCTATTGTTAGCGTTAGGCTTATGGTTAGGCTTAGGGTACGGCTTAGGGTACGGGTTCGGGGAGGGTTTCGGGTACGGCGTAGGGTATGGGTTATGGTTAGGGTTAGGGTTAGTGTTAGGGTTAGGGCTCGGTTTAGGGTACGGGTTAGGATTAGGGTATGTGTTAGGGTTAGGGTACGCGTTAGGGTTAGGGTAGTTATTAAACCTATCCCACTCTCTAGATACCCCTTAGCACGTAAAGGAGTATTATTTGGGGGTCCAGCCATGGAGAAGAGTTTAGGCACTAGGATAAGATAAGGAACACACCCATTATAAAGAAATCACATTAGGATTCTCTTTTTCAGCTGTTCCTTAAAACACTAGTGCTTAGGAAATCTATTGGAGGCAGAAGCAGTCAAGGGTAGCCTAGGGTTAGGGTTAGGCTTAGGGTTAGGGTTAGGGTACGGCTTAGGGTACGGTTTCGGGGAGGGGTTCGGGTACGGCGTAGGATATGGGTTAGGGTTAGGGTTAGTGTTAGTGTTAGGGCTCGGTTTAGGGTACGGATTAGGATTAGGGTAAGTGTTAGGGTTAGGGTAGGGGTTAGGGTTAGGGTACGCGTTAGGGTTAGGGTAGTTATTAAAACTATCCCACTCTCTAGATACCCCTTACAACGTAAAGGAATATTATTTGGGGATCCAGCCATGGAGAAGAGTTTAGACACTAGGATAAGATAAGGAACACACCCATTATAAAGAAATCACATTAGGATTCTCTTTTTAAGCCGTTCCTTAAAACATTAGTGCTTAGAAAATCTATTGGAGGCAGAAGCAGTCAAGGGTAGCGTAGGGTTAGGGTTAGGCTTAGGGTTAGGGTTAGGGTACGGCTTAGGGTACGGGTTCGGGGAGGGGTTCGGGTACGGCGTAGGGTATGGGTTAGGGTTAGGGTTAGGGTTAGTGTTAGGGTTAGGGCTCGGTTTAGGATACGGGTTCGGATTAGGGTACGTGTTAGGGTTAGGGTAGGGGTTAGGGTTAGGGTACGCGTTAGGGTTAGGGTACGCGTTAGGTTTAGGGTAGTTAGTAAACCTATCCCACTCTCTAGAAACCCCTTAGCACGTAAGGGAATATTATTTGGGGGTCCAGCCATGGAGAAGAGTTTAGACACTAGGATAAGATAAGGAACACACCCATTATAAAGAAATCACATTAGGATTCTCTTTTTAAGCTGTTCCTTAAAGCACTAGTGCTTAGGAAATCTATTGGAGACAGAAGCAGTCAAGGGTAGCCTAGGGTTAGGGTTAGGCTTAGGGTTAGGCTTAGGGTACGGCTTAGGGTACGGGTTCGGGGAGGGGTGCGGGTACGGCGTAGGGTATGGGTTAGGGTTAGGGTTAGGGTTAGTGTTAGGGTTAGGGCTCGGTTTAGGGTACGGGTTAGGATTAGGGTACGTGTTAGGTTTAGGGTAGGGGTTAGGGTTAGGGTACGTGTTAGGTTTAGGGTAGTTATTAAACCTATCCCACTCTCTAGATACCCCTTAGCACGTAAAGGAATATTATTTGGGGGTCCAGCCATGGATAAGAGTTTAGACACTAGGATAAGATAAGGAACACACCCATTATAAAGAAATCACATTAGGATTCTCTTTTTAAGCTGTTCCTTAAAACACTAGTGCTTAGGAAATCTATTGGAGGCAGAAGCAGTCAAGGGTAGCCTAGGGTTAAGGTTAGGCTTAGGGTTAGGCTTAGGGTACGGCTTAAGGTACGGGTTCGTGTAGGGGTTCAGGTACGGCGTAGGGTATGGGTTAGGGTTAGGGTTAGGGTTAGTGTTAGCTTTAGGGCTCGGTTTAGGGTACGGGTTAGGATTAGGGTACGTGTTAGGGTTAGGGTAGGGGTTAGGGTTAGGGTACGCGTTAGGGTTAGGGTAGTTATTAAACCTATCCCACTCTCTAGATACCGCTTAGCACGTAAAGGTATATTATTTGGAGGTCCAGCCATGGAGAAGAGTTTAGACACTAGGGTAAGATAAGGAACACACCTATTATAAAGAAATCACATTAGGATTCTCTTTTTCAGCTGTTCCTTAAAACATTAGTGCTTAGGAAATCTATTGGAGGCAGAAGCAGTCAAGGGTAGCCTAAGGTTAGGGTTAGGCTTAGGGTTAGGGTTAGGGTACGGCTTAGGGTACGGTTTCGGAGAGGGGTTCGGGTACGGCGTAGGGTATGGGTTAGGGTTAGGGTTAGTGTTAGTGTTAGGGCTCGGTTTAGGGTACGGATTAGGATTAGGGTACGTGTTAGGGTTAGGGTAGGGGTTAGGGTTAGGGTACGCGTTAGGGTTAGGGTAGTTATTAAACCTATCGCACTGTCTAGATACCCCTTAGCACGTAAAGGAATATTATTTGGGGGTCCAGCCATGCAGAAGAGTCTAGACACTAGGATAAGATAAGGAACACACCCATTATAAAGAAATCACATTAGGATTCTCTTTTTCAGCTGTTCCTTAAAACACTAGTGCTTAGGAAATCTATTGGATGCAGAAGCAGTCAAGGGAAGCCTAGGGTTAGGGATAGGCTTAGGGTTAGGCTTAGGGTACAGCTTAGGGTACGGGTTCGGGGAGGGGTTCGGGTACAGCGTAGGGTATGTGTTAGGGTTAGGGTTAGGGTTAGTGTTAAGGTTAGGGCTCGGTTTAGGGTACGGGTTAGGATTAGGGTACGTGTTAGGGTTAGGGTAGGGGTTAGAGTTAGGGTACGCGTTAGGGTTAGGGTAGTTATTAAACCTATCCCACTCTCTAGATACCCCTTAGCACGTAAAGGAATATTATTTGGGGGTCCAGCCATGGAGAAGAGTTTAGACACTACGATAAGATAAGGAACACACCCATTATAAAGAAATCACATTAGGATTCTATTTTTAAGCCGTTCCTTAAAACATTAGTGCTTAGAAAATCTATTGGAGGCAGAAGCAGTCAAGGGTAGCCTAGGGTTAGGGTTAGGCTTAGGGTTAGGGTTAGGGTACGGCTTAGGGTACGGGTTCGGGGAGGGGTTCGGGTACGGCGTAGGGTATGGGTTAGGGTTAGGGTTAGGGTTAGGGTTAGTTTTAGGGTTAGGGCTCGGTTTAGGGTACGGGTTAGGATTAGGGTACGTGTTAGGGTTAGGGTAGGGGTTAGGGTTAGGGAACGCGTTAGGGTTAGGGTAGTTATTAAACCTATCCCACTCTCTAGATACCCCTTAGCACGTAAAGGAATATTATTTGGGGGTCCAGCCATGGAGAAGAGTTTAGACACAAGGATAAGATAAGGAACACACCCATTATAAAGAAATCACATTAGGATTCTCTTTTTAAGCCGTTCCTTAAAACACTAGTGCTTAGAAAATCTATTGGAGGCAGAAGCAGTCAAGGGTAGCCTAGGGTTAGGGTTAGGCTTAGGGTTAGGGTTAGGGTAAGGCTTAGGGTACGGGTTCGGGGAGGGGTTCGGGTACGGCGTAGGGTATGGGTTAGGGTTAGGGTTAGGGTTAGTTTTAGGGTTAGGGCTCGGTTTAGGGTACGGGTTAGGATTAGGGTACGTGTTAGGGTTAGGGTAGGGGTTAGGGTTAGGGAACACGTTAGGGTTAGGGTAGTTATTAAACCTATCCCACTCTCTAGATACCCCTTAGCACGTAAAGGAATATTATTTGGGGGTCCAGCCATGGAGAAGAGTTTAGACACAAGGATAAGATAAGGAACACACCCATTATAAAGAAATCATATTAGGATTCTCTTTTTAAGCTGTTCCTTAAAACACTAGTGCTTAGGAAATCTATTGGAGGCAGAAGCAGTCAAGGGTAGCGTATGGTTAGGGTTAGGCTTAGGGTTAGGCTTAGGGTACGGCTTAGGGTACGGGTTCGTGTAGGGGTTCAGGTACGGCGTAGGGTATGGGTTAGGGTTAGGGTTAGGGTTAGTGTTAGCTTTAGGGCTCGGTTTAGGGTACGGGTTAGGATTAGGGTACGTGTTAGGGTTAGGGTAGGGGTTAGGGTTAGGGTACGCATTAGGGTTAGAGTAGTTATTAAACCTATCCCACTCTCTAGATACCCCTTAGCACGTAAAGGAATATTATTTGGAGGTCCAGCCATGCAGAAGAGTTTAGACACTAGGATAAGATAAGGAACACACCTATTATAAAGAAATCACATTAGGATTCTCTTTTTAAGCTGTTCCTTAAAACACTACTGCTTAGGAAATCTATTGGAGGCAGAAGCAGTCAAGGGTAGCCTAGGGTTAGGGTTAGGCTTAGGGTTAGGGTTAGGGTACGGCTTAGGGTACGGGTTCGGGGAGGGGTTCGGGTACGGCGTAGGGTATGGGTTAGGGTTAGGGTTAGGTTTAGTGTTAGGTTTAGGGCTCGGTTTAGGGTACGGGTTAGGATTAGGGTACGTGTTAGGGTTAGGGTAGGGGTTAGGGTTAGGGTACGCGTTAGGGTTAGGGTAGTTAGTAAACCTATCCCACTCTCTAGATACCCCTTAGCACGTAAAGGAATATTATTTGGGGGTTCAGCCATGGAGAAGAGTTTAGACACTAGGATAAGATAAGGAACACACCCATTATAAAGAAATCACATTAGGATTCTCTTTTTAAGCTGTTCCTTAAAACACTAGTGCTTAGGAAATCTATTGGAGGCAGAAGCAGTCAAGGGTAGCCTAGGGTTAGGGTTAGGCTTAGGGTTAGGCTTAGGGTACGGCTTAGGGTACGGGTTCGGGGAGGGGTGCGGGTACGGCGTAGGGTATGGGTTAGGGTTAGGGTTAGGGTTAGTGTTAGGGTTAGGGCTCGGTTTAGGGTACGGGTTCGGATTAGGGTACGTGTTAGGGTTAGGGTAGGGGTTACGGTTAGGGTACGCGTTAGGGTTAGGGTAGTTATTAAACCTATCCCACTCTCTAGATACCCCTTAGCACGTAAAGGAATATTATTTGGGGGTCCAGCCATGGAGAAGAGTTTAGACACTAGGATAAATAAGGAACACACCCATTATAAAGAAATCACATTAGGATTCTCTTTTTAAGCTGTTCCTTAAAGCACTAGTGCTTAGGAAATCTATTGGAGGCAGAAGCAGTCAAGGGTAGCCTAGGGTTAGGGTTAGGCTTAGGGTTAGGCTTAGGGTACGGCTTAGGTTACGGGTTCGGGGAGGGGTGCGGCTACGGCGTAGGGTATGGGTTAGGGTTAGGGTTAGGGTTAGTATTAGGGTTAGGGCTCGGTTTAGGGTACGGGTTAGGATTAAGGTACGTGTTAGGGTTAGGGTAGGGGTTAGGGTTAGAGAACGCGTTAGGGTTAGGGTAGTTATTAGACCTATCCCACTCTCTAGATACCCCTTAGCACGTAAAGGAATATTATTTGGGGGTCCAGCCATGGAGAAGAGTTTAGACACAAGGATAAGATAAGGAACACACCCATTATAAAGAAATCACATTAGGATTCTCTTTTTAAGCCGTTACTTAAAACACTAGTGCTTAGAAAATCTATTGGAGGCAGAAGCAGTCAAGGGTAGCCTAGGGTTAGGGTTAGGCTTAGGGTTAGGGTTAGGGTACGGGTACGGGGAGGGGTTCGGGTACGGCGTAGGGTATGGGTTAGGGTTAGGATTAGGGTTAGTGTTAGGGTTAGGGCTCGGTTTAGGGTACGGGTTAGGATTAGGGTACGTGTTAGGGTTAGGGTAGGGGTTAGGGTTAGGGTACGTGTTAGGTTTAGGGTAGTTATTAAACCTATCCCACTCTCTAGATACGCCTTAGCACGTAAAGGAATATTATTTGGGGGTCCAGCCATGGAGAAGAGTTTAGACACAAGGATAAGATAAGGAACACACCCATTATAAAGAAATCATATTAGGATCCTCTTTTTAAGCTGTTCCTTAAAACACTAGTGCTTAGGAAATCTATTGGAGGCAGAAGCAGTCAAGGGTAGCGTATGGTTAGGGTTAGGCTTAGGGTTAGGCTTAGGGTACGGCTTAGGGTACGGGTTCGTGTAGGGGTTCAGGTACGGCGTAGGGTATGGGTTAGGGTTAGGTTTAGGGTTAGTGTTAGCTTTAGGGCTCGGTTTAGGGTACGGGTTAGGATTAGGGTACGTGTTAGGGTTAGGGTAGGGGTTAGGGTTAGGGTACGCATTAGGGTTAGGGTAGTTATTAAACCTATCCCACTCTCTAGATACCCCTTAGCACGTAAAGGAATATTATTTGGAGGTCCAGCCATGCAGAAGAGTTTAGACACTAGGATAAGATAAGGAACACACCTATTATAAAGAAATCACATTAGGATTCTCTTTTTAAGCTGTTCCTTAAAACACTAGTGCTTAGGAAATCTATTGGAGGCAGAAGCAGTCAAGGGTAGCCTAAGGTTAGGGTTAGGCTTAGGGTTAGGTTTAGGGTACGGCTTAGGGTACGGGTTCGGGGAGGGGTTCGGGTACGGCGTATGGTATGGGTTAGGGTTAGGGTTAGTGTTAGGGTTAGGGCTCGGTTTAGGGTACGGGTTAGGATTAGGGTACGTGTTAGGTTTAGGGTAGGGGTTAGGGTTAGGGTACGTGTTAGGTTTAGGGTAGTTATTAAACCTATCCCACTCTCTAGATACCCCTTAGCACATAAAGGAATATTATTTGGGGGTCCAGCCATGGAGAAGTGTTTAGACACTAGGATAAGATAAGGAACACACCCATTATAAAGAAATCACATTAGGATTCTCTTTTTAAGCCGTTCCTTAAAACATTAGTGCTTAGAAAATCTATTGGAGGCAGAAGCAGTCAAGGGTAGCGTAGGGTTAGGGTTAGGCTTAGGGTTAGGGTTAGGGTACGGCTTAGGGTACGGGTTCGGGGAGGGGTTCGGGTACGGCGTAGGGTATGGGTTAGGGTTAGGGTTAGGGTTAGTGTTAGGGTTAGGGCTCGGTTTAGGGTACGGATTCGGATTAGGGTACGTGTTAGGGTTAGGGTAGGGGTTAGGGTTAGGGTACGCGTTAGGGTTAGGGTACGCATTAGGTTAAGGGTAGTTAGTAAACCTATCCCACTCTCTAGAAACCCCTTAGCACGTAAGGGAATATTATTTGGGGGTCCAGCCATGGAGAAGTGTTTAGACACTAGGATAAATAAGGAACACACCCATTATAAAGAAATCACATTAGGATTCTCTTTTTAAGCTGTTCCTTAAAACATTAGTGCTTAGGAAATCTATTGGAGGCAGAAGCAGTCAAGGGTAGCCTAAGGTTAGGGTTAGGCTTAGGGTTAGGGTTAGGGTACGGCTTAGGGTACGGTTTCGGTGAGGGGTTCGGGTACGGCGTAGGGTATGGGTTAGGGTTAGGGTTAGTGTTAGTGTTAGGGCTCGGTTTAGGGTACGGATTAGGATTAGGGTACGTGTTAGGGTTAGGGTAGGGGTTAGGGTTAGGGTACGCGTTAGGGTTAGGGTAGTTATTAAACCTATCCCACTCTCTAGATACCCCTTAAAACGTAAAGGAATATTATTTGGGGATCCAGCCATGGAGAAGAGTTTAGACACTAGGATAAGATAAGGAACACACCCATTATAAAGAAATCACATTAGGATTCTCTTTTTAAGCCGTTCCTTAAAACATTAGTGCTTAGAAAATCTATTGGAGGCAGAAGCAGTCAAGGGTAGCCTAAGGTTAGGGTTAGGCTTAGGGTTAGGGTTAGGGTACGGCTTAGGGTACGGTTTCGGTGAGGGGTTCGGGTACGGCGTAGGGTATGGGTTAGGTTTAGGGTTAGTGTTAGTGTTAGGGCTCGGTTTAGGGTACGGATTAGGATTAGGGTACGTGTTAGGGTTAGGGTAGGGGTTAGGGTTAGGGTACGCGTTAGGGTTAGGGTAGTTATTAAAACTATCCCACTCTCTAGATACCCCTTACAACGTAAAGGAATATTATTTGGGGATCCAGCCATGGAGAAGAGTTTAGACACTAGGATAAGATAAGGAACACACCCATTATAAAGAAATCACATTAGGATTCTCTTTTTAAGCCGTTCCTTAAAACATTAGTGCTTAGAAAATCTATTGGAGGCAGAAGCAGTCAAGGGTAGCGTAGGGTTAGGGTTAGGCTTAGGGTTAGGGTTAGGGTACGGCTTAGGGTACGGGTTCGGGGAGGGGTTCGGGTACGGCGTAGGGTATGGGTTAGGGTTAGGGTTAGGGTTAGTGTTAGGGTTAGGGCTCGGTTTAGGGTACGGATTCGGATTAGGGTACGTGTTAGGGTTAGGGTAGGGGTTAGGGTTAGGGTACGCGTTAGGGTTAGGGTACGCGTTAGGTTAAGGGTAGTTAGTAAACCTATCCCACTCTCTAGAAACCCCTTAGCACGTAAGGGAATATTATTTGGGGGTCCAGCCATGGAGAAGAGTTTAGACACTAGGATAAATAAGGAACACACCCATTATAAAGAAATCACATTAGGATTCTCTTTTTAAGCTGTTCCTTAAAACACTACTGCTTAGGAAATCTATTGGAGGCAGAAGCAGTCAAGGGTAGCCTAGGGTTAGGGTTAGGCTTAGGGTTAGGGTTAGGGTACGGCTTAGGGTACGGGTTCGGGGAGGGGTTCGGGTACAGCGTAGGGTATGTGTTAGGGTTAGGGTTAGGGTTAGTGTTAAGGTTAGGGCTCGGTTTAGGGTACGGGTTAGGATTAGGGTACGTGTTAGGGTTAGGGTAGGGGTTAGAGTTAGGGTACGCGTTAGGGTTAGGGTAGTTATTAAACCTATCCCACTCTCTAGATACCCCTTAGCACGTAAAGGAATATTATTTGGGGGTCCAGCCATGGAGAAGAGTTTAGACACTAGGATAAGATAAGGAACACACCCATTATAAAGAAATCACATTAGGATTCTATTTTTAAGCCGTTCCTTAAAACATTAGTGCTTAGAAAATCTATTGGAGGCAGAAGCAGTCAAGGGTAGCCTAGGGTTAGGGTTAGGCTTAGGGTTAGGGTTAGGGTACGGCTTAGGGTACGGGTTCGGGGAGGGGTTCGGGTACGGCGTAGGGTATGGGTTAGGGTTAGGGTTAGGGTTAGTTTTAGGGTTAGGGCTCGGTTTAGGGTACGGGTTAGGATTAGGGTACGTGTTAGGGTTAGGGTAGGGGTTAGGGTTAGGGAACACGTTAGGGTTAGGGTAGTTATTAAACCTATCCCACTCTCTAGATACCCCTTAGCACGTAAAGGAATATTATTTGGGGGTCCAGCCATGGAGAAGAGTTTAGACACAAGGATAAGATAAGGAACACACCCATTATAAAGAAATCATATTAGGATTCTCTTTTTAAGCTGTTCCTTAAAACACTAGTGCTTAGGAAATCTATTGGAGGCAGAAGCAGTCAAGGGTAGCCTAGGGTTAGGGTTAGGCTTAGGGTTAGGCTTAGGGTACGGCTTAGGGTACGGGTTCGGGGAGGGGTTCGGGTACGGCGTAGGGTATGGGTTAGGGTTAGGGTTAGTGTTAGGGTTAGGGCTCGGTTTAGGGTACGGGTTAGGATTAGGGTATGTGTTAGGTTTAGGGTAGGGGTTAGGGTTAGGGTACGTGTTAGGTTTAGGGTAGTTATTAAACCTATCCCACTCTCTAGATACCCCTTAGCACGTAAAGGAATATTATTTGGGGGTCCAGCCATGGAGAAGAGTTTAGACACTAGGATAAGATAAGGAACACACCCATTATAAAGAAATCACATTAGGATTCTCTTTTTAAGCTGTTCCTTAAATCACTAGTGCTTAGGAAATCTATTGGAGGCAGAAGCAGTCAAGGGTAGCCTAGGGTTAGGGTTAGGCTTAGGGTTAGGCTTAGGGTACGGCTTAAGGTACGGGTTCGTGTAGGGGTTCAGGTACGGCGTAGGGTATGGGTTAGGGTTAGGGTTAGTGTTAGCTTTAGGGCTCGGTTTAGGGTACGGGTTAGGATTAGGGTACGTGTTAGGGTTAGGGTAGGGGTTAGGGTTAGGGTACGCGTTAGGGTTAGGGTAGTTATTAAACCTATCCCACTCTCTAGATACCGCTTAGCACGTAAAGGTATATTATTTGGAGGTCCAGCCATGGAGAAGAGTTTAGACACTAGGATAAGATAAGGAACACACCTATTATAAAGAAATCACATTAGGATTCTCTTTTTAAGCTGTTCCTTAAAACATTAGTGCTTAGGAAATCTATTGGAGGCAGAAGCAGTCAAGAGTAGCCTAAGGTTAGGGTTAGGCTTAGGGTTAGGGTTAGGGTACGGCTTAGGGTACGGGTTCGGGGAAGGTTTCGGGTACGGCGTAGGGTATGGGTTAGGGTTAGGGTTAGGGTTAGTGTTAGGGTTAGGGCTCGGTTTAGGGTACGGATTCGGATTAGGGTACGTGTTAGGGTTAGGGTAGGGGTTAGGGTTAGGGTACGCGTTAGGGTTAGGGTACGCGTTAGGTTAAGGGTAGTTAGTAAACCTATCCCACTCTCTAGAAACCCCTTAGCACGTAAGGGAATATTATTTGGGGGTCCAGCCATGGAGAAGAGTTTAGACACTAGGATAAATAAGGAACACACCCATTATAAAGAAATCACATTAGGATTCTCTTTTTAAGCTGTTCCTTAAAACATTAGTGCTTAGGAAATCTATTGGAGGCAGAAGCAGTCAAGGGTAGCCTAAGGTTAGGGTTAGGCTTAGGGTTAGGGTTAGGGTACGGCTTAGGGTACGGTTTCGGTGAGGGGTTCGGGTACGGCGTAGGGTATGGGTTATGGTTAGGGTTAGTGTTAGTGTTAGGGCTCGGTTTAGGGTACGGATTAGGATTAGGGTACGTGTTAGGGTTAGGGTAGGGGTTAGGGTTAGGGTACGCGTTAGGGTTAGGGTAGTTATTAAACCTATCCCACTCTCTAGATACCCCTTAAAACGTAAAGGAATATTATTTGGGGATCCAGCCATGGAGAAGAGTTTAGACACTAGGATAAGATAAGGAACACACCCATTATAAAGAAATCACATTAGGATTCTCTTTTTAAGCCGTTCCTTAAAACATTAGTGCTTAGAAAATCTATTGGAGGCAGAAGCAGTCAAGGGTAGCCTAAGGTTAGGGTTAGGCTTAGGGTTAGGGTTAGGGTACGGCTTAGGGTACGGTTTCGGTGAGGGGTTCGGGTACGGCGTAGGGTATGGGTTAGGTTTAGGGTTAGTGTTAGTGTTAGGGTTAGGGCTCGGTTTAGGGTACGGATTCGGATTAGGGTACGTGTTAGGGTTAGGGTAGGGGTTAGGGTTAGGGTACGCGTTAGGGTTAGGGTACGCGTTAGGTTAAGGGTAGTTAGTAAACCTATCCCACTCTCTAGAAACCCCTTAGCACGTAAGGGAATATTATTTGGGGGTCCAGCCATGGAGAAGAGTTTAGACACTAGGATAAATAAGGAACACACCCATTATAAAGAAATCACATTAGGATTCTCTTTTTAAGCTGTTCCTTAAAACACTACTGCTTAGGAAATCTATTGGAGGCAGAAGCAGTCAAGGGTAGCCTAGGGTTAGGGTTAGGCTTAGGGTTAGGGTTAGGGTACGGCTTAGGGTACGGGTTCGGGGAGGGGTTCGGGTACAGCGTAGGGTATGTGTTAGGGTTAGGGTTAGGGTTAGTGTTAAGGTTAGGGCTCGGTTTAGGGTACGGGTTAGGATTAGGGTACGTGTTAGGGTTAGGGTAGGGGTTAGAGTTAGGGTACGCGTTAGGGTTAGGGTAGTTATTAAACCTATCCCACTCTCTAGATACCCCTTAGCACGTAAAGGAATATTATTTGGGGGTCCAGCCATGGAGAAGAGTTTAGACACTAGGATAAGATAAGGAACACACCCATTATAAAGAAATCACATTAGGATTCTATTTTTAAGCCGTTCCTTAAAACATTAGTGCTTAGAAAATCTATTGGAGGCAGAAGCAGTCAAGGGTAGCCTAGGGTTAGGGTTAGGCTTAGGGTTAGGGTTAGGGTACGGCTTAGGGTACGGGTTCGGGGAGGGGTTCGGGTACGGCGTAGGGTATGGGTTAGGGTTAGGGTTAGGGTTAGTTTTAGGGTTAGGGCTCGGTTTAGGGTACGGGTTAGGATTAGGGTACGTGTTAGGGTTAGGGTAGGGGTTAGGGTTAGGGAACACGTTAGGGTTAGGGTAGTTATTAAACCTATCCCACTCTCTAGATACCCCTTAGCACGTAAAGGAATATTATTTGGGGGTCCAGCCATGGAGAAGAGTTTAGACACAAGGATAAGATAAGGAACACACCCATTATAAAGAAATCATATTAGGATTCTCTTTTTAAGCTGTTCCTTAAAACACTAGTGCTTAGGAAATCTATTGGAGGCAGAAGCAGTCAAGGGTAGCCTAGGGTTAGGGTTAGGCTTAGGGTTAGGCTTAGGGTACGGCTTAGGGTACGGGTTCGGGGAGGGGTTCGGGTACGGCGTAGGGTATGGGTTAGGGTTAGGGTTAGTGTTAGGGTTAGGGCTCGGTTTAGGGTACGGGTTAGGATTAGGGTACGTGTTAGGTTTAGGGTAGGGGTTAGGGTTAGGGTACGTGTTAGGTTTAGGGTAGTTATTAAACCTATCCCACTCTCTAGATACCCCTTAGCACGTAAAGGAATATTATTTGGGGGTCCAGCCATGGAGAAGAGTTTAGACACTAGGATAAGATAAGGAACACACCCATTATAAAGAAATCACATTAGGATTCTCTTTTTAAGCTGTTCCTTAAAACACTAGTGCTTAGGAAATCTATTGGAGGCAGAAGCAGTCAAGGGTAGCCTAGGGTTAGGGTTAGGCTTAGGGTTAGGCTTAGGGTACGGCTTAAGGTACGGGTTCGTGTAGGGGTTCAGGTACGGCGTAGGGTATGGGTTAGGGTTAGGGTTAGTGTTAGCTTTAGGGCTCGGTTTAGGGTACGGGTTAGGATTAGGGTACGTGTTAGGGTTAGGGTAGGGGTTAGGGTTAGGGTACGCGTTAGGGTTAGGGTAGTTATTAAACCTATCCCACTCTCTAGATACCGCTTAGCACGTAAAGGTATATTATTTGGAGGTCCAGCCATGGAGAAGAGTTTAGACACTAGGATAAGATAAGGAACACACCTATTATAAAGAAATCACATTAGGATTCTCTTTTTAAGCTGTTCCTTAAAACATTAGTGCTTAGGAAATCTATTGGAGGCAGAAGCAGTCAAGAGTAGCCTAAGGTTAGGGTTAGGCTTAGGGTTAGGGTTAGGGTACGGCTTAGGGTACGGTTTCGGGGAGGGGTTCGGGTACGGCGTAGGGTATGGGTTAGGGTTAGGGTTAGTGTTAGTGTTAGGGCTCGGTTTAGGGTACGGATTAGGATTAGGGTAAGTGTTAGGGTTAGGGTAGGGGTTAGGGTTAGGGTACGCGTTAGGGTTAGGGTAGTTATTAAAACTATCCCACTCTCTAGATACCCCTTACAACGTAAAGGAATATTATTTGGGGATCCAGCCATGGAGAAGAGTTTAGACACTAGGATAAGATAAGGAACACACCCATTATAAAGAAATCACATTAGGATTCTCTTTTTAAGCCGTTCCTTAAAACATTAGTGCTTAGAAAATCTATTGGAGGCAGAAGCAGTCAAGGGTAGCGTAGGGTTAGGGTTAGGCTTAGGGTTAGGGTTAGGGTACGGCTTAGGGTACGGGTTCGGGGAGGGGTTCGGGTACGGCGTAGGGTATGGGTTAGGGTTAGGGTTAGGGTTAGTGTTAGGGTTAGGGCTCGGTTTAGGATACGGGTTCGGATTAGGGTACGTGTTAGGGTTAGGGTAGGGGTTAGGGTTAGGGTACGCGTTAGGGTTAGGGTACGCGTTAGGTTTAGGGTAGTTAGTAAACCTATCCCACTCTCTAGAAACCCCTTAGCACGTAAGGGAATATTATTTGGGGGTCCAGCCATGGAGAAGAGTTTAGACACTAGGATAAGATAAGGAACACACCCATTATAAAGAAATCACATTAGGATTCTCTTTTTAAGCTGTTCCTTAAAGCACTAGTGCTTAGGAAATCTATTGGAGACAGAAGCAGTCAAGGGTAGCCTAGGGTTAGGGTTAGGCTTAGGGTTAGGCTTAGGGTACGGCTTAGGGTACGGGTTCGGGGAGGGGTGCGGGTACGGCGTAGGGTATGGGTTAGGGTTAGGGTTAGGGTTAGTGTTAGGGTTAGGGCTCGGTTTAGGGTACGGGTTAGGATTAGGGTACGTGTTAGGTTTAGGGTAGGGGTTAGGGTTAGGGTACGTGTTAGGTTTAGGGTAGTTATTAAACCTATCCCACTCTCTAGATACCCCTTAGCACGTAAAGGAATATTATTTGGGGGTCCAGCCATGGAGAAGAGTTTAGACACTAGGATAAGATAAGGAACACACCCATTATAAAGAAATCACATTAGGATTCTCTTTTTAAGCTGTTCCTTAAAACACTAGTGCTTAGGAAATCTATTGGAGGCAGAAGCAGTCAAGGGTAGCCTAGGGTTAGGGTTAGGCTTAGGGTTAGGCTTAGGGTACGGCTTAAGGTACGGGTTCGTGTAGGGGTTCAGGTACGGCGTAGGGTATGGGTTAGGGTTAGGGTTAGGGTTAGTGTTAGCTTTAGGGCTCGGTTTAGGGTACGGGTTAGGATTAGGGTACGTGTTAGGGTTAGGGTAGGGGTTAGGGTTAGGGTACGCATTAGGGTTAGGGTAGTTATTAAACCTATCCCACTCTCTAGATACCCCTTAGCACGTAAAGGAATATTATTTGGAGGTCCAGCCATGCAGAAGAGTTTAGACACTAGGATAAGATAAGGAACACACCTATTATAAAGAAATCACATTAGGATTCTCTTTTTAAGCTGTTCCTTAAAACACTAGTGCTTAGGAAATCTATTGGAGGCAGAAGCAGTCAAGGGTAGCCTAAGGTTAGGGTTAGGCTTAGGGTTAGGTTTAGGGTACGGCTTAGGGTACGGGTTCGGGGAGGGGTTCGGGTACGGCGTATGGTATGGGTTAGGGTTAGGGTTAGTGTTAGGGTTAGGGCTCGGTTTAGGGTACGGGTTAGGATTAGGGTACGTGTTAGGTTTAGGGTAGGGGTTAGGGTTAGGGTACGTGTTAGGTTTAGGGTAGTTATTAAACCTATCCCACTCTCTAGATACCCCTTAGCACATAAAGGAATATTATTTGGGGGTCCAGCCATGGAGAAGTGTTTAGACACTAGGATAAGATAAGGAACACACCCATTATAAAGAAATCACATTAGGATTCTCTTTTTAAGCCGTTCCTTAAAACATTAGTGCTTAGAAAATCTATTGGAGGCAGAAGCAGTCAAGGGTAGCGTAGGGTTAGGGTTAGGCTTAGGGTTAGGGTTAGGGTACGGCTTAGGGTACGGGTTCGGGGAGGGGTTCGGGTACGGCGTAGGGTATGGGTTAGGGTTAGGGTTAGGGTTAGTGTTAGGGTTAGGGCTCGGTTTAGGGTACGGATTCGGATTAGGGTACGTGTTAGGGTTAGGGTAGGGGTTAGGGTTAGGGTACGCGTTAGGGTTAGGGTACGCATTAGGTTAAGGGTAGTTAGTAAACCTATCCCACTCTCTAGAAACCCCTTAGCACGTAAGGGAATATTATTTGGGGGTCCAGCCATGGAGAAGAGTTTAGACACTAGGATAAATAAGGAACACACCCATTATAAAGAAATCACATTAGGATTCTCTTTTTAAGCTGTTCCTTAAAACATTAGTGCTTAGGAAATCTATTGGAGGCAGAAGCAGTCAAGGGTAGCCTAAGGTTAGGGTTAGGCTTAGGGTTAGGGTTAGGGTACGGCTTAGGGTACGGTTTCGGTGAGGGGTTCGGGTACGGCGTAGGGTATGGGTTAGGGTTAGGGTTAGTGTTAGTGTTAGGGCTCGGTTTAGGGTACGGATTAGGATTAGGGTACGTGTTAGGGTTAGGGTAGGGGTTAGGGTTAGGGTACGCGTTAGGGTTAGGGTAGTTATTAAACCTATCCCACTCTCTAGATACCCCTTAAAACGTAAAGGAATATTATTTGGGGATCCAGCCATGGAGAAGAGTTTAGACACTAGGATAAGATACGGAACACACCCATTATAAAGAAATCACATTAGGATTCTCTTTTTAAGCCGTTCCTTAAAACATTAGTGCTTAGAAAATCTATTGGAGGCAGAAGCAGTCAAGGGTAGCCTAAGGTTAGGGTTAGGCTTAGGGTTAGGGTTAGGGTACGGCTTAGGGTACGGTTTCGGTGAGGGGTTCGGGTACGGCGTAGGGTATGGGTTAGGTTTAGGGTTAGTGTTAGTGTTAGGGCTCGGTTTAGGGTACGGATTAGGATTAGGGTACGTGTTAGGGTTAGGGTAGGGGTTAGGGTTAGGGTACGCGTTAGGGTTAGGGTAGTTATTAAAACTATCCCACTCTCTAGATACCCCTTACAACGTAAAGGAATATTATTTGGGGATCCAGCCATGGAGAAGAGTTTAGACACTAGGATAAGATAAGGAACACACCCATTATAAAGAAATCACATTAGGATTCTCTTTTTAAGCCGTTCCTTAAAACATTAGTGCTTAGAAAATCTATTGGAGGCAGAAGCAGTCAAGGGTAGCGTAGGGTTAGGGTTAGGCTTAGGGTTAGGGTTAGGGTACGGCTTAGGGTACGGGTTCGGGGAGGGGTTCGGGTACGGCGTAGGGTATGGGTTAGGGTTAGGGTTAGGGTTAGTGTTAGGGTTAGGGCTCGGTTTAGGGTACGGATTCGGATTAGGGTACGTGTTAGGGTTAGGGTAGGGGTTAGGGTTAGGGTACGCGTTAGGGTTAGGGTACGCGTTAGGTTAAGGGTAGTTAGTAAACCTATCCCACTCTCTAGAAACCCCTTAGCACGTAAGGGAATATTATTTGGGGGTCCAGCCATGGAGAAGAGTTTAGACACTAGGATAAATAAGGAACACACCCATTATAAAGAAATCACATTAGGATTCTCTTTTTAAGCTTTTCCTTAAAACACTACTGCTTAGGAAATCTATTGGAGGCAGAAGCAGTCAAGGGTAGCCTAGGGTTAGGGTTAGGCTTAGGGTTAGGGTTAGGGTACGGCTTAGGGTACGGGTTCGGGGAGGGGTTCGGGTACAGCGTAGGGTATGTGTTAGGGTTAGGGTTAGGGTTAGTGTTAAGGTTAGGGCTCGGTTTAGGGTACGGGTTAGGATTAGGGTACGTGTTAGGGTTAGGGTAGGGGTTAGAGTTAGGGTACGCGTTAGGGTTAGGGTAGTTATTAAACCTATCCCACTCTCTAGATACCCCTTAGCACGTAAAGGAATATTATTTGGGGGTCCAGCCATGGAGAAGAGTTTAGACACTAGGATAAGATAAGGAACACACCCATTATAAAGAAATCACATTAGGATTCTATTTTTAAGCCGTTCCTTAAAACATTAGTGCTTAGAAAATCTATTGGAGGCAGAAGCAGTCAAGGGTAGCCTAGGGTTAGGGTTAGGCTTAGGGTTAGGGTTAGGGTACGGCTTAGGGTACGGGTTCGGGGAGGGGTTCGGGTACGGCGTAGGGTATGGGTTAGGGTTAGGGTTAGGGTTAGTTTTAGGGTTAGGGCTCGGTTTAGGGTACGGGTTAGGATTAGGGTACGTGTTAGGGTTAGGGTAGGGGTTAGGGTTAGGGAACACGTTAGGGTTAGGGTAGTTATTAAACCTATCCCACTCTCTAGATACCCCTTAGCACGTAAAGGAATATTATTTGGGGGTCCAGCCATGGAGAAGAGTTTAGACACAAGGATAATATAAGGAACACACCCATTATAAAGAAATCATATTAGGATTCTCTTTTTAAGCTGTTCCTTAAAACACTAGTGCTTAGGAAATCTATTGGAGGCAGAAGCAGTCAAGGGTAGCGTATGGTTAGGGTTAGGCTTAGGGTTAGGCTTAGGGTACGGCTTAGGGTACGGGTTCGGGGAGGGGTTCGGGTACGGCGTAGGGTATGGGTTAGGGTTAGGGTTAGTGTTAGGGTTAGGGCTCGGTTTAGGGTACGGGTTAGGATTAGGGTATGTGTTAGGTTTAGGGTAGGGGTTAGGGTTAGGGTACGTGTTAGGTTTAGGGTAGTTATTAAACCTATCCCACTCTCTAGATACCCCTTAGCACGTAAAGGAATATTATTTGGGGGTCCAGCCATGGAGAAGAGTTTAGACACTAGGATAAGATAAGGAACACACCCATTATAAAGAAATCACATTAGGATTCTCTTTTTAAGCTGTTCCTTAAAACACTAGTGCTTAGGAAATCTATTGGAGGCAGAAGCAGTCAAGGGTAGCCTAGGGTTAGGGTTAGGCTTAGGGTTAGGCTTAGGGTACGGCTTAAGGTACGGGTTCGTGTAGGGGTTCAGGTACGGCGTAGGGTATGGGTTAGGGTTAGGGTTAGGGTTAGTGTTAGCTTTAGGGCTCGGTTTAGGGTACGGGTTAGGATTAGGGTACGTGTTAGGGTTAGGGTAGGGGTTAGGGTTAGGGTACGCGTTAGGGTTAGGGTAGTTATTAAACCTATCCCACTCTCTAGATACCGCTTAGCACGTAAAGGTATATTATTTGGAGGTCCAGCCATGGAGAAGAGTTTAGACACTAGGATAAGATAAGGAACACACCTATTATAAAGAAATCACATTAGGATTCTCTTTTTAAGCTGTTCCTTAAAACATTAGTGCTTAGGAAATCTATTGGAGGCAGAAGCAGTCAAGAGTAGCCTAAGGTTAGGGTTAGGCTTAGGGTTAGGGTTAGGGTACGGCTTAGGGTACGGGTTCGGGGAAGGTTTCGGGTACGGCGTAGGGTATGGGTTAGGGTTAGGGTTAGGGTTAGTGTTAGGGTTAGGGCTCGGTTTAGGGTACGGATTCGGATTAGGGTACGTGTTAGGGTTAGGGTAGGGGTTAGGGTTAGGGTACGCGTTAGGGTTAGGGTACGCGTTAGGTTAAGGGTAGTTAGTAAACCTATCCCACTCTCTAGAAACCCCTTAGCACGTAAGGGAATATTATTTGGGGGTCCAGCCATGGAGAAGAGTTTAGACACTAGGATAAATAAGGAACACACCCATTATAAAGAAATCACATTAGGATTCTCTTTTTAAGCTGTTCCTTAAAACACTACTGCTTAGGAAATCTATTGGAGGCAGAAGCAGTCAAGGGTAGCCTAGGGTTAGGGTTAGGCTTAGGGTTAGGGTTAGGGTACGGCTTAGGGTACGGGTTCGGGGAGGGGTTCGGGTACAGCGTAGGGTATGTGTTAGGGTTAGGGTTAGGGTTAGTGTTAAGGTTAGGGCTCGGTTTAGGGTACGGGTTAGGATTAGGGTACGTGTTAGGGTTAGGGTAGGGGTTAGAGTTAGGGTACGCGTTAGGGTTAGGGTAGTTATTAAACCTATCCCACTCTCTAGATACCCCTTAGCACGTAAAGGAATATTATTTGGGGGTCCAGCCATGGAGAAGAGTTTAGACACTAGGATAAGATAAGGAACACACCCATTATAAAGAAATCACATTAGGATTCTATTTTTAAGCCGTTCCTTAAAACATTAGTGCTTAGAAAATCTATTGGAGGCAGAAGCAGTCAAGGGTAGCCTAGGGTTAGGGTTAGGCTTAGGGTTAGGGTTAGGGTACGGCTTAGGGTACGGGTTCGGGGAGGGGTTCGGGTACGGCGTAGGGTATGGGTTAGGGTTAGGGTTAGGGTTAGTTTTAGGGTTAGGGCTCGGTTTAGGGTACGGGTTAGGATTAGGGTACGTGTTAGGGTTAGGGTAGGGGTTAGGGTTAGGGAACACGTTAGGGTTAGGGTAGTTATTAAACCTATCCCACTCTCTAGATACCCCTTAGCACGTAAAGGAATATTATTTGGGGGTCCAGCCATGGAGAAGAGTTTAGACACAAGGATAAGATAAGGAACACACCCATTATAAAGAAATCATATTAGGATTCTCTTTTTAAGCTGTTCCTTAAAACACTAGTGCTTAGGAAATCTATTGGAGGCAGAAGCAGTCAAGGGTAGCCTAGGGTTAGGGTTAGGCTTAGGGTTAGGCTTAGGGTACGGCTTAGGGTACGGGTTCGGGGAGGGGTTCGGGTACGGCGTAGGGTATGGGTTAGGGTTAGGGTTAGTGTTAGGGTTAGGGCTCGGTTTAGGGTACGGGTTAGGATTAGGGTACGTGTTAGGTTTAGGGTAGGGGTTAGGGTTAGGGTACGTGTTAGGTTTAGGGTAGTTATTAAACCTATCCCACTCTCTAGATACCCCTTAGCACGTAAAGGAATATTATTTGGGGGTCCAGCCATGGAGAAGAGTTTAGACACTAGGATAAGATAAGGAACACACCCATTATAAAGAAATCACATTAGGATTCTCTTTTTAAGCTGTTCCTTAAAACACTAGTGCTTAGGAAATCTATTGGAGGCAGAAGCAGTCAAGGGTAGCCTAGGGTTAGGGTTAGGCTTAGGGTTAGGCTTAGGGTACGGCTTAAGGTACGGGTTCGTGTAGGGGTTCAGGTACGGCGTAGGGTATGGGTTAGGGTTAGGGTTAGTGTTAGCTTTAGGGCTCGGTTTAGGGTACGGGTTAGGATTAGGGTACGTGTTAGGGTTAGGGTAGGGGTTAGGGTTAGGGTACGCGTTAGGGTTAGGGTAGTTATTAAACCTATCCCACTCTCTAGATACCGCTTAGCACGTAAAGGTATATTATTTGGAGGTCCAGCCATGGAGAAGAGTTTAGACACTAGGATAAGATAAGGAACACACCTATTATAAAGAAATCACATTAGGATTCTCTTTTTAAGCTGTTCCTTAAAACATTAGTGCTTAGGAAATCTATTGGAGGCAGAAGCAGTCAAGAGTAGCCTAAGGTTAGGGTTAGGCTTAGGGTTAGGGTTAGGGTACGGCTTAGGGTACGGTTTCGGGGAGGGGTTCGGGTACGGCGTAGGGTATGGGTTAGGGTTAGGGTTAGTGTTAGTGTTAGGGCTCGGTTTAGGGTACGGATTAGGATTAGGGTAAGTGTTAGGGTTAGGGTAGGGGTTAGGGTTAGGGTACGCGTTAGGGTTAGGGTAGTTATTAAAACTATCCCACTCTCTAGATACCCCTTACAACGTAAAGGAATATTATTTGGGGATCCAGCCATGGAGAAGAGTTTAGACACTAGGATAAGATAAGGAACACACCCATTATAAAGAAATCACATTAGGATTCTCTTTTTAAGCCGTTCCTTAAAACATTAGTGCTTAGAAAATCTATTGGAGGCAGAAGCAGTCAAGGGTAGCGTAGGGTTAGGGTTAGGCTTAGGGTTAGGGTTAGGGTACGGCTTAGGGTACGGGTTCGGGGAGGGGTTCGGGTACGGCGTAGGGTATGGGTTAGGGTTAGGGTTAGGGTTAGTGTTAGGGTTAGGGCTCGGTTTAGGATACGGGTTCGGATTAGGGTACGTGTTAGGGTTAGGGTAGGGGTTAGGGTTAGGGTACGCGTTAGGGTTAGGGTACGCGTTAGGTTTAGGGTAGTTAGTAAACCTATCCCACTCTCTAGAAACCCCTTAGCACGTAAGGGAATATTATTTGGGGGTCCAGCCATGGAGAAGAGTTTAGACACTAGGATAAGATAAGGAACACACCCATTATAAAGAAATCACATTAGGATTCTCTTTTTAAGCTGTTCCTTAAAGCACTAGTGCTTAGGAAATCTATTGGAGACAGAAGCAGTCAAGGGTAGCCTAGGGTTAGGGTTAGGCTTAGGGTTAGGCTTAGGGTACGGCTTAGGGTACGGGTTCGGGGAGGGGTGCGGGTACGGCGTAGGGTATGGGTTAGGGTTAGGGTTAGGGTTAGTGTTAGGGTTAGGGCTCGGTTTAGGGTACGGGTTAGGATTAGGGTACGTGTTAGGTTTAGGGTAGGGGTTAGGGTTAGGGTACGTGTTAGGTTTAGGGTAGTTATTAAACCTATCCCACTCTCTAGATACCCCTTAGCACGTAAAGGAATATTATTTGGGGGTCCAGCCATGGAGAAGAGTTTAGACACTAGGATAAGATAAGGAACACACCCATTATAAAGAAATCACATTAGGATTCTCTTTTTAAGCTGTTCCTTAAAACACTAGTGCTTAGGAAATCTATTGGAGGCAGAAGCAGTCAAGGGTAGCCTAGGGTTAGGGTTAGGCTTAGGGTTAGGCTTAGGGTACGGCTTAAGGTACGGGTTCGTGTAGGGGTTCAGGTACGGCGTAGGGTATGGGTTAGGGTTAGGGTTAGGGTTAGTGTTAGCTTTAGGGCTCGGTTTAGGGTACGGGTTAGGATTAGGGTACGTGTTAGGGTTAGGGTAGGGGTTAGGGTTAGGGTACGCATTAGGGTTAGGGTAGTTATTAAACCTATCCCACTCTCTAGATACCCCTTAGCACGTAAAGGAATATTATTTGGAGGTCCAGCCATGCAGAAGAGTTTAGACACTAGGATAAGATAAGGAACACACCTATTATAAAGAAATCACATTAGGATTCTCTTTTTAAGCTGTTCCTTAAAACACTAGTGCTTAGGAAATCTATTGGAGGCAGAAGCAGTCAAGGGTAGCCTAAGGTTAGGGTTAGGCTTAGGGTTAGGTTTAGGGTACGGCTTAGGGTACGGGTTCGGGGAGGGGTTCGGGTACGGCGTATGGTATGGGTTAGGGTTAGGGTTAGTGTTAGGGTTAGGGCTCGGTTTAGGGTACGGGTTAGGATTAGGGTACGTGTTAGGTTTAGGGTAGGGGTTAGGGTTAGGGTACGTGTTAGGTTTAGGGTAGTTATTAAACCTATCCCACTCTCTAGATACCCCTTAGCACATAAAGGAATATTATTTGGGGGTCCAGCCATGGAGAAGTGTTTAGACACTAGGATAAGATAAGGAACACACCCATTATAAAGAAATCACATTAGGATTCTCTTTTTAAGCCGTTCCTTAAAACATTAGTGCTTAGAAAATCTATTGGAGGCAGAAGCAGTCAAGGGTAGCGTAGGGTTAGGGTTAGGCTTAGGGTTAGGGTTAGGGTACGGCTTAGGGTACGGGTTCGGGGAGGGGTTCGGGTACGGCGTAGGGTATGGGTTAGGGTTAGGGTTAGGGTTAGTGTTAGGGTTAGGGCTCGGTTTAGGGTACGGATTCGGATTAGGGTACGTGTTAGGGTTAGGGTAGGGGTTAGGGTTAGGGTACGCGTTAGGGTTAGGGTACGCATTAGGTTAAGGGTAGTTAGTAAACCTATCCCACTCTCTAGAAACCCCTTAGCACGTAAGGGAATATTATTTGGGGGTCCAGCCATGGAGAAGAGTTTAGACACTAGGATAAATAAGGAACACACCCATTATAAAGAAATCACATTAGGATTCTCTTTTTAAGCTGTTCCTTAAAACATTAGTGCTTAGGAAATCTATTGGAGGCAGAAGCAGTCAAGGGTAGCCTAAGGTTAGGGTTAGGCTTAGGGTTAGGGTTAGGGTACGGCTTAGGGTACGGTTTCGGTGAGGGGTTCGGGTACGGCGTAGGGTATGGGTTAGGGTTAGGGTTAGTGTTAGTGTTAGGGCTCGGTTTAGGGTACGGATTAGGATTAGGGTACGTGTTAGGGTTAGGGTAGGGGTTAGGGTTAGGGTACGCGTTAGGGTTAGGGTAGTTATTAAACCTATCCCACTCTCTAGATACCCCTTAAAACGTAAAGGAATATTATTTGGGGATCCAGCCATGGAGAAGAGTTTAGACACTAGGATAAGATACGGAACACACCCATTATAAAGAAATCACATTAGGATTCTCTTTTTAAGCCGTTCCTTAAAACATTAGTGCTTAGAAAATCTATTGGAGGCAGAAGCAGTCAAGGGTAGCCTAAGGTTAGGGTTAGGCTTAGGGTTAGGGTTAGGGTACGGCTTAGGGTACGGTTTCGGTGAGGGGTTCGGGTACGGCGTAGGGTATGGGTTAGGTTTAGGGTTAGTGTTAGTGTTAGGGCTCGGTTTAGGGTACGGATTAGGATTAGGGTACGTGTTAGGGTTAGGGTAGGGGTTAGGGTTAGGGTACGCGTTAGGGTTAGGGTAGTTATTAAAACTATCCCACTCTCTAGATACCCCTTACAACGTAAAGGAATATTATTTGGGGATCCAGCCATGGAGAAGAGTTTAGACACTAGGATAAGATAAGGAACACACCCATTATAAAGAAATCACATTAGGATTCTCTTTTTAAGCCGTTCCTTAAAACATTAGTGCTTAGAAAATCTATTGGAGGCAGAAGCAGTCAAGGGTAGCGTAGGGTTAGGGTTAGGCTTAGGGTTAGGGTTAGGGTACGGCTTAGGGTACGGGTTCGGGGAGGGGTTCGGGTACGGCGTAGGGTATGGGTTAGGGTTAGGGTTAGGGTTAGTGTTAGGGTTAGGGCTCGGTTTAGGGTACGGATTCGGATTAGGGTACGTGTTAGGGTTAGGGTAGGGGTTAGGGTTAGGGTACGCGTTAGGGTTAGGGTACGCGTTAGGTTAAGGGTAGTTAGTAAACCTATCCCACTCTCTAGAAACCCCTTAGCACGTAAGGGAATATTATTTGGGGGTCCAGCCATGGAGAAGAGTTTAGACACTAGGATAAATAAGGAACACACCCATTATAAAGAAATCACATTAGGATTCTCTTTTTAAGCTTTTCCTTAAAACACTACTGCTTAGGAAATCTATTGGAGGCAGAAGCAGTCAAGGGTAGCCTAGGGTTAGGGTTAGGCTTAGGGTTAGGGTTAGGGTACGGCTTAGGGTACGGGTTCGGGGAGGGGTTCGGGTACAGCGTAGGGTATGTGTTAGGGTTAGGGTTAGGGTTAGTGTTAAGGTTAGGGCTCGGTTTAGGGTACGGGTTAGGATTAGGGTACGTGTTAGGGTTAGGGTAGGGGTTAGAGTTAGGGTACGCGTTAGGGTTAGGGTAGTTATTAAACCTATCCCACTCTCTAGATACCCCTTAGCACGTAAAGGAATATTATTTGGGGGTCCAGCCATGGAGAAGAGTTTAGACACTAGGATAAGATAAGGAACACACCCATTATAAAGAAATCACATTAGGATTCTATTTTTAAGCCGTTCCTTAAAACATTAGTGCTTAGAAAATCTATTGGAGGCAGAAGCAGTCAAGGGTAGCCTAGGGTTAGGGTTAGGCTTAGGGTTAGGGTTAGGGTACGGCTTAGGGTACGGGTTCGGGGAGGGGTTCGGGTACGGCGTAGGGTATGGGTTAGGGTTAGGGTTAGGGTTAGTTTTAGGGTTAGGGCTCGGTTTAGGGTACGGGTTAGGATTAGGGTACGTGTTAGGGTTAGGGTAGGGGTTAGGGTTAGGGAACACGTTAGGGTTAGGGTAGTTATTAAACCTATCCCACTCTCTAGATACCCCTTAGCACGTAAAGGAATATTATTTGGGGGTCCAGCCATGGAGAAGAGTTTAGACACAAGGATAATATAAGGAACACACCCATTATAAAGAAATCATATTAGGATTCTCTTTTTAAGCTGTTCCTTAAAACACTAGTGCTTAGGAAATCTATTGGAGGCAGAAGCAGTCAAGGGTAGCCTAGGGTTAGGGTTAGGCTTAGGGTTAGGCTTAGGGTACGGCTTAGGGTACGGGTTCGGGGAGGGGTTCGGGTACGGCGTAGGGTATGGGTTAGGGTTAGGGTTAGTGTTAGGGTTAGGGCTCGGTTTAGGGTACGGGTTAGGATTAGGGTACGTGTTAGGTTTAGGGTAGGGGTTAGGGTTAGGGTACGTGTTAGGTTTAGGGTAGTTATTAAACCTATCCCACTCTCTAGATACCCCTTAGCACGTAAAGGAATATTATTTGGGGGTCCAGCCATGGAGAAGAGTTTAGACACTAGGATAAGATAAGGAACACACCCATTATAAAGAAATCACATTAGGATTCTCTTTTTAAGCTGTTCCTTAAAACACTAGTGCTTAGGAAATCTATTGGAGGCAGAAGCAGTCAAGGGTAGCCTAGGGTTAGGGTTAGGCTTAGGGTTAGGCTTAGGGTACGGCTTAAGGTACGGGTTCGTGTAGGGGTTCAGGTACGGCGTAGGGTATGGGTTAGGGTTAGGGTTAGGGTTAGTGTTAGCTTTAGGGCTCGGTTTAGGGTACGGGTTAGGATTAGGGTACGTGTTAGGGTTAGGGTAGGGGTTAGGGTTAGGGTACGCGTTAGGGTTAGGGTAGTTATTAAACCTATCCCACTCTCTAGATACCGCTTAGCACGTAAAGGTATATTATTTGGAGGTCCAGCCATGGAGAAGAGTTTAGACACTAGGATAAGATAAGGAACACACCTATTATAAAGAAATCACATTAGGATTCTCTTTTTAAGCTGTTCCTTAAAACATTAGTGCTTAGGAAATCTATTGGAGGCAGAAGCAGTCAAGAGTAGCCTAAGGTTAGGGTTAGGCTTAGGGTTAGGGTTAGGGTACGGCTTAGGGTACGGGTTCGGGGAAGGTTTCGGGTACGGCGTAGGGTATGGGTTAGGGTTAGGGTTAGGGTTAGTGTTAGGGTTAGGGCTCGGTTTAGGGTACGGATTCGGATTAGGGTACGTGTTAGGGTTAGGGTAGGGGTTAGGGTTAGGGTACGCGTTAGGGTTAGGGTACGCGTTAGGTTAAGGGTAGTTAGTAAACCTATCCCACTCTCTAGAAACCCCTTAGCACGTAAGGGAATATTATTTGGGGGTCCAGCCATGGAGAAGAGTTTAGACACTAGGATAAATAAGGAACACACCCATTATAAAGAAATCACATTAGGATTCTCTTTTTAAGCTGTTCCTTAAAACATTAGTGCTTAGGAAATCTAGTGGAGGCAGAAGCAGTCAAGGGTAGCCTAAGGTTAGGGTTAGGCTTAGGGTTAGGGTTAGGGTACGGCTTAGGGTACGGTTTCGGTGAGGGGTTCGGGTACGGCGTAGGGTATGGGTTATGGTTAGGGTTAGTGTTAGTGTTAGGGCTCGGTTTAGGGTACGGATTAGGATTAGGGTACGTGTTAGGGTTAGGGTAGGGGTTAGGGTTAGGGTACGCGTTAGGGTTAGGGTAGTTATTAAACCTATCCCACTCTCTAGATACCCCTTAAAACGTAAAGGAATATTATTTGGGGATCCAGCCATGGAGAAGAGTTTAGACACTAGGATAAGATAAGGAACACACCCATTATAAAGAAATCACATTAGGATTCTCTTTTTAAGCCGTTCCTTAAAACATTAGTGCTTAGAAAATCTATTGGAGGCAGAAGCAGTCAAGGGTAGCCTAAGGTTAGGGTTAGGCTTAGGGTTAGGGTTAGGGTACGGCTTAGGGTACGGTTTCGGTGAGGGGTTCGGGTACGGCGTAGGGTATGGGTTAGGTTTAGGGTTAGTGTTAGTGTTAGGGCTCGGTTTAGGGTACGGATTAGGATTAGGGTACGTGTTAGGGTTAGGGTAGGGGTTAGGGTTAGGGTACGCGTTAGGGTTAGGGTAGTTATTAAAACTATCCCACTCTCTAGATACCCCTTACAACGTAAAGGAATATTATTTGGGGATCCAGCCATGGAGAAGAGTTTAGACACTAGGATAAGATAAGGAACACACCCATTATAAAGAAATCACATTAGGATTCTCTTTTTAAGCCGTTCCTTAAAACATTAGTGCTTAGAAAATCTATTGGAGGCAGAAGCAGTCAAGGGTAGCGTAGGGTTAGGGTTAGGCTTAGGGTTAGGGTTAGGGTACGGCTTAGGGTACGGGTTCGGGGAGGGGTTCGGGTACGGCGTAGGGTATGGGTTAGGGTTAGGGTTAGGGTTAGTGTTAGGGTTAGGGCTCGGTTTAGGGTACGGATTCGGATTAGGGTACGTGTTAGGGTTAGGGTAGGGGTTAGGGTTAGGGTACGCGTTAGGGTTAGGGTACGCGTTAGGTTAAGGGTAGTTAGTAAACCTATCCCACTCTCTAGAAACCCCTTAGCACGTAAGGGAATATTATTTGGGGGTCCAGCCATGGAGAAGAGTTTAGACACTAGGATAAATAAGGAACACACCCATTATAAAGAAATCACATTAGGATTCTCTTTTTAAGCTGTTCCTTAAAACACTACTGCTTAGGAAATCTATTGGAGGCAGAAGCAGTCAAGGGTAGCCTAGGGTTAGGGTTAGGCTTAGGGTTAGGGTTAGGGTACGGCTTAGGGTACGGGTTCGGGGAGGGGTTCGGGTACAGCGTAGGGTATGTGTTAGGGTTAGGGTTAGGGTTAGTGTTAAGGTTAGGGCTCGGTTTAGGGTACGGGTTAGGATTAGGGTACGTGTTAGGGTTAGGGTAGGGGTTAGAGTTAGGGTACGCGTTAGGGTTAGGGTAGTTATTAAACCTATCCCACTCTCTAGATACCCCTTAGCACGTAAAGGAATATTATTTGGGGGTCCAGCCATGGAGAAGAGTTTAGACACTAGGATAAGATAAGGAACACACCCATTATAAAGAAATCACATTAGGATTCTATTTTTAAGCCGTTCCTTAAAACATTAGTGCTTAGAAAATCTATTGGAGGCAGAAGCAGTCAAGGGTAGCCTAGGGTTAGGGTTAGGCTTAGGGTTAGGGTTAGGGTACGGCTTAGGGTACGGGTTCGGGGAGGGGTTCGGGTACGGCGTAGGGTATGGGTTAGGGTTAGGGTTAGGGTTAGTTTTAGGGTTAGGGCTCGGTTTAGGGTACGGGTTAGGATTAGGGTACGTGTTAGGGTTAGGGTAGGGGTTAGGGTTAGGGAACACGTTAGGGTTAGGGTAGTTATTAAACCTATCCCACTCTCTAGATACCCCTTAGCACGTAAAGGAATATTATTTGGGGGTCCAGCCATGGAGAAGAGTTTAGACACAAGGATAAGATAAGGAACACACCCATTATAAAGAAATCATATTAGGATTCTCTTTTTAAGCTGTTCCTTAAAACACTAGTGCTTAGGAAATCTATTGGAGGCAGAAGCAGTCAAGGGTAGCCTAGGGTTAGGGTTAGGCTTAGGGTTAGGCTTAGGGTACGGCTTAGGGTACGGGTTCGGGGAGGGGTTCGGGTACGGCGTAGGGTATGGGTTAGGGTTAGGGTTAGTGTTAGGGTTAGGGCTCGGTTTAGGGTACGGGTTAGGATTAGGGTACGTGTTAGGTTTAGGGTAGGGGTTAGGGTTAGGGTACGTGTTAGGTTTAGGGTAGTTATTAAACCTATCCCACTCTCTAGATACCCCTTAGCACGTAAAGGAATATTATTTGGGGGTCCAGCCATGGAGAAGAGTTTAGACACTAGGATAAGATAAGGAACACACCCATTATAAAGAAATCACATTAGGATTCTCTTTTTAAGCTGTTCCTTAAAACACTAGTGCTTAGGAAATCTATTGGAGGCAGAAGCAGTCAAGGGTAGCCTAGGGTTAGGGTTAGGCTTAGGGTTAGGCTTAGGGTACGGCTTAAGGTACGGGTTCGTGTAGGGGTTCAGGTACGGCGTAGGGTATGGGTTAGGGTTAGGGTTAGTGTTAGCTTTAGGGCTCGGTTTAGGGTACGGGTTAGGATTAGGGTACGTGTTAGGGTTAGGGTAGGGGTTAGGGTTAGGGTACGCGTTAGGGTTAGGGTAGTTATTAAACCTATCCCACTCTCTAGATACCGCTTAGCACGTAAAGGTATATTATTTGGAGGTCCAGCCATGGAGAAGAGTTTAGACACTAGGATAAGATAAGGAACACACCTATTATAAAGAAATCACATTAGGATTCTCTTTTTAAGCTGTTCCTTAAAACATTAGTGCTTAGGAAATCTATTGGAGGCAGAAGCAGTCAAGAGTAGCCTAAGGTTAGGGTTAGGCTTAGGGTTAGGGTTAGGGTACGGCTTAGGGTACGGTTTCGGGGAGGGGTTCGGGTACGGCGTAGGGTATGGGTTAGGGTTAGGGTTAGTGTTAGTGTTAGGGCTCGGTTTAGGGTACGGATTAGGATTAGGGTAAGTGTTAGGGTTAGGGTAGGGGTTAGGGTTAGGGTACGCGTTAGGGTTAGGGTAGTTATTAAAACTATCCCACTCTCTAGATACCCCTTACAACGTAAAGGAATATTATTTGGGGATCCAGCCATGGAGAAGAGTTTAGACACTAGGATAAGATAAGGAACACACCCATTATAAAGAAATCACATTAGGATTCTCTTTTTAAGCCGTTCCTTAAAACATTAGTGCTTAGAAAATCTATTGGAGGCAGAAGCAGTCAAGGGTAGCGTAGGGTTAGGGTTAGGCTTAGGGTTAGGGTTAGGGTACGGCTTAGGGTACGGGTTCGGGGAGGGGTTCGGATACGGCGTAGGGTATGGGTTAGGGTTAGGGTTAGGGTTAGTGTTAGGGTTAGGGCTCGGTTTAGGATACGGGTTCGGATTAGGGTACGTGTTAGGGTTAGGGTAGGGGTTAGGGTTAGGGTACGCGTTAGGGTTAGGGTACGCGTTAGGTTTAGGTTAGTTAGTAAACCTATCCCACTCTCTAGAAACCCCTTAGCACGTAAGGGAATATTATTTGGGGGTCCAGCCATGGAGAAGAGTTTAGACACTAGGATAAGATAAGGAACACACCCATTATAAAGAAATCACATTAGGATTCTCTTTTTAAGCTGTTCCTTAAAGCACTAGTGCTTAGGAAATCTATTGGAGACAGAAGCAGTCAAGGGTAGCCTAGGGTTAGGGTTAGGCTTAGGGTTAGGCTTAGGGTACGGCTTAGGGTACGGGTTCGGGGAGGGGTGCGGGTACGGCGTAGGGTATGGGTTAGGGTTAGGGTTAGGGTTAGTGTTAGGGTTAGGGCTCGGTTTAGGGTACGGGTTAGGATTAGGGTACGTGTTAGGTTTAGGGTAGGGGTTAGGGTTAGGGTACGTGTTAGGTTTAGGGTAGTTATTAAACCTATCCCACTCTCTAGATACCCCTTAGCACGTAAAGGAATATTATTTGGGGGTCCAGCCATGGAGAAGAGTTTAGACACTAGGATAAGATAAGGAACACACCCATTATAAAGAAATCACATTAGGATTCTCTTTTTAAGCTGTTCCTTAAAACACTAGTGCTTAGGAAATCTATTGGAGGCAGAAGCAGTCAAGGGTAGCCTAGGGTTAGGGTTAGGCTTAGGGTTAGGCTTAGGGTACGGCTTAAGGTACGGGTTCGTGTAGGGGTTCAGGTACGGCGTAGGGTATGGGTTAGGGTTAGGGTTAGGGTTAGTGTTAGCTTTAGGGCTCGGTTTAGGGTACGGGTTAGGATTAGGGTACGTGTTAGGGTTAGGGTAGGGGTTAGGGTTAGGGTACGCGTTAGGGTTAGGGTAGTTATTAAACCTATCCCACTCTCTAGATACCGCTTAGCACGTAAAGGTATATTATTTGGAGGTCCAGCCATGGAGAAGAGTTTAGACACTAGGGTAAGATAAGGAACACACCTATTATAAAGAAATCACATTAGGATTCTCTTTTTAAGCTGTTCCTTAAAACATTAGTGCTTAGGAAATCTATTGGAGGCAGAAGCAGTCAAGGGTAGCCTAAGGTTAGGGTTAGGCTTAGGGTTAGGGTTAGGGTACGGCTTAGGGTACGGTTTCGGAGAGGGGTTCGGGTACGGCGTAGGGTATGGGTTAGGGTTAGGGTTAGTGTTAGTGTTAGGGCTCGGTTTAGGGTACGGATTAGGATTAGGGTACGTGTTAGGGTTAGGGTAGGGGTTAGGGTTAGGGTACGCGTTAGGGTTAGGGTAGTTATTAAAACTATCCCACTCTCTAGATACCCCTTACAACGTAAAGGAATATTATTTGGGGATCCAGCCATGGAGAAGAGTTTAGACACTAGGATAAGATAAGGAACACACCCATTATAAAGAAATCACATTAGGATTCTCTTTTTAAGCCGTTCCTTAAAACATTAGTGCTTAGAAAATCTATTGGAGGCAGAAGCAGTCAAGGGTAGCGTAGGGTTAGGGTTAGGCTTAGGGTTAGGGTTAGGGTACGGCTTAGGGTACGGGTTCGGGGAGGGGTTCGGGTACGGCGTAGGGTATGGGTTAGGGTTAGGGTTAGGGTTAGTGTTAGGGTTAGGGCTCGGTTTAGGATACGGGTTCGGATTAGGGTACGTGTTAGGGTTAGGGTAGGGGTTAGGGTTAGGGTACGCGTTAGGGTTAGGGTACGCGTTAGGTTTAGGGTAGTTAGTAAACCTATCCCACTCTCTAGAAACCCCTTAGCACGTAAGGGAATATTATTTGGGGGTCCAGCCATGGAGAAGAGTTTAGACACTAGGATAAGATAAGGAACACACCCATTATAAAGAAATCACATTAGGATTCTCTTTTTAAGCTGTTCCTTAAAGCACTAGTGCTTAGGAAATCTATTGGAGACAGAAGCAGTCAAGGGTAGCCTAGGGTTAGGGTTAGGCTTAGGGTTAGGCTTAGGGTACGGCTTAGGGTACGGGTTCGGGGAGGGGTGCGGGTACGGCGTAGGGTATGGGTTAGGGTTAGGGTTAGGGTTAGTGTTAGGGTTAGGGCTCGGTTTAGGGTACGGGTTAGGATTAGGGTACGTGTTAGGTTTAGGGTAGGGGTTAGGGTTAGGGTACGTGTTAGGTTTAGGGTAGTTATTAAACCTATCCCACTCTCTAGATACCCCTTAGCACGTAAAGGAATATTATTTGGGGGTCCAGCCATGGAGAAGAGTTTAGACACTAGGATAAGATAAGGAACACACCCATTATAAAGAAATCACATTAGGATTCTCTTTTTAAGCTGTTCCTTAAAACACTAGTGCTTAGGAAATCTATTGGAGGCAGAAGCAGTCAAGGGTAGCCTAGGGTTAGGGTTAGGCTTAGGGTTAGGCTTAGGGTACGGCTTAAGGTACGGGTTCGTGTAGGGGTTCAGGTACGGCGTAGGGTATGGGTTAGGGTTAGGGTTAGGGTTAGTGTTAGCTTTAGGGCTCGGTTTAGGGTACGGGTTAGGATTAGGGTACGTGTTAGGGTTAGGGTAGGGGTTAGGGTTAGGGTACGCGTTAGGGTTAGGGTAGTTATTAAACCTATCCCACTCTCTAGATACCGCTTAGCACGTAAAGGTATATTATTTGGAGGTCCAGCCATGGAGAAGAGTTTAGACACTAGGGTAAGATAAGGAACACACCTATTATAAAGAAATCACATTAGGATTCTCTTTTTAAGCTGTTCCTTAAAACATTAGTGCTTAGGAAATCTATTGGAGGCAGAAGCAGTCAAGGGTAGCCTAAGGTTAGGGTTAGGCTTAGGGTTAGGGTTAGGGTACGGCTTAGGGTACGGTTTCGGAGAGGGGTTCGGGTACGGCGTAGGGTATGGGTTAGGGTTAGGGTTAGTGTTAGTGTTAGGGCTCGGTTTAGGGTACGGATTAGGATTAGGGTACGTGTTAGGGTTAGGGTAGGGGTTAGGGTTAGGGTACGCGTTAGGGTTAGGGTAGTTATTAAAACTATCCCACTCTCTAGATACCCCTTACAACGTAAAGGAATATTATTTGGGGATCCAGCCATGGAGAAGAGTTTAGACACTAGGATAAGATAAGGAACACACCCATTATAAAGAAATCACATTAGGATTCTCTTTTTAAGCCGTTCCTTAAAACATTAGTGCTTAGAAAATCTATTGGAGGCAGAAGCAGTCAAGGGTAGCGTAGGGTTAGGGTTAGGCTTAGGGTTAGGGTTAGGGTACGGCTTAGGGTACGGGTTCGGGGAGGGGTTCGGGTACGGCGTAGGGTATGGGTTAGGGTTAGGGTTAGGGTTAGTGTTAGGGTTAGGGCTCGGTTTAGGGTACGGGTTCGGATTAGGGTACGTGTTAGGGTTAGGGTAGGGGTTAGGGTTAGGGTACGCGTTAGGGTTAGGGTACGCGTTAGGTTTAGGGTAGTTAGTAAACATATCCCACTCTCTAGAAACCCCTTAGCACGTAAGGGAATATTATTTGGGGGTCCAGCCATGGAGAAGAGTTTAGACACTAGGATAAGATAAGGAACACACCCATTATAAAGAAATCACATTAGGATTCTCTTTTTAAGCTGTTCCTTAAAGCACTAGTGCTTAGGAAATCTATTGGAGGCAGAAGCAGTCAAGGGTAGCCTAGGGTTAGGGTTAGGCTTAGGGTTAGGCTTAGGGTACGGCTTAGGGTACGGGTTCGGGGAGGGGTGCGGGTACGGCGTAGGGTATGGGTTAGGGTTAGGGTTAGGGTTAGTGTTAGGGTTAGGGCTCGGTTTAGGGTACGGGTTCGGATTAGGGTACGTGTTAGGGTTAGGCTAGGGGTTACGGTTAGGGTACGCGTTAGGGTTAGGGTAGTTATTAAACCTATCCCACTCTCTAGATACCCCTTAGCACGTAAAGGAATATTATTTGGGGGTCCAGCCATGGAGAAGAGTTTAGACACTAGGATAAATAAGGAACACACCCATTATAAAGAAATCACATTAGGATTGTCTTTTTAAGCTGTTCCTTAAAACACTACTGCTTAGGAAATCTATTGGAGGCAGAAGCAGTCAAGGGTAGCCTAGGGTTAGGGTTAGGCTTAGGGTTAGGGTTAGGGTACGGCTTAGGGTACGGGTTCGGGGAGGGGTGCGGGTACAGCGTAGGGTATGTGTTAGGTTTAGGGTTAGGGTTAGTGTTAAGGTTAGGGCTCGGTTTAGGGTACGGGTTAGGATTAGGGTACGTGTTAGGGTTAGGGTAGGGGTTAGAGTTAGGGTACGCGTTAGGGTTAGGGTAGTTATTAAACCTATCCCACTCTCTAGATACCCCTTAGCACGTAAAGGAATATTATTTGGGGGTCCAGCCATGGAGAAGAGTTTAGACACTAGGATAAGATAAGGAACACACCCATTATAAAGAAATCACATTAGGATTCTATTTTTAAGCCGTTCCTTAAAACATTAGTGCTTAGAAAATCTATTGGAGGCAGAAGCAGTCAAGGGTAGCCTAGGGTTAGGGTTAGGCTTAGGGTTAGGGTTAGGGTACGGCTTAGGGTACGGGTTCGGGGAGGGGTTCGGGTACGGCGTAGGGTATGGGTTAGGGTTAGGGTTAGGGTTAGGGTTAGTTTTAGGGTTAGGGCTCGGTTTAGGGTACGGGTTCGGATTAGGGTACGTGTTAGGGTTAGGGTAGGGGTTAGGGTTAGGGAACGCGTTAGGGTTAGGGTAGTTATTAAACCTATGCCACTCTCTAGATACCCCTTAGCACGTAAAGGAATATTATTTGGGGGTCCAGCCATGGAGAAGAGTTTAGACACAAGGATAAGATAAGGAACACACCCATTATAAAGAAATCACATTAGGATTCTCTTTTTAAGCCGTTCCTTAAAACACTAGTGCTTAGAAAATCTATTGGAGGCAGAAGCAGTCAAGGGTAGCCTAGGGTTAGGGTTAGGCTTAGGGTTAGGGTTAGGGTACGGGTACGGGGAGGGGTTCGGGTACGGCGTAGGGTATGGGTTAGGGTTAGGATTAGGGTTAGTGTTAGGGTTAGGGCTCGGTTTAGGGTACGGGTTAGGATTAGGGTACGTGTTAGGGTTAGGGTAGGGGTTAGGGTTAGGGTACGTGTTAGGTTTAGGGTAGTTATTAAACCTATCCCACTCTCTAGATACCCCTTAGCACGTAAAGGAATATTATTTGGGGGTCCAGCCATGGAGAAGAGTTTAGACACTAGGATAAGATAAGGAACACACCCATTATAAAGAAATCACATTAGGATTCTCTTTTTAAGCTGTTCCTTAAAACACTAGTGCTTAGGAAATCTATTGGAGGCAGAAGCAGTCAAGGGTAGCCTAAGGTTAGGGTTAGGCTTAGGGTTAGGCTTAGGGTACGGCTTAGGGTACGGGTTCGGGGAGGGGTGCGGCTACGGCGTAGGGTATGGGTTAGGGTTTGGGTTAGGGTTAGTGTTAGGGTTAGGGCTCGGTTTAGGGTACGGGTTAGGATTAGGGTACGTGTTAGGGTTAGGGTAGGGGTTAGGGTTAGAGAACGCGTTAGGGTTAGGGTAGTTATTAGACCTATCCCACTCTCTAGATACCCCTTAGCACGTAAAGGAATATTATTTGGGGGTCTAGCCATGGAGAAGAGTTTAGACACAAGGATAAGATAAGGAACACACCCATTATAAAGAAATCACATTAGGATTCTCTTTTTAAGCCGTTCCTTAAAACACTAGTGCTTAGAAAATCTATTGGAGGCAGAAGCAGTCAAGGGTAGCCTAGGGTTAGGGTTAGGCTTAGGGTTAGGGTTAGGGTACGGGTACGGGGAGGGGTTCGGGTACGGCGTAGGGTATGGGTTAGGGTTAGGATTAGGGTTAGTGTTAGGGTTAGGGCTCGGTTTAGGGTACGGGTTAGGATTAGGGTACGTGTTAGGGTTAGGGTAGGGGTTAGGGTTAGGGTACGTGTTAGGTTTAGGGTAGTTATTAAACCTATCCCACTCTCTAGATACGCCTTAGCACGTAAAGGAATATTATTTGGGGGTCCAGCCATGGAGAAGAGTTTAGACACAAGGATAAGATAAGGAACACACCCATTATAAAGAAATCATATTAGGATTCTCTTTTTAAGCTGTTCCTTAAAACACTAGTGCTTAGGAAATCTATTGGAGGCAGAAGCAGTCAAGGGTAGCGTATGGTAAGGGTTAGGCTTAGGGTTAGGCTTAGGGTACGGCTTAGGGTACGGGTTCGTGTAGGGGTTCAGGTACGGCGTAGGGTATGGGTTAGGGTTAGGGTTAGGGTTAGTGTTAGCTTTAGGGCTCGGTTTAGGGTACGGGTTAGGATTAGGGTACGTGTTAGGGTTAGGGTAGGGGTTAGGGTTAGGGTACGCATTAGGGTTAGGGTAGTTATTAAACCTATCCCACTCTCTAGATACCCCTTAGCACGTAAAGGAATATTATTTGGAGGTCCAGCCATGCAGAAGAGTTTAGACACTAGGATAAGATAAGGAACACACCTATTATAAAGAAATCACATTAGGATTCTCTTTTTAAGCTGTTCCTTAAAACACTAGTGCTTAGGAAATCTATTGGAGGCAGAAGCAGTCAAGGGTAGCCTAAGGTTAGGGTTAGGCTTAGGGTTAGGTTTAGGGTACGGCTTAGGGTACGGGTTCGGGGAGGGGTTCGGGTACGGCGTAGGGTATGGGTTAGGGTTAGGGTTAGTGTTAGGGTTAGGGCTCGGTTTAGGGTACGGGTTAGGATTAGGGTACGTGTTAGGTTTAGGGTAGGGGTTAGGGTTAGGGTACGTGTTAGGTTTAGGGTAGTTATTAAACCTATCCCACTCTCTAGATACCCCTTAGCACATAAAGGAATATTATTTGGGGTCCAGCCATGGAGAAGAGTTTAGACACTAGGATAAGATAAGGAACACACCCATTATAAAGAAATCACATTAGGATTCTCTTTTTAAGCTGTTCCTTAAAACACTAGTGCTTAGGAAATCTATTGGAGGCAGAAGCAGTCAAGGGTAGCCTAGGGTTAGGGTTAGGCTTAGGGTTAGGCTTAGGGTATGGCTTAAGGTACGGGTTCGTGTAGGGGTTCAGGTACGGCGTAGGGTATGGGTTAGGGTTAGGGTTAGGGTTAGTGTTAGCTTTAGGGCTCGGTTTAGGGTACGGGTTAGGATTAGGGTACGTGTTAGGGTTAGGGTAGGGGTTAGGGTTAGGGTACGCGTTAGGGTTAGGGTAGTTATTAAACCTATCCCACTCTCTAGATACCGCTTAGCACGTAAAGGTATATTATTTGGAGGTCCAGCCATGGAGAAGAGTTTAGACACTAGGATAAGATAAGGAACACACCTATTATAAAGAAATCACATTAGGATTCTCTTTTTAAGCTGTTCCTTAAAACATTAGTGCTTAGGAAATCTATTGGAGGCAGAAGCAGTCAAGAGTAGCCTAAGGTTAGGGTTAGGCTTAGGGTTAGGGTTAGGGTACGGCTTAGGGTACGGGTTCGGGGAAGGTTTCGGGTACGGCGTAGGGTATGGGTTAGGGTTAGGGTTAGGGTTAGTGTTAGGGTTAGGGCTCGGTTTAGGGTACGGATTCGGATTAGGGTACGTGTTAGGGTTAGGGTAGGGGTTAGGGTTAGGGTACGCGTTAGGGTTAGGGTACGCGTTAGGTTAAGGGTAGTTAGTAAACCTATCCCACTCTCTAGAAACCCCTTAGCACGTAAGGGAATATTATTTGGGGGTCCAGCCATGGAGAAGAGTTTAGACACTAGGATAAATAAGGAACACACCCATTATAAAGAAATCACATTAGGATTCTCTTTTTAAGCTGTTCCTTAAAACATTAGTGCTTAGGAAATCTATTGGAGGCAGAAGCAGTCAAGGGTAGCCTAAGGTTAGGGTTAGGCTTAGGGTTAGGGTTAGGGTACGGCTTAGGGTACGGTTTCGGTGAGGGGTTCGGGTACGGCGTAGGGTATGGGTTATGGTTAGGGTTAGTGTTAGTGTTAGGGCTCGGTTTAGGGTACGGATTAGGATTAGGGTACGTGTTAGGGTTAGGGTAGGGGTTAGGGTTAGGGTACGCGTTAGGGTTAGGGTAGTTATTAAACCTATCCCACTCTCTAGATACCCCTTAAAACGTAAAGGAATATTATTTGGGGATCCAGCCATGGAGAAGAGTTTAGACACTAGGATAAGATAAGGAACACACCCATTATAAAGAAATCACATTAGGATTCTCTTTTTAAGCCGTTCCTTAAAACATTAGTGCTTAGAAAATCTATTGGAGGCAGAAGCAGTCAAGGGTAGCCTAAGGTTAGGGTTAGGCTTAGGGTTAGGGTTAGGGTACGGCTTAGGGTACGGTTTCGGTGAGGGGTTCGGGTACGGCGTAGGGTATGGGTTAGGTTTAGGGTTAGTGTTAGTGTTAGGGCTCGGTTTAGGGTACGGATTAGGATTAGGGTACGTGTTAGGGTTAGGGTAGGGGTTAGGGTTAGGGTACGCGTTAGGGTTAGGGTAGTTATTAAAACTATCCCACTCTCTAGATACCCCTTACAACGTAAAGGAATATTATTTGGGGATCCAGCCATGGAGAAGAGTTTAGACACTAGGATAAGATAAGGAACACACCCATTATAAAGAAATCACATTAGGATTCTCTTTTTAAGCCGTTCCTTAAAACATTAGTGCTTAGAAAATCTATTGGAGGCAGAAGCAGTCAAGGGTAGCGTAGGGTTAGGGTTAGGCTTAGGGTTAGGGTTAGGGTACGGCTTAGGGTACGGGTTCGGGGAGGGGTTCGGGTACGGCGTAGGGTATGGGTTAGGGTTAGGGTTAGGGTTAGTGTTAGGGTTAGGGCTCGGTTTAGGGTACGGATTCGGATTAGGGTACGTGTTAGGGTTAAGGTAGGGGTTAGGGTTAGGGTACGCGTTAGGGTTAGGGTACGCGTTAGGTTAAGGGTAGTTAGTAAACCTATCCCACTCTCTAGAAACCCCTTAGCACGTAAGGGAATATTATTTGGGGGTCCAGCCATGGAGAAGAGTTTAGACACTAGGATAAATAAGGAACACACCCATTATAAAGAAATCACATTAGGATTCTCTTTTTAAGCTGTTCCTTAAAACACTACTGCTTAGGAAATCTATTGGAGGCAGAAGCAGTCAAGGGTAGCCTAGGGTTAGGGTTAGGCTTAGGGTTAGGGTTAGGGTACGGCTTAGGGTACGGGTTCGGGGAGGGGTTCGGGTACAGCGTAGGGTATGTGTTAGGGTTAGGGTTAGGGTTAGTGTTAAGGTTAGGGCTCGGTTTAGGGTACGGGTTAGGATTAGGGTACGTGTTAGGGTTAGGGTAGGGGTTAGAGTTAGGGTACGCGTTAGGGTTAGGGTAGTTATTAAACCTATCCCACTCTCTAGATACCCCTTAGCACGTAAAGGAATATTATTTGGGGGTCCAGCCATGGAGAAGAGTTTAGACACTAGGATAAGATAAGGAACACACCCATTATAAAGAAATCACATTAGGATTCTATTTTTAAGCCGTTCCTTAAAACATTAGTGCTTAGAAAATCTATTGGAGGCAGAAGCAGTCAAGGGTAGCCTAGGGTTAGGGTTAGGCTTAGGGTTAGGGTTAGGGTACGGCTTAGGGTACGGGTTCGGGGAGGGGTTCGGGTACGGCGTAGGGTATGGGTTAGGGTTAGGGTTAGGGTTAGTTTTAGGGTTAGGGCTCGGTTTAGGGTACGGGTTAGGATTAGGGTACGTGTTAGGGTTAGGGTAGGGGTTAGGGTTAGGGAACACGTTAGGGTTAGGGTAGTTATTAAACCTATCCCACTCTCTAGATACCCCTTAGCACGTAAAGGAATATTATTTGGGGGTCCAGCCATGGAGAAGAGTTTAGACACAAGGATAAGATAAGGAACACACCCATTATAAAGAAATCATATTAGGATTCTCTTTTTAAGCTGTTCCTTAAAACACTAGTGCTTAGGAAATCTATTGGAGGCAGAAGCAGTCAAGGGTAGCCTAGGGTTAGGGTTAGGCTTAGGGTTAGGCTTAGGGTACGGCTTAGGGTACGGGTTCGGGGAGGGGTTCGGGTACGGCGTAGGGTATGGGTTAGGGTTAGGGTTAGTGTTAGGGTTAGGGCTCGGTTTAGGGTACGGGTTAGGATTAGGGTACGTGTTAGGTTTAGGGTAGGGGTTAGGGTTAGGGTACGTGTTAGGTTTAGGGTAGTTATTAAACCTATCCCACTCTCTAGATACCCCTTAGCACGTAAAGGAATATTATTTGGGGGTCCAGCCATGGAGAAGAGTTTAGACACTAGGATAAGATAAGGAACACACCCATTATAAAGAAATCACATTAGGATTCTCTTTTTAAGCTGTTCCTTAAAACACTAGTGCTTAGGAAATCTATTGGAGGCAGAAGCAGTCAAGGGTAGCCTAGGGTTAGGGTTAGGCTTAGGGTTAGGCTTAGGGTACGGCTTAAGGTACGGGTTCGTGTAGGGGTTCAGGTACGGCGTAGGGTATGGGTTAGGGTTAGGGTTAGTGTTAGCTTTAGGGCTCGGTTTAGGGTACGGGTTAGGATTAGGGTACGTGTTAGGGTTAGGGTAGGGGTTAGGGTTAGGGTACGCGTTAGGGTTAGGGTAGTTATTAAACCTATCCCACTCTCTAGATACCGCTTAGCACGTAAAGGTATATTATTTGGAGGTCCAGCCATGGAGAAGAGTTTAGACACTAGGATAAGATAAGGAACACACCTATTATAAAGAAATCACATTAGGATTCTCTTTTTAAGCTGTTCCTTAAAACATTAGTGCTTAGGAAATCTATTGGAGGCAGAAGCAGTCAAGAGTAGCCTAAGGTTAGGGTTAGGCTTAGGGTTAGGGTTAGGGTACGGCTTAGGGTACGGTTTCGGGGAGGGGTTCGGGTACGGCGTAGGGTATGGGTTAGGGTTAGGGTTAGTGTTAGTGTTAGGGCTCGGTTTAGGGTACGGATTAGGATTAGGGTAAGTGTTAGGGTTAGGGTAGGGGTTAGGGTTAGGGTACGCGTTAGGGTTAGGGTAGTTATTAAAACTATCCCACTCTCTAGATACCCCTTACAACGTAAAGGAATATTATTTGGGGATCCAGCCATGGAGAAGAGTTTAGACACTAGGATAAGATAAGGAACACACCCATTATAAAGAAATCACATTAGGATTCTCTTTTTAAGCCGTTCCTTAAAACATTAGTGCTTAGAAAATCTATTGGAGGCAGAAGCAGTCAAGGGTAGCGTAGGGTTAGGGTTAGGCTTAGGGTTAGGGTTAGGGTACGGCTTAGGGTACGGGTTCGGGGAGGGGTTCGGGTACGGCGTAGGGTATGGGTTAGGGTTAGGGTTAGGGTTAGTGTTAGGGTTAGGGCTCGGTTTAGGATACGGGTTCGGATTAGGGTACGTGTTAGGGTTAGGGTAGGGGTTAGGGTTAGGGTACGCGTTAGGGTTAGGGTACGCGTTAGGTTTAGGGTAGTTAGTAAACCTATCCCACTCTCTAGAAACCCCTTAGCACGTAAGGGAATATTATTTGGGGGTCCAGCCATGGAGAAGAGTTTAGACACTAGGATAAGATAAGGAACACACCCATTATAAAGAAATCACATTAGGATTCTCTTTTTAAGCTGTTCCTTAAAGCACTAGTGCTTAGGAAATCTATTGGAGACAGAAGCAGTCAAGGGTAGCCTAGGGTTAGGGTTAGGCTTAGGGTTAGGCTTAGGGTACGGCTTAGGGTACGGGTTCGGGGAGGGGTGCGGGTACGGCGTAGGGTATGGGTTAGGGTTAGGGTTAGGGTTAGTGTTAGGGTTAGGGCTCGGTTTAGGGTACGGGTTAGGATTAGGGTACGTGTTAGGTTTAGGGTAGGGGTTAGGGTTAGGGTACGTGTTAGGTTTAGGGTAGTTATTAAACCTATCCCACTCTCTAGATACCCCTTAGCACGTAAAGGAATATTATTTGGGGGTCCAGCCATGGAGAAGAGTTTAGACACTAGGATAAGATAAGGAACACACCCATTATAAAGAAATCACATTAGGATTCTCTTTTTAAGCTGTTCCTTAAAACACTAGTGCTTAGGAAATCTATTGGAGGCAGAAGCAGTCAAGGGTAGCCTAGGGTTAGGGTTAGGCTTAGGGTTAGGCTTAGGGTACGGCTTAAGGTACGGGTTCGTGTAGGGGTTCAGGTACGGCGTAGGGTATGGGTTAGGGTTAGGGTTAGGGTTAGTGTTAGCTTTAGGGCTCGGTTTAGGGTACGGGTTAGGATTAGGGTACGTGTTAGGGTTAGGGTAGGGGTTAGGGTTAGGGTACGCGTTAGGGTTAGGGTAGTTATTAAACCTATCCCACTCTCTAGATACCGCTTAGCACGTAAAGGTATATTATTTGGAGGTCCAGCCATGGAGAAGAGTTTAGACACTAGGGTAAGATAAGGAACACACCTATTATAAAGAAATCACATTAGGATTCTCTTTTTAAGCTGTTCCTTAAAACATTAGTGCTTAGGAAATCTATTGGAGGCAGAAGCAGTCAAGGGTAGCCTAAGGTTAGGGTTAGGCTTAGGGTTAGGGTTAGGGTACGGCTTAGGGTACGGTTTCGGAGAGGGGTTCGGGTACGGCGTAGGGTATGGGTTAGGGTTAGGGTTAGTGTTAGTGTTAGGGCTCGGTTTAGGGTACGGATTAGGATTAGGGTACGTGTTAGGGTTAGGGTAGGGGTTAGGGTTAGGGTACGCGTTAGGGTTAGGGTAGTTATTAAAACTATCCCACTCTCTAGATACCCCTTACAACGTAAAGGAATATTATTTGGGGATCCAGCCATGGAGAAGAGTTTAGACACTAGGATAAGATAAGGAACACACCCATTATAAAGAAATCACATTAGGATTCTCTTTTTAAGCCGTTCCTTAAAACATTAGTGCTTAGAAAATCTATTGGAGGCAGAAGCAGTCAAGGGTAGCGTAGGGTTAGGGTTAGGCTTAGGGTTAGGGTTAGGGTACGGCTTAGGGTACGGGTTCGGGGAGGGGTTCGGGTACGGCGTAGGGTATGGGTTAGGGTTAGGGTTAGGGTTAGTGTTAGGGTTAGGGCTCGGTTTAGGATACGGGTTCGGATTAGGGTACGTGTTAGGGTTAGGGTAGGGGTTAGGGTTAGGGTACGCGTTAGGGTTAGGGTACGCGTTAGGTTTAGGGTAGTTAGTAAACCTATCCCACTCTCTAGAAACCCCTTAGCACGTAAGGGAATATTATTTGGGGGTCCAGCCATGGAGAAGAGTTTAGACACTAGGATAAGATAAGGAACACACCCATTATAAAGAAATCACATTAGGATTCTCTTTTTAAGCTGTTCCTTAAAGCACTAGTGCTTAGGAAATCTATTGGAGACAGAAGCAGTCAAGGGTAGCCTAGGGTTAGGGTTAGGCTTAGGGTTAGGCTTAGGGTACGGCTTAGGGTACGGGTTCGGGGAGGGGTGCGGGTACGGCGTAGGGTATGGGTTAGGGTTAGGGTTAGGGTTAGTGTTAGGGTTAGGGCTCGGTTTAGGGTACGGGTTAGGATTAGGGTACGTGTTAGGTTTAGGGTAGGGGTTAGGGTTAGGGTACGTGTTAGGTTTAGGGTAGTTATTAAACCTATCCCACTCTCTAGATACCCCTTAGCACGTAAAGGAATATTATTTGGGGGTCCAGCCATGGAGAAGAGTTTAGACACTAGGATAAGATAAGGAACACACCCATTATAAAGAAATCACATTAGGATTCTCTTTTTAAGCTGTTCCTTAAAACACTAGTGCTTAGGAAATCTATTGGAGGCAGAAGCAGTCAAGGGTAGCCTAGGGTTAGGGTTAGGCTTAGGGTTAGGCTTAGGGTACGGCTTAAGGTACGGGTTCGTGTAGGGGTTCAGGTACGGCGTAGGGTATGGGTTAGGGTTAGGGTTAGGGTTAGTGTTAGCTTTAGGGCTCGGTTTAGGGTACGGGTTAGGATTAGGGTACGTGTTAGGGTTAGGGTAGGGGTTAGGGTTAGGGTACGCGTTAGGGTTAGGGTAGTTATTAAACCTATCCCACTCTCTAGATACCGCTTAGCACGTAAAGGTATATTATTTGGAGGTCCAGCCATGGAGAAGAGTTTAGACACTAGGATAAGATAAGGAACACACCTATTATAAAGAAATCACATTAGGATTCTCTTTTTAAGCTGTTCCTTAAAACATTAGTGCTTAGGAAATCTATTGGAGGCAGAAGCAGTCAAGAGTAGCCTAAGGTTAGGGTTAGGCTTAGGGTTAGGGTTAGGGTACGGCTTAGGGTACGGGTTCGGGGAAGGTTTCGGGTACGGCGTAGGGTATGGGTTAGGGTTAGGGTTAGGGTTAGTGTTAGGGTTAGGGCTCGGTTTAGGGTACGGATTCGGATTAGGGTACGTGTTAGGGTTAGGGTAGGGGTTAGGGTTAGGGTACGCGTTAGGGTTAGGGTACGCGTTAGGTTAAGGGTAGTTAGTAAACCTATCCCACTCTCTAGAAACCCCTTAGCACGTAAGGGAATATTATTTGGGGGTCCAGCCATGGAGAAGAGTTTAGACACTAGGATAAATAAGGAACACACCCATTATAAAGAAATCACATTAGGATTCTCTTTTTAAGCTGTTCCTTAAAACATTAGTGCTTAGGAAATCTATTGGAGGCAGAAGCAGTCAAGGGTAGCCTAAGGTTAGGGTTAGGCTTAGGGTTAGGGTTAGGGTACGGCTTAGGGTACGGTTTCGGTGAGGGGTTCGGGTACGGCGTAGGGTATGGGTTATGGTTAGGGTTAGTGTTAGTGTTAGGGCTCGGTTTAGGGTACGGATTAGGATTAGGGTACGTGTTAGGGTTAGGGTAGGGGTTAGGGTTAGGGTACGCGTTAGGGTTAGGGTAGTTATTAAACCTATCCCACTCTCTAGATACCCCTTAAAACGTAAAGGAATATTATTTGGGGATCCAGCCATGGAGAAGAGTTTAGACACTAGGATAAGATAAGGAACACACCCATTATAAAGAAATCACATTAGGATTCTCTTTTTAAGCCGTTCCTTAAAACATTAGTGCTTAGAAAATCTATTGGAGGCAGAAGCAGTCAAGGGTAGCCTAAGGTTAGGGTTAGGCTTAGGGTTAGGGTTAGGGTACGGCTTAGGGTACGGTTTCGGTGAGGGGTTCGGGTACGGCGTAGGGTATGGGTTAGGTTTAGGGTTAGTGTTAGTGTTAGGGTTAGGGCTCGGTTTAGGGTACGGATTCGGATTAGGGTACGTGTTAGGGTTAGGGTAGGGGTTAGGGTTAGGGTACGCGTTAGGGTTAGGGTACGCGTTAGGTTAAGGGTAGTTAGTAAACCTATCCCACTCTCTAGAAACCCCTTAGCACGTAAGGGAATATTATTTGGGGGTCCAGCCATGGAGAAGAGTTTAGACACTAGGATAAATAAGGAACACACCCATTATAAAGAAATCACATTAGGATTCTCTTTTTAAGCTGTTCCTTAAAACACTACTGCTTAGGAAATCTATTGGAGGCAGAAGCAGTCAAGGGTAGCCTAGGGTTAGGGTTAGGCTTAGGGTTAGGGTTAGGGTACGGCTTAGGGTACGGGTTCGGGGAGGGGTTCGGGTACAGCGTAGGGTATGTGTTAGGGTTAGGGTTAGGGTTAGTGTTAAGGTTAGGGCTCGGTTTAGGGTACGGGTTAGGATTAGGGTACGTGTTAGGGTTAGGGTAGGGGTTAGAGTTAGGGTACGCGTTAGGGTTAGGGTAGTTATTAAACCTATCCCACTCTCTAGATACCCCTTAGCACGTAAAGGAATATTATTTGGGGGTCCAGCCATGGAGAAGAGTTTAGACACTAGGATAAGATAAGGAACACACCCATTATAAAGAAATCACATTAGGATTCTATTTTTAAGCCGTTCCTTAAAACATTAGTGCTTAGAAAATCTATTGGAGGCAGAAGCAGTCAAGGGTAGCCTAGGGTTAGGGTTAGGCTTAGGGTTAGGGTTAGGGTACGGCTTAGGGTACGGGTTCGGGGAGGGGTTCGGGTACGGCGTAGGGTATGGGTTAGGGTTAGGGTTAGGGTTAGTTTTAGGGTTAGGGCTCGGTTTAGGGTACGGGTTAGGATTAGGGTACGTGTTAGGGTTAGGGTAGGGGTTAGGGTTAGGGAACACGTTAGGGTTAGGGTAGTTATTAAACCTATCCCACTCTCTAGATACCCCTTAGCACGTAAAGGAATATTATTTGGGGGTCCAGCCATGGAGAAGAGTTTAGACACAAGGATAAGATAAGGAACACACCCATTATAAAGAAATCATATTAGGATTCTCTTTTTAAGCTGTTCCTTAAAACACTAGTGCTTAGGAAATCTATTGGAGGCAGAAGCAGTCAAGGGTAGCCTAGGGTTAGGGTTAGGCTTAGGGTTAGGCTTAGGGTACGGCTTAGGGTACGGGTTCGGGGAGGGGTTCGGGTACGGCGTAGGGTATGGGTTAGGGTTAGGGTTAGTGTTAGGGTTAGGGCTCGGTTTAGGGTACGGGTTAGGATTAGGGTACGTGTTAGGTTTAGGGTAGGGGTTAGGGTTAGGGTACGTGTTAGGTTTAGGGTAGTTATTAAACCTATCCCACTCTCTAGATACCCCTTAGCACGTAAAGGAATATTATTTGGGGGTCCAGCCATGGAGAAGAGTTTAGACACTAGGATAAGATAAGGAACACACCCATTATAAAGAAATCACATTAGGATTCTCTTTTTAAGCTGTTCCTTAAAACACTAGTGCTTAGGAAATCTATTGGAGGCAGAAGCAGTCAAGGGTAGCCTAGGGTTAGGGTTAGGCTTAGGGTTAGGCTTAGGGTACGGCTTAAGGTACGGGTTCGTGTAGGGGTTCAGGTACGGCGTAGGGTATGGGTTAGGGTTAGGGTTAGTGTTAGCTTTAGGGCTCGGTTTAGGGTACGGGTTAGGATTAGGGTACGTGTTAGGGTTAGGGTAGGGGTTAGGGTTAGGGTACGCGTTAGGGTTAGGGTAGTTATTAAACCTATCCCACTCTCTAGATACCGCTTAGCACGTAAAGGTATATTATTTGGAGGTCCAGCCATGGAGAAGAGTTTAGACACTAGGATAAGATAAGGAACACACCTATTATAAAGAAATCACATTAGGATTCTCTTTTTAAGCTGTTCCTTAAAACATTAGTGCTTAGGAAATCTATTGGAGGCAGAAGCAGTCAAGAGTAGCCTAAGGTTAGGGTTAGGCTTAGGGTTAGGGTTAGGGTACGGCTTAGGGTACGGTTTCGGGGAGGGGTTCGGGTACGGCGTAGGGTATGGGTTAGGGTTAGGGTTAGTGTTAGTGTTAGGGCTCGGTTTAGGGTACGGATTAGGATTAGGGTAAGTGTTAGGGTTAGGGTAGGGGTTAGGGTTAGGGTACGCGTTAGGGTTAGGGTAGTTATTAAAACTATCCCACTCTCTAGATACCCCTTACAACGTAAAGGAATATTATTTGGGGATCCAGCCATGGAGAAGAGTTTAGACACTAGGATAAGATAAGGAACACACCCATTATAAAGAAATCACATTAGGATTCTCTTTTTAAGCCGTTCCTTAAAACATTAGTGCTTAGAAAATCTATTGGAGGCAGAAGCAGTCAAGGGTAGCGTAGGGTTAGGGTTAGGCTTAGGGTTAGGGTTAGGGTACGGCTTAGGGTACGGGTTCGGGGAGGGGTTCGGGTACGGCGTAGGGTATGGGTTAGGGTTAGGGTTAGGGTTAGTGTTAGGGTTAGGGCTCGGTTTAGGATACGGGTTCGGATTAGGGTACGTGTTAGGGTTAGGGTAGGGGTTAGGGTTAGGGTACGCGTTAGGGTTAGGGTACGCGTTAGGTTTAGGGTAGTTAGTAAACCTATCCCACTCTCTAGAAACCCCTTAGCACGTAAGGGAATATTATTTGGGGGTCCAGCCATGGAGAAGAGTTTAGACACTAGGATAAGATAAGGAACACACCCATTATAAAGAAATCACATTAGGATTCTCTTTTTAAGCTGTTCCTTAAAGCACTAGTGCTTAGGAAATCTATTGGAGACAGAAGCAGTCAAGGGTAGCCTAGGGTTAGGGTTAGGCTTAGGGTTAGGCTTAGGGTACGGCTTAGGGTACGGGTTCGGGGAGGGGTGCGGGTACGGCGTAGGGTATGGGTTAGGGTTAGGGTTAGGGTTAGTGTTAGGGTTAGGGCTCGGTTTAGGGTACGGGTTAGGATTAGGGTACGTGTTAGGTTTAGGGTAGGGGTTAGGGTTAGGGTACGTGTTAGGTTTAGGGTAGTTATTAAACCTATCCCACTCTCTAGATACCCCTTAGCACGTAAAGGAATATTATTTGGGGGTCCAGCCATGGAGAAGAGTTTAGACACTAGGATAAGATAAGGAACACACCCATTATAAAGAAATCACATTAGGATTCTCTTTTTAAGCTGTTCCTTAAAACACTAGTGCTTAGGAAATCTATTGGAGGCAGAAGCAGTCAAGGGTAGCCTAGGGTTAGGGTTAGGCTTAGGGTTAGGCTTAGGGTACGGCTTAAGGTACGGGTTCGTGTAGGGGTTCAGGTACGGCGTAGGGTATGGGTTAGGGTTAGGGTTAGGGTTAGTGTTAGCTTTAGGGCTCGGTTTAGGGTACGGGTTAGGATTAGGGTACGTGTTAGGGTTAGGGTAGGGGTTAGGGTTAGGGTACGCATTAGGGTTAGGGTAGTTATTAAACCTATCCCACTCTCTAGATACCCCTTAGCACGTAAAGGAATATTATTTGGAGGTCCAGCCATGCAGAAGAGTTTAGACACTAGGATAAGATAAGGAACACACCTATTATAAAGAAATCACATTAGGATTCTCTTTTTAAGCTGTTCCTTAAAACACTAGTGCTTAGGAAATCTATTGGAGGCAGAAGCAGTCAAGGGTAGCCTAAGGTTAGGGTTAGGCTTAGGGTTAGGTTTAGGGTACGGCTTAGGGTACGGGTTCGGGGAGGGGTTCGGGTACGGCGTATGGTATGGGTTAGGGTTAGGGTTAGTGTTAGGGTTAGGGCTCGGTTTAGGGTACGGGTTAGGATTAGGGTACGTGTTAGGTTTAGGGTAGGGGTTAGGGTTAGGGTACGTGTTAGGTTTAGGGTAGTTATTAAACCTATCCCACTCTCTAGATACCCCTTAGCACATAAAGGAATATTATTTGGGGGTCCAGCCATGGAGAAGTGTTTAGACACTAGGATAAGATAAGGAACACACCCATTATAAAGAAATCACATTAGGATTCTCTTTTTAAGCCGTTCCTTAAAACATTAGTGCTTAGAAAATCTATTGGAGGCAGAAGCAGTCAAGGGTAGCGTAGGGTTAGGGTTAGGCTTAGGGTTAGGGTTAGGGTACGGCTTAGGGTACGGGTTCGGGGAGGGGTTCGGGTACGGCGTAGGGTATGGGTTAGGGTTAGGGTTAGGGTTAGTGTTAGGGTTAGGGCTCGGTTTAGGGTACGGATTCGGATTAGGGTACGTGTTAGGGTTAGGGTAGGGGTTAGGGTTAGGGTACGCGTTAGGGTTAGGGTACGCATTAGGTTAAGGGTAGTTAGTAAACCTATCCCACTCTCTAGAAACCCCTTAGCACGTAAGGGAATATTATTTGGGGGTCCAGCCATGGAGAAGAGTTTAGACACTAGGATAAATAAGGAACACACCCATTATAAAGAAATCACATTAGGATTCTCTTTTTAAGCTGTTCCTTAAAACATTAGTGCTTAGGAAATCTATTGGAGGCAGAAGCAGTCAAGGGTAGCCTAAGGTTAGGGTTAGGCTTAGGGTTAGGGTTAGGGTACGGCTTAGGGTACGGTTTCGGTGAGGGGTTCGGGTACGGCGTAGGGTATGGGTTAGGGTTAGGGTTAGTGTTAGTGTTAGGGCTCGGTTTAGGGTACGGATTAGGATTAGGGTACGTGTTAGGGTTAGGGTAGGGGTTAGGGTTAGGGTACGCGTTAGGGTTAGGGTAGTTATTAAACCTATCCCACTCTCTAGATACCCCTTAAAACGTAAAGGAATATTATTTGGGGATCCAGCCATGGAGAAGAGTTTAGACACTAGGATAAGATACGGAACACACCCATTATAAAGAAATCACATTAGGATTCTCTTTTTAAGCCGTTCCTTAAAACATTAGTGCTTAGAAAATCTATTGGAGGCAGAAGCAGTCAAGGGTAGCCTAAGGTTAGGGTTAGGCTTAGGGTTAGGGTTAGGGTACGGCTTAGGGTACGGTTTCGGTGAGGGGTTCGGGTACGGCGTAGGGTATGGGTTAGGTTTAGGGTTAGTGTTAGTGTTAGGGCTCGGTTTAGGGTACGGATTAGGATTAGGGTACGTGTTAGGGTTAGGGTAGGGGTTAGGGTTAGGGTACGCGTTAGGGTTAGGGTAGTTATTAAAACTATCCCACTCTCTAGATACCCCTTACAACGTAAAGGAATATTATTTGGGGATCCAGCCATGGAGAAGAGTTTAGACACTAGGATAAGATAAGGAACACACCCATTATAAAGAAATCACATTAGGATTCTCTTTTTAAGCCGTTCCTTAAAACATTAGTGCTTAGAAAATCTATTGGAGGCAGAAGCAGTCAAGGGTAGCGTAGGGTTAGGGTTAGGCTTAGGGTTAGGGTTAGGGTACGGCTTAGGGTACGGGTTCGGGGAGGGGTTCGGGTACGGCGTAGGGTATGGGTTAGGGTTAGGGTTAGGGTTAGTGTTAGGGTTAGGGCTCGGTTTAGGGTACGGATTCGGATTAGGGTACGTGTTAGGGTTAGGGTAGGGGTTAGGGTTAGGGTACGCGTTAGGGTTAGGGTACGCGTTAGGTTAAGGGTAGTTAGTAAACCTATCCCACTCTCTAGAAACCCCTTAGCACGTAAGGGAATATTATTTGGGGGTCCAGCCATGGAGAAGAGTTTAGACACTAGGATAAATAAGGAACACACCCATTATAAAGAAATCACATTAGGATTCTCTTTTTAAGCTTTTCCTTAAAACACTACTGCTTAGGAAATCTATTGGAGGCAGAAGCAGTCAAGGGTAGCCTAGGGTTAGGGTTAGGCTTAGGGTTAGGGTTAGGGTACGGCTTAGGGTACGGGTTCGGGGAGGGGTTCGGGTACAGCGTAGGGTATGTGTTAGGGTTAGGGTTAGGGTTAGTGTTAAGGTTAGGGCTCGGTTTAGGGTACGGGTTAGGATTAGGGTACGTGTTAGGGTTAGGGTAGGGGTTAGAGTTAGGGTACGCGTTAGGGTTAGGGTAGTTATTAAACCTATCCCACTCTCTAGATACCCCTTAGCACGTAAAGGAATATTATTTGGGGGTCCAGCCATGGAGAAGAGTTTAGACACTAGGATAAGATAAGGAACACACCCATTATAAAGAAATCACATTAGGATTCTATTTTTAAGCCGTTCCTTAAAACATTAGTGCTTAGAAAATCTATTGGAGGCAGAAGCAGTCAAGGGTAGCCTAGGGTTAGGGTTAGGCTTAGGGTTAGGGTTAGGGTACGGCTTAGGGTACGGGTTCGGGGAGGGGTTCGGGTACGGCGTAGGGTATGGGTTAGGGTTAGGGTTAGGGTTAGTTTTAGGGTTAGGGCTCGGTTTAGGGTACGGGTTAGGATTAGGGTACGTGTTAGGGTTAGGGTAGGGGTTAGGGTTAGGGAACACGTTAGGGTTAGGGTAGTTATTAAACCTATCCCACTCTCTAGATACCCCTTAGCACGTAAAGGAATATTATTTGGGGGTCCAGCCATGGAGAAGAGTTTAGACACAAGGATAATATAAGGAACACACCCATTATAAAGAAATCATATTAGGATTCTCTTTTTAAGCTGTTCCTTAAAACACTAGTGCTTAGGAAATCTATTGGAGGCAGAAGCAGTCAAGGGTAGCGTATGGTTAGGGTTAGGCTTAGGGTTAGGCTTAGGGTACGGCTTAGGGTACGGGTTCGGGGAGGGGTTCGGGTACGGCGTAGGGTATGGGTTAGGGTTAGGGTTAGTGTTAGGGTTAGGGCTCGGTTTAGGGTACGGGTTAGGATTAGGGTACGTGTTAGGTTTAGGGTAGGGGTTAGGGTTAGGGTACGTGTTAGGTTTAGGGTAGTTATTAAACCTATCCCACTCTCTAGATACCCCTTAGCACGTAAAGGAATATTATTTGGGGGTCCAGCCATGGAGAAGAGTTTAGACACTAGGATAAGATAAGGAACACACCCATTATAAAGAAATCACATTAGGATTCTCTTTTTAAGCTGTTCCTTAAAACACTAGTGCTTAGGAAATCTATTGGAGGCAGAAGCAGTCAAGGGTAGCCTAGGGTTAGGGTTAGGCTTAGGGTTAGGCTTAGGGTACGGCTTAAGGTACGGGTTCGTGTAGGGGTTCAGGTACGGCGTAGGGTATGGGTTAGGGTTAGGGTTAGGGTTAGTGTTAGCTTTAGGGCTCGGTTTAGGGTACGGGTTAGGATTAGGGTACGTGTTAGGGTTAGGGTAGGGGTTAGGGTTAGGGTACGCGTTAGGGTTAGGGTAGTTATTAAACCTATCCCACTCTCTAGATACCGCTTAGCACGTAAAGGTATATTATTTGGAGGTCCAGCCATGGAGAAGAGTTTAGACACTAGGATAAGATAAGGAACACACCTATTATAAAGAAATCACATTAGGATTCTCTTTTTAAGCTGTTCCTTAAAACATTAGTGCTTAGGAAATCTATTGGAGGCAGAAGCAGTCAAGAGTAGCCTAAGGTTAGGGTTAGGCTTAGGGTTAGGGTTAGGGTACGGCTTAGGGTACGGGTTCGGGGAAGGTTTCGGGTACGGCGTAGGGTATGGGTTAGGGTTAGGGTTAGGATTAGTGTTAGGGTTAGGGCTCGGTTTAGGGTACGGATTCGGATTAGGGTACGTGTTAGGGTTAGGGTAGGGGTTAGGGTTAGGGTACGCGTTAGGGTTAGGGTACGCGTTAGGTTAAGGGTAGTTAGTAAACCTATCCCACTCTCTAGAAACCCCTTAGCACGTAAGGGAATATTATTTGGGGGTCCAGCCATGGAGAAGAGTTTAGACACTAGGATAAATAAGGAACACACCCATTATAAAGAAATCACATTAGGATTCTCTTTTTAAGCTGTTCCTTAAAACACTACTGCTTAGGAAATCTATTGGAGGCAGAAGCAGTCAAGGGTAGCCTAGGGTTAGGGTTAGGCTTAGGGTTAGGGTTAGGGTACGGCTTAGGGTACGGGTTCGGGGAGGGGTTCGGGTACAGCGTAGGGTATGTGTTAGGGTTAGGGTTAGGGTTAGTGTTAAGGTTAGGGCTCGGTTTAGGGTACGGGTTAGGATTAGGGTACGTGTTAGGGTTAGGGTAGGGGTTAGAGTTAGGGTACGCGTTAGGGTTAGGGTAGTTATTAAACCTATCCCACTCTCTAGATACCCCTTAGCACGTAAAGGAATATTATTTGGGGGTCCAGCCATGGAGAAGAGTTTAGACACTAGGATAAGATAAGGAACACACCCATTATAAAGAAATCACATTAGGATTCTATTTTTAAGCCGTTCCTTAAAACATTAGTGCTTAGAAAATCTATTGGAGGCAGAAGCAGTCAAGGGTAGCCTAGGGTTAGGGTTAGGCTTAGGGTTAGGGTTAGGGTACGGCTTAGGGTACGGGTTCGGGGAGGGGTTCGGGTACGGCGTAGGGTATGGGTTAGGGTTAGGGTTAGGGTTAGTTTTAGGGTTAGGGCTCGGTTTAGGGTACGGGTTAGGATTAGGGTACGTGTTAGGGTTAGGGTAGGGGTTAGGGTTAGGGAACACGTTAGGGTTAGGGTAGTTATTAAACCTATCCCACTCTCTAGATACCCCTTAGCACGTAAAGGAATATTATTTGGGGGTCCAGCCATGGAGAAGAGTTTAGACACAAGGATAAGATAAGGAACACACCCATTATAAAGAAATCATATTAGGATTCTCTTTTTAAGCTGTTCCTTAAAACACTAGTGCTTAGGAAATCTATTGGAGGCAGAAGCAGTCAAGGGTAGCCTAGGGTTAGGGTTAGGCTTAGGGTTAGGCTTAGGGTACGGCTTAGGGTACGGGTTCGGGGAGGGGTTCGGGTACGGCGTAGGGTATGGGTTAGGGTTAGGGTTAGTGTTAGGGTTAGGGCTCGGTTTAGGGTACGGGTTAGGATTAGGGTACGTGTTAGGTTTAGGGTAGGGGTTAGGGTTAGGGTACGTGTTAGGTTTAGGGTAGTTATTAAACCTATCCCACTCTCTAGATACCCCTTAGCACGTAAAGGAATATTATTTGGGGGTCCAGCCATGGAGAAGAGTTTAGACACTAGGATAAGATAAGGAACACACCCATTATAAAGAAATCACATTAGGATTCTCTTTTTAAGCTGTTCCTTAAAGCACTAGTGCTTAGGAAATCTATTGGAGACAGAAGCAGTCAAGGGTAGCCTAGGGTTAGGGTTAGGCTTAGGGTTAGGCTTAGGGTACGGCTTAGGGTACGGGTTCGGGGAGGGGTGCGGGTACGGCGTAGGGTATGGGTTAGGGTTAGGGTTAGGGTTAGTGTTAGGGTTAGGGCTCGGTTTAGGGTACGGGTTAGGATTAGGGTACGTGTTAGGTTTAGGGTAGGGGTTAGGGTTAGGGTACGTGTTAGGTTTAGGGTAGTTATTAAACCTATCCCACTCTCTAGATACCCCTTAGCACGTAAAGGAATATTATTTGGGGGTCCAGCCATGGAGAAGAGTTTAGACACTAGGATAAGATAAGGAACACACCCATTATAAAGAAATCACATTAGGATTCTCTTTTTAAGCTGTTCCTTAAAACACTAGTGCTTAGGAAATCTATTGGAGGCAGAAGCAGTCAAGGGTAGCCTAGGGTTAGGGTTAGGCTTAGGGTTAGGCTTAGGGTACGGCTTAAGGTACGGGTTCGTGTAGGGGTTCAGGTACGGCGTAGGGTATGGGTTAGGGTTAGGGTTAGGGTTAGTGTTAGCTTTAGGGCTCGGTTTAGGGTACGGGTTAGGATTAGGGTACGTGTTAGGGTTAGGGTAGGGGTTAGGGTTAGGGTACGCATTAGGGTTAGGGTAGTTATTAAACCTATCCCACTCTCTAGATACCCCTTAGCACGTAAAGGAATATTATTTGGAGGTCCAGCCATGCAGAAGAGTTTAGACACTAGGATAAGATAAGGAACACACCTATTATAAAGAAATCACATTAGGATTCTCTTTTTAAGCTGTTCCTTAAAACACTAGTGCTTAGGAAATCTATTGGAGGCAGAAGCAGTCAAGGGTAGCCTAAGGTTAGGGTTAGGCTTAGGGTTAGGTTTAGGGTACGGCTTAGGGTACGGGTTCGGGGAGGGGTTCGGGTACGGCGTATGGTATGGGTTAGGGTTAGGGTTAGTGTTAGGGTTAGGGCTCGGTTTAGGGTACGGGTTAGGATTAGGGTACGTGTTAGGTTTAGGGTAGGGGTTAGGGTTAGGGTACGTGTTAGGTTTAGGGTAGTTATTAAACCTATCCCACTCTCTAGATACCCCTTAGCACATAAAGGAATATTATTTGGGGGTCCAGCCATGGAGAAGTGTTTAGACACTAGGATAAGATAAGGAACACACCCATTATAAAGAAATCACATTAGGATTCTCTTTTTAAGCCGTTCCTTAAAACATTAGTGCTTAGAAAATCTATTGGAGGCAGAAGCAGTCAAGGGTAGCGTAGGGTTAGGGTTAGGCTTAGGGTTAGGGTTAGGGTACGGCTTAGGGTACGGGTTCGGGGAGGGGTTCGGGTACGGCGTAGGGTATGGGTTAGGGTTAGGGTTAGGGTTAGTGTTAGGGTTAGGGCTCGGTTTAGGGTACGGATTCGGATTAGGGTACGTGTTAGGGTTAGGGTAGGGGTTAGGGTTAGGGTACGCGTTAGGGTTAGGGTACGCATTAGGTTAAGGGTAGTTAGTAAACCTATCCCACTCTCTAGAAACCCCTTAGCACGTAAGGGAATATTATTTGGGGGTCCAGCCATGGAGAAGAGTTTAGACACTAGGATAAATAAGGAACACACCCATTATAAAGAAATCACATTAGGATTCTCTTTTTAAGCTGTTCCTTAAAACATTAGTGCTTAGGAAATCTATTGGAGGCAGAAGCAGTCAAGGGTAGCCTAAGGTTAGGGTTAGGCTTAGGGTTAGGGTTAGGGTACGGCTTAGGGTACGGTTTCGGTGAGGGGTTCGGGTACGGCGTAGGGTATGGGTTAGGGTTAGGGTTAGTGTTAGTGTTAGGGCTCGGTTTAGGGTACGGATTAGGATTAGGGTACGTGTTAGGGTTAGGGTAGGGGTTAGGGTTAGGGTACGCGTTAGGGTTAGGGTAGTTATTAAACCTATCCCACTCTCTAGATACCCCTTAAAACGTAAAGGAATATTATTTGGGGATCCAGCCATGGAGAAGAGTTTAGACACTAGGATAAGATACGGAACACACCCATTATAAAGAAATCACATTAGGATTCTCTTTTTAAGCCGTTCCTTAAAACATTAGTGCTTAGAAAATCTATTGGAGGCAGAAGCAGTCAAGGGTAGCCTAAGGTTAGGGTTAGGCTTAGGGTTAGGGTTAGGGTACGGCTTAGGGTACGGTTTCGGTGAGGGGTTCGGGTACGGCGTAGGGTATGGGTTAGGTTTAGGGTTAGTGTTAGTGTTAGGGCTCGGTTTAGGGTACGGATTAGGATTAGGGTACGTGTTAGGGTTAGGGTAGGGGTTAGGGTTAGGGTACGCGTTAGGGTTAGGGTAGTTATTAAAACTATCCCACTCTCTAGATACCCCTTACAACGTAAAGGAATATTATTTGGGGATCCAGCCATGGAGAAGAGTTTAGACACTAGGATAAGATAAGGAACACACCCATTATAAAGAAATCACATTAGGATTCTCTTTTTAAGCCGTTCCTTAAAACATTAGTGCTTAGAAAATCTATTGGAGGCAGAAGCAGTCAAGGGTAGCGTAGGGTTAGGGTTAGGCTTAGGGTTAGGGTTAGGGTACGGCTTAGGGTACGGGTTCGGGGAGGGGTTCGGGTACGGCGTAGGGTATGGGTTAGGGTTAGGGTTAGGGTTAGTGTTAGGGTTAGGGCTCGGTTTAGGGTACGGATTCGGATTAGGGTACGTGTTAGGGTTAGGGTAGGGGTTAGGGTTAGGGTACGCGTTAGGGTTAGGGTACGCGTTAGGTTAAGGGTAGTTAGTAAACCTATCCCACTCTCTAGAAACCCCTTAGCACGTAAGGGAATATTATTTGGGGGTCCAGCCATGGAGAAGAGTTTAGACACTAGGATAAATAAGGAACACACCCATTATAAAGAAATCACATTAGGATTCTCTTTTTAAGCTTTTCCTTAAAACACTACTGCTTAGGAAATCTATTGGAGGCAGAAGCAGTCAAGGGTAGCCTAGGGTTAGGGTTAGGCTTAGGGTTAGGGTTAGGGTACGGCTTAGGGTACGGGTTCGGGGAGGGGTTCGGGTACAGCGTAGGGTATGTGTTAGGGTTAGGGTTAGGGTTAGTGTTAAGGTTAGGGCTCGGTTTAGGGTACGGGTTAGGATTAGGGTACGTGTTAGGGTTAGGGTAGGGGTTAGAGTTAGGGTACGCGTTAGGGTTAGGGTAGTTATTAAACCTATCCCACTCTCTAGATACCCCTTAGCACGTAAAGGAATATTATTTGGGGGTCCAGCCATGGAGAAGAGTTTAGACACTAGGATAAGATAAGGAACACACCCATTATAAAGAAATCACATTAGGATTCTATTTTTAAGCCGTTCCTTAAAACATTAGTGCTTAGAAAATCTATTGGAGGCAGAAGCAGTCAAGGGTAGCCTAGGGTTAGGGTTAGGCTTAGGGTTAGGGTTAGGGTACGGCTTAGGGTACGGGTTCGGGGAGGGGTTCGGGTACGGCGTAGGGTATGGGTTAGGGTTAGGGTTAGGGTTAGTTTTAGGGTTAGGGCTCGGTTTAGGGTACGGGTTAGGATTAGGGTACGTGTTAGGGTTAGGGTAGGGGTTAGGGTTAGGGAACACGTTAGGGTTAGGGTAGTTATTAAACCTATCCCACTCTCTAGATACCCCTTAGCACGTAAAGGAATATTATTTGGGGGTCCAGCCATGGAGAAGAGTTTAGACACAAGGATAATATAAGGAACACACCCATTATAAAGAAATCATATTAGGATTCTCTTTTTAAGCTGTTCCTTAAAACACTAGTGCTTAGGAAATCTATTGGAGGCAGAAGCAGTCAAGGGTAGCGTATGGTTAGGGTTAGGCTTAGGGTTAGGCTTAGGGTACGGCTTAGGGTACGGGTTCGGGGAGGGGTTCGGGTACGGCGTAGGGTATGGGTTAGGGTTAGGGTTAGTGTTAGGGTTAGGGCTCGGTTTAGGGTACGGGTTAGGATTAGGGTACGTGTTAGGTTTAGGGTAGGGGTTAGGGTTAGGGTACGTGTTAGGTTTAGGGTAGTTATTAAACCTATCCCACTCTCTAGATACCCCTTAGCACGTAAAGGAATATTATTTGGGGGTCCAGCCATGGAGAAGAGTTTAGACACTAGGATAAGATAAGGAACACACCCATTATAAAGAAATCACATTAGGATTCTCTTTTTAAGCTGTTCCTTAAAACACTAGTGCTTAGGAAATCTATTGGAGGCAGAAGCAGTCAAGGGTAGCCTAGGGTTAGGGTTAGGCTTAGGGTTAGGCTTAGGGTACGGCTTAAGGTACGGGTTCGTGTAGGGGTTCAGGTACGGCGTAGGGTATGGGTTAGGGTTAGGGTTAGGGTTAGTGTTAGCTTTAGGGCTCGGTTTAGGGTACGGGTTAGGATTAGGGTACGTGTTAGGGTTAGGGTAGGGGTTAGGGTTAGGGTACGCGTTAGGGTTAGGGTAGTTATTAAACCTATCCCACTCTCTAGATACCGCTTAGCACGTAAAGGTATATTATTTGGAGGTCCAGCCATGGAGAAGAGTTTAGACACTAGGATAAGATAAGGAACACACCTATTATAAAGAAATCACATTAGGATTCTCTTTTTAAGCTGTTCCTTAAAACATTAGTGCTTAGGAAATCTATTGGAGGCAGAAGCAGTCAAGAGTAGCCTAAGGTTAGGGTTAGGCTTAGGGTTAGGGTTAGGGTACGGCTTAGGGTACGGGTTCGGGGAAGGTTTCGGGTACGGCGTAGGGTATGGGTTAGGGTTAGGGTTAGGGTTAGTGTTAGGGTTAGGGCTCGGTTTAGGGTACGGATTCGGATTAGGGTACGTGTTAGGGTTAGGGTAGGGGTTAGGGTTAGGGTACGCGTTAGGGTTAGGGTACGCGTTAGGTTAAGGGTAGTTAGTAAACCTATCCCACTCTCTAGAAACCCCTTAGCACGTAAGGGAATATTATTTGGGGGTCCAGCCATGGAGAAGAGTTTAGACACTAGGATAAATAAGGAACACACCCATTATAAAGAAATCACATTAGGATTCTCTTTTTAAGCTGTTCCTTAAAACACTACTGCTTAGGAAATCTATTGGAGGCAGAAGCAGTCAAGGGTAGCCTAGGGTTAGGGTTAGGCTTAGGGTTAGGGTTAGGGTACGGCTTAGGGTACGGGTTCGGGGAGGGGTTCGGGTACAGCGTAGGGTATGTGTTAGGGTTAGGGTTAGGGTTAGTGTTAAGGTTAGGGCTCGGTTTAGGGTACGGGTTAGGATTAGGGTACGTGTTAGGGTTAGGGTAGGGGTTAGAGTTAGGGTACGCGTTAGGGTTAGGGTAGTTATTAAACCTATCCCACTCTCTAGATACCCCTTAGCACGTAAAGGAATATTATTTGGGGGTCCAGCCATGGAGAAGAGTTTAGACACTAGGATAAGATAAGGAACACACCCATTATAAAGAAATCACATTAGGATTCTATTTTTAAGCCGTTCCTTAAAACATTAGTGCTTAGAAAATCTATTGGAGGCAGAAGCAGTCAAGGGTAGCCTAGGGTTAGGGTTAGGCTTAGGGTTAGGGTTAGGGTACGGCTTAGGGTACGGGTTCGGGGAGGGGTTCGGGTACGGCGTAGGGTATGGGTTAGGGTTAGGGTTAGGGTTAGTTTTAGGGTTAGGGCTCGGTTTAGGGTACGGGTTAGGATTAGGGTACGTGTTAGGGTTAGGGTAGGGGTTAGGGTTAGGGAACACGTTAGGGTTAGGGTAGTTATTAAACCTATCCCACTCTCTAGATACCCCTTAGCACGTAAAGGAATATTATTTGGGGGTCCAGCCATGGAGAAGAGTTTAGACACAAGGATAAGATAAGGAACACACCCATTATAAAGAAATCATATTAGGATTCTCTTTTTAAGCTGTTCCTTAAAACACTAGTGCTTAGGAAATCTATTGGAGGCAGAAGCAGTCAAGGGTAGCCTAGGGTTAGGGTTAGGCTTAGGGTTAGGCTTAGGGTACGGCTTAGGGTACGGGTTCGGGGAGGGGTTCGGGTACGGCGTAGGGTATGGGTTAGGGTTAGGGTTAGTGTTAGGGTTAGGGCTCGGTTTAGGGTACGGGTTAGGATTAGGGTACGTGTTAGGTTTAGGGTAGGGGTTAGGGTTAGGGTACGTGTTAGGTTTAGGGTAGTTATTAAACCTATCCCACTCTCTAGATACCCCTTAGCACGTAAAGGAATATTATTTGGGGGTCCAGCCATGGAGAAGAGTTTAGACACTAGGATAAGATAAGGAACACACCCATTATAAAGAAATCACATTAGGATTCTCTTTTTAAGCTGTTCCTTAAAACACTAGTGCTTAGGAAATCTATTGGAGGCAGAAGCAGTCAAGGGTAGCCTAGGGTTAGGGTTAGGCTTAGGGTTAGGCTTAGGGTACGGCTTAAGGTACGGGTTCGTGTAGGGGTTCAGGTACGGCGTAGGGTATGGGTTAGGGTTAGGGTTAGTGTTAGCTTTAGGGCTCGGTTTAGGGTACGGGTTAGGATTAGGGTACGTGTTAGGGTTAGGGTAGGGGTTAGGGTTAGGGTACGCGTTAGGGTTAGGGTAGTTATTAAACCTATCCCACTCTCTAGATACCGCTTAGCACGTAAAGGTATATTATTTGGAGGTCCAGCCATGGAGAAGAGTTTAGACACTAGGATAAGATAAGGAACACACCTATTATAAAGAAATCACATTAGGATTCTCTTTTTAAGCTGTTCCTTAAAACATTAGTGCTTAGGAAATCTATTGGAGGCAGAAGCAGTCAAGAGTAGCCTAAGGTTAGGGTTAGGCTTAGGGTTAGGGTTAGGGTACGGCTTAGGGTACGGTTTCGGGGAGGGGTTCGGGTACGGCGTAGGGTATGGGTTAGGGTTAGGGTTAGTGTTAGTGTTAGGGCTCGGTTTAGGGTACGGATTAGGATTAGGGTAAGTGTTAGGGTTAGGGTAGGGGTTAGGGTTAGGGTACGCGTTAGGGTTAGGGTAGTTATTAAAACTATCCCACTCTCTAGATACCCCTTACAACGTAAAGGAATATTATTTGGGGATCCAGCCATGGAGAAGAGTTTAGACACTAGGATAAGATAAGGAACACACCCATTATAAAGAAATCACATTAGGATTCTCTTTTTAAGCCGTTCCTTAAAACATTAGTGCTTAGAAAATCTATTGGAGGCAGAAGCAGTCAAGGGTAGCGTAGGGTTAGGGTTAGGCTTAGGGTTAGGGTTAGGGTACGGCTTAGGGTACGGGTTCGGGGAGGGGTTCGGGTACGGCGTAGGGTATGGGTTAGGGTTAGGGTTAGGGTTAGTGTTAGGGTTAGGGCTCGGTTTAGGATACGGGTTCGGATTAGGGTACGTGTTAGGGTTAGGGTAGGGGTTAGGGTTAGGGTACGCGTTAGGGTTAGGGTACGCGTTAGGTTTAGGGTAGTTAGTAAACCTATCCCACTCTCTAGAAACCCCTTAGCACGTAAGGGAATATTATTTGGGGGTCCAGCCATGGAGAAGAGTTTAGACACTAGGATAAGATAAGGAACACACCCATTATAAAGAAATCACATTAGGATTCTCTTTTTAAGCTGTTCCTTAAAGCACTAGTGCTTAGGAAATCTATTGGAGACAGAAGCAGTCAAGGGTAGCCTAGGGTTAGGGTTAGGCTTAGGGTTAGGCTTAGGGTACGGCTTAGGGTACGGGTTCGGGGAGGGGTGCGGGTACGGCGTAGGGTATGGGTTAGGGTTAGGGTTAGGGTTAGTGTTAGGGTTAGGGCTCGGTTTAGGGTACGGGTTAGGATTAGGGTACGTGTTAGGTTTAGGGTAGGGGTTAGGGTTAGGGTACGTGTTAGGTTTAGGGTAGTTATTAAACCTATCCCACTCTCTAGATACCCCTTAGCACGTAAAGGAATATTATTTGGGGGTCCAGCCATGGAGAAGAGTTTAGACACTAGGATAAGATAAGGAACACACCCATTATAAAGAAATCACATTAGGATTCTCTTTTTAAGCTGTTCCTTAAAACACTAGTGCTTAGGAAATCTATTGGAGGCAGAAGCAGTCAAGGGTAGCCTAGGGTTAGGGTTAGGCTTAGGGTTAGGCTTAGGGTACGGCTTAAGGTACGGGTTCGTGTAGGGGTTCAGGTACGGCGTAGGGTATGGGTTAGGGTTAGGGTTAGGGTTAGTGTTAGCTTTAGGGCTCGGTTTAGGGTACGGGTTAGGATTAGGGTACGTGTTAGGGTTAGGGTAGGGGTTAGGGTTAGGGTACGCATTAGGGTTAGGGTAGTTATTAAACCTATCCCACTCTCTAGATACCCCTTAGCACGTAAAGGAATATTATTTGGAGGTCCAGCCATGCAGAAGAGTTTAGACACTAGGATAAGATAAGGAACACACCTATTATAAAGAAATCACATTAGGATTCTCTTTTTAAGCTGTTCCTTAAAACACTAGTGCTTAGGAAATCTATTGGAGGCAGAAGCAGTCAAGGGTAGCCTAAGGTTAGGGTTAGGCTTAGGGTTAGGTTTAGGGTACGGCTTAGGGTACGGGTTCGGGGAGGGGTTCGGGTACGGCGTATGGTATGGGTTAGGGTTAGGGTTAGTGTTAGGGTTAGGGCTCGGTTTAGGGTACGGGTTAGGATTAGGGTACGTGTTAGGTTTAGGGTAGGGGTTAGGGTTAGGGTACGTGTTAGGTTTAGGGTAGTTATTAAACCTATCCCACTCTCTAGATACCCCTTAGCACATAAAGGAATATTATTTGGGGGTCCAGCCATGGAGAAGTGTTTAGACACTAGGATAAGATAAGGAACACACCCATTATAAAGAAATCACATTAGGATTCTCTTTTTAAGCCGTTCCTTAAAACATTAGTGCTTAGAAAATCTATTGGAGGCAGAAGCAGTCAAGGGTAGCGTAGGGTTAGGGTTAGGCTTAGGGTTAGGGTTAGGGTACGGCTTAGGGTACGGGTTCGGGGAGGGGTTCGGGTACGGCGTAGGGTATGGGTTAGGGTTAGGGTTAGGGTTAGTGTTAGGGTTAGGGCTCGGTTTAGGGTACGGATTCGGATTAGGGTACGTGTTAGGGTTAGGGTAGGGGTTAGGGTTAGGGTACGCGTTAGGGTTAGGGTACGCATTAGGTTAAGGGTAGTTAGTAAACCTATCCCACTCTCTAGAAACCCCTTAGCACGTAAGGGAATATTATTTGGGGGTCCAGCCATGGAGAAGAGTTTAGACACTAGGATAAATAAGGAACACACCCATTATAAAGAAATCACATTAGGATTCTCTTTTTAAGCTGTTCCTTAAAACATTAGTGCTTAGGAAATCTATTGGAGGCAGAAGCAGTCAAGGGTAGCCTAAGGTTAGGGTTAGGCTTAGGGTTAGGGTTAGGGTACGGCTTAGGGTACGGTTTCGGTGAGGGGTTCGGGTACGGCGTAGGGTATGGGTTAGGGTTAGGGTTAGTGTTAGTGTTAGGGCTCGGTTTAGGGTACGGATTAGGATTAGGGTACGTGTTAGGGTTAGGGTAGGGGTTAGGGTTAGGGTACGCGTTAGGGTTAGGGTAGTTATTAAACCTATCCCACTCTCTAGATACCCCTTAAAACGTAAAGGAATATTATTTGGGGATCCAGCCATGGAGAAGAGTTTAGACACTAGGATAAGATACGGAACACACCCATTATAAAGAAATCACATTAGGATTCTCTTTTTAAGCCGTTCCTTAAAACATTAGTGCTTAGAAAATCTATTGGAGGCAGAAGCAGTCAAGGGTAGCCTAAGGTTAGGGTTAGGCTTAGGGTTAGGGTTAGGGTACGGCTTAGGGTACGGTTTCGGTGAGGGGTTCGGGTACGGCGTAGGGTATGGGTTAGGTTTAGGGTTAGTGTTAGTGTTAGGGCTCGGTTTAGGGTACGGATTAGGATTAGGGTACGTGTTAGGGTTAGGGTAGGGGTTAGGGTTAGGGTACGCGTTAGGGTTAGGGTAGTTATTAAAACTATCCCACTCTCTAGATACCCCTTACAACGTAAAGGAATATTATTTGGGGATCCAGCCATGGAGAAGAGTTTAGACACTAGGATAAGATAAGGAACACACCCATTATAAAGAAATCACATTAGGATTCTCTTTTTAAGCCGTTCCTTAAAACATTAGTGCTTAGAAAATCTATTGGAGGCAGAAGCAGTCAAGGGTAGCGTAGGGTTAGGGTTAGGCTTAGGGTTAGGGTTAGGGTACGGCTTAGGGTACGGGTTCGGGGAGGGGTTCGGGTACGGCGTAGGGTATGGGTTAGGGTTAGGGTTAGGGTTAGTGTTAGGGTTAGGGCTCGGTTTAGGGTACGGATTCGGATTAGGGTACGTGTTAGGGTTAGGGTAGGGGTTAGGGTTAGGGTACGCGTTAGGGTTAGGGTACGCGTTAGGTTAAGGGTAGTTAGTAAACCTATCCCACTCTCTAGAAACCCCTTAGCACGTAAGGGAATATTATTTGGGGGTCCAGCCATGGAGAAGAGTTTAGACACTAGGATAAATAAGGAACACACCCATTATAAAGAAATCACATTAGGATTCTCTTTTTAAGCTTTTCCTTAAAACACTACTGCTTAGGAAATCTATTGGAGGCAGAAGCAGTCAAGGGTAGCCTAGGGTTAGGGTTAGGCTTAGGGTTAGGGTTAGGGTACGGCTTAGGGTACGGGTTCGGGGAGGGGTTCGGGTACAGCGTAGGGTATGTGTTAGGGTTAGGGTTAGGGTTAGTGTTAAGGTTAGGGCTCGGTTTAGGGTACGGGTTAGGATTAGGGTACGTGTTAGGGTTAGGGTAGGGGTTAGAGTTAGGGTACGCGTTAGGGTTAGGGTAGTTATTAAACCTATCCCACTCTCTAGATACCCCTTAGCACGTAAAGGAATATTATTTGGGGGTCCAGCCATGGAGAAGAGTTTAGACACTAGGATAAGATAAGGAACACACCCATTATAAAGAAATCACATTAGGATTCTATTTTTAAGCCGTTCCTTAAAACATTAGTGCTTAGAAAATCTATTGGAGGCAGAAGCAGTCAAGGGTAGCCTAGGGTTAGGGTTAGGCTTAGGGTTAGGGTTAGGGTACGGCTTAGGGTACGGGTTCGGGGAGGGGTTCGGGTACGGCGTAGGGTATGGGTTAGGGTTAGGGTTAGGGTTAGTTTTAGGGTTAGGGCTCGGTTTAGGGTACGGGTTAGGATTAGGGTACGTGTTAGGGTTAGGGTAGGGGTTAGGGTTAGGGAACACGTTAGGGTTAGGGTAGTTATTAAACCTATCCCACTCTCTAGATACCCCTTAGCACGTAAAGGAATATTATTTGGGGGTCCAGCCATGGAGAAGAGTTTAGACACAAGGATAATATAAGGAACACACCCATTATAAAGAAATCATATTAGGATTCTCTTTTTAAGCTGTTCCTTAAAACACTAGTGCTTAGGAAATCTATTGGAGGCAGAAGCAGTCAAGGGTAGCCTAGGGTTAGGGTTAGGCTTAGGGTTAGGCTTAGGGTACGGCTTAGGGTACGGGTTCGGGGAGGGGTTCGGGTACGGCGTAGGGTATGGGTTAGGGTTAGGGTTAGTGTTAGGGTTAGGGCTCGGTTTAGGGTACGGGTTAGGATTAGGGTACGTGTTAGGTTTAGGGTAGGGGTTAGGGTTAGGGTACGTGTTAGGTTTAGGGTAGTTATTAAACCTATCCCACTCTCTAGATACCCCTTAGCACGTAAAGGAATATTATTTGGGGGTCCAGCCATGGAGAAGAGTTTAGACACTAGGATAAGATAAGGAACACACCCATTATAAAGAAATCACATTAGGATTCTCTTTTTAAGCTGTTCCTTAAAACACTAGTGCTTAGGAAATCTATTGGAGGCAGAAGCAGTCAAGGGTAGCCTAGGGTTAGGGTTAGGCTTAGGGTTAGGCTTAGGGTACGGCTTAAGGTACGGGTTCGTGTAGGGGTTCAGGTACGGCGTAGGGTATGGGTTAGGGTTAGGGTTAGGGTTAGTGTTAGCTTTAGGGCTCGGTTTAGGGTACGGGTTAGGATTAGGGTACGTGTTAGGGTTAGGGTAGGGGTTAGGGTTAGGGTACGCGTTAGGGTTAGGGTAGTTATTAAACCTATCCCACTCTCTAGATACCGCTTAGCACGTAAAGGTATATTATTTGGAGGTCCAGCCATGGAGAAGAGTTTAGACACTAGGATAAGATAAGGAACACACCTATTATAAAGAAATCACATTAGGATTCTCTTTTTAAGCTGTTCCTTAAAACATTAGTGCTTAGGAAATCTATTGGAGGCAGAAGCAGTCAAGAGTAGCCTAAGGTTAGGGTTAGGCTTAGGGTTAGGGTTAGGGTACGGCTTAGGGTACGGGTTCGGGGAAGGTTTCGGGTACGGCGTAGGGTATGGGTTAGGGTTAGGGTTAGGGTTAGTGTTAGGGTTAGGGCTCGGTTTAGGGTACGGATTCGGATTAGGGTACGTGTTAGGGTTAGGGTAGGGGTTAGGGTTAGGGTACGCGTTAGGGTTAGGGTACGCGTTAGGTTAAGGGTAGTTAGTAAACCTATCCCACTCTCTAGAAACCCCTTAGCACGTAAGGGAATATTATTTGGGGGTCCAGCCATGGAGAAGAGTTTAGACACTAGGATAAATAAGGAACACACCCATTATAAAGAAATCACATTAGGATTCTCTTTTTAAGCTGTTCCTTAAAACATTAGTGCTTAGGAAATCTAGTGGAGGCAGAAGCAGTCAAGGGTAGCCTAAGGTTAGGGTTAGGCTTAGGGTTAGGGTTAGGGTACGGCTTAGGGTACGGTTTCGGTGAGGGGTTCGGGTACGGCGTAGGGTATGGGTTATGGTTAGGGTTAGTGTTAGTGTTAGGGCTCGGTTTAGGGTACGGATTAGGATTAGGGTACGTGTTAGGGTTAGGGTAGGGGTTAGGGTTAGGGTACGCGTTAGGGTTAGGGTAGTTATTAAACCTATCCCACTCTCTAGATACCCCTTAAAACGTAAAGGAATATTATTTGGGGATCCAGCCATGGAGAAGAGTTTAGACACTAGGATAAGATAAGGAACACACCCATTATAAAGAAATCACATTAGGATTCTCTTTTTAAGCCGTTCCTTAAAACATTAGTGCTTAGAAAATCTATTGGAGGCAGAAGCAGTCAAGGGTAGCCTAAGGTTAGGGTTAGGCTTAGGGTTAGGGTTAGGGTACGGCTTAGGGTACGGTTTCGGTGAGGGGTTCGGGTACGGCGTAGGGTATGGGTTAGGTTTAGGGTTAGTGTTAGTGTTAGGGCTCGGTTTAGGGTACGGATTAGGATTAGGGTACGTGTTAGGGTTAGGGTAGGGGTTAGGGTTAGGGTACGCGTTAGGGTTAGGGTAGTTATTAAAACTATCCCACTCTCTAGATACCCCTTACAACGTAAAGGAATATTATTTGGGGATCCAGCCATGGAGAAGAGTTTAGACACTAGGATAAGATAAGGAACACACCCATTATAAAGAAATCACATTAGGATTCTCTTTTTAAGCCGTTCCTTAAAACATTAGTGCTTAGAAAATCTATTGGAGGCAGAAGCAGTCAAGGGTAGCGTAGGGTTAGGGTTAGGCTTAGGGTTAGGGTTAGGGTACGGCTTAGGGTACGGGTTCGGGGAGGGGTTCGGGTACGGCGTAGGGTATGGGTTAGGGTTAGGGTTAGGGTTAGTGTTAGGGTTAGGGCTCGGTTTAGGGTACGGATTCGGATTAGGGTACGTGTTAGGGTTAGGGTAGGGGTTAGGGTTAGGGTACGCGTTAGGGTTAGGGTACGCGTTAGGTTAAGGGTAGTTAGTAAACCTATCCCACTCTCTAGAAACCCCTTAGCACGTAAGGGAATATTATTTGGGGGTCCAGCCATGGAGAAGAGTTTAGACACTAGGATAAATAAGGAACACACCCATTATAAAGAAATCACATTAGGATTCTCTTTTTAAGCTGTTCCTTAAAACACTACTGCTTAGGAAATCTATTGGAGGCAGAAGCAGTCAAGGGTAGCCTAGGGTTAGGGTTAGGCTTAGGGTTAGGGTTAGGGTACGGCTTAGGGTACGGGTTCGGGGAGGGGTTCGGGTACAGCGTAGGGTATGTGTTAGGGTTAGGGTTAGGGTTAGTGTTAAGGTTAGGGCTCGGTTTAGGGTACGGGTTAGGATTAGGGTACGTGTTAGGGTTAGGGTAGGGGTTAGAGTTAGGGTACGCGTTAGGGTTAGGGTAGTTATTAAACCTATCCCACTCTCTAGATACCCCTTAGCACGTAAAGGAATATTATTTGGGGGTCCAGCCATGGAGAAGAGTTTAGACACTAGGATAAGATAAGGAACACACCCATTATAAAGAAATCACATTAGGATTCTATTTTTAAGCCGTTCCTTAAAACATTAGTGCTTAGAAAATCTATTGGAGGCAGAAGCAGTCAAGGGTAGCCTAGGGTTAGGGTTAGGCTTAGGGTTAGGGTTAGGGTACGGCTTAGGGTACGGGTTCGGGGAGGGGTTCGGGTACGGCGTAGGGTATGGGTTAGGGTTAGGGTTAGGGTTAGTTTTAGGGTTAGGGCTCGGTTTAGGGTACGGGTTAGGATTAGGGTACGTGTTAGGGTTAGGGTAGGGGTTAGGGTTAGGGAACACGTTAGGGTTAGGGTAGTTATTAAACCTATCCCACTCTCTAGATACCCCTTAGCACGTAAAGGAATATTATTTGGGGGTCCAGCCATGGAGAAGAGTTTAGACACAAGGATAAGATAAGGAACACACCCATTATAAAGAAATCATATTAGGATTCTCTTTTTAAGCTGTTCCTTAAAACACTAGTGCTTAGGAAATCTATTGGAGGCAGAAGCAGTCAAGGGTAGCCTAGGGTTAGGGTTAGGCTTAGGGTTAGGCTTAGGGTACGGCTTAGGGTACGGGTTCGGGGAGGGGTTCGGGTACGGCGTAGGGTATGGGTTAGGGTTAGGGTTAGTGTTAGGGTTAGGGCTCGGTTTAGGGTACGGGTTAGGATTAGGGTACGTGTTAGGTTTAGGGTAGGGGTTAGGGTTAGGGTACGTGTTAGGTTTAGGGTAGTTATTAAACCTATCCCACTCTCTAGATACCCCTTAGCACGTAAAGGAATATTATTTGGGGGTCCAGCCATGGAGAAGAGTTTAGACACTAGGATAAGATAAGGAACACACCCATTATAAAGAAATCACATTAGGATTCTCTTTTTAAGCTGTTCCTTAAAACACTAGTGCTTAGGAAATCTATTGGAGGCAGAAGCAGTCAAGGGTAGCCTAGGGTTAGGGTTAGGCTTAGGGTTAGGCTTAGGGTACGGCTTAAGGTACGGGTTCGTGTAGGGGTTCAGGTACGGCGTAGGGTATGGGTTAGGGTTAGGGTTAGTGTTAGCTTTAGGGCTCGGTTTAGGGTACGGGTTAGGATTAGGGTACGTGTTAGGGTTAGGGTAGGGGTTAGGGTTAGGGTACGCGTTAGGGTTAGGGTAGTTATTAAACCTATCCCACTCTCTAGATACCGCTTAGCACGTAAAGGTATATTATTTGGAGGTCCAGCCATGGAGAAGAGTTTAGACACTAGGATAAGATAAGGAACACACCTATTATAAAGAAATCACATTAGGATTCTCTTTTTAAGCTGTTCCTTAAAACATTAGTGCTTAGGAAATCTATTGGAGGCAGAAGCAGTCAAGAGTAGCCTAAGGTTAGGGTTAGGCTTAGGGTTAGGGTTAGGGTACGGCTTAGGGTACGGTTTCGGGGAGGGGTTCGGGTACGGCGTAGGGTATGGGTTAGGGTTAGGGTTAGTGTTAGTGTTAGGGCTCGGTTTAGGGTACGGATTAGGATTAGGGTAAGTGTTAGGGTTAGGGTAGGGGTTAGGGTTAGGGTACGCGTTAGGGTTAGGGTAGTTATTAAAACTATCCCACTCTCTAGATACCCCTTACAACGTAAAGGAATATTATTTGGGGATCCAGCCATGGAGAAGAGTTTAGACACTAGGATAAGATAAGGAACACACCCATTATAAAGAAATCACATTAGGATTCTCTTTTTAAGCCGTTCCTTAAAACATTAGTGCTTAGAAAATCTATTGGAGGCAGAAGCAGTCAAGGGTAGCGTAGGGTTAGGGTTAGGCTTAGGGTTAGGGTTAGGGTACGGCTTAGGGTACGGGTTCGGGGAGGGGTTCGGGTACGGCGTAGGGTATGGGTTAGGGTTAGGGTTAGGGTTAGTGTTAGGGTTAGGGCTCGGTTTAGGATACGGGTTCGGATTAGGGTACGTGTTAGGGTTAGGGTAGGGGTTAGGGTTAGGGTACGCGTTAGGGTTAGGGTACGCGTTAGGTTTAGGGTAGTTAGTAAACCTATCCCACTCTCTAGAAACCCCTTAGCACGTAAGGGAATATTATTTGGGGGTCCAGCCATGGAGAAGAGTTTAGACACTAGGATAAGATAAGGAACACACCCATTATAAAGAAATCACATTAGGATTCTCTTTTTAAGCTGTTCCTTAAAGCACTAGTGCTTAGGAAATCTATTGGAGACAGAAGCAGTCAAGGGTAGCCTAGGGTTAGGGTTAGGCTTAGGGTTAGGCTTAGGGTACGGCTTAGGGTACGGGTTCGGGGAGGGGTGCGGGTACGGCGTAGGGTATGGGTTAGGGTTAGGGTTAGGGTTAGTGTTAGGGTTAGGGCTCGGTTTAGGGTACGGGTTAGGATTAGGGTACGTGTTAGGTTTAGGGTAGGGGTTAGGGTTAGGGTACGTGTTAGGTTTAGGGTAGTTATTAAACCTATCCCACTCTCTAGATACCCCTTAGCACGTAAAGGAATATTATTTGGGGGTCCAGCCATGGAGAAGAGTTTAGACACTAGGATAAGATAAGGAACACACCCATTATAAAGAAATCACATTAGGATTCTCTTTTTAAGCTGTTCCTTAAAACACTAGTGCTTAGGAAATCTATTGGAGGCAGAAGCAGTCAAGGGTAGCCTAGGGTTAGGGTTAGGCTTAGGGTTAGGCTTAGGGTACGGCTTAAGGTACGGGTTCGTGTAGGGGTTCAGGTACGGCGTAGGGTATGGGTTAGGGTTAGGGTTAGGGTTAGTGTTAGCTTTAGGGCTCGGTTTAGGGTACGGGTTAGGATTAGGGTACGTGTTAGGGTTAGGGTAGGGGTTAGGGTTAGGGTACGCGTTAGGGTTAGGGTAGTTATTAAACCTATCCCACTCTCTAGATACCGCTTAGCACGTAAAGGTATATTATTTGGAGGTCCAGCCATGGAGAAGAGTTTAGACACTAGGGTAAGATAAGGAACACACCTATTATAAAGAAATCACATTAGGATTCTCTTTTTAAGCTGTTCCTTAAAACATTAGTGCTTAGGAAATCTATTGGAGGCAGAAGCAGTCAAGGGTAGCCTAAGGTTAGGGTTAGGCTTAGGGTTAGGGTTAGGGTACGGCTTAGGGTACGGTTTCGGAGAGGGGTTCGGGTACGGCGTAGGGTATGGGTTAGGGTTAGGGTTAGTGTTAGTGTTAGGGCTCGGTTTAGGGTACGGATTAGGATTAGGGTACGTGTTAGGGTTAGGGTAGGGGTTAGGGTTAGGGTACGCGTTAGGGTTAGGGTAGTTATTAAAACTATCCCACTCTCTAGATACCCCTTACAACGTAAAGGAATATTATTTGGGGATCCAGCCATGGAGAAGAGTTTAGACACTAGGATAAGATAAGGAACACACCCATTATAAAGAAATCACATTAGGATTCTCTTTTTAAGCCGTTCCTTAAAACATTAGTGCTTAGAAAATCTATTGGAGGCAGAAGCAGTCAAGGGTAGCGTAGGGTTAGGGTTAGGCTTAGGGTTAGGGTTAGGGTACGGCTTAGGGTACGGGTTCGGGGAGGGGTTCGGGTACGGCGTAGGGTATGGGTTAGGGTTAGGGTTAGGGTTAGTGTTAGGGTTAGGGCTCGGTTTAGGATACGGGTTCGGATTAGGGTACGTGTTAGGGTTAGGGTAGGGGTTAGGGTTAGGGTACGCGTTAGGGTTAGGGTACGCGTTAGGTTTAGGGTAGTTAGTAAACCTATCCCACTCTCTAGAAACCCCTTAGCACGTAAGGGAATATTATTTGGGGGTCCAGCCATGGAGAAGAGTTTAGACACTAGGATAAGATAAGGAACACACCCATTATAAAGAAATCACATTAGGATTCTCTTTTTAAGCTGTTCCTTAAAGCACTAGTGCTTAGGAAATCTATTGGAGACAGAAGCAGTCAAGGGTAGCCTAGGGTTAGGGTTAGGCTTAGGGTTAGGCTTAGGGTACGGCTTAGGGTACGGGTTCGGGGAGGGGTGCGGGTACGGCGTAGGGTATGGGTTAGGGTTAGGGTTAGGGTTAGTGTTAGGGTTAGGGCTCGGTTTAGGGTACGGGTTAGGATTAGGGTACGTGTTAGGTTTAGGGTAGGGGTTAGGGTTAGGGTACGTGTTAGGTTTAGGGTAGTTATTAAACCTATCCCACTCTCTAGATACCCCTTAGCACGTAAAGGAATATTATTTGGGGGTCCAGCCATGGAGAAGAGTTTAGACACTAGGATAAGATAAGGAACACACCCATTATAAAGAAATCACATTAGGATTCTCTTTTTAAGCTGTTCCTTAAAACACTAGTGCTTAGGAAATCTATTGGAGGCAGAAGCAGTCAAGGGTAGCCTAGGGTTAGGGTTAGGCTTAGGGTTAGGCTTAGGGTACGGCTTAAGGTACGGGTTCGTGTAGGGGTTCAGGTACGGCGTAGGGTATGGGTTAGGGTTAGGGTTAGGGTTAGTGTTAGCTTTAGGGCTCGGTTTAGGGTACGGGTTAGGATTAGGGTACGTGTTAGGGTTAGGGTAGGGGTTAGGGTTAGGGTACGCGTTAGGGTTAGGGTAGTTATTAAACCTATCCCACTCTCTAGATACCGCTTAGCACGTAAAGGTATATTATTTGGAGGTCCAGCCATGGAGAAGAGTTTAGACACTAGGGTAAGATAAGGAACACACCTATTATAAAGAAATCACATTAGGATTCTCTTTTTAAGCTGTTCCTTAAAACATTAGTGCTTAGGAAATCTATTGGAGGCAGAAGCAGTCAAGGGTAGCCTAAGGTTAGGGTTAGGCTTAGGGTTAGGGTTAGGGTACGGCTTAGGGTACGGTTTCGGAGAGGGGTTCGGGTACGGCGTAGGGTATGGGTTAGGGTTAGGGTTAGTGTTAGTGTTAGGGCTCGGTTTAGGGTACGGATTAGGATTAGGGTACGTGTTAGGGTTAGGGTAGGGGTTAGGGTTAGGGTACGCGTTAGGGTTAGGGTAGTTATTAAAACTATCCCACTCTCTAGATACCCCTTACAACGTAAAGGAATATTATTTGGGGATCCAGCCATGGAGAAGAGTTTAGACACTAGGATAAGATAAGGAACACACCCATTATAAAGAAATCACATTAGGATTCTCTTTTTAAGCCGTTCCTTAAAACATTAGTGCTTAGAAAATCTATTGGAGGCAGAAGCAGTCAAGGGTAGCGTAGGGTTAGGGTTAGGCTTAGGGTTAGGGTTAGGGTACGGCTTAGGGTACGGGTTCGGGGAGGGGTTCGGGTACGGCGTAGGGTATGGGTTAGGGTTAGGGTTAGGGTTAGTGTTAGGGTTAGGGCTCGGTTTAGGGTACGGGTTCGGATTAGGGTACGTGTTAGGGTTAGGGTAGGGGTTAGGGTTAGGGTACGCGTTAGGGTTAGGGTACGCGTTAGGTTTAGGGTAGTTAGTAAACATATCCCACTCTCTAGAAACCCCTTAGCACGTAAGGGAATATTATTTGGGGGTCCAGCCATGGAGAAGAGTTTAGACACTAGGATAAGATAAGGAACACACCCATTATAAAGAAATCACATTAGGATTCTCTTTTTAAGCTGTTCCTTAAAGCACTAGTGCTTAGGAAATCTATTGGAGGCAGAAGCAGTCAAGGGTAGCCTAGGGTTAGGGTTAGGCTTAGGGTTAGGCTTAGGGTACGGCTTAGGGTACGGGTTCGGGGAGGGGTGCGGGTACGGCGTAGGGTATGGGTTAGGGTTAGGGTTAGGGTTAGTGTTAGGGTTAGGGCTCGGTTTAGGGTACGGGTTCGGATTAGGGTACGTGTTAGGGTTAGGCTAGGGGTTACGGTTAGGGTACGCGTTAGGGTTAGGGTAGTTATTAAACCTATCCCACTCTCTAGATACCCCTTAGCACGTAAAGGAATATTATTTGGGGGTCCAGCCATGGAGAAGAGTTTAGACACTAGGATAAATAAGGAACACACCCATTATAAAGAAATCACATTAGGATTGTCTTTTTAAGCTGTTCCTTAAAACACTACTGCTTAGGAAATCTATTGGAGGCAGAAGCAGTCAAGGGTAGCCTAGGGTTAGGGTTAGGCTTAGGGTTAGGGTTAGGGTACGGCTTAGGGTACGGGTTCGGGGAGGGGTTCGGGTACGGCGTAGGGTATGGGTTAGGGTTAGGGTTAGGGTTAGGGTTAGTTTTAGGGTTAGGGCTCGGTTTAGGGTACGGGTTCGGATTAGGGTACGTGTTAGGGTTAGGGTAGGGGTTAGGGTTAGGGAACGCGTTAGGGTTAGGGTAGTTATTAAACCTATGCCACTCTCTAGATACCCCTTAGCACGTAAAGGAATATTATTTGGGGGTCCAGCCATGGAGAAGAGTTTAGACACAAGGATAAGATAAGGAACACACCCATTATAAAGAAATCACATTAGGATTCTCTTTTTAAGCCGTTCCTTAAAACACTAGTGCTTAGAAAATCTATTGGAGGCAGAAGCAGTCAAGGGTAGCCTAGGGTTAGGGTTAGGCTTAGGGTTAGGGTTAGGGTACGGGTACGGGGAGGGGTTCGGGTACGGCGTAGGGTATGGGTTAGGGTTAGGATTAGGGTTAGTGTTAGGGTTAGGGCTCGGTTTAGGGTACGGGTTAGGATTAGGGTACGTGTTAGGGTTAGGGTAGGGGTTAGGGTTAGGGTACGTGTTAGGTTTAGGGTAGTTATTAAACCTATCCCACTCTCTAGATACCCCTTAGCACGTAAAGGAATATTATTTGGGGGTCCAGCCATGGAGAAGAGTTTAGACACTAGGATAAGATAAGGAACACACCCATTATAAAGAAATCACATTAGGATTCTCTTTTTAAGCTGTTCCTTAAAACACTAGTGCTTAGGAAATCTATTGGAGGCAGAAGCAGTCAAGGGTAGCCTAAGGTTAGGGTTAGGCTTAGGGTTAGGCTTAGGGTACGGCTTAGGGTACGGGTTCGGGGAGGGGTGCGGCTACGGCGTAGGGTATGGGTTAGGGTTTGGGTTAGGGTTAGTGTTAGGGTTAGGGCTCGGTTTAGGGTACGGGTTAGGATTAGGGTACGTGTTAGGGTTAGGGTAGGGGTTAGGGTTAGAGAACGCGTTAGGGTTAGGGTAGTTATTAGACCTATCCCACTCTCTAGATACCCCTTAGCACGTAAAGGAATATTATTTGGGGGTCTAGCCATGGAGAAGAGTTTAGACACAAGGATAAGATAAGGAACACACCCATTATAAAGAAATCACATTAGGATTCTCTTTTTAAGCCGTTCCTTAAAACACTAGTGCTTAGAAAATCTATTGGAGGCAGAAGCAGTCAAGGGTAGCCTAGGGTTAGGGTTAGGCTTAGGGTTAGGGTTAGGGTACGGGTACGGGGAGGGGTTCGGGTACGGCGTAGGGTATGGGTTAGGGTTAGGATTAGGGTTAGTGTTAGGGTTAGGGCTCGGTTTAGGGTACGGGTTAGGATTAGGGTACGTGTTAGGGTTAGGGTAGGGGTTAGGGTTAGGGTACGTGTTAGGTTTAGGGTAGTTATTAAACCTATCCCACTCTCTAGATACGCCTTAGCACGTAAAGGAATATTATTTGGGGGTCCAGCCATGGAGAAGAGTTTAGACACAAGGATAAGATAAGGAACACACCCATTATAAAGAAATCATATTAGGATTCTCTTTTTAAGCTGTTCCTTAAAACACTAGTGCTTAGGAAATCTATTGGAGGCAGAAGCAGTCAAGGGTAGCGTATGGTAAGGGTTAGGCTTAGGGTTAGGCTTAGGGTACGGCTTAGGGTACGGGTTCGTGTAGGGGTTCAGGTACGGCGTAGGGTATGGGTTAGGGTTAGGGTTAGGGTTAGTGTTAGCTTTAGGGCTCGGTTTAGGGTACGGGTTAGGATTAGGGTACGTGTTAGGGTTAGGGTAGGGGTTAGGGTTAGGGTACGCATTAGGGTTAGGGTAGTTATTAAACCTATCCCACTCTCTAGATACCCCTTAGCACGTAAAGGAATATTATTTGGAGGTCCAGCCATGCAGAAGAGTTTAGACACTAGGATAAGATAAGGAACACACCTATTATAAAGAAATCACATTAGGATTCTCTTTTTAAGCTGTTCCTTAAAACACTAGTGCTTAGGAAATCTATTGGAGGCAGAAGCAGTCAAGGGTAGCCTAAGGTTAGGGTTAGGCTTAGGGTTAGGTTTAGGGTACGGCTTAGGGTACGGGTTCGGGGAGGGGTTCGGGTACGGCGTAGGGTATGGGTTAGGGTTAGGGTTAGTGTTAGGGTTAGGGCTCGGTTTAGGGTACGGGTTAGGATTAGGGTACGTGTTAGGTTTAGGGTAGGGGTTAGGGTTAGGGTACGTGTTAGGTTTAGGGTAGTTATTAAACCTATCCCACTCTCTAGATACCCCTTAGCACATAAAGGAATATTATTTGGGGTCCAGCCATGGAGAAGAGTTTAGACACTAGGATAAGATAAGGAACACACCCATTATAAAGAAATCACATTAGGATTCTCTTTTTAAGCTGTTCCTTAAAACACTAGTGCTTAGGAAATCTATTGGAGGCAGAAGCAGTCAAGGGTAGCCTAGGGTTAGGGTTAGGCTTAGGGTTAGGCTTAGGGTATGGCTTAAGGTACGGGTTCGTGTAGGGGTTCAGGTACGGCGTAGGGTATGGGTTAGGGTTAGGGTTAGGGTTAGTGTTAGCTTTAGGGCTCGGTTTAGGGTACGGGTTAGGATTAGGGTACGTGTTAGGGTTAGGGTAGGGGTTAGGGTTAGGGTACGCGTTAGGGTTAGGGTAGTTATTAAACCTATCCCACTCTCTAGATACCGCTTAGCACGTAAAGGTATATTATTTGGAGGTCCAGCCATGGAGAAGAGTTTAGACACTAGGATAAGATAAGGAACACACCTATTATAAAGAAATCACATTAGGATTCTCTTTTTAAGCTGTTCCTTAAAACATTAGTGCTTAGGAAATCTATTGGAGGCAGAAGCAGTCAAGAGTAGCCTAAGGTTAGGGTTAGGCTTAGGGTTAGGGTTAGGGTACGGCTTAGGGTACGGGTTCGGGGAAGGTTTCGGGTACGGCGTAGGGTATGGGTTAGGGTTAGGGTTAGGGTTAGTGTTAGGGTTAGGGCTCGGTTTAGGGTACGGATTCGGATTAGGGTACGTGTTAGGGTTAGGGTAGGGGTTAGGGTTAGGGTACGCGTTAGGGTTAGGGTACGCGTTAGGTTAAGGGTAGTTAGTAAACCTATCCCACTCTCTAGAAACCCCTTAGCACGTAAGGGAATATTATTTGGGGGTCCAGCCATGGAGAAGAGTTTAGACACTAGGATAAATAAGGAACACACCCATTATAAAGAAATCACATTAGGATTCTCTTTTTAAGCTGTTCCTTAAAACATTAGTGCTTAGGAAATCTATTGGAGGCAGAAGCAGTCAAGGGTAGCCTAAGGTTAGGGTTAGGCTTAGGGTTAGGGTTAGGGTACGGCTTAGGGTACGGTTTCGGTGAGGGGTTCGGGTACGGCGTAGGGTATGGGTTATGGTTAGGGTTAGTGTTAGTGTTAGGGCTCGGTTTAGGGTACGGATTAGGATTAGGGTACGTGTTAGGGTTAGGGTAGGGGTTAGGGTTAGGGTACGCGTTAGGGTTAGGGTAGTTATTAAACCTATCCCACTCTCTAGATACCCCTTAAAACGTAAAGGAATATTATTTGGGGATCCAGCCATGGAGAAGAGTTTAGACACTAGGATAAGATAAGGAACACACCCATTATAAAGAAATCACATTAGGATTCTCTTTTTAAGCCGTTCCTTAAAACATTAGTGCTTAGAAAATCTATTGGAGGCAGAAGCAGTCAAGGGTAGCCTAAGGTTAGGGTTAGGCTTAGGGTTAGGGTTAGGGTACGGCTTAGGGTACGGTTTCGGTGAGGGGTTCGGGTACGGCGTAGGGTATGGGTTAGGTTTAGGGTTAGTGTTAGTGTTAGGGCTCGGTTTAGGGTACGGATTAGGATTAGGGTACGTGTTAGGGTTAGGGTAGGGGTTAGGGTTAGGGTACGCGTTAGGGTTAGGGTAGTTATTAAAACTATCCCACTCTCTAGATACCCCTTACAACGTAAAGGAATATTATTTGGGGATCCAGCCATGGAGAAGAGTTTAGACACTAGGATAAGATAAGGAACACACCCATTATAAAGAAATCACATTAGGATTCTCTTTTTAAGCCGTTCCTTAAAACATTAGTGCTTAGAAAATCTATTGGAGGCAGAAGCAGTCAAGGGTAGCGTAGGGTTAGGGTTAGGCTTAGGGTTAGGGTTAGGGTACGGCTTAGGGTACGGGTTCGGGTAGGGGTTCGGGTACGGCGTAGGGTATGGGTTAGGGTTAGGGTTAGGGTTAGTGTTAGGGTTAGGGCTCGGTTTAGGGTACGGATTCGGATTAGGGTACGTGTTAGGGTTAAGGTAGGGGTTAGGGTTAGGGTACGCGTTAGGGTTAGGGTACGCGTTAGGTTAAGGGTAGTTAGTAAACCTATCCCACTCTCTAGAAACCCCTTAGCACGTAAGGGAATATTATTTGGGGGTCCAGCCATGGAGAAGAGTTTAGACACTAGGATAAATAAGGAACACACCCATTATAAAGAAATCACATTAGGATTCTCTTTTTAAGCTGTTCCTTAAAACACTACTGCTTAGGAAATCTATTGGAGGCAGAAGCAGTCAAGGGTAGCCTAGGGTTAGGGTTAGGCTTAGGGTTAGGGTTAGGGTACGGCTTAGGGTACGGGTTCGGGGAGGGGTTCGGGTACAGCGTAGGGTATGTGTTAGGGTTAGGGTTAGGGTTAGTGTTAAGGTTAGGGCTCGGTTTAGGGTACGGGTTAGGATTAGGGTACGTGTTAGGGTTAGGGTAGGGGTTAGAGTTAGGGTACGCGTTAGGGTTAGGGTAGTTATTAAACCTATCCCACTCTCTAGATACCCCTTAGCACGTAAAGGAATATTATTTGGGGGTCCAGCCATGGAGAAGAGTTTAGACACTAGGATAAGATAAGGAACACACCCATTATAAAGAAATCACATTAGGATTCTATTTTTAAGCCGTTCCTTAAAACATTAGTGCTTAGAAAATCTATTGGAGGCAGAAGCAGTCAAGGGTAGCCTAGGGTTAGGGTTAGGCTTAGGGTTAGGGTTAGGGTACGGCTTAGGGTACGGGTTCGGGGAGGGGTTCGGGTACGGCGTAGGGTATGGGTTAGGGTTAGGTTTAGGGTTAGTTTTAGGGTTAGGGCTCGGTTTAGGGTACGGGTTAGGATTAGGGTACGTGTTAGGGTTAGGGTAGGGGTTAGGGTTAGGGAACACGTTAGGGTTAGGGTAGTTATTAAACCTATCCCACTCTCTAGATACCCCTTAGCACGTAAAGGAATATTATTTGGGGGTCCAGCCATGGAGAAGAGTTTAGACACAAGGATAAGATAAGGAACACACCCATTATAAAGAAATCATATTAGGATTCTCTTTTTAAGCTGTTCCTTAAAACACTAGTGCTTAGGAAATCTATTGGAGGCAGAAGCAGTCAAGGGTAGCCTAGGGTTAGGGTTAGGCTTAGGGTTAGGCTTAGGGTACGGCTTAGGGTACGGGTTCGGGGAGGGGTTCGGGTACGGCGTAGGGTATGGGTTAGGGTTAGGGTTAGTGTTAGGGTTAGGGCTCGGTTTAGGGTACGGGTTAGGATTAGGGTACGTGTTAGGTTTAGGGTAGGGGTTAGGGTTAGGGTACGTGTTAGGTTTAGGGTAGTTATTAAACCTATCCCACTCTCTAGATACCCCTTAGCACGTAAAGGAATATTATTTGGGGGTCCAGCCATGGAGAAGAGTTTAGACACTAGGATAAGATAAGGAACACACCCATTATAAAGAAATCACATTAGGATTCTCTTTTTAAGCTGTTCCTTAAAACACTAGTGCTTAGGAAATCTATTGGAGGCAGAAGCAGTCAAGGGTAGCCTAGGGTTAGGGTTAGGCTTAGGGTTAGGCTTAGGGTACGGCTTAAGGTACGGGTTCGTGTAGGGGTTCAGGTACGGCGTAGGGTATGGGTTAGGGTTAGGGTTAGTGTTAGCTTTAGGGCTCGGTTTAGGGTACGGGTTAGGATTAGGGTACGTGTTAGGGTTAGGGTAGGGGTTAGGGTTAGGGTACGCGTTAGGGTTAGGGTAGTTATTAAACCTATCCCACTCTCTAGATACCGCTTAGCACGTAAAGGTATATTATTTGGAGGTCCAGCCATGGAGAAGAGTTTAGACACTAGGATAAGATAAGGAACACACCTATTATAAAGAAATCACATTAGGATTCTCTTTTTAAGCTGTTCCTTAAAACATTAGTGCTTAGGAAATCTATTGGAGGCAGAAGCAGTCAAGAGTAGCCTAAGGTTAGGGTTAGGCTTAGGGTTAGGGTTAGGGTACGGCTTAGGGTACGGTTTCGGGGAGGGGTTCGGGTACGGCGTAGGGTATGGGTTAGGGTTAGGGTTAGTGTTAGTGTTAGGGCTCGGTTTAGGGTACGGATTAGGATTAGGGTAAGTGTTAGGGTTAGGGTAGGGGTTAGGGTTAGGGTACGCGTTAGGGTTAGGGTAGTTATTAAAACTATCCCACTCTCTAGATACCCCTTACAACGTAAAGGAATATTATTTGGGGATCCAGCCATGGAGAAGAGTTTAGACACTAGGATAAGATAAGGAACACACCCATTATAAAGAAATCACATTAGGATTCTCTTTTTAAGCCGTTCCTTAAAACATTAGTGCTTAGAAAATCTATTGGAGGCAGAAGCAGTCAAGGGTAGCGTAGGGTTAGGGTTAGGCTTAGGGTTAGGGTTAGGGTACGGCTTAGGGTACGGGTTCGGGGAGGGGTTCGGGTACGGCGTAGGGTATGGGTTAGGGTTAGGGTTAGGGTTAGTGTTAGGGTTAGGGCTCGGTTTAGGATACGGGTTCGGATTAGGGTACGTGTTAGGGTTAGGGTAGGGGTTAGGGTTAGGGTACGCGTTAGGGTTAGGGTACGCGTTAGGTTTAGGGTAGTTAGTAAACCTATCCCACTCTCTAGAAACCCCTTAGCACGTAAGGGAATATTATTTGGGGGTCCAGCCATGGAGAAGAGTTTAGACACTAGGATAAGATAAGGAACACACCCATTATAAAGAAATCACATTAGGATTCTCTTTTTAAGCTGTTCCTTAAAGCACTAGTGCTTAGGAAATCTATTGGAGACAGAAGCAGTCAAGGGTAGCCTAGGGTTAGGGTTAGGCTTAGGGTTAGGCTTAGGGTACGGCTTAGGGTACGGGTTCGGGGAGGGGTGCGGGTACGGCGTAGGGTATGGGTTAGGGTTAGGGTTAGGGTTAGTGTTAGGGTTAGGGCTCGGTTTAGGGTACGGGTTAGGATTAGGGTACGTGTTAGGTTTAGGGTAGGGGTTAGGGTTAGGGTACGTGTTAGGTTTAGGGTAGTTATTAAACCTATCCCACTCTCTAGATACCCCTTAGCACGTAAAGGAATATTATTTGGGGGTCCAGCCATGGAGAAGAGTTTAGACACTAGGATAAGATAAGGAACACACCCATTATAAAGAAATCACATTAGGATTCTCTTTTTAAGCTGTTCCTTAAAACACTAGTGCTTAGGAAATCTATTGGAGGCAGAAGCAGTCAAGGGTAGCCTAGGGTTAGGGTTAGGCTTAGGGTTAGGCTTAGGGTACGGCTTAAGGTACGGGTTCGTGTAGGGGTTCAGGTACGGCGTAGGGTATGGGTTAGGGTTAGGGTTAGGGTTAGTGTTAGCTTTAGGGCTCGGTTTAGGGTACGGGTTAGGATTAGGGTACGTGTTAGGGTTAGGGTAGGGGTTAGGGTTAGGGTACGCGTTAGGGTTAGGGTAGTTATTAAACCTATCCCACTCTCTAGATACCGCTTAGCACGTAAAGGTATATTATTTGGAGGTCCAGCCATGGAGAAGAGTTTAGACACTAGGGTAAGATAAGGAACACACCTATTATAAAGAAATCACATTAGGATTCTCTTTTTAAGCTGTTCCTTAAAACATTAGTGCTTAGGAAATCTATTGGAGGCAGAAGCAGTCAAGGGTAGCCTAAGGTTAGGGTTAGGCTTAGGGTTAGGGTTAGGGTACGGCTTAGGGTACGGTTTCGGAGAGGGGTTCGGGTACGGCGTAGGGTATGGGTTAGGGTTAGGGTTAGTGTTAGTGTTAGGGCTCGGTTTAGGGTACGGATTAGGATTAGGGTACGTGTTAGGGTTAGGGTAGGGGTTAGGGTTAGGGTACGCGTTAGGGTTAGGGTAGTTATTAAAACTATCCCACTCTCTAGATACCCCTTACAACGTAAAGGAATATTATTTGGGGATCCAGCCATGGAGAAGAGTTTAGACACTAGGATAAGATAAGGAACACACCCATTATAAAGAAATCACATTAGGATTCTCTTTTTAAGCCGTTCCTTAAAACATTAGTGCTTAGAAAATCTATTGGAGGCAGAAGCAGTCAAGGGTAGCGTAGGGTTAGGGTTAGGCTTAGGGTTAGGGTTAGGGTACGGCTTAGGGTACGGGTTCGGGGAGGGGTTCGGGTACGGCGTAGGGTATGGGTTAGGGTTAGGGTTAGGGTTAGTGTTAGGGTTAGGGCTCGGTTTAGGATACGGGTTCGGATTAGGGTACGTGTTAGGGTTAGGGTAGGGGTTAGGGTTAGGGTACGCGTTAGGGTTAGGGTACGCGTTAGGTTTAGGGTAGTTAGTAAACCTATCCCACTCTCTAGAAACCCCTTAGCACGTAAGGGAATATTATTTGGGGGTCCAGCCATGGAGAAGAGTTTAGACACTAGGATAAGATAAGGAACACACCCATTATAAAGAAATCACATTAGGATTCTCTTTTTAAGCTGTTCCTTAAAGCACTAGTGCTTAGGAAATCTATTGGAGACAGAAGCAGTCAAGGGTAGCCTAGGGTTAGGGTTAGGCTTAGGGTTAGGCTTAGGGTACGGCTTAGGGTACGGGTTCGGGGAGGGGTGCGGGTACGGCGTAGGGTATGGGTTAGGGTTAGGGTTAGGGTTAGTGTTAGGGTTAGGGCTCGGTTTAGGGTACGGGTTAGGATTAGGGTACGTGTTAGGTTTAGGGTAGGGGTTAGGGTTAGGGTACGTGTTAGGTTTAGGGTAGTTATTAAACCTATCCCACTCTCTAGATACCCCTTAGCACGTAAAGGAATATTATTTGGGGGTCCAGCCATGGAGAAGAGTTTAGACACTAGGATAAGATAAGGAACACACCCATTATAAAGAAATCACATTAGGATTCTCTTTTTAAGCTGTTCCTTAAAACACTAGTGCTTAGGAAATCTATTGGAGGCAGAAGCAGTCAAGGGTAGCCTAGGGTTAGGGTTAGGCTTAGGGTTAGGCTTAGGGTACGGCTTAAGGTACGGGTTCGTGTAGGGGTTCAGGTACGGCGTAGGGTATGGGTTAGGGTTAGGGTTAGGGTTAGTGTTAGCTTTAGGGCTCGGTTTAGGGTACGGGTTAGGATTAGGGTACGTGTTAGGGTTAGGGTAGGGGTTAGGGTTAGGGTACGCGTTAGGGTTAGGGTAGTTATTAAACCTATCCCACTCTCTAGATACCGCTTAGCACGTAAAGGTATATTATTTGGAGGTCCAGCCATGGAGAAGAGTTTAGACACTAGGGTAAGATAAGGAACACACCTATTATAAAGAAATCACATTAGGATTCTCTTTTTAAGCTGTTCCTTAAAACATTAGTGCTTAGGAAATCTATTGGAGGCAGAAGCAGTCAAGGGTAGCCTAAGGTTAGGGTTAGGCTTAGGGTTAGGGTTAGGGTACGGCTTAGGGTACGGTTTCGGAGAGGGGTTCGGGTACGGCGTAGGGTATGGGTTAGGGTTAGGGTTAGTGTTAGTGTTAGGGCTCGGTTTAGGGTACGGATTAGGATTAGGGTACGTGTTAGGGTTAGGGTAGGGGTTAGGGTTAGGGTACGCGTTAGGGTTAGGGTAGTTATTAAAACTATCCCACTCTCTAGATACCCCTTACAACGTAAAGGAATATTATTTGGGGATCCAGCCATGGAGAAGAGTTTAGACACTAGGATAAGATAAGGAACACACCCATTATAAAGAAATCACATTAGGATTCTCTTTTTAAGCCGTTCCTTAAAACATTAGTGCTTAGAAAATCTATTGGAGGCAGAAGCAGTCAAGGGTAGCGTAGGGTTAGGGTTAGGCTTAGGGTTAGGGTTAGGGTACGGCTTAGGGTACGGGTTCGGGGAGGGGTTCGGGTACGGCGTAGGGTATGGGTTAGGGTTAGGGTTAGGGTTAGTGTTAGGGTTAGGGCTCGGTTTAGGGTACGGGTTCGGATTAGGGTACGTGTTAGGGTTAGGGTAGGGGTTAGGGTTAGGGTACGCGTTAGGGTTAGGGTACGCGTTAGGTTTAGGGTAGTTAGTAAACATATCCCACTCTCTAGAAACCCCTTAGCACGTAAGGGAATATTATTTGGCGTGTTAGGGTTAGGGTAGGGGTTAGGGTTAGGGTACGCGTTAGGGTTAGGGTACGCGTTAGGTTTAGGGTAGTTAGTAAACATATCCCACTCTCTAGAAACCCCTTAGCACGTAAGGGAATATTATTTGGGGGTCCAGCCATGGAGAAGAGTTTAGACACTAGGATAAGATAAGGAACACACCCATTATAAAGAAATCACATTAGGATTCTCTTTTTAAGCTGTTCCTTAAAGCACTGATTATTGGAGGCAGAACAGTAAGGGTATAGGGTGCTTAGGGTAGGCTTAGGGTACGGCTTAGGGTGGGGGGGCGGGTACGGCGTATGGGTTAGGGTTAGGGTTAGGGTTAGTGTTAGGGTTAGGGCTCGGTTTAGGGTACGGGTTCGGATTAGGGCGTTGTTAGGCTAGGGGTTACGTTAGGGTACGCGTTAGGGTTAGGGTAGGTTATTAAACCTATCCCACTCTCTAGATACCCCTTAGCACGTAAAGGAATATTATTTGGGGGTCCAGCCATGGAGAAGAGTTTAGACACTAGGATAAATAAGGAACACACCCATTATAAAGAAATCACATTAGGATTGTCTTTTTAAGCTGTTCTTAAAACACTACTGCTTAGGAAATCTATTGGAGGCAGGTTTGTGGGTTGGAGCGTAGGGTATGTGTTAGGTTTAGGGTTAGGGTTAGTGTTAAGGTTAGGGCTCGGTTTAGGGTACGGGTTAGGATTAGGGTACGTGTTAGGGTTAGGGTAGGGGTTAGAGTTAGGGTACGCGTTAGGGTTAGGGTAGTTATTAAACCTATCCCACTCTCTAGATACCCCTTAGCACGTAAAGGAATATTATTTGGGGGTCCAGCCATGGAGAAGAGTTTAGACACTAGGATAAGATAAGGAACACACCCATTATAAAGAAATCACATTAGGATTCTATTTTTAAGCCGTTCCTTAAAACATTAGTGCTTAGAAAATCTATTGGAGGCAGAAGCAGTCAAGGGTAGCCTAGGGTTAGGGTTAGGCTTAGGGTTAGGGTTAGGGTACGGCTTAGGGTACGGGTTCGGGGAGGGGTTCGGGTACGGCGTAGGGTATGGGTTAGGGTTAGGGTTAGGGTTAGGGTTAGTTTTAGGGTTAGGGCTCGGTTTAGGGTACGGGTTCGGATTAGGGTACGTGTTAGGGTTAGGGTAGGGGTTAGGGTTAGGGAACGCGTTAGGGTTAGGGTAGTTATTAAACCTATGCCACTCTCTAGATACCCCTTAGCACGTAAAGGAATATTATTTGGGGGTCCAGCCATGGAGAAGAGTTTAGACACAAGGATAAGATAAGGAACACACCCATTATAAAGAAATCACATTAGGATTCTCTTTTTAAGCCGTTCCTTAAAACACTAGTGCTTAGAAAATCTATTGGAGGCAGAAGCAGTCAAGGGTAGCCTAGGGTTAGGGTTAGGCTTAGGGTTAGGGTTAGGGTACGGGTACGGGGAGGGGTTCGGGTACGGCGTAGGGTATGGGTTAGGGTTAGGATTAGGGTTAGTGTTAGGGTTAGGGCTCGGTTTAGGGTACGGGTTAGGATTAGGGTACGTGTTAGGGTTAGGGTAGGGGTTAGGGTTAGGGTACGTGTTAGGTTTAGGGTAGTTATTAAACCTATCCCACTCTCTAGATACCCCTTAGCACGTAAAGGAATATTATTTGGGGGTCCAGCCATGGAGAAGAGTTTAGACACTAGGATAAGATAAGGAACACACCCATTATAAAGAAATCACATTAGGATTCTCTTTTTAAGCTGTTCCTTAAAACACTAGTGCTTAGGAAATCTATTGGAGGCAGAAGCAGTCAAGGGTAGCCTAAGGTTAGGGTTAGGCTTAGGGTTAGGCTTAGGGTACGGCTTAGGGTACGGGTTCGGGGAGGGGTGCGGCTACGGCGTAGGGTATGGGTTAGGGTTAGGGTTAGGGTTAGTGTTAGGGTTAGGGCTCGGTTTAGGGTACGGGTTAGGATTAGGGTACGTGTTAGGGTTAGGGTAGGGGTTAGGGTTAGAGAACGCGTTAGGGTTAGGGTAGTTATTAGACCTATCCCACTCTCTAGATACCCCTTAGCACGTAAAGGAATATTATTTGGGGGTCTAGCCATGGAGAAGAGTTTAGACACAAGGATAAGATAAGGAACACACCCATTATAAAGAAATCACATTAGGATTCTCTTTTTAAGCCGTTCCTTAAAACACTAGTGCTTAGAAAATCTATTGGAGGCAGAAGCAGTCAAGGGTAGCCTAGGGTTAGGGTTAGGCTTAGGGTTAGGGTTAGGGTACGGGTACGGGGAGGGGTTCGGGTACGGCGTAGGGTATGGGTTAGGGTTAGGATTAGGGTTAGTGTTAGGGTTAGGGCTCGGTTTAGGGTACGGGTTAGGATTAGGGTACGTGTTAGGGTTAGGGTAGGGGTTAGGGTTAGGGTACGTGTTAGGTTTAGGGTAGTTATTAAACCTATCCCACTCTCTAGATACGCCTTAGCACGTAAAGGAATATTATTTGGGGGTCCAGCCATGGAGAAGAGTTTAGACACAAGGATAAGATAAGGAACACACCCATTATAAAGAAATCATATTAGGATTCTCTTTTTAAGCTGTTCCTTAAAACACTAGTGCTTAGGAAATCTATTGGAGGCAGAAGCAGTCAAGGGTAGCGTATGGTAAGGGTTAGGCTTAGGGTTAGGCTTAGGGTACGGCTTAGGGTACGGGTTCGTGTAGGGGTTCAGGTACGGCGTAGGGTATGGGTTAGGGTTAGGGTTAGGGTTAGTGTTAGCTTTAGGGCTCGGTTTAGGGTACGGGTTAGGATTAGGGTACGTGTTAGGGTTAGGGTAGGGGTTAGGGTTAGGGTACGCATTAGGGTTAGGGTAGTTATTAAACCTATCCCACTCTCTAGATACCCCTTAGCACGTAAAGGAATATTATTTGGAGGTCCAGCCATGCAGAAGAGTTTAGACACTAGGATAAGATAAGGAACACACCTATTATAAAGAAATCACATTAGGATTCTCTTTTTAAGCTGTTCCTTAAAACACTAGTGCTTAGGAAATCTATTGGAGGCAGAAGCAGTCAAGGGTAGCCTAAGGTTAGGGTTAGGCTTAGGGTTACGTTTAGGGTACGGCTTAGGGTACGGGCTCGGGGAGGGGTTCGGGTACGGCGTAGGGTATGGGTTAGGGTTAGGGTTAGTGTTAGGGTTAGGGCTCGGTTTAGGGTACGGGTTAGGATTAGGGTACGTGTTAGGTTTAGGGTAGGGGTTAGGGTTAGGGTACGTGTTAGGTTTAGGGTAGTTATTAAACCTATCCCACTCTCTAGATACCCCTTAGCACATAAAGGAATATTATTTGGGGTCCAGCCATGGAGAAGAGTTTAGACACTAGGATAAGATAAGGAACACACCCATTATAAAGAAATCACATTAGGATTCTCTTTTTAAGCTGTTCCTTAAAACACTAGTGCTTAGGAAATCTATTGGAGGCAGAAGCAGTCAAGGGTAGCCTAGGGTTAGGGTTAGGCTTAGGGTTAGGCTTAGGGTATGGCTTAAGGTACGGGTTCGTGTAGGGGTTCAGGTACGGCGTAGGGTATGGGTTAGGGTTAGGGTTAGGGTTAGTGTTAGCTTTAGGGCTCGGTTTAGGGTACGGGTTAGGATTAGGGTACGTGTTAGGGTTAGGGTAGGGGTTAGGGTTAGGGTACGCGTTAGGGTTAGGGTAGTTATTAAACGTATCCCACTCTCTAGATACCGCTTAGCACGTAAAGGTATATTATTTGGAGGTTCAGCCATGGAGAAGAGTTTAGACACTAGGATAAGATAAGGAACACACCTATTATAAAGAAATCACATTAGGATTCTCTTTTTAAGCTGTTCCTTAAAACATTAGTGCTTAGGAAATCTATTGGAGGCAGAAGCAGTCAAGGGTAGCCTAAGGTTAGGGTTAGGCTTAGGGTTAGGGTTAGGGTACGGCTTAGGGTACGGTTTCGGTGAGGGGTTCGGGTACGGCGTAGGGTATGGGTTAGGGTTAGGTTAGTGTTAGTGTTAGGGCTCGGTTTAGGGTACGGATTAGGATTAGGGTACGTGTTAGGGTTAGGGTAGGGGTTAGGGTTAGGGTACGCGTTAGGGTTAGGGTAGTTATTAAAACTATCCCACTCTCTAGATACCCCTTACAACGTAAAGGAATATTATTTGGGGATCCAGCCATGGAGAAGAGTTTAGACACTAGGATAAGATAAGGAACACACCCATTATAAAGAAATCACATTAGGATTCTCTTTTTAAGCCGTTCCTTAAAACATTAGTGCTTAGAAAATCTATTGGAGGCAGAAGCAGTCAAGGGTAGCGTAGGGTTAGGGTTAGGCTTAGGGTTAGGGTTAGGGTACGGCTTAGGGTACGGGTTCTGGGAGGGGTTCGGGTACGGCGTAGGGTATGGGTTAGGGTTAGGGTTAGGGTTAGTGTTAGGGTTAGGGCTCGGTTTAGGGTACGGATTCGGATTAGGGTACGTGTTAGGGTTAGGGTAGGGGTTAGGGTTAGGGTACGCGTTAGGGTTAGGGTACGCGTTAGGTTTAGGGTAGTTAGTAAACCTATCCCACTCTCTAGAAACCCCTTAGCACGTAAGGGAATATTATTTGGGGGTCCAGCCATGGAGAAGAGTTTAGACACTAGGATAAGATAAGGAACACACCCATTATAAAGAAATCACATTAGGATTCTCTTTTTAAGCTGTTCCTTAAAGCACTAGTGCTTAGGAAATCTATTGGAGACAGAAGCAGTCAAGGGTAGCCTAGGGTTAGGGTTAGGCTTAGGGTTAGGCTTAGGGTACGGCTTAGGGTACGGGTTCGGGGAGGGGTGCGGGTACGGCGTAGGGTATGGGTTAGGGTTAGGGTTAGGGTTAGTGTTAGGGTTAGGGCTCGGTTTAGGGTACGGGTTAGGATTAGGGTACGTGTTAGGTTTAGGGTAGGGGTTAGGGTTAGGGTACGTGTTAGGTTTAGGGTAGTTATTAAACCTATCCCACTCTCTAGATACCCCTTAGCACGTAAAGGAATATTATTTGGGGGTCCAGCCATGGAGAAGAGTTTAGACACTAGGATAAGATAAGGAACACACCCATTATAAAGAAATCACATTAGGATTCTCTTTTTAAGCTGTTCCTTAAAACACTAGTGCTTAGGAAATCTATTGGAGGCAGAAGCAGTCAAGGGTAGCCTAGGGTTAGGGTTAGGCTTAGGGTTAGGCTTAGGGTACGGCTTAAGGTACGGGTTCGTGTAGGGGTTCAGGTACGGCGTAGGGTATGGGTTAGGGTTAGGGTTAGGGTTAGTGTTAGCTTTAGGGCTCGGTTTAGGGTACGGGTTAGGATTAGGGTACGTGTTAGGGTTAGGGTAGGGGTTAGGGTTAGGGTACGCGTTAGGGTTAGGGTAGTTATTAAACCTATCCCACTCTCTAGATACCGCTTAGCACGTAAAGGTATATTATTTGGAGGTCCAGCCATGGAGAAGAGTTTAGACACTAGGGTAAGATAAGGAACACACCTATTATAAAGAAATCACATTAGGATTCTCTTTTTAAGCTGTTCCTTAAAACATTAGTGCTTAGGAAATCTATTGGAGGCAGAAGCAGTCAAGGGTAGCCTAAGGTTAGGGTTAGGCTTAGGGTTAGGGTTAGGGTACGGCTTAGGGTACGGTTTCGGAGAGGGGTTCGGGTACGGCGTAGGGTATGGGTTAGGGTTAGGGTTAGTGTTAGTGTTAGGGCTCGGTTTAGGGTACGGATTAGGATTAGGGTACGTGTTAGGGTTAGGGTAGGGGTTAGGGTTAGGGTACGCGTTAGGGTTAGGGTAGTTATTAAAACTATCCCACTCTCTAGATACCCCTTACAACGTAAAGGAATATTATTTGGGGATCCAGCCATGGAGAAGAGTTTAGACACTAGGATAAGATAAGGAACACACCCATTATAAAGAAATCACATTAGGATTCTCTTTTTAAGCCGTTCCTTAAAACATTAGTGCTTAGAAAATCTATTGGAGGCAGAAGCAGTCAAGGGTAGCGTAGGGTTAGGGTTAGGCTTAGGGTTAGGGTTAGGGTACGGCTTAGGGTACGGGTTCGGGGAGGGGTTCGGGTACGGCGTAGGGTATGGGTTAGGGTTAGGGTTAGGGTTAGTGTTAGGGTTAGGGCTCGGTTTAGGATACGGGTTCGGATTAGGGTACGTGTTAGGGTTAGGGTAGGGGTTAGGGTTAGGGTACGCGTTAGGGTTAGGGTACGCGTTAGGTTTAGGGTAGTTAGTAAACCTATCCCACTCTCTAGAAACCCCTTAGCACGTAAGGGAATATTATTTGGGGGTCCAGCCATGGAGAAGAGTTTAGACACTAGGATAAGATAAGGAACACACCCATTATAAAGAAATCACATTAGGATTCTCTTTTTAAGCTGTTCCTTAAAGCACTAGTGCTTAGGAAATCTATTGGAGACAGAAGCAGTCAAGGGTAGCCTAGGGTTAGGGTTAGGCTTAGGGTTAGGCTTAGGGTACGGCTTAGGGTACGGGTTCGGGGAGGGGTGCGGGTACGGCGTAGGGTATGGGTTAGGGTTAGGGTTAGGGTTAGTGTTAGGGTTAGGGCTCGGTTTAGGGTACGGGTTAGGATTAGGGTACGTGTTAGGTTTAGGGTAGGGGTTAGGGTTAGGGTACGTGTTAGGTTTAGGGTAGTTATTAAACCTATCCCACTCTCTAGATACCCCTTAGCACGTAAAGGAATATTATTTGGGGGTCCAGCCATGGAGAAGAGTTTAGACACTAGGATAAGATAAGGAACACACCCATTATAAAGAAATCACATTAGGATTCTCTTTTTAAGCTGTTCCTTAAAACACTAGTGCTTAGGAAATCTATTGGAGGCAGAAGCAGTCAAGGGTAGCCTAGGGTTAGGGTTAGGCTTAGGGTTAGGCTTAGGGTACGGCTTAAGGTACGGGTTCGTGTAGGGGTTCAGGTACGGCGTAGGGTATGGGTTAGGGTTAGGGTTAGGGTTAGTGTTAGCTTTAGGGCTCGGTTTAGGGTACGGGTTAGGATTAGGGTACGTGTTAGGGTTAGGGTAGGGGTTAGGGTTAGGGTACGCGTTAGGGTTAGGGTAGTTATTAAACCTATCCCACTCTCTAGATACCGCTTAGCACGTAAAGGTATATTATTTGGAGGTCCAGCCATGGAGAAGAGTTTAGACACTAGGGTAAGATAAGGAACACACCTATTATAAAGAAATCACATTAGGATTCTCTTTTTAAGCTGTTCCTTAAAACATTAGTGCTTAGGAAATCTATTGGAGGCAGAAGCAGTCAAGGGTAGCCTAAGGTTAGGGTTAGGCTTAGGGTTAGGGTTAGGGTACGGCTTAGGGTACGGTTTCGGAGAGGGGTTCGGGTACGGCGTAGGGTATGGGTTAGGGTTAGGGTTAGTGTTAGTGTTAGGGCTCGGTTTAGGGTACGGATTAGGATTAGGGTACGTGTTAGGGTTAGGGTAGGGGTTAGGGTTAGGGTACGCGTTAGGGTTAGGGTAGTTATTAAAACTATCCCACTCTCTAGATACCCCTTACAACGTAAAGGAATATTATTTGGGGATCCAGCCATGGAGAAGAGTTTAGACACTAGGATAAGATAAGGAACACACCCATTATAAAGAAATCACATTAGGATTCTCTTTTTAAGCCGTTCCTTAAAACATTAGTGCTTAGAAAATCTATTGGAGGCAGAAGCAGTCAAGGGTAGCGTAGGGTTAGGGTTAGGCTTAGGGTTAGGGTTAGGGTACGGCTTAGGGTACGGGTTCGGGGAGGGGTTCGGGTACGGCGTAGGGTATGGGTTAGGGTTAGGGTTAGGGTTAGTGTTAGGGTTAGGGCTCGGTTTAGGATACGGGTTCGGATTAGGGTACGTGTTAGGGTTAGGGTAGGGGTTAGGGTTAGGGTACGCGTTAGGGTTAGGGTACGCGTTAGGTTTAGGGTAGTTAGTAAACCTATCCCACTCTCTAGAAACCCCTTAGCACGTAAGGGAATATTATTTGGGGGTCCAGCCATGGAGAAGAGTTTAGACACTAGGATAAGATAAGGAACACACCCATTATAAAGAAATCACATTAGGATTCTCTTTTTAAGCTGTTCCTTAAAGCACTAGTGCTTAGGAAATCTATTGGAGACAGAAGCAGTCAAGGGTAGCCTAGGGTTAGGGTTAGGCTTAGGGTTAGGCTTAGGGTACGGCTTAGGGTACGGGTTCGGGGAGGGGTGCGGGTACGGCGTAGGGTATGGGTTAGGGTTAGGGTTAGGGTTAGTGTTAGGGTTAGGGCTCGGTTTAGGGTACGGGTTAGGATTAGGGTACGTGTTAGGTTTAGGGTAGGGGTTAGGGTTAGGGTACGTGTTAGGTTTAGGGTAGTTATTAAACCTATCCCACTCTCTAGATACCCCTTAGCACGTAAAGGAATATTATTTGGGGGTCCAGCCATGGAGAAGAGTTTAGACACTAGGATAAGATAAGGAACACACCCATTATAAAGAAATCACATTAGGATTCTCTTTTTAAGCTGTTCCTTAAAACACTAGTGCTTAGGAAATCTATTGGAGGCAGAAGCAGTCAAGGGTAGCCTAGGGTTAGGGTTAGGCTTAGGGTTAGGCTTAGGGTACGGCTTAAGGTACGGGTTCGTGTAGGGGTTCAGGTACGGCGTAGGGTATGGGTTAGGGTTAGGGTTAGGGTTAGTGTTAGCTTTAGGGCTCGGTTTAGGGTACGGGTTAGGATTAGGGTACGTGTTAGGGTTAGGGTAGGGGTTAGGGTTAGGGTACGCGTTAGGGTTAGGGTAGTTATTAAACCTATCCCACTCTCTAGATACCGCTTAGCACGTAAAGGTATATTATTTGGAGGTCCAGCCATGGAGAAGAGTTTAGACACTAGGGTAAGATAAGGAACACACCTATTATAAAGAAATCACATTAGGATTCTCTTTTTAAGCTGTTCCTTAAAACATTAGTGCTTAGGAAATCTATTGGAGGCAGAAGCAGTCAAGGGTAGCCTAAGGTTAGGGTTAGGCTTAGGGTTAGGGTTAGGGTACGGCTTAGGGTACGGTTTCGGAGAGGGGTTCGGGTACGGCGTAGGGTATGGGTTAGGGTTAGGGTTAGTGTTAGTGTTAGGGCTCGGTTTAGGGTACGGATTAGGATTAGGGTACGTGTTAGGGTTAGGGTAGGGGTTAGGGTTAGGGTACGCGTTAGGGTTAGGGTAGTTATTAAAACTATCCCACTCTCTAGATACCCCTTACAACGTAAAGGAATATTATTTGGGGATCCAGCCATGGAGAAGAGTTTAGACACTAGGATAAGATAAGGAACACACCCATTATAAAGAAATCACATTAGGATTCTCTTTTTAAGCCGTTCCTTAAAACATTAGTGCTTAGAAAATCTATTGGAGGCAGAAGCAGTCAAGGGTAGCGTAGGGTTAGGGTTAGGCTTAGGGTTAGGGTTAGGGTACGGCTTAGGGTACGGGTTCGGGGAGGGGTTCGGGTACGGCGTAGGGTATGGGTTAGGGTTAGGGTTAGGGTTAGTGTTAGGGTTAGGGCTCGGTTTAGGGTACGGGTTCGGATTAGGGTACGTGTTAGGGTTAGGGTAGGGGTTAGGGTTAGGGTACGCGTTAGGGTTAGGGTACGCGTTAGGTTTAGGGTAGTTAGTAAACATATCCCACTCTCTAGAAACCCCTTAGCACGTAAGGGAATATTATTTGGGGGTCCAGCCATGGAGAAGAGTTTAGACACTAGGATAAGATAAGGAACACACCCATTATAAAGAAATCACATTAGGATTCTCTTTTTAAGCTGTTCCTTAAAGCACTAGTGCTTAGGAAATCTATTGGAGGCAGAAGCAGTCAAGGGTAGCCTAGGGTTAGGGTTAGGCTTAGGGTTAGGCTTAGGGTACGGCTTAGGGTACGGGTTCGGGGAGGGGTGCGGGTACGGCGTAGGGTATGGGTTAGGGTTAGGGTTAGGGTTAGTGTTAGGGTTAGGGCTCGGTTTAGGGTACGGGTTCGGATTAGGGTACGTGTTAGGGTTAGGCTAGGGGTTACGGTTAGGGTACGCGTTAGGGTTAGGGTAGTTATTAAACCTATCCCACTCTCTAGATACCCCTTAGCACGTAAAGGAATATTATTTGGGGGTCCAGCCATGGAGAAGAGTTTAGACACTAGGATAAATAAGGAACACACCCATTATAAAGAAATCACATTAGGATTGTCTTTTTAAGCTGTTCCTTAAAACACTACTGCTTAGGAAATCTATTGGAGGCAGAAGCAGTCAAGGGTAGCCTAGGGTTAGGGTTAGGCTTAGGGTTAGGGTTAGGGTACGGCTTAGGGTACGGGTTCGGGGAGGGGTGCGGGTACAGCGTAGGGTATGTGTTAGGTTTAGGGTTAGGGTTAGTGTTAAGGTTAGGGCTCGGTTTAGGGTACGGGTTAGGATTAGGGTACGTGTTAGGGTTAGGGTAGGGGTTAGAGTTAGGGTACGCGTTAGGGTTAGGGTAGTTATTAAACCTATCCCACTCTCTAGATACCCCTTAGCACGTAAAGGAATATTATTTGGGGGTCCAGCCATGGAGAAGAGTTTAGACACTAGGATAAGATAAGGAACACACCCATTATAAAGAAATCACATTAGGATTCTATTTTTAAGCCGTTCCTTAAAACATTAGTGCTTAGAAAATCTATTGGAGGCAGAAGCAGTCAAGGGTAGCCTAGGGTTAGGGTTAGGCTTAGGGTTAGGGTTAGGGTACGGCTTAGGGTACGGGTTCGGGGAGGGGTTCGGGTACGGCGTAGGGTATGGGTTAGGGTTAGGGTTAGGGTTAGGGTTAGTTTTAGGGTTAGGGCTCGGTTTAGGGTACGGGTTCGGATTAGGGTACGTGTTAGGGTTAGGGTAGGGGTTAGGGTTAGGGAACGCGTTAGGGTTAGGGTAGTTATTAAACCTATGCCACTCTCTAGATACCCCTTAGCACGTAAAGGAATATTATTTGGGGGTCCAGCCATGGAGAAGAGTTTAGACACAAGGATAAGATAAGGAACACACCCATTATAAAGAAATCACATTAGGATTCTCTTTTTAAGCCGTTCCTTAAAACACTAGTGCTTAGAAAATCTATTGGAGGCAGAAGCAGTCAAGGGTAGCCTAGGGTTAGGGTTAGGCTTAGGGTTAGGGTTAGGGTACGGGTACGGGGAGGGGTTCGGGTACGGCGTAGGGTATGGGTTAGGGTTAGGATTAGGGTTAGTGTTAGGGTTAGGGCTCGGTTTAGGGTACGGGTTAGGATTAGGGTACGTGTTAGGGTTAGGGTAGGGGTTAGGGTTAGGGTACGTGTTAGGTTTAGGGTAGTTATTAAACCTATCCCACTCTCTAGATACCCCTTAGCACGTAAAGGAATATTATTTGGGGGTCCAGCCATGGAGAAGAGTTTAGACACTAGGATAAGATAAGGAACACACCCATTATAAAGAAATCACATTAGGATTCTCTTTTTAAGCTGTTCCTTAAAACACTAGTGCTTAGGAAATCTATTGGAGGCAGAAGCAGTCAAGGGTAGCCTAAGGTTAGGGTTAGGCTTAGGGTTAGGCTTAGGGTACGGCTTAGGGTACGGGTTCGGGGAGGGGTGCGGCTACGGCGTAGGGTATGGGTTAGGGTTAGGGTTAGGGTTAGTGTTAGGGTTAGGGCTCGGTTTAGGGTACGGGTTAGGATTAGGGTACGTGTTAGGGTTAGGGTAGGGGTTAGGGTTAGAGAACGCGTTAGGGTTAGGGTAGTTATTAGACCTATCCCACTCTCTAGATACCCCTTAGCACGTAAAGGAATATTATTTGGGGGTCTAGCCATGGAGAAGAGTTTAGACACAAGGATAAGATAAGGAACACACCCATTATAAAGAAATCACATTAGGATTCTCTTTTTAAGCCGTTCCTTAAAACACTAGTGCTTAGAAAATCTATTGGAGGCAGAAGCAGTCAAGGGTAGCCTAGGGTTAGGGTTAGGCTTAGGGTTAGGGTTAGGGTACGGGTACGGGGAGGGGTTCGGGTACGGCGTAGGGTATGGGTTAGGGTTAGGATTAGGGTTAGTGTTAGGGTTAGGGCTCGGTTTAGGGTACGGGTTAGGATTAGGGTACGTGTTAGGGTTAGGGTAGGGGTTAGGGTTAGGGTACGTGTTAGGTTTAGGGTAGTTATTAAACCTATCCCACTCTCTAGATACGCCTTAGCACGTAAAGGAATATTATTTGGGGGTCCAGCCATGGAGAAGAGTTTAGACACAAGGATAAGATAAGGAACACACCCATTATAAAGAAATCATATTAGGATTCTCTTTTTAAGCTGTTCCTTAAAACACTAGTGCTTAGGAAATCTATTGGAGGCAGAAGCAGTCAAGGGTAGCGTATGGTAAGGGTTAGGCTTAGGGTTAGGCTTAGGGTACGGCTTAGGGTACGGGTTCGTGTAGGGGTTCAGGTACGGCGTAGGGTATGGGTTAGGGTTAGGGTTAGGGTTAGTGTTAGCTTTAGGGCTCGGTTTAGGGTACGGGTTAGGATTAGGGTACGTGTTAGGGTTAGGGTAGGGGTTAGGGTTAGGGTACGCATTAGGGTTAGGGTAGTTATTAAACCTATCCCACTCTCTAGATACCCCTTAGCACGTAAAGGAATATTATTTGGAGGTCCAGCCATGCAGAAGAGTTTAGACACTAGGATAAGATAAGGAACACACCTATTATAAAGAAATCACATTAGGATTCTCTTTTTAAGCTGTTCCTTAAAACACTAGTGCTTAGGAAATCTATTGGAGGCAGAAGCAGTCAAGGGTAGCCTAAGGTTAGGGTTAGGCTTAGGGTTACGTTTAGGGTACGGCTTAGGGTACGGGCTCGGGGAGGGGTTCGGGTACGGCGTAGGGTATGGGTTAGGGTTAGGGTTAGTGTTAGGGTTAGGGCTCGGTTTAGGGTACGGGTTAGGATTAGGGTACGTGTTAGGTTTAGGGTAGGGGTTAGGGTTAGGGTACGTGTTAGGTTTAGGGTAGTTATTAAACCTATCCCACTCTCTAGATACCCCTTAGCACATAAAGGAATATTATTTGGGGTCCAGCCATGGAGAAGAGTTTAGACACTAGGATAAGATAAGGAACACACCCATTATAAAGAAATCACATTAGGATTCTCTTTTTAAGCTGTTCCTTAAAACACTAGTGCTTAGGAAATCTATTGGAGGCAGAAGCAGTCAAGGGTAGCCTAGGGTTAGGGTTAGGCTTAGGGTTAGGCTTAGGGTATGGCTTAAGGTACGGGTTCGTGTAGGGGTTCAGGTACGGCGTAGGGTATGGGTTAGGGTTAGGGTTAGGGTTAGTGTTAGCTTTAGGGCTCGGTTTAGGGTACGGGTTAGGATTAGGGTACGTGTTAGGGTTAGGGTAGGGGTTAGGGTTAGGGTACGCGTTAGGGTTAGGGTAGTTATTAAACGTATCCCACTCTCTAGATACCGCTTAGCACGTAAAGGTATATTATTTGGAGGTTCAGCCATGGAGAAGAGTTTAGACACTAGGATAAGATAAGGAACACACCTATTATAAAGAAATCACATTAGGATTCTCTTTTTAAGCTGTTCCTTAAAACATTAGTGCTTAGGAAATCTATTGGAGGCAGAAGCAGTCAAGGGTAGCCTAAGGTTAGGGTTAGGCTTAGGGTTAGGGTTAGGGTACGGCTTAGGGTACGGTTTCGGTGAGGGGTTCGGGTACGGCGTAGGGTATGGGTTAGGGTTAGGTTAGTGTTAGTGTTAGGGCTCGGTTTAGGGTACGGATTAGGATTAGGGTACGTGTTAGGGTTAGGGTAGGGGTTAGGGTTAGGGTACGCGTTAGGGTTAGGGTAGTTATTAAAACTATCCCACTCTCTAGATACCCCTTACAACGTAAAGGAATATTATTTGGGGATCCAGCCATGGAGAAGAGTTTAGACACTAGGATAAGATAAGGAACACACCCATTATAAAGAAATCACATTAGGATTCTCTTTTTAAGCCGTTCCTTAAAACATTAGTGCTTAGAAAATCTATTGGAGGCAGAAGCAGTCAAGGGTAGCGTAGGGTTAGGGTTAGGCTTAGGGTTAGGGTTAGGGTACGGCTTAGGGTACGGGTTCTGGGAGGGGTTCGGGTACGGCGTAGGGTATGGGTTAGGGTTAGGGTTAGGGTTAGTGTTAGGGTTAGGGCTCGGTTTAGGGTACGGATTCGGATTAGGGTACGTGTTAGGGTTAGGGTAGGGGTTAGGGTTAGGGTACGCGTTAGGGTTAGGGTACGCGTTAGGTTAAGGGTAGTTAGTAAACCTATCCCACTCTCTAGAAACCCCTTAGCACGTAAGGGAATATTATTTGGGGGTCCAGCCATGGAGAAGAGTTTAGACACTAGGATAAATAAGGAACACACCCATTATAAAGAAATCACATTAGGATTCTCTTTTTAAGCTGTTCCTTAAAACACTACTGCTTAGGAAATCTATTGGAGGCAGAAGCAGTCAAGGGTAGCCTAGGGTTAGGGTTAGGCTTAGGGTTAGGGTTAGGGTACGGCTTAGGGTACGGGTTCGGGGAGGGGTTCGGGTACAGCGTAGGGTATGTGTTAGGGTTAGGGTTAGGGTTAGTGTTAAGGTTAGGGCTCGGTTTAGGGTACGGGTTAGGATTAGGGTACGTGTTAGGGTTAGGGTAGGGGTTAGAGTTAGGGTACGCGTTAGGGTTAGGGTAGTTATTAAACCTATCCCACTCTCTAGATACCCCTTAGCACGTAAAGGAATATTATTTGGGGGTCCAGCCATGGAGAAGAGTTTAGACACTAGGATAAGATAAGGAACACACCCATTATAAAGAAATCACATTAGGATTCTATTTTTAAGCCGTTCCTTAAAACATTAGTGCTTAGAAAATCTATTGGAGGCAGAAGCAGTCAAGGGTAGCCTAGGGTTAGGGTTAGGCTTAGGGTTAGGGTTAGGGTACGGCTTAGGGTACGGGTTCGGGGAGGGGTTCGGGTACGGCGTAGGGTATGGGTTAGGGTTAGGGTTAGGGTTAGTTTTAGGGTTAGGGCTCGGTTTAGGGTACGGGTTAGGATTAGGGTACGTGTTAGGGTTAGGGTAGGGGTTAGGGTTAGGGAACACGTTAGGGTTAGGGTAGTTATTAAACCTATCCCACTCTCTAGATACCCCTTAGCACGTAAAGGAATATTATTTGGGGGTCCAGCCATGGAGAAGAGTTTAGACACAAGGATAAGATAAGGAACACACCCATTATAAAGAAATCATATTAGGATTCTCTTTTTAAGCTGTTCCTTAAAACACTAGTGCTTAGGAAATCTATTGGAGGCAGAAGCAGTCAAGGGTAGCCTAGGGTTAGGGTTAGGCTTAGGGTTAGGCTTAGGGTACGGCTTAGGGTACGGGTTCGGGGAGGGGTTCGGGTACGGCGTAGGGTATGGGTTAGGGTTAGGGTTAGTGTTAGGGTTAGGGCTCGGTTTAGGGTACGGGTTAGGATTAGGGTACGTGTTAGGTTTAGGGTAGGGGTTAGGGTTAGGGTACGTGTTAGGTTTAGGGTAGTTATTAAACCTATCCCACTCTCTAGATACCCCTTAGCACGTAAGGGAATATTATTTGGGGGTCCAGCCATGGAGAAGAGTTTAGACACTAGGATAAGATAAGGAACACACCCATTATAAAGAAATCACATTAGGATTCTCTTTTTAAGCTGTTCCTTAAAACACTAGTGCTTAGGAAATCTATTGGAGGCAGAAGCAGTCAAGGGTAGCCTAGGGTTAGGGTTAGGCTTAGGGTTAGGCTTAGGGTACGGCTTAAGGTACGGGTTCGTGTAGGGGTTCAGGTACGGCGTAGGGTATGGGTTAGGGTTAGGGTTAGTGTTAGCTTTAGGGCTCGGTTTAGGGTACGGGTTAGGATTAGGGTACGTGTTAGGGTTAGGGTAGGGGTTAGGGTTAGGGTACGCGTTAGGGTTAGGGTAGTTATTAAACCTATCCCACTCTCTAGATACCGCTTAGCACGTAAAGGTATATTATTTGGAGGTCCAGCCATGGAGAAGAGTTTAGACACTAGGATAAGATAAGGAACACACCTATTATAAAGAAATCACATTAGGATTCTCTTTTTAAGCTGTTCCTTAAAACATTAGTGCTTAGGAAATCTATTGGAGGCAGAAGCAGTCAAGAGTAGCCTAAGGTTAGGGTTAGGCTTAGGGTTAGGGTTAGGGTACGGCTTAGGGTACGGTTTCGGGGAGGGGTTCGGGTACGGCGTAGGGTATGGGTTAGGGTTAGGGTTAGTGTTAGTGTTAGGGCTCGGTTTAGGGTACGGATTAGGATTAGGGTAAGTGTTAGGGTTAGGGTAGGGGTTAGGGTTAGGGTACGCGTTAGGGTTAGGGTAGTTATTAAAACTATCCCACTCTCTAGATACCCCTTACAACGTAAAGGAATATTATTTGGGGATCCAGCCATGGAGAAGAGTTTAGACACTAGGATAAGATAAGGAACACACCCATTATAAAGAAATCACATTAGGATTCTCTTTTTAAGCCGTTCCTTAAAACATTAGTGCTTAGAAAATCTATTGGAGGCAGAAGCAGTCAAGGGTAGCGTAGGGTTAGGGTTAGGCTTAGGGTTAGGGTTAGGGTACGGCTTAGGGTACGGGTTCGGGGAGGGGTTCGGGTACGGCGTAGGGTATGGGTTAGGGTTAGGGTTAGGGTTAGTGTTAGGGTTAGGGCTCGGTTTAGGATACGGGTTCGGATTAGGGTACGTGTTAGGGTTAGGGTAGGGGTTAGGGTTAGGGTACGCGTTAGGGTTAGGGTACGCGTTAGGTTTAGGGTAGTTAGTAAACCTATCCCACTCTCTAGAAACCCCTTAGCACGTAAGGGAATATTATTTGGGGGTCCAGCCATGGAGAAGAGTTTAGACACTAGGATAAGATAAGGAACACACCCATTATAAAGAAATCACATTAGGATTCTCTTTTTAAGCTGTTCCTTAAAGCACTAGTGCTTAGGAAATCTATTGGAGACAGAAGCAGTCAAGGGTAGCCTAGGGTTAGGGTTAGGCTTAGGGTTAGGCTTAGGGTACGGCTTAGGGTACGGGTTCGGGGAGGGGTGCGGGTACGGCGTAGGGTATGGGTTAGGGTTAGGGTTAGGGTTAGTGTTAGGGTTAGGGCTCGGTTTAGGGTACGGGTTAGGATTAGGGTACGTGTTAGGTTTAGGGTAGGGGTTAGGGTTAGGGTACGTGTTAGGTTTAGGGTAGTTATTAAACCTATCCCACTCTCTAGATACCCCTTAGCACGTAAAGGAATATTATTTGGGGGTCCAGCCATGGAGAAGAGTTTAGACACTAGGATAAGATAAGGAACACACCCATTATAAAGAAATCACATTAGGATTCTCTTTTTAAGCTGTTCCTTAAAACACTAGTGCTTAGGAAATCTATTGGAGGCAGAAGCAGTCAAGGGTAGCCTAACGTTAGGGTTAGGCTTAGGGTTAGGGTTAGGGTACGGCTTAGGGTACGGTTTCGGAGAGGGGTTCGGGTACGGCGTAGGGTATGGGTTAGGGTTAGGGTTAGTGTTAGTGTTAGGGCTCGGTTTAGGGTACGGATTAGGATTAGGGTACGTGTTAGGGTTAGGGTAGGGGTTAGGGTTAGGGTACGCGTTAGGGTTAGGGTAGTTATTAAAACTATCCCACTCTCTAGATACCCCTTACAACGTAAAGGAATATTATTTGGGGATCCAGCCATGGAGAAGAGTTTAGACACTAGGATAAGATAAGGAACACACCCATTATAAAGAAATCACATTAGGATTCTCTTTTTAAGCCGTTCCTTAAAACATTAGTGCTTAGAAAATCTATTGGAGGCAGAAGCAGTCAAGGGTAGCGTAGGGTTAGGGTTAGGCTTAGGGTTAGGGTTAGGGTACGGCTTAGGGTACGGGTTCGGGGAGGGGTTCGGGTACGGCGTAGGGTATGGGTTAGGGTTAGGGTTAGGGTTAGTGTTAGGGTTAGGGCTCGGTTTAGGATACGGGTTCGGATTAGGGTACGTGTTAGGGTTAGGGTAGGGGTTAGGGTTAGGGTACGCGTTAGGGTTAGGGTACGCGTTAGGTTTAGGGTAGTTAGTAAACCTATCCCACTCTCTAGAAACCCCTTAGCACGTAAGGGAATATTATTTGGGGGTCCAGCCATGGAGAAGAGTTTAGACACTAGGATAAGATAAGGAACACACCCATTATAAAGAAATCACATTAGGATTCTCTTTTTAAGCTGTTCCTTAAAGCACTAGTGCTTAGGAAATCTATTGGAGACAGAAGCAGTCAAGGGTAGCCTAGGGTTAGGGTTAGGCTTAGGGTTAGGCTTAGGGTACGGCTTAGGGTACGGGTTCGGGGAGGGGTGCGGGTACGGCGTAGGGTATGGGTTAGGGTTAGGGTTAGGGTTAGTGTTAGGGTTAGGGCTCGGTTTAGGGTACGGGTTAGGATTAGGGTACGTGTTAGGTTTAGGGTAGGGGTTAGGGTTAGGGTACGTGTTAGGTTTAGGGTAGTTATTAAACCTATCCCACTCTCTAGATACCCCTTAGCACGTAAAGGAATATTATTTGGGGGTCCAGCCATGGAGAAGAGTTTAGACACTAGGATAAGATAAGGAACACACCCATTATAAAGAAATCACATTAGGATTCTCTTTTTAAGCTGTTCCTTAAAACACTAGTGCTTAGGAAATCTATTGGAGGCAGAAGCAGTCAAGGGTAGCCTAGGGTTAGGGTTAGGCTTAGGGTTAGGCTTAGGGTACGGCTTAAGGTACGGGTTCGTGTAGGGGTTCAGGTACGGCGTAGGGTATGGGTTAGGGTTAGGGTTAGGGTTAGTGTTAGCTTTAGGGCTCGGTTTAGGGTACGGGTTAGGATTAGGGTACGTGTTAGGGTTAGGGTAGGGGTTAGGGTTAGGGTACGCGTTAGGGTTAGGGTAGTTATTAAACCTATCCCACTCTCTAGATACCGCTTAGCACGTAAAGGTATATTATTTGGAGGTCCAGCCATGGAGAAGAGTTTAGACACTAGGGTAAGATAAGGAACACACCTATTATAAAGAAATCACATTAGGATTCTCTTTTTAAGCTGTTCCTTAAAACATTAGTGCTTAGGAAATCTATTGGAGGCAGAAGCAGTCAAGGGTAGCCTAACGTTAGGGTTAGGCTTAGGGTTAGGGTTAGGGTACGGCTTAGGGTACGGTTTCGGAGAGGGGTTCGGGTACGGCGTAGGGTATGGGTTAGGGTTAGGGTTAGTGTTAGTGTTAGGGCTCGGTTTAGGGTACGGATTAGGATTAGGGTACGTGTTAGGGTTAGGGTAGGGGTTAGGGTTAGGGTACGCGTTAGGGTTAGGGTAGTTATTAAAACTATCCCACTCTCTAGATACCCCTTACAACGTAAAGGAATATTATTTGGGGATCCAGCCATGGAGAAGAGTTTAGACACTAGGATAAGATAAGGAACACACCCATTATAAAGAAATCACATTAGGATTCTCTTTTTAAGCCGTTCCTTAAAACATTAGTGCTTAGAAAATCTATTGGAGGCAGAAGCAGTCAAGGGTAGCGTAGGGTTAGGGTTAGGCTTAGGGTTAGGGTTAGGGTACGGCTTAGGGTACGGGTTCGGGGAGGGGTTCGGGTACGGCGTAGGGTATGGGTTAGGGTTAGGGTTAGGGTTAGTGTTAGGGTTAGGGCTCGGTTTAGGATACGGGTTCGGATTAGGGTACGTGTTAGGGTTAGGGTAGGGGTTAGGGTTAGGGTACGCGTTAGGGTTAGGGTACGCGTTAGGTTTAGGGTAGTTAGTAAACCTATCCCACTCTCTAGAAACCCCTTAGCACGTAAGGGAATATTATTTGGGGGTCCAGCCATGGAGAAGAGTTTAGACACTAGGATAAGATAAGGAACACACCCATTATAAAGAAATCACATTAGGATTCTCTTTTTAAGCTGTTCCTTAAAGCACTAGTGCTTAGGAAATCTATTGGAGACAGAAGCAGTCAAGGGTAGCCTAGGGTTAGGGTTAGGCTTAGGGTTAGGCTTAGGGTACGGCTTAGGGTACGGGTTCGGGGAGGGGTGCGGGTACGGCGTAGGGTATGGGTTAGGGTTAGGGTTAGGGTTAGTGTTAGGGTTAGGGCTCGGTTTAGGGTACGGGTTAGGATTAGGGTACGTGTTAGGTTTAGGGTAGGGGTTAGGGTTAGGGTACGTGTTAGGTTTAGGGTAGTTATTAAACCTATCCCACTCTCTAGATACCCCTTAGCACGTAAAGGAATATTATTTGGGGGTCCAGCCATGGAGAAGAGTTTAGACACTAGGATAAGATAAGGAACACACCCATTATAAAGAAATCACATTAGGATTCTCTTTTTAAGCTGTTCCTTAAAACACTAGTGCTTAGGAAATCTATTGGAGGCAGAAGCAGTCAAGGGTAGCCTAGGGTTAGGGTTAGGCTTAGGGTTAGGCTTAGGGTACGGCTTAAGGTACGGGTTCGTGTAGGGGTTCAGGTACGGCGTAGGGTATGGGTTAGGGTTAGGGTTAGGGTTAGTGTTAGCTTTAGGGCTCGGTTTAGGGTACGGGTTAGGATTAGGGTACGTGTTAGGGTTAGGGTAGGGGTTAGGGTTAGGGTACGCGTTAGGGTTAGGGTAGTTATTAAACCTATCCCACTCTCTAGATACCGCTTAGCACGTAAAGGTATATTATTTGGAGGTCCAGCCATGGAGAAGAGTTTAGACACTAGGGTAAGATAAGGAACACACCTATTATAAAGAAATCACATTAGGATTCTCTTTTTAAGCTGTTCCTTAAAACATTAGTGCTTAGGAAATCTATTGGAGGCAGAAGCAGTCAAGGGTAGCCTAAGGTTAGGGTTAGGCTTAGGGTTAGGGTTAGGGTACGGCTTAGGGTACGGTTTCGGAGAGGGGTTCGGGTACGGCGTAGGGTATGGGTTAGGGTTAGGGTTAGTGTTAGTGTTAGGGCTCGGTTTAGGGTACGGATTAGGATTAGGGTACGTGTTAGGGTTAGGGTAGGGGTTAGGGTTAGGGTACGCGTTAGGGTTAGGGTAGTTATTAAAACTATCCCACTCTCTAGATACCCCTTACAACGTAAAGGAATATTATTTGGGGATCCAGCCATGGAGAAGAGTTTAGACACTAGGATAAGATAAGGAACACACCCATTATAAAGAAATCACATTAGGATTCTCTTTTTAAGCCGTTCCTTAAAACATTAGTGCTTAGAAAATCTATTGGAGGCAGAAGCAGTCAAGGGTAGCGTAGGGTTAGGGTTAGGCTTAGGGTTAGGGTTAGGGTACGGCTTAGGGTACGGGTTCGGGGAGGGGTTCGGGTACGGCGTAGGGTATGGGTTAGGGTTAGGGTTAGGGTTAGTGTTAGGGTTAGGGCTCGGTTTAGGGTACGGGTTCGGATTAGGGTACGTGTTAGGGTTAGGGTAGGGGTTAGGGTTAGGGTACGCGTTAGGGTTAGGGTACGCGTTAGGTTTAGGGTAGTTAGTAAACATATCCCACTCTCTAGAAACCCCTTAGCACGTAAGGGAATATTATTTGGGGGTCCAGCCATGGAGAAGAGTTTAGACACTAGGATAAGATAAGGAACACACCCATTATAAAGAAATCACATTAGGATTCTCTTTTTAAGCTGTTCCTTAAAGCACTAGTGCTTAGGAAATCTATTGGAGGCAGAAGCAGTCAAGGGTAGCCTAGGGTTAGGGTTAGGCTTAGGGTTAGGCTTAGGGTACGGCTTAGGGTACGGGTTCGGGGAGGGGTGCGGGTACGGCGTAGGGTATGGGTTAGGGTTAGGGTTAGGGTTAGTGTTAGGGTTAGGGCTCGGTTTAGGGTACGGGTTCGGATTAGGGTACGTGTTAGGGTTAGGCTAGGGGTTACGGTTAGGGTACGCGTTAGGGTTAGGGTAGTTATTAAACCTATCCCACTCTCTAGATACCCCTTAGCACGTAAAGGAATATTATTTGGGGGTCCAGCCATGGAGAAGAGTTTAGACACTAGGATAAATAAGGAACACACCCATTATAAAGAAATCACATTAGGATTGTCTTTTTAAGCTGTTCCTTAAAACACTACTGCTTAGGAAATCTATTGGAGGCAGAAGCAGTCAAGGGTAGCCTAGGGTTAGGGTTAGGCTTAGGGTTAGGGTTAGGGTACGGCTTAGGGTACGGGTTCGGGGAGGGGTGCGGGTACAGCGTAGGGTATGTGTTAGGTTTAGGGTTAGGGTTAGTGTTAAGGTTAGGGCTCGGTTTAGGGTACGGGTTAGGATTAGGGTACGTGTTAGGGTTAGGGTAGGGGTTAGAGTTAGGGTACGCGTTAGGGTTAGGGTAGTTATTAAACCTATCCCACTCTCTAGATACCCCTTAGCACGTAAAGGAATATTATTTGGGGGTCCAGCCATGGAGAAGAGTTTAGACACTAGGATAAGATAAGGAACACACCCATTATAAAGAAATCACATTAGGATTCTATTTTTAAGCCGTTCCTTAAAACATTAGTGCTTAGAAAATCTATTGGAGGCAGAAGCAGTCAAGGGTAGCCTAGGGTTAGGGTTAGGCTTAGGGTTAGGGTTAGGGTACGGCTTAGGGTACGGGTTCGGGGAGGGGTTCGGGTACGGCGTAGGGTATGGGTTAGGGTTAGGGTTAGGGTTAGGGTTAGTTTTAGGGTTAGGGCTCGGTTTAGGGTACGGGTTCGGATTAGGGTACGTGTTAGGGTTAGGGTAGGGGTTAGGGTTAGGGAACGCGTTAGGGTTAGGGTAGTTATTAAACCTATGCCACTCTCTAGATACCCCTTAGCACGTAAAGGAATATTATTTGGGGGTCCAGCCATGGAGAAGAGTTTAGACACAAGGATAAGATAAGGAACACACCCATTATAAAGAAATCACATTAGGATTCTCTTTTTAAGCCGTTCCTTAAAACACTAGTGCTTAGAAAATCTATTGGAGGCAGAAGCAGTCAAGGGTAGCCTAGGGTTAGGGTTAGGCTTAGGGTTAGGGTTAGGGTACGGGTACGGGGAGGGGTTCGGGTACGGCGTAGGGTATGGGTTAGGGTTAGGATTAGGGTTAGTGTTAGGGTTAGGGCTCGGTTTAGGGTACGGGTTAGGATTAGGGTACGTGTTAGGGTTAGGGTAGGGGTTAGGGTTAGGGTACGTGTTAGGTTTAGGGTAGTTATTAAACCTATCCCACTCTCTAGATACCCCTTAGCACGTAAAGGAATATTATTTGGGGGTCCAGCCATGGAGAAGAGTTTAGACACTAGGATAAGATAAGGAACACACCCATTATAAAGAAATCACATTAGGATTCTCTTTTTAAGCTGTTCCTTAAAACACTAGTGCTTAGGAAATCTATTGGAGGCAGAAGCAGTCAAGGGTAGCCTAAGGTTAGGGTTAGGCTTAGGGTTAGGCTTAGGGTACGGCTTAGGGTACGGGTTCGGGGAGGGGTGCGGCTACGGCGTAGGGTATGGGTTAGGGTTAGGGTTAGGGTTAGTGTTAGGGTTAGGGCTCGGTTTAGGGTACGGGTTAGGATTAGGGTACGTGTTAGGGTTAGGGTAGGGGTTAGGGTTAGAGAACGCGTTAGGGTTAGGGTAGTTATTAGACCTATCCCACTCTCTAGATACCCCTTAGCACGTAAAGGAATATTATTTGGGGGTCTAGCCATGGAGAAGAGTTTAGACACAAGGATAAGATAAGGAACACACCCATTATAAAGAAATCACATTAGGATTCTCTTTTTAAGCCGTTCCTTAAAACACTAGTGCTTAGAAAATCTATTGGAGGCAGAAGCAGTCAAGGGTAGCCTAGGGTTAGGGTTAGGCTTAGGGTTAGGGTTAGGGTACGGGTACGGGGAGGGGTTCGGGTACGGCGTAGGGTATGGGTTAGGGTTAGGATTAGGGTTAGTGTTAGGGTTAGGGCTCGGTTTAGGGTACGGGTTAGGATTAGGGTACGTGTTAGGGTTAGGGTAGGGGTTAGGGTTAGGGTACGTGTTAGGTTTAGGGTAGTTATTAAACCTATCCCACTCTCTAGATACGCCTTAGCACGTAAAGGAATATTATTTGGGGGTCCAGCCATGGAGAAGAGTTTAGACACAAGGATAAGATAAGGAACACACCCATTATAAAGAAATCATATTAGGATTCTCTTTTTAAGCTGTTCCTTAAAACACTAGTGCTTAGGAAATCTATTGGAGGCAGAAGCAGTCAAGGGTAGCGTATGGTAAGGGTTAGGCTTAGGGTTAGGCTTAGGGTACGGCTTAGGGTACGGTTTCGTGTAGGGGTTCAGGTACGGCGTAGGGTATGGGTTAGGGTTAGGGTTAGGGTTAGTGTTAGCTTTAGGGCTCGGTTTAGGGTACGGGTTAGGATTAGGGTACGTGTTAGGGTTAGGGTAGGGGTTAGGGTTAGGGTACGCATTAGGGTTAGGGTAGTTATTAAACCTATCCCACTCTCTAGATACCCCTTAGCACGTAAAGGAATATTATTTGGAGGTCCAGCCATGCAGAAGAGTTTAGACACTAGGATAAGATAAGGAACACACCTATTATAAAGAAATCACATTAGGATTCTCTTTTTAAGCTGTTCCTTAAAACACTAGTGCTTAGGAAATCTATTGGAGGCAGAAGCAGTCAAGGGTAGCCTAAGGTTAGGGTTAGGCTTAGGGTTAGGTTTAGGGTACGGCTTAGGGTACGGGTTCGGGGAGGGGTTCGGGTACGGCGTAGGGTATGGGTTAGGGTTAGGGTTAGTGTTAGGGTTAGGGCTCGGTTTAGGGTACGGGTTAGGATTAGGGTACGTGTTAGGTTTAGGGTAGGGGTTAGGGTTAGGGTACGTGTTAGGTTTAGGGTAGTTATTAAACCTATCCCACTCTCTAGATACCCCTTAGCACATAAAGGAATATTATTTGGGGTCCAGCCATGGAGAAGAGTTTAGACACTAGGATAAGATAAGGAACACACCCATTATAAAGAAATCACATTAGGATTCTCTTTTTAAGCTGTTCCTTAAAACACTAGTGCTTAGGAAATCTATTGGAGGCAGAAGCAGTCAAGGGTAGCCTAGGGTTAGGGTTAGGCTTAGGGTTAGGCTTAGGGTATGGCTTAAGGTACGGGTTCGTGTAGGGGTTCAGGTACGGCGTAGGGTATGGGTTAGGGTTAGGGTTAGGGTTAGTGTTAGCTTTAGGGCTCGGTTTAGGGTACGGGTTAGGATTAGGGTACGTGTTAGGGTTAGGGTAGGGGTTAGGGTTAGGGTACGCGTTAGGGTTAGGGTAGTTATTAAACCTATCCCACTCTCTAGATACCGCTTAGCACGTAAAGGTATATTATTTGGAGGTCCAGCCATGGAGAAGAGTTTAGACACTAGGATAAGATAAGGAACACACCTATTATAAAGAAATCACATTAGGATTCTCTTTTTAAGCTGTTCCTTAAAACATTAGTGCTTAGGAAATCTATTGGAGGCAGAAGCAGTCAAGAGTAGCCTAAGGTTAGGGTTAGGCTTAGGGTTAGGGTTAGGGTACGGCTTAGGGTACGGGTTCGGGGAAGGTTTCGGGTACGGCGTAGGGTATGGGTTAGGGTTAGGGTTAGGGTTAGTGTTAGGGTTAGGGCTCGGTTTAGGGTACGGATTCGGATTAGGGTACGTGTTAGGGTTAGGGTAGGGGTTAGGGTTAGGGTACGCGTTAGGGTTAGGGTACGCGTTAGGTTAAGGGTAGTTAGTAAACCTATCCCACTCTCTAGAAACCCCTTAGCACGTAAGGGAATATTATTTGGGGGTCCAGCCATGGAGAAGAGTTTAGACACTAGGATAAATAAGGAACACACCCATTATAAAGAAATCACATTAGGATTCTCTTTTTAAGCTGTTCCTTAAAACATTAGTGCTTAGGAAATCTATTGGAGGCAGAAGCAGTCAAGGGTAGCCTAAGGTTAGGGTTAGGCTTAGGGTTAGGGTTAGGGTACGGCTTAGGGTACGGTTTCGGTGAGGGGTTCGGGTACGGCGTAGGGTATGGGTTATGGTTAGGGTTAGTGTTAGTGTTAGGGCTCGGTTTAGGGTACGGATTAGGATTAGGGTACGTGTTAGGGTTAGGGTAGGGGTTAGGGTTAGGGTACGCGTTAGGGTTAGGGTAGTTATTAAACCTATCCCACTCTCTAGATACCCCTTAAAACGTAAAGGAATATTATTTGGGGATCCAGCCATGGAGAAGAGTTTAGACACTAGGATAAGATAAGGAACACACCCATTATAAAGAAATCACATTAGGATTCTCTTTTTAAGCCGTTCCTTAAAACATTAGTGCTTAGAAAATCTATTGGAGGCAGAAGCAGTCAAGGGTAGCCTAAGGTTAGGGTTAGGCTTAGGGTTAGGGTTAGGGTACGGCTTAGGGTACGGTTTCGGTGAGGGGTTCGGGTACGGCGTAGGGTATGGGTTAGGTTTAGGGTTAGTGTTAGTGTTAGGGCTCGGTTTAGGGTACGGATTAGGATTAGGGTACGTGTTAGGGTTAGGGTAGGGGTTAGGGTTAGGGTACGCGTTAGGGTTAGGGTAGTTATTAAAACTATCCCACTCTCTAGATACCCCTTACAACGTAAAGGAATATTATTTGGGGATCCAGCCATGGAGAAGAGTTTAGACACTAGGATAAGATAAGGAACACACCCATTATAAAGAAATCACATTAGGATTCTCTTTTTAAGCCGTTCCTTAAAACATTAGTGCTTAGAAAATCTATTGGAGGCAGAAGCAGTCAAGGGTAGCGTAGGGTTAGGGTTAGGCTTAGGGTTAGGGTTAGGGTACGGCTTAGGGTACGGGTTCGGGGAGGGGTTCGGGTACGGCGTAGGGTATGGGTTAGGGTTAGGGTTAGGGTTAGTGTTAGGGTTAGGGCTCGGTTTAGGGTACGGATTCGGATTAGGGTACGTGTTAGGGTTAGGGTAGGGGTTAGGGTTAGGGTACGCGTTAGGGTTAGGGTACGCGTTAGGTTAAGGGTAGTTAGTAAACCTATCCCACTCTCTAGAAACCCCTTAGCACGTAAGGGAATATTATTTGGGGGTCCAGCCATGGAGAAGAGTTTAGACACTAGGATAAATAAGGAACACACCCATTATAAAGAAATCACATTAGGATTCTCTTTTTAAGCTGTTCCTTAAAACACTACTGCTTAGGAAATCTATTGGAGGCAGAAGCAGTCAAGGGTAGCCTAGGGTTAGGGTTAGGCTTAGGGTTAGGGTTAGGGTACGGCTTAGGGTACGGGTTCGGGGAGGGGTTCGGGTACAGCGTAGGGTATGTGTTAGGGTTAGGGTTAGGGTTAGTGTTAAGGTTAGGGCTCGGTTTAGGGTACGGGTTAGGATTAGGGTACGTGTTAGGGTTAGGGTAGGGGTTAGAGTTAGGGTACGCGTTAGGGTTAGGGTAGTTATTAAACCTATCCCACTCTCTAGATACCCCTTAGCACGTAAAGGAATATTATTTGGGGGTCCAGCCATGGAGAAGAGTTTAGACACTAGGATAAGATAAGGAACACACCCATTATAAAGAAATCACATTAGGATTCTATTTTTAAGCCGTTCCTTAAAACATTAGTGCTTAGAAAATCTATTGGAGGCAGAAGCAGTCAAGGGTAGCCTAGGGTTAGGGTTAGGCTTAGGGTTAGGGTTAGGGTACGGCTTAGGGTACGGGTTCGGGGAGGGGTTCGGGTACGGCGTAGGGTATGGGTTAGGGTTAGGGTTAGGGTTAGTTTTAGGGTTAGGGCTCGGTTTAGGGTACGGGTTAGGATTAGGGTACGTGTTAGGGTTAGGGTAGGGGTTAGGGTTAGGGAACACGTTAGGGTTAGGGTAGTTATTAAACCTATCCCACTCTCTAGATACCCCTTAGCACGTAAAGGAATATTATTTGGGGGTCCAGCCATGGAGAAGAGTTTAGACACAAGGATAAGATAAGGAACACACCCATTATAAAGAAATCATATTAGGATTCTCTTTTTAAGCTGTTCCTTAAAACACTAGTGCTTAGGAAATCTATTGGAGGCAGAAGCAGTCAAGGGTAGCCTAGGGTTAGGGTTAGGCTTAGGGTTAGGCTTAGGGTACGGCTTAGGGTACGGGTTCGGGGAGGGGTTCGGGTACGGCGTAGGGTATGGGTTAGGGTTAGGGTTAGTGTTAGGGTTAGGGCTCGGTTTAGGGTACGGGTTAGGATTAGGGTACGTGTTAGGTTTAGGGTAGGGGTTAGGGTTAGGGTACGTGTTAGGTTTAGGGTAGTTATTAAACCTATCCCACTCTCTAGATACCCCTTAGCACGTAAAGGAATATTATTTGGGGGTCCAGCCATGGAGAAGAGTTTAGACACTAGGATAAGATAAGGAACACACCCATTATAAAGAAATCACATTAGGATTCTCTTTTTAAGCTGTTCCTTAAAACACTAGTGCTTAGGAAATCTATTGGAGGCAGAAGCAGTCAAGGGTAGCCTAGGGTTAGGGTTAGGCTTAGGGTTAGGCTTAGGGTACGGCTTAAGGTACGGGTTCGTGTAGGGGTTCAGGTACGGCGTAGGGTATGGGTTAGGGTTAGGGTTAGTGTTAGCTTTAGGGCTCGGTTTAGGGTACGGGTTAGGATTAGGGTACGTGTTAGGGTTAGGGTAGGGGTTAGGGTTAGGGTACGCGTTAGGGTTAGGGTAGTTATTAAACCTATCCCACTCTCTAGATACCGCTTAGCACGTAAAGGTATATTATTTGGAGGTCCAGCCATGGAGAAGAGTTTAGACACTAGGATAAGATAAGGAACACACCTATTATAAAGAAATCACATTAGGATTCTCTTTTTAAGCTGTTCCTTAAAACATTAGTGCTTAGGAAATCTATTGGAGGCAGAAGCAGTCAAGAGTAGCCTAAGGTTAGGGTTAGGCTTAGGGTTAGGGTTAGGGTACGGCTTAGGGTACGGTTTCGGGGAGGGGTTCGGGTACGGCGTAGGGTATGGGTTAGGGTTAGGGTTAGTGTTAGTGTTAGGGCTCGGTTTAGGGTACGGATTAGGATTAGGGTAAGTGTTAGGGTTAGGGTAGGGGTTAGGGTTAGGGTACGCGTTAGGGTTAGGGTAGTTATTAAAACTATCCCACTCTCTAGATACCCCTTACAACGTAAAGGAATATTATTTGGGGATCCAGCCATGGAGAAGAGTTTAGACACTAGGATAAGATAAGGAACACACCCATTATAAAGAAATCACATTAGGATTCTCTTTTTAAGCCGTTCCTTAAAACATTAGTGCTTAGAAAATCTATTGGAGGCAGAAGCAGTCAAGGGTAGCGTAGGGTTAGGGTTAGGCTTAGGGTTAGGGTTAGGGTACGGCTTAGGGTACGGGTTCGGGGAGGGGTTCGCGTACGGCGTAGGGTATGGGTTAGGGTTAGGGTTAGGGTTAGTGTTAGGGTTAGGGCTCGGTTTAGGATACGGGTTCGGATTAGGGTACGTGTTAGGGTTAGGGTAGGGGTTAGGGTTAGGGTACGCGTTAGGGTTAGGGTACGCGTTAGGTTTAGGGTAGTTAGTAAACCTATCCCACTCTCTAGAAACCCCTTAGCACGTAAGGGAATATTATTTGGGGGTCCAGCCATGGAGAAGAGTTTAGACACTAGGATAAGATAAGGAACACACCCATTATAAAGAAATCACATTAGGATTCTCTTTTTAAGCTGTTCCTTAAAGCACTAGTGCTTAGGAAATCTATTGGAGACAGAAGCAGTCAAGGGTAGCCTAGGGTTAGGGTTAGGCTTAGGGTTAGGCTTAGGGTACGGCTTAGGGTACGGGTTCGGGGAGGGGTGCGGGTACGGCGTAGGGTATGGGTTAGGGTTAGGGTTAGGGTTAGTGTTAGGGTTAGGGCTCGGTTTAGGGTACGGGTTAGGATTAGGGTACGTGTTAGGTTTAGGGTAGGGGTTAGGGTTAGGGTACGTGTTAGGTTTAGGGTAGTTATTAAACCTATCCCACTCTCTAGATACCCCTTAGCACGTAAAGGAATATTATTTGGGGGTCCAGCCATGGAGAAGAGTTTAGACACTAGGATAAGATAAGGAACACACCCATTATAAAGAAATCACATTAGGATTCTCTTTTTAAGCTGTTCCTTAAAACACTAGTGCTTAGGAAATCTATTGGAGGCAGAAGCAGTCAAGGGTAGCCTAGGGTTAGGGTTAGGCTTAGGGTTAGGCTTAGGGTACGGCTTAAGGTACGGGTTCGTGTAGGGGTTCAGGTACGGCGTAGGGTATGGGTTAGGGTTAGGGTTAGGGTTAGTGTTAGCTTTAGGGCTCGGTTTAGGGTACGGGTTAGGATTAGGGTACGTGTTAGGGTTAGGGTAGGGGTTAGGGTTAGGGTACGCGTTAGGGTTAGGGTAGTTATTAAACCTATCCCACTCTCTAGATACCGCTTAGCACGTAAAGGTATATTATTTGGAGGTCCAGCCATGGAGAAGAGTTTAGACACTAGGGTAAGATAAGGAACACACCTATTATAAAGAAATCACATTAGGATTCTCTTTTTAAGCTGTTCCTTAAAACATTAGTGCTTAGGAAATCTATTGGAGGCAGAAGCAGTCAAGGGTAGCCTAAGGTTAGGGTTAGGCTTATGGTTAGGGTTAGGGTACGGCTTAGGGTACGGTTTCGGAGAGGGGTTCGGGTACGGCGTAGGGTATGGGTTAGGGTTAGGGTTAGTGTTAGTGTTAGGGCTCGGTTTAGGGTACGGATTAGGATTAGGGTACGTGTTAGGGTTAGGGTAGGGGTTAGGGTTAGGGTACGCGTTAGGGTTAGGGTAGTTATTAAAACTATCCCACTCTCTAGATACCCCTTACAACGTAAAGGAATATTATTTGGGGATCCAGCCATGGAGAAGAGTTTAGACACTAGGATAAGATAAGGAACACACCCATTATAAAGAAATCACATTAGGATTCTCTTTTTAAGCCGTTCCTTAAAACATTAGTGCTTAGAAAATCTATTGGAGGCAGAAGCAGTCAAGGGTAGCGTAGGGTTAGGGTTAGGCTTAGGGTTAGGGTTAGGGTACGGCTTAGGGTACGGGTTCGGGGAGGGGTTCGGGTACGGCGTAGGGTATGGGTTAGGGTTAGGGTTAGGGTTAGTGTTAGGGTTAGGGCTCGGTTTAGGATACGGGTTCGGATTAGGGTACGTGTTAGGGTTAGGGTAGGGGTTAGGGTTAGGGTACGCGTTAGGGTTAGGGTACGCGTTAGGTTTAGGGTAGTTAGTAAACCTATCCCACTCTCTAGAAACCCCTTAGCACGTAAGGGAATATTATTTGGGGGTCCAGCCATGGAGAAGAGTTTAGACACTAGGATAAGATAAGGAACACACCCATTATAAAGAAATCACATTAGGATTCTCTTTTTAAGCTGTTCCTTAAAGCACTAGTGCTTAGGAAATCTATTGGAGACAGAAGCAGTCAAGGGTAGCCTAGGGTTAGGGTTAGGCTTAGGGTTAGGCTTAGGGTACGGCTTAGGGTACGGGTTCGGGGAGGGGTGCGGGTACGGCGTAGGGTATGGGTTAGGGTTAGGGTTAGGGTTAGTGTTAGGGTTAGGGCTCGGTTTAGGGTACGGGTTAGGATTAGGGTACGTGTTAGGTTTAGGGTAGGGGTTAGGGTTAGGGTACGTGTTAGGTTTAGGGTAGTTATTAAACCTATCCCACTCTCTAGATACCCCTTAGCACGTAAAGGAATATTATTTGGGGGTCCAGCCATGGAGAAGAGTTTAGACACTAGGATAAGATAAGGAACACACCCATTATAAAGAAATCACATTAGGATTCTCTTTTTAAGCTGTTCCTTAAAACACTAGTGCTTAGGAAATCTATTGGAGGCAGAAGCAGTCAAGGGTAGCCTAGGGTTAGGGTTAGGCTTAGGGTTAGGCTTAGGGTACGGCTTAAGGTACGGGTTCGTGTAGGGGTTCAGGTACGGCGTAGGGTATGGGTTAGGGTTAGGGTTAGGGTTAGTGTTAGCTTTAGGGCTCGGTTTAGGGTACGGGTTAGGATTAGGGTACGTGTTAGGGTTAGGGTAGGGGTTAGGGTTAGGGTACGCGTTAGGGTTAGGGTAGTTATTAAACCTATCCCACTCTCTAGATACCGCTTAGCACGTAAAGGTATATTATTTGGAGGTCCAGCCATGGAGAAGAGTTTAGACACTAGGGTAAGATAAGGAACACACCTATTATAAAGAAATCACATTAGGATTCTCTTTTTAAGCTGTTCCTTAAAACATTAGTGCTTAGGAAATCTATTGGAGGCAGAAGCAGTCAAGGGTAGCCTAAGGTTAGGGTTAGGCTTAGGGTTAGGGTTAGGGTACGGCTTAGGGTACGGTTTCGGAGAGGGGTTCGGGTACGGCGTAGGGTATGGGTTAGGGTTAGGGTTAGTGTTAGTGTTAGGGCTCGGTTTAGGGTACGGATTAGGATTAGGGTACGTGTTAGGGTTAGGGTAGGGGTTAGGGTTAGGGTACGCGTTAGGGTTAGGGTAGTTATTAAAACTATCCCACTCTCTAGATACCCCTTACAACGTAAAGGAATATTATTTGGGGATCCAGCCATGGAGAAGAGTTTAGACACTAGGATAAGATAAGGAACACACCCATTATAAAGAAATCACATTAGGATTCTCTTTTTAAGCCGTTCCTTAAAACATTAGTGCTTAGAAAATCTATTGGAGGCAGAAGCAGTCAAGGGTAGCGTAGGGTTAGGGTTAGGCTTAGGGTTAGGGTTAGGGTACGGCTTAGGGTACGGGTTCGGGGAGGGGTTCGGGTACGGCGTAGGGTATGGGTTAGGGTTAGGGTTAGGGTTAGTGTTAGGGTTAGGGCTCGGTTTAGGGTACGGGTTCGGATTAGGGTACGTGTTAGGGTTAGGGTAGGGGTTAGGGTTAGGGTACGCGTTAGGGTTAGGGTACGCGTTAGGTTTAGGGTAGTTAGTAAACATATCCCACTCTCTAGAAACCCCTTAGCACGTAAGGGAATATTATTTGGGGGTCCAGCCATGGAGAAGAGTTTAGACACTAGGATAAGATAAGGAACACACCCATTATAAAGAAATCACATTAGGATTCTCTTTTTAAGCTGTTCCTTAAAGCACTAGTGCTTAGGAAATCTATTGGAGGCAGAAGCAGTCAAGGGTAGCCTAGGGTTAGGGTTAGGCTTAGGGTTAGGCTTAGGGTACGGCTTAGGGTACGGGTTCGGGGAGGGGTGCGGGTACGGCGTAGGGTATGGGTTAGGGTTAGGGTTAGGGTTAGTGTTAGGGTTAGGGCTCGGTTTAGGGTACGGGTTCGGATTAGGGTACGTGTTAGGGTTAGGCTAGGGGTTACGGTTAGGGTACGCGTTAGGGTTAGGGTAGTTATTAAACCTATCCCACTCTCTAGATACCCCTTAGCACGTAAAGGAATATTATTTGGGGGTCCAGCCATGGAGAAGAGTTTAGACACTAGGATAAATAAGGAACACACCCATTATAAAGAAATCACATTAGGATTGTCTTTTTAAGCTGTTCCTTAAAACACTACTGCTTAGGAAATCTATTGGAGGCAGAAGCAGTCAAGGGTAGCCTAGGGTTAGGGTTAGGCTTAGGGTTAGGGTTAGGGTACGGCTTAG